>NC_141623.1:7241940-7841940 GCF_047967505.1 Dipteris shenzhenensis
TGGAGATGCCCTCTTGGGCAAGTTAGTGGTGTGGGGCCTTACCCCAGGTGCAAAGCCTTGGAAGCTCCTTCTTCAATGAGGGCTTCTCTAGAATACCCCATGCACCAGTGGCTTGTGGTAGCAATCTTACTATTGGATTTTTACTAAGGCCTCCCTTATTATTACAAGGAAGGGATCCCCATTGATGTAGAGTCTTTATAGCATTTGCCAATAGTCAACAACACGATTTTGCCCACCACCCATAGGGAGGAGTTCAAGCAATAGCCTCTTATTTGGCATCTAGAAATTCACGATCAAGGTGGCTATGCTTGGGCAACAAAATCACATTGTATGGGCATAGTAGGATAGTGGCCCCACTAGCTCTTTTAGGATTGGGTGTAGGTCCTCAAGGAGGTAGAGGTAGGGCTCAGTGCCATTTCTCATCTTTGTGGGGAAGGCTCGCGGATGAGGGTGATCAATGTAGACATTCCTGAGTCACAGGCAAAGTACACTTGCTAGCAATTAGTCAGTGGACGGATCAATTTTCCATGATAGGGGTACTATTGAGGATGATGTTTAGGCATAGGGATTGAGCCCACTTATTCAAAATAAGGCTAGGAGGGCTTCTCTAGCTGATATATGCCAAAGATTTAGAGATGTATGAGAGCTTGGACTTGTTGGAGTGGCAGGCGATCAAAGTAGTGAGACGGTTGGGCAAGAAATGGTACATTGATCCACCGTGTAGCTTGGACTATGATGTACCTCATTGCATCTATGGATTTAAGAGGGCTTCCCCCTACACAAGGTTTAGTGGGATCTAACAGAGTGGTTTTGGCTGGGTATGGTCATGACAAAGCGTGTTGAGGAGGTCGCATTTTCCTCTTACACGATGTGCATAGGATGTTGTTTTTAGTTAAAGGCTTCAGATTGGACTCCTTTAAGGGAGAGACACTAGGCCGAGTAGTAGGTGCCTCAGGACGTTAGAGCTAGATTTTGGATGCAGCTAGCCCATGGTTGGAGCAGATGTGTGTGGACAAACGAGGTCATTGTTGTATTGATAGAGTACCTGATTCAATCCCACATTGCTTGTGGAGCTGCTTAAGTGCACAGCTAGGTGACAAAGGGGTCATGCTTTCCCCATTGATGAGGTCTCCCCTATTTATGGGATATATGGACAAAGCATCTATAGGTTGAGCTACATGAGGCAACTCCATCAGATTGACATCATCCTCTCCCCTCTCTAAAGGATACTCTGTAGGAGACAGTAGCCAGCATCATGGCATGGAACATTGGGGTTGCGCGATGCAACTTGGTCATGGGTGAGCACTTTGTTCCACCCATGGCCACTTTGGTAGCCATTTGGTAGGATACCATCTACACCCTATGTGCCACTAGGAGCATGGTACATCAGGATCTAGAGAGGCTTAGCCTATAGGCATGTTTTATATTTTCATGTAGCAAGGTGTTTGCTAGTTGTATAGTCCTCCTCCCTAGTCCTTAGCCCCTATTTCAGAGATTCCCTAGGGAATGAGAGCTAGGATCTCTAGAATCAAGCTAGTTTTTCTTTCAAGCAGTTTCATTTCCCCCATGTTTTAGCACCTCACATGCTATTGTTTCTTATGGTGATATTTTAAAGCATTAAGGTGCTCATATAAACTTTCAACCTTTCTAACGTAGTTTGGATGCCCCAACCTCTCAGATTCCACTGAATGAGATCAACTACATCATAGGGTTGGATCAATTCTAGCTATATATATCATAGACTTGGGGGCAAACCAAGGGTTCCCCACTAAGCTCCAGTTTATCAAGACACTTCCTGAGAGTATCCAAGGACGGAGCAATTATTATACCCTAGTACTTGGAGGATAGACAAGTCTCACATTCATTGAGGATTGCCATTGGACAGTTACAAGTTTCATCCAACTAGTTGAGGATTGAGAGCCACAAGCACACCTAGAGAGTAGTAGATCTATAGGCTATGCATCCTAGAGCCAGAGATAGAGGAGCACTTTCTATGTACATGCCTAGTCTACTATGAGATTCATAAACAATCTCAATATGTTTTCCAGGATGGACATGTGTTCAGACCAATTTTTTCAAAGATCCATTTTCATGACCAAGTTTGCATCTATCTCTACTTAATCAAAATTCAACAAACATAGAAAGACCCTATGTTCATCACATCTATCTCTACTGAATCAAAATGCAATGAACATAGAGAGAGTCTATGTGTGTGATTAGGTTTGCATCTATCTCTACTTAATCAAAATGTGACAAGCATAGAGAGATTCCCTTGAGATAGATCAGATAGTAGGAGGTGATGATGGTGATAGGGTAGGCAGAGATAGGCCGAACATAATGGCATGTCACAAACTTCTACATGTTTGACTTGTCATCTGATCATAATGAGGAGGAGCTATGCCATATGAGGGGGATATGAGGGAAG
The DNA here is from genome assembly GCF_047967505.1 of Dipteris shenzhenensis. Classification (NCBI taxonomy): domain Eukaryota; kingdom Viridiplantae; phylum Streptophyta; class Polypodiopsida; order Gleicheniales; family Dipteridaceae; genus Dipteris; species Dipteris shenzhenensis. Next base: position 7,244,366 of record NC_141623.1, read on the forward strand.
AGGAGATGAGCAACAATGGAGCTAAAGCCATAGAGACCATACATAGTGCAGAGACAAACCAGAGCACACATGATGGAGATCTAGTTTATCTTGGTTTTACTCAAAGTGGATCATTGGAGTTGAGGTATCACTCATTATGGCACACCAAATATAGAGACAATGGAGGTCACCACCCCACCATAGTGATAGATGACTCAATAGAGGCCAATAGAAGATATCCTCATACACCATCAGAGAAATGCCGAGGCATCAAGATCATGGTTTACCACATCTCTTGTTTTCTCTCAAGATTTTGGAGTTTTCGAGTTCTAGATTTTAAGTATAGCACTCAATAGGGGCCCTAGAGGCCTGCATAAAACCCATGGTGGCTTGTATGAGATACTATTCTTGAATATACTTTGTCTCATATGCTTGTTAGGCCTCCATAAGATGTTAATATCTTTCATTGTTTCTTCTTTCTATGTGATACCTTTGCCCATTATGAATCTACTCTTTCCCTCTCCTTTTGTGTAGCCCTATGTATTCTCTCTCTCTCTCTCTCTCTCTCTCTCTCTCTCTCTCTCTCTCTCTCTCTCTCTCTCTCTCTCTTGCTCTCTCGCTCTCCCTCCCTCCCTCCCTCTCTCCCCCACCCTCCCTCCCTCCCTCTCTCTCCCCCCCCCTCTCTCTCTCTCTCTCTATCTCTCTCTCTCTCTCTCTCTCTCTCTCTCTCTCTCCCCCTCCCTCCCTCCTTCCCTCCCTCCCTCGCTCGCTCCCTTTCCCCCCCCTCTCTCTCTCATGCAATAATCAAGTCACAAAGCAAGGTGCCAAAAGATCTAAGTGCAGTGATGAGACTAGCTCTAATTGTGGAAGGCACATTCAACTAGTAGAAATCAGCAAGTCTAAGATTCCACAAGTGTCTACTCAATTATGTGCGAGTAGCCTAGCGCTAAGGAATATCAATTGAAGCACCCAAGCATGTCCACAATGATGATTGACAATAAAGAGCAAGGCAACATCATGGACCAATTAGTCACCGAGATACAAGAGATTGAGTTCAGAGTCCTAAGAGAGTTGAGAGGAAATGCGATGACCAAGCAGCCCCAAGTTGATGAGATTGCTAAATTCAAATCTACACATATCATTAAGGTGAAGTCCTAGGACTTCAAAAGGACCAAGGAAGTGGATCCCTAGGGTCACCTACAAGGCTTTCTATGGGTTTCCCATATCAATGGTGATATGACCAAGGAAGAGTACATGAACTACTTTCCATGTACCAAAACAACCTGGAGATGGTTTGACCAATTTACAATTGGTTATTTCATAGGCTAGCAACAAAATTTTGAGGTCGAATTTAGACAAGGGATTAACAAGGAAGATGTCTACACTAGGCTTAGTGAACTGAAGTAGAAAAAAAATGAGTCTATTCAAGATTTTATTCTCCGAATGTAGACGCTTATGAATCAATTAAGTACACCATTTGATGATGACAAGACAAGCCTTTGCATGCTTGGTTGACTATGAGATGCACCCAAATGGAAGTTGTAAATTTGACGAGGACATATAAGGAACTCCTAAACCAAGCTATGGCTTTGGAGAAGAGTGGTGCAATCAAGTCCAAGCAGAAGAAGAAAGGTGAGGAAAGTGAAGAAGAAGACCCATTGTTCAAGAAGGACAAACTACAATCTAAGATTAAGAAGGCCTTGCAAGAATTGGATATTCGAGGTAAGCTTGATTTGAATGAAAAATGGTGCAATAAGTGTTTTGGCAAGGACATACTAAAGATGACCATTGGACCAAGTACTATAATACTTGTACTAAGTTTGTGCATGATGATTCCAAGTGCTAATATGACAAAAATCACATTGTGGATATTGCAAGATACCAAGCCAAAGCACGAGTAGACATCATCGAGCCCCAAGTAGGGCCAAGGCAAAAATGTTAAAGGAAAACCAAGGACCACCATAGATCTGATGCTACTTCTATGGAGAGCATAGTCACAGCAAGGCATAATGTAAGCTTTGATTGGAGCACATTAAGCTATTCAAAACCAATGCAAAGAGAAGGATGTCCAACTCACTAGATGCCAATGCAATAACTCGGTCCTAGGGCCTAGTAACCAATTTTGAGATGAGACTAGCCAAAATTAAGGGTATCAATTGGAAGGAGTAGAAACAAGTGGTGTCCCAAAAAGAGAAAATGAAGGAAAAGGCAAGGCCCCTATAGTTGATCTACAACCCAAGAAAAATTTTGCACCACAAGCAACCAAGCTAGTTGAGGGAGCGTCTAGCATAAATCATCAATCTAATGACTTGAGCCCAAAAATTACCCAAGCATGGGAGACGTTCTGTAACATGAATGTAAGCCTCATGATGCCAGTTGAACTATTACAACTTGCTCCTTATTGCTATGAATTCTTTCTGCAATAACCCCAAGCTGAGTAGACACCCCAATAGTGGATTTTCTTACTGACATTCCTATCATTCATATACTAGTTGTGTATGAAGTAGTTCTAGCCATCACTTTCAAAATTAAGAATAAAATCATACCGAGCGTGGTCATGAATGGTAGACCAAGAGATAATATAATCTTGAGAGATATAATTATGTAGTTAAAGCTTAATATTTTGAAACATTCTCTGTTCTTAGTGTGTATCGTATATCAAAGCCATTTTTAGGCCAAGGTTATGCTCTTAGATGCCATTATCACCATCAAAGGAGTGCATTATATTTTGATTGTCATTTCAGTGGAGATGAATGCCTATCCATTATTGTTAGGTAAACCATGGTTGAAAAGTGCCAAGGTGCTACATGATTGGGACTCCAAACTCGTGACAATCAAAACCCAGGATACTGAGGTGAAAATCCCCACCACCAATATGGGCAAGTTGCTAAGAAATTGTCAACCCAAGAACCTAGAAGTAGATGATCGATTTCCATAAGATGTAGGGTCTAAGCTGATGGAAATCTTGCCTATGGGAGAGATAGAACCTATTCCAAGTGGTTGCTAAAATTAAATACAAGATCCAAGAAGAGAAGTTGGAAGAGCAAAAACATCTCTATCTCGACAATTTCACTTAGGATGTGACTAGGAAACAACAACTAGCCGAGACAAAAATAACAATTACTTGGCTTGGTTTTGAGGATTGAGTTGAAGCGCCAACACAAGACCTAAATCTGGGCATAACCGAGGAATCATGCACAGTCTTGGTAAGTGCCAGTGTTATGGATGATAAACTTTGTACTATGATAAGCTATTTTCTACAAGCTATAGATGTGTTAATAGCTAGAGCTACACCAATTTATAATGTGTACCACTAGAGATATGTCAACATAAAATTCCATTGGAAAATACCGATCCTCATCCAAGACATACACTTGGCCACTTTTGAGGAGACCCCTACCTATCTACACCTAGAAAAAACTTTTTCAAGATAGGCAAGATCCATGGAAATGGCCAAGTACACACAAAAATCATCCAAGTAAATGGCAATGAGCTCGATTAACTAATCCCAAAACCTTTCAATAATAAACATTTGAAATGCTAATGGCACATTATGCAGAGCAAAAGGCATAACTTTTCATGCATATGCACCCCCCTGTGTGATGAAGGTAGTCTTTTGTTGATCCTTTGCTGCCAATGAAATCTGATTGTACCTACTATGACCATCCATAAACAAGTACATCTTGTGTTCTACAACTTGTCAAGTATACTAGTAGTAATGAAAGGAATCTATAAGGGATCAACACTCTTTCAACATTGAGTTTCCTATAATCCACATGAACTCAGAGCTCGCCATTCTTCTTGGATAATTGTGTAAATGATGCTTGTTTTCATCAAATGGGGGGCCCTATTAAGTGCTTAGAGATTGCCACGTCAAATTGCTAGATTGCAAGAAGCACATTGCGTTTGGTTCTAGAAGCTTGTGACCTAGATCATGACTTTCACAATGAATCCCAATCGTCTTCTTTTGTTCTACCAATATTTATAGAGACGTTCTTGCAATCAAGCATTTTGACATTTCTCCAAATTTTGTGACTTGCAGCTGCACACAGACTACTTGACCTGCACAATTACTTGCCTAAAGCTTTTGCCACAACAGCTTTTTGCATTGTAAAAGGTAGTTGTAGCTATGCCACATTTGCTCCCCAAACTTGGTCAGCCCTAGGTTCACTTGCTTGACATTGAGAACGTAGAACAATAAGGATATCACCACTTGATAGTGTGTGTAGAATGTTGATCTTATCAGAGCTAATAAGGCCATTCTTTCGAGGAGAGGGCAGTAGAAGAGGCTGAGTGATGAGGGAGGGAGGGGAGGGGAGGGGAGGGTTGGGCAAGTAGGGAAGTGATTGGGTAGGGTGGACCGGAGGAGGGGAACAGGACAAAGTTGAAAGAGGGCAGTGAAGAGATCTATGGGATGGTGAAGAGGATAGACTGAAGACGCTCCATTGAGGGAGGGAGACAATAGCAAGGAGTGGGAGATGAGAGTGCATTAGCATGAGAGAGAATTTTGTGTTTCCATGGAGGAGTACTTGAGCTATAATCAAAGGTGGCCAACTCCAGCAAAATGTCTAATCGTAGCTAGATGTAGAAGGTGTATTGTTGTGCATGGTTTTGTGTGCCTATGGAGAAGGCAGCTGGCCAATATTCACGACCACTATCGGCCCTAAGGGAAGGTGGCTGGCCAAGTAAAGAGAAAGAAGAGAGCAACACATGGCATAACCTTTGAGTGACAAGTAATTATTTGAAAGCTAGCTGGCTAAGGAAAGAGTACAACACACCTTTAAAAGCTGCCTCGCTGGCCAAGGAAAGAGAACAACACACCTTTGAGTGATAGGTAATTCTTTGAAATAAGTAAATAGATACTCCAGATTGAATTTGGGGGCAATTAATTACATAGAGGATAGAGGAACCAAGGTAAGGTGGACTAAAAACGTTTGTGAGACATTGCTTTTTGGATGCTTTAAAAGAGATTCTCCTCTTTCTATCTCAAAAAAATTCCCAAGTCCATGTGTAAACTCTCGTAGCTATAGGATTTCAATGCAAAAAGTATGTGACATGTGCACAGGCTGGACTGCATATGTTGGGACTTTTATTCCATATAATAATTTTTGTTGTACGTGTAGAAGCTAGCATGCTAGGTTTAATGTTTCTTTCACCATTTCTATTCTCCCCCACTTTTGTTTGAATTCGCAAATGGTAGTCGTGAGACTCTGCACCAAGACTACTACAAACAACACTTAGCTAACATACACAACTGAATGCAATGTGTTTACAACAATCTAATGATGCTCTATAATAGCTAATGCATAGCTCAACAAAGCTACATCAATTGAGAATAGAGAGTCAGAACAAGTGACACATGCAAAGCTTAAAAAGGAGAGCGACTCAATGCTAGAGGAAGCAATGCAGCTGAACAAGGCAAAATTTTATATCCCCATAACAAGGAGCCAAAAAGATAGCAACTCAATGCTAGAGCAAGCAATGCAACAGAACAAGGTGTAATTTTTTATCCCCATAATTGTGTTGTAGTGGCATCAACCAACCCAGCAACTAGTTCAAATAGGTATCTCCAAACGTTTTGGTAGGTGGTTCAGGTGGTTCCAATGTGGCTCATGTTACATATGAATTGAATTTCTTCAAGCAGCTCAATAGGCCCAAGGTGCCTACGCTACCTCTCTCTCTCTCTCTCTCTCTCTCTCTCTCTCTCAGCCATCGCTTGCACATGGGAACACATTGATAAACAAGCCTTTACATAATTGTAGACAGATTTCTTTGATCGTGTGGCTAGAGATTTCATTCTAACATTCTAAGAAGTGATGAGGTATGATAGATATATATTTGAGTATAACATAGTCATGCTAGTCATGCTCTACATATTATAACATTAATACTTTATTTTGGTAATCTAGTGCTTTGTTCATTTGGATATAGTAATTTAAGTGCTTTGTTTTAGTAAAAGAGGTCTATTTTAGCATTGTATGCTTGGTTCATTCTATAACATTTATTCAGGAAACCGAGTTCATTGTGACAATATTAAACGAGTGATAACATTCTAACATTAAAAGGCATACTATTTTTTTGAAAAGGTTATATACATTGTTTGAATTAATAAATGCATTGTTTGTCTCGAGGTACATACATGACATGGCTGGGGTTTATATGAATCTACCCTTCTCTGTGTTTCGTTCTTGAGTTGGGCCGTGTTTTGATCCATTAACGTGCTTAGCACACTGGAAGAAGCCTAAATACTATAGCAAAGGAATAGAAGAGGCTGATCGATTCCTTCAGCTCATCATGGATAGAAAGATGATTCACGTGAGGTAGTTGATATAAAAGTTGGAGCAACCATGGCATCATGGTGATATCCATTGCAACACTTGTCACCTTCATAAATTTGACATATTCAAGGAATACGAGGATTTCAAAAAAAAAAAAGCAAAGAAGAAGACCGAAGGCAAAAAAAAAAGCTCCAGTTGTTGGAGACGGTAATTTTTATAAGCATAAATGATGCAAGATTTGTAATGACATGGCACTAATCAACTAAGGGAATGGGCCAGACGACTTGGAATATAGTCTTTTGAGAGGTTCTTCTCCATAGTAGTTTCAAAGATATGTAGAATATAAGGGAAAGAGTCAAGGTAGCAATGTTGTGCAATATCTGCAATATTTTAACACAAGTAAACTTGCCAAGATCAGTAGATGGGCTCTTATTAAAGAGATTATCCCCCATGATGATACTAAATTTGGATGGAATTGAATCCCATGATGTGAAAATTACAATGGCCTCAACAATATTAGGGATTCGTAGGAGAAAGTCATAGGGATTCATTTCCAAAAGAAATTTGTACTCAATAATGTCTTGCCTTGGGATTGAGGAGGAAGGGTTATCGCCCCTATCTACATGCCATAGACTACCATACATCACAGGAGATGTCAAGGACCTTGTAGTACACCTTGGACAACTAAGAGCCGAGTATCCCCAAACAAGAGAGTGTTTGCCACAAGAAATTGGATAGCAATGTGTTTTTACAACATACAATTCATACAATTCACGAGCCTCAAATTAGTCTTTACAATGTATATGTTAAACACATTTCAATTATGAGCACCTTTTGAACACTTTTTGCACTTCCACACTTTGCTGGTGGTTGCATAGGCCAACTTATAGGTTTTCAATGTATGCTTTACAATGACTAGTGCGATTGTTCAAGTGAAGGGATAGCCACCACACTGCAAGTCACTCTATTGGTTGTAGCCACCATGCTAGTTTTAAGTACTTTATTGACCAAAAAGTGAAAATAGCATAAATGTAGTGGCATACATTAGATATATTCAAACAAACATATACATTTGCACGGTCATAAGTATGCAAATTGAAAATTGTAACAAATTTTGAATTGCATTACAACCAAAAAATTCTTGATAATAGTTAAGTCTAATTTCTATTCTTTTAATAGTTTGATATTGGCTCAATGCTAATCTAAGCTTGCAAATTAGATGGTCTTGAGTGCACAACCAATGTTCTAACATTCACGTTTCGATAGTCTGATTTCTTTTCTTCTTTTTTTGTGTGTTATTAACTAGAAAAGAAATCAATGCATGAGGCTAGATGCTAGGCATGGCGATGCTCGAGGGCCATGGAGGAAAAGGGAACGTGAGGGAAGAAGCATTAACATAGGTGGGGAAAAGGGATTAAGAGGGGTGGGAATGAAGAGGGGGACTATGGCACAAGGGGGAAGAGGAGCATGTACATGATGGGAGGTGGAATGTAGAGATAGAGACATCAAGGGAATAGAGTCATGCTTTATTAGAAAGGAAGGATGGGGGGGGAAATCAAAGTACTAGCTAGGTGGCTTTACAAGAATGAGCGTGTCCCATCAAGGAATAGCCCCCTCCTTTTATAGCCAAGAGAGGGGGGTCTCTCCCAATAAATGCATCCTCCCACATGCATGGTGTGTGTGGAAGAGTCTCCCATGTGGGCTAGGCAATTACACACTCTCAATTGTGTGCGACAATCCTTGGCCTCATTTTTCCACATAAATCAACCCCCATATCCCAAGTCTAAGATACTCCCTTGGTCTCTTCCCAATTTTATAATACGTTCAAACATCTAGGAGGACAAGTGGAGGGTTAGCACAAGGAATCTTGCCATCTCATCCTACTTTCCCATTATTTAACTTGCATTCTTGGACTTTCTACCCCCCCCCCCCACATGGGCCTATCCTACATGGAGGGAATAATCCAATATAATATCCATCTCCACCTATTTTATATTACTTCTCCCATGGTCCTTGGGCCATATCTCACTAAATGCAGGCGTGGGACCGCCTAGGTGGAGGGGTGGTACATGGAGGACCCATGCCACCTTATCATTTTATATTATTACCATGGATTATGTACAACACACCTTATGGGTCCTCTTACGTAGAAGGGTGGCACATGGTCATGCCCTGCCACCTCAACCCTGGGCCTTATGCACACCATATTTTATTATACTATTGCCACACATACAAGCACACACACATATTTATGCCTTTTACTTTGGTCAAATTTATCCATAACAGTTCCCCACCCCAAGCAGGGAATGCACAGCATTTCCATGCCTGGGACGATCACGCACAAATAATGCTTGTTGATCACCTTCTTGCCATATGGTTCATGCAGCTCCTGAATTTGTATAGACTCATTGCTACATTCCTTGATGACTTTGTATGGACCAGTCCACAGTGGCAAGAACTTCTTATCCATTTGGTGGTCCAATCTGTTATCAAAGCATAGCACAACATCCCCCTTAGCAAAGTGTCTTTCCCATCCCTTGTAAATTTTAGCATCCAAGCGGGCCTTTTGTCGATTCTTTTGGATCTCTGTCTGATGTAGTTCAAGGCATCGGGTTTCATCTCACTTCTCAAGTTGTACCAACCTGGCCTCTACATGTTCATCTTCTATCATCCTTTGTTCTTGTGCCAATCTTAAGGCTAGAATCTCTATCTCTAGGGGTAAAACTGCCTCAGTATCGTACACCAACTCAAAAGAAGTGTGACCTGTAAATGTTTTATGAGTGATGTTGTAAGCCCACACAGCTTCAGTGACCTTCTGATCCCACTGGCTCCTATTCCCTGTGGCCATTTTTTCCATGGATTTACAAAGGAGGCCATTGGTCTGCTCCGTTTGTCCCACGGATGCTGGATAATAGATGCTAGAAGTGTGATGATCAATGCCTATGCGATCCATGAGCAACTCCACTGCTTCATTTAAGAATGGACTCCCATGGTCAGATACTATTTCCATGGGTGTCCCAAACCTTGTGCAGATACGTTCAAATATGAAATTTGATACTGCCTTACCATTTGCAGTGGGGAGGGCAATAGCTTCAGCCCACTTAGTGACATACTGAGTGGCTACCAAAAGATACTTTGTTTTGTGGGTAGTCATGGGTAGGGGCCCAACAAAATCTATTCCCCACTTCTGAAACCGATGGATGGACATCACTAGGTGATGTTGCCCAGGATGCAAATCCTTCCTACCAAAGAATTGGCATGGTTCATAAGTTTTGCAATACATAGTGACATCCTTGAACAAGGTCGGCCAATAGTACCCAGCATGTAAAATCTTCTTAGCTGTATAGTCATCGGCATAGTGGCCTCCATAAAATCCATCATGATAATTCAATACCTTCAACCGGCCCATGGGATTTGGTGATTGAAGAATCTGCTTTGCAAGACCATTGCTATAGATTATAATGAAGGACTTTCCAGCCACATAATGCTTAAATTTCTCAATGCAGAACACCAAAGACAAGGCACGTTTGTTTTTGGCAATTGACGACCCAACACCAAGTTTTGCGGGGTATGAAAGCTCATTGGTAGGGGTCACAGTGTTAAGCAAACTTAATTGCTTCAGTAAAAGAGAGTTGGCCACCATAGTTTTACTTGCAATACCTTGCGGGCCGTAAGCCCCCCTGCAAATAACCACTTGCGATGACCAAACAAGCTCCATCCAACACCTCCATGAATTCACCTTCTCAGATGCAGTGGTGCATTATACCATCATTGCCCATATGATAGAGCTGGTTGGCTATGAGTTTTCCGGTGCTTTGTCCTTAATGAGTTTTTCAGCCCTATCTTTATTGATGGCCTTGTCTTGAGGAACCCATTGGCAAAGAAGTGTCCAAACTCTTGAGCCCATTCTGAAATCAAATCCAAGAGAAATAATGGGGCATTCGAAAGATCATCTTCCACTCTTGTTGTTGCAGATTCTCCATTGGGAATATGAGACATGTGGTCGTCCATAAAGTGGGTATGTCCCTTTCATACAGCTATGGTGAAATCAAACTCTAGAAGTATGAGCATCCTCCACGTGATGCATCCAGTCATACATGGCTTATTGACTAGATAAAGGAGGGCCTAGTGATCTACAATGAAGACAAACTTGTTTGCCAACAAGTAATGGCTAAACTTTTTTACCACGTAAACCATGGCAAGTCCTTCTCACTCAGTTGTGGTATAGTTGATTTTTGCATCATTCAGTCAGAGGTCTATAAAATTTATCGAGTAATTTAAATTAAACTCACCCGATTGCACCAACATGCACCCTATTGCAAACTTAGAAGCATCAATATGGGCGTGAAATATCAAGTCCTAATTAAGGGCTTGCAAGATCGATGCTAAAGCCAGAACAAGTTTGAGAGTCTCGTAGGAGATTTGGCACTCTTTTGTCTAATAAACAATGATAAAAAAAGTATACAAAGGGTGGGCAATATTGGAATTTATAGATAAATTTAATGTTAGTAGCCCATATCCATGGAGATTTCATTTGTTGACACGACCTGTCGAGGATGACCCCATGCTTGACCTAGAATTGGCATTTCAAAGGGTTGAGCAAGATCTTGTAGTAGAGACATCTTTTAAACACAAGCCTCAAGTACTTAAGGTGATTATCCCATTTGGAATAAACACATTAAACATCTTGAAACACCTTTAGGAAATCCCTCAGATTTTCCTTGAAAGCTATGATCATTAGCCTTTGGAATGTCGTGGGAGCATTGGTGAGGCCAAAGAGCATCACCTTGGAAGCCCCATTCCATGGAAAATGCAATTTTGTGTTTTTCCTTTTGTGGTCTTTGTTGTCTTTGAAAATACATTGTCACCTATCCAAATTAATATTTATCCCACATCAAAGGCAATCATGAGCACAGTTTGTTATTTGAGTTGAAAAAGCATGCTCTAGTAGTCATGGATTTAAAGAGCATATTCAAGTGCTCAAGGATTGAGGGCACTTTCTCTTCTAGGACCTCATGGATTGATAGCCCCTTTAGGTGGGCATAGTTTGAGTGCATTGCTTTAAAAAGAGACCACTGGCTACAAGATAGATGTTGTGGTAGAGGCTCATGCAATTGCACAAGAAAGAAAAGTTCATACAACATAGATGTGGTAGAGGCTTATGCAATTGCAAAAGAAATAAAAGTATGAAGAGATGAAAGGGATGTAAAAGAGGAACAAACGTGAAAGAGAGAGAAGTTGGACTATTTAGGGATCTACATTTACCACCAACAGACATCAGAGATGGTGCACCAGGTGTATACATAGGATGCATACAAAGAGAGAATACAAAATCTTATAGATCATCAAACTTTCTTCCTGTACATCAGTTATGTGTCAAGGCCTCCAATTCACATGACACTACTCTATGTCCATTGGAGGTACATTCTCCTCATCAAATTCATATAGAAATTTTAAAGACAAGGATGAAGGATAGCCCATAGGTTTGAGTGATGAGGCAAAGTTGTTGGCCTTTGACCACAACAATGACAATGGCTATCATAAGTCAATGTTATGGATAGAACGAGTATGGCTTTATCACAATGATTTTGTTGTAATTGTCAAAGAGGATTAATATATTATCACTCAAGAGTTTGTTTTCTTTGCTAAATGAGATACAAATTTGTTCAAATATTAAAGATCCTACAAGGCTAGGTGATAGCTTACAGGTTTTAACATTGTTACCATTCTCTTTTTAATTACTATTGGAATACTTCACTATATTGCCTTGGCAAAGTGTAACACCAACATTGAAAGAAGAGTGCATGGGCAATCCTGGTTACAACAATTGATGACAAAATCCAAATGCAAAGCCAAAGGCAATACTTTGTCTATAATTAGGCTCCCTTGTTTCTTTCAGAGGAGTTCCTAGGTGAGACTTTAACCACTTATATGGCTTCGAGAAGAATGCTCAAACTCATGGTTTTTCCAGTATTGAGTCTTTCCATGGCATGCTCATGGCCAGCTGCACCAAACGCCATCCTAACGTCCATAATGTTGTGAGTTTAAAGAATGTTATTTGCATTAGATGGGATAGCAAAAGGAAGGTAGCATTGAAAGAATTATCGAGTGGAGGTGGGGTTGCACTGTAACTCATTTGGTGCAATTAGAACCATGCTTTTTGTCAACAATTGGCACGTCAACCAAACTAAGTTTTCTTGAGCATTAATGAAGTGTCTTTTTGTAAGATGGGCATTGATTACCATTTTGATCAAGCCATGATGGAATGGAAATTGACTCCAGAATATAGACTTGTATCTATCTTGTTTGTTGCTTGCGGGCTCTATTAGGCAATGCTAAGTCTATCTTTGCCATAGCTGCTAGTGTGTGCTATGTTGTGCTTGTGTTTCATTGTCTACTTTGTATTCTTTGCTACTGTGCAACCACTACTTGAGTGTGCATCTCGGCCCTTTGTAGTCATGCCGTTTGACTGTCTATTTTGGTGAATCTTGCCTTAGACCTTTGGCTTCTTGTTTTGTGTTACCATAGTGGTATGTATGTAGTAGATGTAGAATTGTTGCACGTATCTACCTTTGTTTTATTGCCTAGGCGTGCTATTGTGCATTTCTCTTGAATGACTACAATTTTCTTGTGTTCTTGAAGTCGTGACCATTGTTGGTTTTGTGGTAGGCTATAGCTTGGTGGTGGATTCCCATCCATTCTCCACATGGCAACCTTCTCCTTAGGTAATATAGAGATGTTTATACATAATGTAACAAGGGAACCAGAGGATGGCCAAGGGGTTCAAAAAGTGAAGATGGATCTTCAGTGGTTGAGATATGTGGGTTCTGTTATCGCACACCATGAATTCTCTTCTAATTAGGGAGCTAGGCTGCATAGAAACAAGGCCCCCTTGGGATCCCTTAAGGTAGAAGAAACCCTCGTAGTTGAGGCTTAGAAAGGGCAATGGGTAGTGGTCCTTCTGAGTCGTGGCATTTACTTTTTTTAGATCTATGCAAACTCTTATCTTGCCATTCTTTTTTAGCACCATGACGATGGGGGATATCTAGTCTATATGCTCGATCTTGTAGATGATTCCTACATTGATTAACTTTTGTATCTCCTTTGTTACAACTGTCACATACTTTGGATTCATTGGGTAGGGTCTTTGTTGCACCGATCTAATATCATCCATCATAGGGATGGTGTGTTCTATGACCTCGGGTGCAAACCATTCATACCAGTGTACTTTCAAGCAAAGAAATCTTGATACTCATGTCGGAGGGCAATTAAAGCCAACTCTTTCTCAAGGGTGAGGACATCAGCTATATAGACCGATTTAGGGTCTTTGCCTTTGATGGCAAGGTCCACCTCCTTTACCTTGCATTAGATGGAATGTTCCAAGGTGGATAAGTGTGGGATCTCATTGATGGTATTTTCACCAAGTGGGAGAACTTGAGGATGAAAGGGCAAAGGAAGGTCACAATTCATGGAAGCAAACATGATAAACTCTCTCTCTCTCTCTCTCTCTCTCTTTCTCTCTCTCTCTCTCTCTCTCTCTCTCTCTCTCTCCACCACCCCTGTCCCCCCCATCCGCCCTCCTAATACCTCTCTTCTCTTTCTCCCTCCCTTTTTTTGTGAGGGAAAAAATAATATTCTTTATTAATAATGCATGTTTAGGCTATTTATTACAAGTAAGAACTTTTGTATATCATTGATATCTAAAATTTGGCAAGTACTACTATCGCTTCTCTATCACCTTGAGGTTTTCCTATCCCCAAGACACAAAAATTATAGCGATGTTAAGGGCCTTTGAACTCTTTCTTGACATTATTTTCCTTGTTGACACATCCTTGTGGGCTGAAAGCATCCGCAATCTATTTGACCCTTCTTGGATAGTATGCTTTTGATGTTACGTGCTTGTTTTCTAGAAATGCAAGTAGTAGATCTTAAGTCCTTGTCCAAAAATCCCACATCTTGAGAAACAAGCCTGGTTGTCTTCACCACTTTGCCTACAGAATTCTCCCTGGGAAGTTCACATGCTTATGAACACTCTATCATTGTATGGATTGGCAGCGGGATTGCATGTCAATTTTGACAAATCTAAATTGCTTCCCCTGAAACAATGTGACTGGCATTCTATTCTTTGGCCAGATCAGGTGGTGCATTCCAAAGATGTAGTTAGACATTTGGGATATCCTTTAGGATGGCACATCACCAGGAAGTAGCAGTTAAAATGGATCTTCCAAAGACTTCAACATAAACTGCAATACTGGAAAATTTCTACCTGGCCACTTCATGTCAGGCTTAGAATAGTACAGTTTATTGTAATGTCCTATGTCCAGTTCTTTTTGCCTTTACTGCATTGGTCCTCCAGAGATATTTCAGCCTTTATGTCTCAAGCTATGGAGATGTTATGGAAGACAAAAACTGCTGTGAAAGCATTGAGACTGATGAAGATGGAAATGGTGTGCTCTCCTAGGATGCATGGTGGACTTAATATCCTCAATATAAGATATCATGTACTTGCAAGGAAGGTGACTATGCTCCATACTTTTTTCCGCCAACAATAGCCATGGACTTGTATGATAGCATCCATGTGTGTCAACATGAGGACTTCTGCTTATGGTCATTGGACTATAGATCATTGGGAGGTTGTCATTGGGAGATTTGTAGGGAAGATACCTGGCTGTCCTTTCTCTACTGTTCTGATACTTGACTGGAAACAAGTACTTTCTAAGGTCAAATGGACTCCTGATAATTGCTCGGGGACAAACTCAATGAGGAAAGAAAGTATTCATTGGAGTGCCATCTTTGACATTCCACTTGCTTTACAGGAACCTGTTCGGGCATACAATCTCATGAAATTGGGAATTAGATATATACATGATGTGGTAGATAATCAGGGCTATGTCTTATCCATTCCTCAAGCCACTGCTTCCTATGCATTGGGAATGCACCATAGGTTGATATGGAAGAAAATTGCTGATTTGTTACATCCTTTTCTACCTGTTCCCCCTGTGGCTAACACAGACGAGCTTATGGATTGGCAATTGCAACCCTCTGCTACATGCTCTCATCCTGTTCCTCTGCCTGCCCTGACCTCCATCAAAGCCTACAGGCTTCTTCATCCTGCTTCATGGATTCAGCAATATGCTAATACTCTGTGGCATATTAGGAAGCCCCCTAGGGAGAATTTCAGATCATCTTTGGCTCCGTTTCCCGAGTCACAGATTTAGGAAACATTTTTGGCTATTTGGTAGATTTATGAGGTCATTGTCTCAATACTCACTATTTCTCTCTTGGGTGAGATATTGGGCTCTTTGGACAATCTGGAGTGAGCATAATTTGGCATACTTGGGTCGGCAAATTCACAAGTCATATGAATCTTTCCGAGCCTCATTGCGGCAATCCTCATATGATACTTGCCATGAGGGTGATATAGATGCTTCTTGCATAGAGCTTTTCTTTTTATGTTTCTGATCTTTGGGATACTCTCCTTTTTGGAGACTTCCTATCTTGTAAATTTATGAGCGTATAAATACAGCATTGGATATTACTAAAAAAATGTGTGTGTGTGTGTGTGTGTGATTGTTTGCAAACAAAGTCTCTAGATCAGAATGCATATTTGTCATATATTGACATCTTTGCTTAATGTATTTTGAGCGTATCTTGCTTTGGGATGCTCATCTTGTAATATAAAAAGCAACAATAGTTTCACCACACAAAAAATGTGTGTGTGTGTGTGTGTGCCATTTTGTAAAATGATTGTTTCATAATTTGATGTTCATAGTTTCACTTCCAAAAAAAAGTGTGTGTGTGTGTGTGTGAGAGAGAGAGAGAGAGAGAGAGAGAATGAAATCTTTGTGATTTGGGAAAAATATGCTGCATGTTATTTATTGGTTATATCAAGATAGTAAAGATGCTAGTATTCTAGCAAGTGATATTACAGATCAATGGACTCTTTTTTGTTCCATATGACAGGGATGTCCTCTGAGTGCTTTGTTTTATGACATAGCTATTCATTCTATGCTTCAATACATGGATGATTTAGTAGCTACATGTGCTTTGCATGGTCTAGAGACACATGGCAACAAGCTGTTGATTATGCAAGCGTATGCGGGAGATTCCTTTTTCTTGCCCTTGAACACAGAAAGGGATCTTTCATGCCTCATCTGGGATCTTTCATGCCTCATCCATGCTTTATCTTTATATGGTTTGTATATTGGTCTACAAGCAAATTTTTAGAAACCTAACCAATTCGATCACAAGAGGCGATCGTCAAGAGAGTGGGTTACCATGGGCCACCACTTGTCTAATCCAATGTAAGTAATCGTCATTTTCAACATTTCATGACTTATCGTCAGGTTACCCACATCTAGCTTATAGGAGATACTTACCATTGCAACATGTGAAATGGAGGACAAACAATCAAAAGTACTATTTTGGCAGATGTCGAACAAATTTATGATCGAGCTGGGTATAATGCAACCGATTTGTAGCGAGGCACAAGCAAATTAGAGTGCAATGAGCACGGTTTAAAATGATGGTCTCATAAAGGAAGGCAAGAGCATTCTTTGTTTTTTCATTGGGAGCAAAGCTTGCAGTTGCACGTATGAAGTACGTGAGGCAAATAGATTAACAAGAGCAAAAAGAAATTGTGAGAAATTGTGAGAGGTGGCGAGCAACAAAAATGAAGGAAGATGCACGATTGCAAAGCCACCTAATTAGACAATGGTGAAGGGTAGGTCCAATGCATGATAGAGACAGCCTTGCAATGGACTCATGGTTGAGCTAGTGGGAATTGCAGAGGGGAAAATATGACATTCCAAGGGGAGATGGATCTTGCAAGAAACAGTGATCATGAAACCGTTTTCTTGAATGGGGAGCCTATTGGAGCAATCACTGCACAATATGTTTTAGGCATTAAGGAGGACCCAAGTAAGAAGTCATGTAATGTGCATAGGGTGGGTGGATGGGAAGAGGTGCAAGGCATTTCATGGAAGCTCATCGAATAGCATAATTGCACCTTCTATGCAATAAGCGTTTGTGACACAGATCGTAACATTAGCCCCAGACCCATGCCCATACGCCCGAAATGGCCTATTGCAAGTGGAACTAGCATCACACAGCTAGAGACCCATTCATGGCTAGGGGATTCACTTTGAGACATGGTGAGGCATGTATCTTTGTAGACAACATTCATATGGCCTCAAGTAGGTGGGATTCACCATCACTCCCATGATAGATCTAGAAAGAATCATGGTGACAATGAATCAAGGCAAAGGTTTATAGCACATATTAGCAAGCCCTTGTCCAATGTCAGCCACACAGATTCCATGTCATTCGACCCAACTAAAAGATCTACACAAGGATGAAAAACATCTTCCACATGTCACATAAATTCAACAATGATTCACGGAATGACCAATAACATAACAAAACAATTTACTGTCAAAGCTAGGGCCTGCAAGATTGCATCCAATCACCTTTTATTGGGGGTTAGCAAAATAAGACGAGAGAGAGAGAGAGAGAAAGAGAGAGAGAGAGAGAGTAGGAGAGGAGGAGGAGCAGGAATAGGAGGAGCAGCAGGAGGAGGAGCAGGAGGAGAAGAAGAAGGAGAAAGAGAAGGAGAAGGAGAAGGAGAAGGAGAGAGAAGGAGCAGGAGGAGGAGAAGAGAAGAAGCAGAAGGAGAAGGAGCAGGAGCAGGAGGAGGAGAGGAGGAGGGGGAGGAGCAGAAGCAGGAGCAGGAGAAGCAGCAGGAGAGGCAGCAGGAGAAGGAGAAGCAGAAGGAGAAGGAGCAGCAAGAGAAGGAGCAGCAGGAGAAGGAGAAGAAGAAGGAGAAGGAGAAGGAGAAGGAGGAGAAGAAGGAGCAGCAGCAGCAGCAGCAGGAGGAGCAGGAGCAGGAGCAGGAGCAGGAGAAGCAGCAGGAGCAGGAGAAGCAAAAGGAGAAGGAGCAGCAGAAAAGGAGAAGAAGAAGGAGCAGCAGGAGAAGAAGAAGAAGAAGAAGAAGAAGAAGAAGCAGGAGCAGGAGCAGGGGCAGGGGCAGGAGCAGGAGCAGGAGGAGCAGGAGCAGGAGCAGCAGAAGGAGCAGAAGAGCAGGAGAAGAAGAAGGAGCAGCAGAAGAAGAAGGAGCAGAGCAGGAGAAGAAGAAGGAAGGAGAAGAAGGAGCAGAAAGAAAAAGAAGGAGAAGAAGCAGAAGAAGCAGAAGAAGGAGAAGAAGAAGGAGAAGGAGAAGCAGGAGAAGGAGAAGGAGGAGGAGGAGGAGGAGGAGCAGGAGAAGGAGAAGGAGAAGGAGGAGAAGGAGAAGGAGAAGGAGGAGAAGGAAAAGCAGAAGCAGAAGCAGAAGCAGGAGCAGGAGCAGGAGCAGGAGCAGGAGGAGAAGCAGGAGCAGGAGGAGGAGGAGCAGCAAGGAGGAGCAAAGCCAGGAGCAGGAGAAGGAGAAGCAGAAGCAGAAGCAGGAGCAGAAGCAGCAGAAGCAGAAGCAGAAGGAGAGGGAGAAGGAGAAGGAGAAGGAGAAGGAGAAGAAGAAGAAATTGAAATTTTAACGTCAGAGAGAGAGAGAGCTTTCCCATATGCCTTTGCTCTCCGTTTTAGACAATCAGAGGAACAGCCTGGTGTGCTAAGGACCTATATTTTTATCAAATTAGTGGTTCTTGTGTAGGAAGAAGTGAGCCAAAGACCTTAAAGTCACTTCTTTCAGTTTGGAAGGGCATGGCATGCATGATCGTGAAATTGTTGGTACCAACAGAACACTTCCTTTCTTGGAGCTATATTTGAGGGAAGCTCACAAACCTGAGATCACTCTCCAGTAAGAGAGGCTCATGTAGCATACTAACAACAATCACATATAGAAGATAAAAGCATGAAGTTTTCATTCATATGGGCATGCCAGGCTGTGCTAGGAACAGCAGTTGGCATTGAGAAATTTCCTCTGTGGGCCTACTTATAAATAACAGGGACAAGACCATCAATCTCATGCATACAACCTTAAATGGATCAACTAGTCAGCTTGCCGGACGTCCAAATACTTGTAGATTCTGACGACTGGAAATGATAACATGTGATCAACAATTTGCATACATCGCATTCAATCAATAGGGGCCTTTTTCACATCACCTATATGCCCAAGTCAGTAGGTCTCCCAAACAAATCACGTGGGGATTTGCAACTATCAACAAGCATGGATGCATGATCCAATTGAACATTGGAGTATTCTTCCCCTGTTCACCATTTTGGCATTTCATACCAAGCTCTTAATAACGAATGAATATGTGTCAATTTCATCATCCTGGTTTGCCAATTGGAAACAGAGACGAGGTGAGGAGGGCTTGAATGTTCAAGACCACCACATGCTTCGATGCGAAGTGACAACTGATCAGAAGTGCAGTCTTAACACCCATGTAAGACTTGAATGTTGACACATATATTATGGTGCATCACTAGAACGCGATTTACAACATGAAAATCATTGGAATCTCAGCTTGCTTAGCTCCAATCTGAGCATCAGAATGCCATAATACTAGATATTCTCTACAAAAGGTGGTGCGACATCTGCAAAAAAAAGACACATCAGAACACAAAAGTAAAACTCTCAAGATAGCAAGGTTAGGAAAAATATAACCAACCTGCCAAAAAGAAAAAGTTGTTCATGCGTATCAACGAGAAAGCAAATAAATTACCTTGGGCATTGTCTTTCCATTTGATAGAGTATGTCCACAAGATGCCGGAGTGTATCACCCAATTTATCTTTGAAGTCATGATACATATACTATTGGGCCTGGATTCAAACTTTAACGCTGTGCAGGCTTTAGGCTGCTTATGTGGCACTTGATGCCTCTCTATCATGAGTGGCAGGGGATAGTATTACAATCAAGATGGCAATCCTCTTCAAAAATGTTCTGGGATCAAGTCACATGGTACCGATTGCCTTCTTTGGAGAACATAAAGCTTCCAGAACATTTGTTCTCAAATATTCAAGCTTCGCTTTATGAAAAGATACTCAGACTTTCCCCAGTACAACTAAAAATAACTACAAGTTGTTAATGTGACAAGGCTGCCAGTAATACTGCTCGTCAAGTCCCTCCATTTTCCCTACGGAAATAGAGCAACCCTTTGGTACTATAAACATCTGTTTGAGCTCCACCTGAGCAGCAAAGTTCACTTCAATTTTCCATTACTCTTTGAATTACTTCCATCAGTTGTTTTGTCTGGAATGGTTTGCATGCATATGCATCCATCCCAGCTTCTAAACACTTGTCCTTGTAGCCCTGTATAGCATGTGCTGTGAGGCCAATGATTGGCTTTTTGGTATAGCCAAATTCTTTTTCATCCGCTCTTATAATCTTTGTTGTTTGCAAACCATCCAAGATGGGCATCTGCTCAAATAGAACTGTGTAGTCAAAGGAATGTAGGAAAATACAATATCTCAAAAATTGAGAAACAAGCCCAACACACAAACATCCACAGACTACAAACCCATGCAAAAGCGGCTTCTACTATGATTCCCCACGAACGAAGACATTTTGACACTCTGTATAAGCTGTGCCTTCAGGCATTGCCTCTTTCGCTGAAAGAAGTCTATGTCTACATATGGGGCAGTTAACATGTCTTGTCTTATGCCCAAACTTATCAAAGACAAATGAATAAAACGAATTGCCCAGAGCTGTTTCATGTGCACTAGCACTTCTCTCTTCGTACCATGAAAATATCAAAATTCAGTCACATAACAGAGAGAAAGACATGGGATAATGTAAAGGCCAACCATTCCCCTCAACTGAAGATACATTCATGATATTGACAAGAAACTCTGTGTACAATAGACAAAAGCCTTCACATGGTGAAAGTGAAAAGTGACCAGAACAGATACAAATTGTAGATTCTGCCCCAGTGCAAAGCTCCTAAGCTCATGAAAATGAACAGCAACAGGGCAAAAATAATATAGCAGATAATACAGCAGAAACACACTCTCATAATGTCTAAGAATTAGCATGAAATATTTGAAATAAAAAACAGGACCAATAAAAGGTCTGAATGCTTTGCATAAAAGAAACTTTACTTTCTCCCCCAGAGATCTTATTCTGTATGGTATTATGGCCAACATCATAAAACAGTTTCCAGCACAAAGATGTACATAATGCTTGTCCCATTAAGTCAAGAAAATCACAGAGATATAAGAGAACAAAACCACAGTTGTAGCATTGAGGTCTTAGATCATAGGTAAACAAAGCATGGGAAACAGACATGATAAATGACAAACTTTCCAATCGAGAAGGAAGAGGCTATTGAGATGTTAGTAAGAGTTGATATAGATGACACTAAAGCATGAGTTTCCACATGCAAAATAGAAAATCAATTGTCACCATTCAAATGTCACTACAACACTATCTGTACACCTCAAATGACTGGTTGAAGGTGGCTGAATAGAAGTTTTCCAGGCAGGCACCTATAGATTCAAATTTAGAAGGCTACAGGTCTGGTGTAAGCTGTAATTTGCTTGACAGACGATGCATGCACCAAAGAACGCATGCACTGCTCGTAAAGATAAATTAGAAATTTAAGTTAGTTTCAATGCATGCTTGCCAGCATAGCTAAGTATTCAAATTATGATGGCCCACATGGCATTCTATAACAATTAGCATACTCCATAAACCTAGATGAATCCAGGAACATTTCCAAACTCATCCTCTAAAAACACAACATAGTGCAGTTTCAATCTCATGATGGTCACACATAAGGTTGAAAACCATAAACTCCATCATGCATAGCAGGGACTAGCTACTATGACATCCCCACTGACGTCATCAGCACCCAACACTGGGGGTAGACCATAGTATAAAAATATGCTTCTCACACATACAAATCCACACACCCACACAAACTTGAGCATCCACAAATTCTTCGTACTGACTTTCTGTCGGCACTCCGGAGGTGAAGGGCAGACTCAGCCATGATGAAGGCTAGCACTAAAGGAGAAGGCTAATCAAAAAGTAGTCCAAAATCTCTTCATTCAAGCTACCACTGCTTGTGAAGTCTAAACAATTTCATTTTAGTCTCTCCCAAGCGAGCATCTAAATCTAGCTGATAGGGCAACGCACCATTTAAGATAGAAAGAATTATCGCAATACCAGCAGGCCGCAACATGGACGAAAACTTCACAAGGTGAAATTTGCATGTCCGCTAATACGGCAGAAGCATATACCTAGATGAATCCAAGAACATTTCCAAACTCATCCTCTAAAAACACAACATAGTGCAGTTTCAATCTCATGATAGTCACGCATAAGGTTGACACACTACCACTGTCTTTGTTTGCAAGTCTCCAGTTGCAAAACTGCAATGTATTAATAGATTTTTGAAGTCCACCATATGGAGATTCGTTAAAATTCTTCTTTGCATGATTTGTAGCCAAGCTACATAGCTCTTGCATACATTTGTCCTGCCAACAAGATAACATAGCATCAGGCGTCGTGGCCTAGGTTGATTTTTTCTAGTCTTGTCTTATAGGAGCATCAGCTCTTTGACCTAGAGGCTATGCATGCATGCGTGCATGTGTGTGTGTGTGTGTGTGTGTGTGGCAGGTTCGAGCAAGGATGACTCAATTTTTGGATAAAGGATGCTCCTCTAAATCCTTTTTTCAAGGGTTACATGCTTTCAGGAGAAAGACATCTTGCCTCAGACTCCGCAAACGGGATGGGGAATGGACTCGGTCTTTCTCAGAGCTTCAACATGAATGCTTTTCTTATTTTCAGAAGCTATTTGCACCCCCTGATACTCCTTCTTTGCAAGAATTACAAGCTCGGGAGATTCTTTTGCATCAAGTGCATCCCATTATCAACCCACAGGAAGCTCTCAAACTGGATATGCCTTTCACTGATAAGGAGCTTGATGATGCCTTGTCTCATCTTAGCCCTGGTAAGGCTCCGGGGTATGATGGTCTCACAGTGGAGTTTTTCTTACACTTTTGGGAGGATCTTAAAGGTGTCATCCTACAAATGATTAATAACTCTTGGCACACAGGAGTACTCCCCTCCTCATGGAAGCATGGCATAGTTAAACTCATTCCCAAGAGGAAATTGTGTGAGCATCTTATGGATTGGAGGCCCATCACATTGATGCCCGTTATTTACAAACTCTTTGCTAAAATGCTAGTGCACCGCCTTCATCAAGTGCTCTATGAGGGCTTGCATCCTTTGCAATATGGTTTCGTCCCTCGGAGGCAGATTCATGATAATATTGGCAATGCTCTCATGGCTATTGAATATGCAAAATATTCTGAACAGGATGTTTTTATTATGCAAGTGGACTTTGCCAAAGCTTTTGACACGGTCAACTGGGACTTTATCTCACAAACAATGGCTAAGATGGGCTTCGGGCCAAAAATGGCTAATGTCATCTACTGTTTATATGCTGGCTCTACAGCCCAATGCATCCTTGGAAATCATCTTTCGCAATCTTGGTCCTTGGGTCGTTCGGTCCGGCAAGGATGTCCACTCAGTGCCCTGTTGTATGCCATTGCCACTCACCCACTTCTCTCATATTTGGATCATCTTACCGCACAAGGTCTTCTCACTGGTCTTCAGATTCCTGGAGCCCCTTCCTTTATTGCTCAGGCCTATGCAGATGATTCTTTTTTTATGCAACATAATTCTCCACAGCAGTTGAAGACTATTATGGACACTCTTTCTTCATATGGCCTGGCTGCTGGCATGAATGTTAATTTCGATAAATCTAGCCTCATACCGTTGCATTCATATGATTGGCATACTCTTCTATGGCCTGGGCACATTATGCAGCCCTGTGATGTGGTCCGCCATCTTGGTTACCCTATTGGCTGGCACATCACTAGGAAACAACAGTTAAAATGGATTTTTGATAAGCTTCATGCCAAACTCCATTATTGGAAGCTCTCCACTTGGCCACTCCATGTTAGGCTCCGGATTGTCCAGTCGATTATTATGGCTTATGTTCAGTATTATTTGCCTTTGATGCACTGGACTTCTCAAGACATTTCTGCCTTTATGTCTCATGCCATGGAACTGTTATGGAAAACAAAGTCTTCTGCTAAAGCTCTAAGACTTATGAGGATGACAAAAGTCTGTTCCCCAAGGATGCACGGTGGATTGAATGTGCTGAATATTGCGCACCATGTCTTGGCCAGGAAAATTCCTCTTCTACTCACCTTTTTTCGTCAGAAGCAGCCATGGACTCATATGCTTGCAACCATGTGCACGTCCTTACGTACTACTGCACATGGTGCCTGGCTCACTGATTTTTGGGAGGTTATTTTGGGCAGATTTGTAGGCTCTATCCCGGGTTGCCCCTTTGCTACTTCACTTATTAGCGATTGGCAACAGGTCCTTTCGCATGCTCATTGGGCCCCTTCCGTTTTATCTCATGCCAATTCCCTTCGGCAAGAAAGTATTTATTGGAGTGCTGTTTTTGATCCTCCATTGGCCCTCCAAGAGCCGATTCGGGCATATAATCTCAGCAAATTGGGGATCAGGTGTATAAATGACGTTGTTGATGCTACTGGGCACATGCTTTCCTTCCCTCAAGCCATGGCTTCTTATCCACTAGCCATGCATCACAGGTTTATTTGGGGAAAAATTGCTGAATTACTGCAGCCTTTTCTTCCCATCCCTCCTTTATCTAACAGGGACCGATTACATGATTGGCAGTTACACCCGGTGGGCTCAAATTCTCGTCCTGTTCCTCTTCCTAACCTAACGGTCAGCACGACATACTCTCTCCTCCAGCCGTCACCATGGATTCACTTACATGCTAATTCTCTTTGGCATATGGCAAAATCGCTTGCTTGGTGGCGAAAGAATCTCCGCAATTTATGGAGAAGCAAATTGCCTCTCAAGCAAAAGCTTTTCCTATGGCGTTGTCTTACAGGAACCTTATCCGTGGGGGTCACTCTGGCTCAACGAAGGATTGCATCTGCTTCCTGTCTTCGATGCATGGCCCCTTCTGAAACGGTGTCTCATTTGTTTTGGATGTGTTCCAGCACTAAGACCTTCTTATGCAAAATTTCCATGTCGCTTCGCCTTCGTTTCCCTAACTCACCTTTTGGGAAACATTTTTGGCTTTTTGGCAGACTTCCTGCAACCCTGGTCCATTACTCCTTATTTTTGAACTGGGTCAGATATTGGGCTTTTTGGACCATCTGGCAGGATCACAACATGCGATATTTTGGGAATCCGTTCTTGCAATCTTATGAATATTTCAGACTCTCCCTACGGCAATCTATCTATGATGCTTGCTATCAAGGAGATCTTCCTCAGTCATGCCTGGAAATAGTTTTTCTTTGCTTTTGATTTCCTGTTGAGGCTCTCTGCTTTTTTGAGACCCTCATGTAAATTTTGCTGATAATATGATCATGGATTTACCAAAAAAAGTGTGTGTGTGTGTGGGGGGGGGGGGGGGAGAGCTATGGAGTTTGCTTGCTACTGCAACCACGTCTAGGCCCTCGAAGTCCGTGCCCTCCCCGCGAGCCTCCTCTACCGCCTATACGACTACCAGTATAGGTCGTACGGCTGTTCTGTACAAGTTCCCTCTGCTGTTCCGTATCTAGTTTCCTCGGTGTGTGTGTGTGTGCTGCTGGCCGTACAGCCTCTGGTTTTTTTCGTACGTTTCCTTTCCTTTGGTTGGTACGTCTGTACGTTTTTTGTCATGCGTACGTTTTTCCGTAAGTTTTCTGTCAACCTTTGCCCATACATTTTCTACCAGGCTGTCTCCGTACTTTTTTTCTCTACTGTACGACAGTCTGTATGTTTTCCCTGTCCGTATTGTTTTCTGTACTCGTCTGTCCGTACTGTACTTTGTCCTTTCTTTTCTCCGTACAATTTTTTTCTTTCCATTTGTCCTCCTTTCTTCTCTTGTCCTGCTCCTGTTCCTTCTCTCTCTCTGCTACAATGGCAAATTGTCCTTTATGAGAAGACCTTTCACAAAGAAAGATCGCTTCAGAGCAAAAAACAAAAGCAGGCAATGGGTCACGATGACCCTCTACGTGCCTCTGCAGAGGCTCAGCTGGTATATGAAGTAATGCATGAGGGTTTTGAGGATACAAGGAAAAGTTGGAATGATCTGGTTCCTACCTCAGGTATCATGATTGAGGTAGATGATATCTTCGACCCAACGAAGGATTATGCCAAACATGCCATCATTATTTTCTTTTCGGGACGGATGCCTGCTGCTGCATATGTTGGCAATTAATTGACTAGAACCCTGGGTGGTTGCTATGTCAAGAAAGTACATTATGCAGCGAGGGGTTTTTTTGAAGTGATAATGGCTGATGAAGAGCACAGACAGATTTTGTTGGAGCATTCCCCCGCTCTTCTATGGCCAGCAGATGGTCCATGTATTGCCCTGGTCTCCTACCAGGGATTATCAGGCATTGATTCGGCATCGCTGCCCTGTATGGGTAGAAGTTGTGGATTTTCCTCAATGGATGGCTTCTCTATTGCTGAAAATTGCAGCCTCCCTTGGTAAGGTGGTCTGTCCACCAACGCCGGAGTGGGTTGCGTGTGCACTAGATCGAGTTTTGCTCATTCCCGTATTAGCGAGGAAGGAGTTTAGGGCAAAGAGAGTGTGGATCTTATAGGATTGGGAACAACTGATACCGGATTATGCGGAAGTTAAGCTCTGTCTCGACCTTAGGCTTATACCTAGATGAATCCAGGAACATTCCCAAACTCATCCTCTAAAAACACAACATAGTGCAGTTTCAATCTCATAATAGTCACTCACAAGGTTGAAAACCATAAACTCCATCATGCATAGCAGGGACTAGCTACTATGACATCCCCACTGACGTCATCACTTGAAACTACAATTGATAAATCGATTTGTGTCTGGTATAGTTCTCCCTCAAATCCTGCCTCGTTGGTTGGCATTGTGGTAGAAGAGGTTCTTCTCCAAGAGGAAAGGCTAGTAGCCTTTGAACGCAAGAAGCTTTCTCTCTCTCGACGTAATTGGCTAGCTCATGAACAAGAGTTGTACGCTATTATTCATGTTGTGAGAGCATGGAGACATTACCTGTATGGTTTAAAATTTTACGAGGATGTGGACCATGATACTCTAAAGTATTTTTTTAAATAGCTTGACTTGAGTAGCCGTCAAGCTAGGTGGACAGAGCTCATGTAAAGGTTTAATATGCAGATTTGGTATTGAAAAGAGAAAGAAAATAAGATTGTTGATGCATTGTTATGCACTATGCATAATACGAGTTTCACGGTATTAGAGAGTGCTCTAATGATTGAGATAATTGGTCGAGGTCGTCCAAAGCCTTTGGCCAAATGCTATTGCGATTAAATCTAGGATGACCTAGCATCTAGAAAAGGCCAAACTAAGATATATTTTCATTTTTCAAATTTTTAGTGTATAAGAAAAGCCTAGCGTAACATAGGCATGCACTCTTAGTCTGAGACAAATCCTGCATGTCACTAAACCTTGATAAGTGTTTTTGGCCTTAACAACAACCTCCCTTTAAGCCGCACATGCAATTCTCCCCGTACTCAAGCATTACATACTGCATTTGAGTGGTAAAGGTAGTCCATGCATAATCAACATCAATCACACTTTGTGCCCAAAGGGAAGCGACGGCATCGGCTACCATTTCCTTATAACGCTCATGCTGCTATTTACTATGAGAAGCCTTTCACCTAGCAGCCTCTCATTTTGTATCTCATGAAAAGAAAGCTTTAATCAAAGTAGAGCATGATCCAAGTGTAGACATGCATAGTCCACCTACAATTGATTTCCCCAGAGCAGCAGATAGCCCCCATCTTAGAGAGCGTGCGGCGCAAGCTTCTATGTTGGAGCTCAGCCAAACTCTCTCTAGTATGCAGGGCCCTTGTGGCCAACTGGGTTCTTTTGGCTATGGCTTGGTATATTACCTCCTACTGGTGTTTTTGTACGGGCTGTATGTGTTACGCTCTAGCTGAGGTGGCATGACCTCGGAAGAATCAGTCGACATTTCCCTTAAGGATCTACGTTTGTAATATATTTGTTTGCGCTTCATGTAAATGATCGGGAGGGAATGAATGTCAAGGTCCTAGGTGAGGGCTGATAGCACCAGACTAGGTGGATCTAAGGCTAAGGGCCTAATGCAAGCAATGTGCCTAGGGGCAAAGGAAATTAAAGTATCCCATGAGAGGGGTGAAAAGATGCATTAGGAAAGGCCCTATGATGATGACATGTGGCATCTAGATCCATCTAGGGAGATGGGGCTTGTTGGAGTTAGTGAGAGAAGGAGAATGGACCTTCACGTGATTTTGGATTTCGATTTCTCTGAGAGCTCTCACGCTCTAGCAAGGATTTGGCTGGGATGATATTCTGTGATGCTACTCCCGTGATCTGCTGTAGTAAGCAGAAAAAATCGTCTCATTTGGTATCAGAGCTGTCACGCTAAATGAAGGGGTTACATATAAAGGCGATTCTAAACAGGGCTGGAATTGTTGGCGTATGCAAGTATCCATGGGCTGATGGGCAGTTAGCGTGGGCTCTCAGACAAATCTCTCAGCCTATCTGTTGCAATGCAACCGATTTGACGATTCAGAGCAAGGGTAGAGATTATAGGTGGCTCTGTCGTGCGGACTTCCGTTGACAGAGGCAAGAGAAGGGTAAATTATCATTTGGGACTACGTCTGAATGACCTGGGAAATTAGAGAAGGCGTGGCACTCGACGACGATACGTGATCGACGAAATATGTGGTGGTTGCACAGGCGAATTTTTGGATCTCAGCATCGAAGCAGCTCACTGCTACACGAACCAGCGGAAGAACAGATTGCCAAAGGGCGGCTACTCTATCCGACTGGAACCTCCTGATCGCTATGAGGCTACATGGTTCACCAAGGGCACCATAGAGCGGGTTTGCTGAGAAGTGACGAACAGTAGGGCCAGGGAGCGATGTTGGATGCAAAAGATCGTCGCGTTGATGTTGGCAAATGGTGGGAAGCTGTGAATTTTCGTTCGTAAATAGCCAAGAAGAAGGCACAGATTACCTTCACGTAGGCGCACGTTCCGACATTTGATGAAGGCACAGATTACCTTCACGTAGGAGACCGAACTCAAAATATGTGGAGATTCCAGGGAGCAGTTCTTTTCCTCTTCACTACAAATTTTCAATTTGCAGTTTATTATTCCTGTACAGCAGAGTTTACAGTTGATTTATTCCTGTACAGCAGAAGGGAATCTGAAGTGGAGAAAAAAAAATTAAAAAAAAAAAATTTTGGACAGTCTTTGAGACTATGCTTGTGTGCTTCAGTCAGAGTGGATTTGCAGGAATTTCCCTAGTATAGATAAAAGCGGTATTTGGGTTATGCCTGTGTCAAATGCCTAGTCAGTGTGCATGTGGGATTGCAGGTATTCCCTAGAATAGGGAATTGTGTCAGAGTGCCAGTACACTGAATTTTGTCAGTTTGTAAATACAGTGTTCTAGTGGGTTTTTTTAAATTTATAACACACAAAATAAAATAAAAACACCCATTGACCTGAATGGAAGCAGAAGGAGCTTCCAAGATGGACCCTGTAGAGTCAAGAGTCCGGCCGACCCAGCAGGTGTCGCGCCCAGTAGTTCACACCTTATCTGGCAGGATTGCATTACTTGAGGATGCCTTGCAGCAGTTATTAGTACAAAAGTTACAGGCAAATGCAGGGCACTTTGAACTTAGAAGAGTGATACACAGTATGTCTGCCAGACCTTCTCAAGATGAGAAAGGAAAGGCTCCAATGGAACCGGAGTCTAGTGTCCATACGGTCGAGCCTAGGAAGGCTAAAATACCTAATATTGCCAATTATAGGCCGAAAAAGTATTCTGGTCGGATGAATGACCGTAGTTCTGATGTCATTGAGACCTGGTTACACAAATGGGACGAGGTGTTCGCCATTTGTGAAATAAAAAATGATATCAAGAAAATCCGCGAGGCCACCCACATGTTTAGTGAGGCAGCGGATCGGTGGTGGATTAAACAACAGAAACTGGGAGGAGTTTAAAAGGGAATTTAGGAAACACTTCTTACCTCCTGACGAAGCATCCCGAGCTTGGGATCAGTATAGAAACCTTCGTCAGAGAAATTTGTCAGTGGCAGAATACACTGATAAGTTTTGAGAGAGCGTAATGAAGGTTGATGAACCCCTACCTCAATCAATCCAAGTGAAAGATTTAATATTTGGATTGAATGATCGGATTAAAATGGAAGTTCGGGCTAAGTATGCGAACACGTTGGATGATGCAATAGCCATAACCCTGAACTATGAAGATGCCAAGGGCAGCAGGCCAAGTGGGTTTGCGTAGGTCGGAACCCAGTATGGGTACCAAAAGAAATATGGGTTTAAGAAGAAGTGGATTAGTAAAGGGAGTGGTTCTTAGCCGAGTGGTCAAGCCAAGCAGGTGAAACCAGCTGAAACTCCTAAATCAAGTACCACCATTGGAGATTGGAGCGAAGAGGAAAGTAACACCAATGGCAGCCCGGGCTTGGTCAAAGTCTCCCTTAAACCCAGAGCAAAGAGAAAAAGTGAGGAGAGAAGGCTTGTGTTTTGGTTGCCTTTAGCCTCATTA
The DNA here is from genome assembly GCF_047967505.1 of Dipteris shenzhenensis. NCBI lineage: Eukaryota > Viridiplantae > Streptophyta > Polypodiopsida > Gleicheniales > Dipteridaceae > Dipteris > Dipteris shenzhenensis. Next base: position 7,275,168 of record NC_141623.1, read on the forward strand.
GTGGAAGGATTATCCACGAAATAAGGATTGTCGGATGGCTGAGATGGTAGTCTTAGAATGCGACGTGGAAATGGAGGGAAGTCCCAGAGCGGAACAGATGCAGATTCAGCTAGCGAATCTTCTCAGAGGTCAGTACCTTGTTTGTTATGTGTGTCTGTTGCTAAGCTAGTAACGAGTGCACCTGATAACATCCTATCTAAGCCTGCAGCAACGGGGTATACAGCCTTTAATGATACGGAGTTAATTAAGATGAAAGGGCAAGTGGCCAATCATGATGTCATTGCGTTGTTTGACTCGGCGTCCGCACAATGTGATTAACTCCAAGCTCGTGAAGAGGCTGAAGTTAAAGACTAGCCCATCTGACTATGCGTATACAATCAGAATGGCACATGGAAGTAGAAGCATAGGAACGTCGAACACTGCTAAGGACCTCACTAGATACAACCCTATCTCTACGAATGTTCAGCATAAGATCGAACTAATCCCGAGGGCAGAACCTGTAAATAGACCTCCCTATCGAATGAGTTTTACCGAAGAAGCGGAGGTGCGAAGGCAACTGGAAGAATATCTCAAGTTGAGGCAGATTCAACCAAGTTTTTGACCCTTTGCTTCGCCAGTGATATTAAAGAAGAAAAAGGATGATACATTTCGCCTCTGTATAGATTACAGAGCATTGAATAATATCACTGTTAAGCACAGGTATCCGATGGCTCGGATTGATGATTTGCTAGATGCATTACATGGAGCCATGATTTTCAGGAAGATAGATCTTAAGTGTGGCTACCATCAGATCTGGATTAGAGCCGTGGATGTGCATAAAACCGCTTTCAGAAGCAGGTTTGGTCATTATCAATTTTTCGTAATGCCCTTTGGACTTACCAATGCTCTAGCTACATTCGTCATGCTTATGAACGATTTACTACGTCCGTATATCGGAAAGTTTGTAGTACATTTTATTGACGATATTCTGGTATTCAGTAAAAGTATTACTGAGCATCGTGAACACTTAAGAATAGTGTTCAGTACTTTGAGGAAAGCCAGTCTTTATGTAAATAAGAAGAAAACTATACTGTGTATGGTTAGACTTGAATATTTAGGATTCATAATTACTCCAGAGGGGGGTAGAAATGGATCCAAAGAAAGTGGTTGCGATACTGACTTGGCCAATCCCTCAGAGTCTAACCGCTTTGCGATCATTCTTGGGATTTGTCCAATTTTATCGAAGGCATATCAAAGGATATTCCAAAATAGTATCGCCATTGACTGATCTGACCTCAGATAAAGTATCTTTTATATGGGGACAGAATCAACAGGAAAGTTTTAACACCATAAAACAAGCTGTGGTCACAGGACCGGTGTTAAAAATAGTTGATCCCCAGAAACCGTTGATTCTGGAAACTGATGCAAGTGGCATTGCGGTAGGAGCAGTTCTTCTTTAAGAGGGAAGGCCAGTAGCCTTTGAAAGCAAGAAGCTTTCTCCCTCTCAGCGAAATTGGCCAACTCATGAATTGGAGTTGTATGCTGTTATCCATGCTTTACAAACATGGAGGCATTATTTGTATGGTTCAGAGTTTTATGTGGATGTGGATCATGATACTCTGAAACATTAAACAGCCTGACTTGAGGGGCCACCAAGCTAGGTGGGCAGAGCTCATGCAGGAGTTTAATTTGACGATTCGGTACCGAAGAGGAAGAGATAATAAGGCTGCTGATGCGTTGTCTTGCATTATGCACAATACGAGTTTTACGGTATTAGAGAGTGCTCTAATGACCGAGATTAGAGAAACTCAAAAGGTGGACGAGTTTGCAAGGCATTGTCACGTGCTATTGGGAATTCCGACATCACTCGAAATGCCAACAAGGTCATTTTGTTCCACCGCTTGACTTTTGTCAATGCATTTGTCCAGATCAAATATTCATGGATGGGCATTGATGGCAACATCTATGTTTTTGGCAGTAGGAGAGGATGATTTTAGTGCTATTACAACTAGGTTTATTTAGGAGTATATTTGGGGATCCAAAGACCCCCATTGTCAATGTGTTAAAAGTATTGTCGATGTATTAGAAGTAATGAAGAAGAAAGATATCCCGTAAGGGCCTCCGCTAATACATTTTCGAATACAAACATCTATTTTAATGGACACACGTCTTTCATATTTGTTTTAAGTCATTACTGTTCTTAATATATTTTAACATATTTATTTCCCAGAGCTTATGGCCTAAAACTCACGTGTTTAGACCCGAAGAAGAAAAGGATGACCTGGCATCTAGAAAAGGCCAAACATATGCAAGATATACCATAAGGGATGGTATGCTAAAAAGAAATGGCAAGGTTGTAGTACCTAGTCAGAATGATCTCAGGTAGAGAGTCATTCGACAGTGCCATGATAGCCCATGTGCGGGACACCTAGGAGTCGAGAAGACCTATGATCTCGTGAAGCGAGATTTCTTTTGGCCAAAGATGAAAAAGCATATTCATGAATATGTGACACGGTGTTTTTCGTGTCAGGTAAGCAAGGCCGAGCGGGTGAAGCCACCCGGACTTTTACAGCCCTTGGAGATACCACTAAGTAAGTGAGAGAGCATCTCCATGGACTTTATTGTAGGGCTGCCTACGACACAAGGTGGATATGATTCTATCCTTGTGGTGGTTGATCGTTTAACCAAGATGGCTCACTTCATTCCGACTAGAGAGTCTCTTAGTGCCTCGCAAGTGACGGATTTGTTTATTAAACATATATTTCATCTGCATGGATTGCCTAGATCCATAGCGTCAGACAGAGATGTCAGATTTACCGGTCATTTTTGGACAGCGGTATTTGAGACACTATGGACTGAGTTGGGAATGAGTAGTGGGGATCATCCTGAAACGGATGGTCAGACAGAGAGAGTCAACCAGATTTTAGAGGATATGCTGAGGGCATATGTGTCATTGAGGCAACATACGTGGAACAAGTGGTTGCCATTGTTAGAGTTTGCCTACAATGATAGAAAACATTCCTCTACGGAGTTTAGTCCGTTTGAATTGAATTATGGCTATAAACCAGCAAATCCAACTACAGTTGGAATACCTTAGAGAGTGCCTAGTGCCGCGAACTTTGTGGTTTAGATGCGGGAGATGCTAGCACTTGCGAGAGCTAATATCAGCCACGCTGTGGATAGAGCCAAGGCGTATGCGGATGAAAACCGGTCTATAAGAGAATTTAAGGAAGGAGAAAAAGTTTTTCTCAGAGTTCCTTCGCACTCGAAGTCGTTAACTTCAGGAGAGTGTGCTAAGTTATCACCTCGATATTGTGGGCTGTGGTTAATTCTAAAGAGAATAGGCAAGGTAGCCTATAAATTAGAATTGCCACAGGGTTGCAAGGTTCACCCAGTGTTTCATGTTTCTCGTTTAAAGAAATTTTTGCATACTGGTGACTCACTAATCGAGGGTGTGGTTTTGTTTTGGGAGATAGAGGATAATGCAAGATGCAAACCAACAAGAATCCTGAACCGAGGAACAATGCAAGTGCGAAATCGGAAGATACCCACGGTGTTGGTTGCATGGCATGGTCAGCCTCTATCAGAAGCTACCTGGGAATCCGTATACCAGTTGCGGAGAGTGTTCCTAGACTTTATCATCGAGGACGCTGATGTCTGAAGAGGGAAGGAATGTTACGCTCTAGCTGGAGTGGCATGACCTCGGAAGAATCAGTCGACATTTCCCTTAAGGATCTACGTTTGTAATATATTTGTTTGCGCTTCATGTAAATGATCGGGAGGGAATTAATGTCAAGGTCCTAGGTGAGGGCTGATAGCACCAGACTAGGTGGATCTAAGGCTAAGGGCCTAATGCAAGCAATGTGCCTAGGGGCAAAGGAAATTAAAGTATCCCATGAGAGGGGTGAAAAGATGCATAAGGAAAGGCCCTATGATGATGATATGTGGCATCTAGATCCATCTAGGGAGATGGGGCTTGTTGGAGTTAGTGAGAGAAGGAGAATGGACCTTCACGTGATTTTGGATTTCGATTTCTCTAAGAGCTCTCACGCTCTAGCAAGGATTTGGCCGGGAGGATATTTTGTGGTGCTACTCCCGTGATCTGCTGTAGTAAGCAGAAAAAATCATCTCAGTATGGGACAACTTAGGTGCCTAGTGCACAACTTCTTATGGGCAGGATCGGATGGTACCCAAAACACTCGAGCCAAGGTGGCTTGGCAAATGGTGATCCTACCGCAAGCTCAAGGAGGACTTACCATCATTGACCCCAAGATGCAGAGTAGGCAAGTTGGTCGTACAAAACCTCACATCTAGTTCCAAGCCTTGGAAGCTCCGGCTTTAGTGAGGGCCTCTCAAGAATAACCCCATATAGGAGGCCTATGGCAGCTGTCCCACGGGTGGATTTTTCCAAATGCCGCACTTACAAGAAAGGGCTCATCCTTGATGCGGAGCCTTCTTAGAGGTTTGGCCGTGATTATCTAGAGGCCTCATTTGGGCCAGTCCCTCGGAGTGGTGATGCGATCTCTGCGAAAATACTGGATAAATCTCTTGTAGTACGAGCACAAGCCTAGAAAGCTACGTACTTCATCGATATTCTTCAGGTGTGGCCAATTCTTGATAGCCTCTACCTTGGCGTGGTCCATCCTAACTCCATCCTTGGAAACAATGTGCCCGAGAAAATGGATCTCATGCATGAAACATTCACTTTTCTTGGCATTGACAAGCAACTTATGCTTCCGAAGCTCCTCAAAAACAATTGACATGTGCTTCTTATGTTCAGCCTCATCTTGAGAGAACACGATGATGTCATCAAAGAAGGTGCCAACAAAGGCTCGATGTTCTCTAAAAATCCTGTCCATCATTTTGTTGAAGGTGGCAAGTGCATTCGTTAACCCAAATGGCATGACAAGAAACTCATGCAGACCAAATGTGGTACGAAATGCTGTTTTGTGCACATCCTCTGGCTGAATTCTGATCTGGTGATAACCACTCTCCATATCAATGCGGCTGAGCATTCTAGATCCCTACAACCTATCCAAAATATCATCTATCATGGGTATAGGGAATCTATTCTTAATTGTAATTTTATTGAGGGCTCAATAGTCAATGCACATCCGCCAGGATCCATCCTTCTTTTGGACCATAGTTGCACGAAACGCACGTTTCGTGACAAGAAACGGAAACGGCGAAACGGAAACGCCGTTTCGTCAAGAAACGGCGTTTCGTTTTTGCTGTTTTTCCCAGAAACCCTAAAAACGGGTTTTCCCTGTTTTCTTTCAGAAATTCGCCGCGGCCTGCTCCGTTTTTCGCCGCCTCCCGCTTTCTTTCAGCCTCCTTCCTGAATCCAGCCTCCTTCCAGCATCCTTTCAGCATCCTTCAAGCTCTCTCCATCCCATCCTTTGCTCTTGGACCTGCCCTCACCTCCATCCTTCTCTGAGCTCTCTCCATCCTCTTCATCCTTTGCTCCATCTTCTCCATCCTTGGCAGCCTGCTCTCCTGACTCCATCCCTCCATCCTTCTTCTCTCCATCCTCTCTTTAATCTTACCTTCTACCTCTCCATCCTCCTCCTCTCCATTCTCCTTCACTTCTACCTCTCCATCCTCTCCATCCTCTTTTACAAATTACCTCTATCTCTCCATCCTCCTTCTACAGTCTACCTCCCATCCTTTCTCACGAGTCACTTGTGATCTCTCCATCCTCCTTCTCACCTCTCCATCCTCCTCAATGCCGAGAGATGCTTATTGGGTCCATGTCTCCCTCCTGGATAGTTATAAAGGAGGCGGTGGCTCCAAGAAGTGGAGATGCAACTATTGCGGCATAAGCAAGACGGGGTCTGTCACACGGGTGAAAGACCATCTAGCAGGTGTTCCCTGCAAGGATGTAGGACCTTGTGAGTTCGTGCCTACTGCAGTGAAAGGTGGCCTAGCAGAATGGAAGCGTGCGCGTATGGCAGCCTTGGCTGCAAAAAGTGGAGGACAAGGGCTGCAAGATGAAGAAGAGGCTGCTGACACTGAGCCATTGGATGATGCCAGCACATTGGGTTCTGCAAAGAGAAGTAGAGGGGCATCAACTACATCGAGCGCAGGTCCTAGTGCCACAAGAACACCCTTGCCACATGGATCAATTAGTGTGGATGCTAGTGCGGGGAAAAGAGGATCACTGCAAAGGTCTAGCATTCAAGCACGCTTGCAAAAGCAAGCAGTGAAGGAGGCCACTAGTGAGCTCACAAAGCTCTTCATACAATGTGCAATACCCTTTCATGTGGCGAAGACTACACGATGGAGGAAGGCCATGAGAGCCGTAAGCCGCATTGGGTATGAATGGGAAGGGCCTACATATGAGGCCTTGCGGACAAAAGAGCTAAGAAGAGAGAGGGAATGTGTGGAAGACCAAATGAAGCCCTTGAAAGAGACTTGGAAAAAATATGGATGCACACTCTTATGCGATGGATGGTCAGATGCACGCAAGAGGAATGTGTACAATATTTTAGTATCTTCTTGCAAGGGAACCATGTTCTTGAGAGCCATAGACGCTTCCACTGCAGGTACAGTGATTACAGGGCTGTATATTTGGGAGCATTTACGGGCAGCCATTATGGAGATAGGTGTTGAGTATGTGGTGCAGGTGGTGATAGATAATGGCAGCAATTGTGTGTCAATGGGTGCCATGTTAGAAGATGAGTTCCCTAAGATTGTGTGGACACCCTGTGCCTCACATTGCCTTGATCTTTTGATCGAGGACCTAGGGAAGATACCTTGGATTGATGCCATCTTCTCCACAGCCCGCAATATCGTGAAGTTTGTCACGAAGAGACCCAAAGTCCTCAGCATCTATCGGGCTTACAGTGACCTTGAGCTATTGAAACCTCCAACCACAAGGTTTGCTTACATGTTCATAGTGGTGGAGAGGCTTGTGCGAGTGCGCCAGGGCTTGTTGCGCACGGTTGTGTCTCGGGAGTGGGGAGATTGGGATGATAGAGGCCAAGCAAAGTCTATCAAATTTTTTCGCATGATCATGGATGAGTCTTGGTGGAATGAGGCGGAGGCATTAATCAAATCGATTAATCCTATCTACACGGTGCTTCGCATTACAGACATGGAGGGAAGCACATTAGGGCTCTTGTACGAGTTTATGGACAAGATTGGAGAGGCCCTCAACAGAAACACTTCCCTATCGCCTGATAAGTAAGACTTTTTACTTTTGTAATATGTATAATTATTGCAGTTACTAAATGGCAATTTGTTATCATGAAGCCTGGAATTTTCAGATATATATTATGTATGTACTATTATCTATAGTCTATGAATTTTGCATGCATAATGCATTCTAATTTCTTGTGGCATGATTTAGGGTTGAGTCCATCCGTGCTATATGGAATAAGCGGTGGAATTGGTTCCACCGCCCAATCCATGCGGTGGCACATGTATTGCATCCGCTCTGGCGCAGTCAAGAGCAATATGAGAATGACGAGTTGGAGGAGGGGATGCAACAGTATCTACAAAATTGGACGGGTGGTGACTTGGAGATGCAACGAAGACTGGAGGATGAACTTCTATTGTTCCGCAATCATAGCCTCTCCTTTGGTCGACCTACAGCTAGGCTCCGAGAGACACAGTTGCAACCTGTCTCCTGGTGGGAGAAATATGGCAACTGTACTCCTACTTTGGTAAGAGTCTAAGAGACAAGTTCCAACGCCACTAGTTGGAGCTTAGTCGTTAAGTAATTTGAAGTTTTATCTACTACAAATATGTTTAAAGTTATCAAGTTCTTGATACTTATCTCGGATTAATTGGCTTATGGCAGAAACGCCTTGCTATACGTGTTCTCTCACAGGACTGCAGTTCCGGTCCTTGTGAGAGGAACTGGAGCACTTGGGCCCTCTTTCACACAAAGAAGAGGAACAGATTGAGCACGGCTCAATTGGAGCGGTTGGTGTTTTGTCATTGCAACCTCCGTCTCCTTGAGTTCACCGCCGGCTGCCCCGAACCTCGCCAAGTGAATGTAGACAAGGTGGACGTGGAGAAGATGGAGGTCATACCAGATATCCCACGGGAGGAGCTGGACATATACACCATGTTGTATGAGGAGCTGTCAGCACCAGCACACCACACACGATCATACACTCAACCATCTGGAGATGGTGCTAGTACTTCAGTTGCACCCGATGGTCCTGATCCTGATGTTGATGATTCTTCTTCAGACAGTGACACAGATGCCTCGAACTTATCTGAGGACGCAGAGGATGACGATGACGAGGAGGCCATGGATGATGCAGATGATCAGTAGTCCTGCTGTTTTTTTATATCATCCATGAGTGCTTTTATTTTAAGTCTTGCATGACTCATGAGTCATGAGTCATGAATCATGATCATGAAATTTGTGGACCATGAATCATGATCATCTATGGAGTCTGGACATTGAATACTTTCAAGTTTCAAGTTTCAAGTTTCAACTTGTGTGCTAAGTTTAGACTTTTAAGTACTTCAAACTTCTAAATTTCAGATTCTTGTAATGCCAAACTTGTTAGTCATGACTCATGATACATGTTGATTTCAGATTATTGAAGCATCATTCAAGAATTTAGAATCATAGAGGCATGAATCATGAATGATGCATTGATGCTTGAAGGCTGAAGCCTGAAGCTTCAGCCTTCAAGTATAGATAATTGTAATTTGTATTATGTATGATTTGCACTCTATTGATAATTATATTATGTATAAAAAATAAATTTTTATACATAAATTGTATCATATTGCCGTTTCTTCCGTTTCCGTTTTGGCGGGGCCCGGAAACTCCGTTTCTTCCGTTTCCGTTTCTTCCGTTTCCGTTTCGGCTGGTAACTATGTTTTGGACCAAAAGCACAAGTGAGCAGTAGGGTGAAGAGCTGGGCTGAATCAGCCCTTTCTCCAGTAGGTCCTTGACTTGGTTCATGATTTCCTCTTGCTGGGCTACACTGACCCTGTAAGGAGGTCAGTTAGGAGGGCTGCTACCAGGGATTATGTCTATCGTATGGTCTTCTGGCCTTTCAGGGGGCAACTCCTGTGGAAGTGAGTCAGAAAAACACTCCTTAAACTGAAAAATAAAATCTGTCCACTGCTTTTCCAGTTTAGAAAAATGAGACTTTCTTCTACTGAGTTCTTTTCAGATGTACACTAAGTATGCTAAAAGGTGTTTTTTCATTGCATTGCCAATGGCAAAAGCAGATACAATAGGGATAGATTTTCCCTTCAGCTTAGCAACAAGAATGGGAGTTTTGCCACGGTGAGTGATTGAGATTGTTTTATTCTTCGTATCCACTAAGACAACCCCAACACGAAAGTGCCAGAGTATTCCCAATAACACATCACAACCATTCAACGGCATAATATAGAACACTTCTGTGTCCACCTAGCTCTGAATATGCATCCTCAACTTGCCTATCATTGGAGTAACTGATTGGCTGAGCCTTGGGCAAGCCATATCCACATCACACAAAGGACCCATCTCTTCTGCCCGTATTCCCAACTTTCCATCCAGCTCTGTAGAAATAAAGTTGACCTTGGCTCCCGGTTCAAAAATCATCAGAGCTGTTTGGTCTCTTATCATGCCCCATGCCCAACATAACTCCGTAGAATCTGTCTTCTGAACAGCCCCGATCAATTCTGGCAAAAGACCAGCAATGGGCTTAGGCTTTTTATTCTTCTGATCATTCCTCTTCTCTTTCTTATGCTGACCTTGCTCAAGAGGAGGGAAATCCCTTTTCTTGTGTGGGGCGCTCAAAAGCCCTTTGGCCTTCTTCCTTGCAAATGTAACACTTGTTGGCATCATAAAGAATTTGTTTTTCTTCATTTGACATATGGGTACGAGACGGTACTCGTCTCTATCTTGCAACAAATTTTGCTTTCATAGGTTGCGAGAAATTTATGAACTTCTTAGGAGATTCCGTCTTGCTGCCCTTCGACTTCGGTGTCTCCTGGTTGGCTACCTCTGAACCCGGAAACTTTCCCCTGCATGAGTGCATAAGCGGTAGTGGCATTCTCAATCAACTGGGACATATTGGAGACCTTGGTCTTTGTGCAATAGTCCTGAATCTCGTTGGGTAGCCTGCAGCAATACCTTTCAATTTGCTCTGACAGCGGTACATGCCTATAAGAATTCACTGGCAGCAGGGCTTCCCAAAACTTCTTCTTGTAGTCTTCCAAATTTCTGCAATTCGCCGCATCTAGCTTATACCAAGCGGTCACAATATCCACTTTGAAAGTGGTGGTTAACCACGTGGCTGAGAACACCTGTTTGAATTCAACCCATGTGGTAGGTGCTCAACCTTGCAAAAGAAAGTTGGTCCACCATTGGAGTGCATTGCCTGGAAATTCTGCATTCTGGGCTGCATGCTGCCCACGTATCTGCCTAGCATTCCAAGCCCTTCTGTGGGCTGTCCCACCATTGCCTGAAAAACTGATCCCCCTCCAAGTATCCTCGATACATCATAAGCTGAGGGAGGACTTGCTATCCTTGATTAACAAAGTGGAAATTATTGGCCTTACCCGCTACAGGGGTGACTGTGGGCATCTCTGGTGGCTGTCCAGTGAAAGATACATGCCTGCGAGTTTTCTTATGCTTCTTCTACTGCACTTTGCATTTGAAACTGGAAAAGGGCATTGCGATCAAGCTCCTTTGCCTCATCTACCTCATCCTAGAATTCCTCAGTGCATGCTCAAGAGAAACAAGTGGTGTCCTACTGTCCTGCTCCTCATCACCCCCACTGATGCTATGCTCCTCCTCAAAACTCTATGGTGCTCTGCCTTCCTCTTGCCCCTCCTGCTTGGAGATGGTCAACGACCGCTCCCGGTCTGACAATCTTGCTGAAATTGATGGCTATAGCAAAAATTGCAATGAAGGTGTCCTTCACCCAACACTACCAAGGCTCACCTCTATAGCAAGATGGTGATATCCCGGCAATGGAACCACTATAACCGGACTTCAAAGAACTAAAGGGCAGTAATCTTCATCTACTCAATCATAAACCTCATAAATAGCCAAAATGCAAGCTTCAGTCACTTAACAATACTTAGAAATAAACTTCAACAACAACAATAGTGAGGCCCCTCCTCAATGAAAACAGTACACAATACTCCCACTGGCCCCAAATGCCATGGCGCCCCTTTCGGTGTATTTATTTAATGCTGAATGGAAATGCTTTACACCGGGGGTTCACCCCTGCACTGTTCCTCTCTATAAATCCTCTGTTTGCCTTCTCGGCATCCAATCCAAGTGCACCATTAGAATCCAAATGGCAAGGCAATCTCAGGCATCCACTTCTGACCTGACCCAACTGATAGGCATCCATGCTCCAAACCACTAGCAAACTGTATCCAAGCAGCCTCAAGAGTTTCACATGCAACACACTGGTCATCTAGCCTTTCCCTAGGCACACCTTTTGCTTCTGAGTGCTGGTTTAGGCCTATGGGGACCAGAAAGGACTCCAAACACAACAAAGACACTGCAGCTAGCTTCAAAATGAGAAACAACAATCAACAGGAAGACAAAAACCAAATACCCGCTGTCCATGGCAAAGGGGCAAGCTCAATCCTAGCACCTATCCCCTAACCAAGCTCCCAACAAGGCGCAGGTGTATCCCAGCCTCAGAGAGAAGAAAGAAAGAACAGATAGAAGCTGGAAGGAGGGCCAGAAAAGAGCTGTAGAGGACAAAAAGCTGCCAGATCTACCTTGAAGTCTCTGTTCCAAGATCTGCGCAAGGAAAACCTCCTCGGAAGTGTGCCCTCCTCGAATCTCATGTCCAGAAAATTCGTACAGCCGCCTGGATAAATGTGCCAGCAGTCCGTACAGCTGTACGACAGCCGTACAGCTGCACGACAGCCATACAACTGCCTCGGGACTCATGCATGCAGCCTCAGGCTGTGTGCAGCAGCAAAAAAGGGGGAGGAAGCCAGCCAAAGCGTGAGGAGTGCAGCCAACAGCAAAAAGAGCAGAAAAGAAACTGAGCCTGACGTTGAAATCTGCCCAGAATGCTTCTGCTAGGCATGGAATGCTCCAGGAGGGTGAGGGGAGAGAGATGGTAGGTGGGTTACACTTGGCCCTTCATTAAAGCTCTAATTCACCTGACCAAGGACAATGTTGGTTGTCCTTGGGCCCAACTTTTAGACCCCTCTCCAGTGCCTTTGCCTTGCCCCTAGGACCTAATGGTGCACTTAGACTTTGCCCCTAGGAACTTTTAGGAAGTTTGCACTTCCTCTAGCCACACTCTCACAGCCAAACTATTACTAGACTTAACCACAGTTAACCCCAGGTTAAGCGTTGGTTGAGTTACAAAATACTTTACATCACTTTACACGTCCCCGTGACATATACTTTAGCATAAATCACCTGGACTATATGTGCATGGCATGCAGGCATGTTAGCTCAAGGATGCCTCTCCGCTAACAATTACCACCAAGCTTCTAAACGAAGATCCTTGACTGCAGGGAGGAGGTCTAGATCTGAGATGCCAGCATCTGCAATTTCATGCAAAATATCATGAAATTGCAAAGCAAAGTATGATTTATAGCTTACTTAAGAAAGGAGTCAATGTAGTAACCTCTTGCTATACTGCTGAGAACCCATTGGTGCAATGCACTGAAGAGTCAGTGGCTAGAGTACTGCACAAGAAGTCAATGTTGGACACAAAAGTTTCTTAGAAGTTGTATAACACTCACTGTCTAGATCCTTCATGAGCAGCAAACTCATTCGCTGTGAGAATTTCTATAGTAGATTGTGCAAGGATGCAATTCCATCTTTCTAAAAATGGATTCCATATGCTGTTTGCATTTCACAGTGAGAAAAGACAACAAATTACTTCGCAGAGAAATGGGAGGGGTTGCAGAACAGCCAAGTCCCAAATCCAAACAATCTTTGACACAATCTAAATAAATGGCTAAAGGTTTCAGCAGAGACCAAAATATATCCAATAATTTTAAAACGAATTTGGAGGAGATGAGAGGACAGTTTTTCAGCATAGGCTATCTTTTCATGAACAGAAATATAGATTTCATTTGACAAGGAAACAGATGTTTTCCTTTGTTGAAGGAAAAATAAATACCTGTACGTCCATGAGAATCAGATCATATTTGTCTCGATCAATTCGCAGAGCTCTGAGACACTGCTGTCCATCACACACAACATCCACTTGGGTTCCGAATTTTTTGAGCTGTTTGCAAGCCACCTTCTGATTCACCAAATTATCCTCGGCAAGTAGTACTTTCAGACCCTTAAATAGGCCTTCGTTGTCAACCTCTACCACATCAAGGGACAACGGCTGCTCAATTACTGTTCCAACAGATGTACTTGTTCTATCTGTCAGGTGCTCGTCCAACCTGGCACTGACAATTTCAGGCCTCTTAGATCTGCTGCTTCCAAAACAGTTCTCTTTTTCCTTATTGTTAGAAAAGACAGCACCGGCTCCACCCCACATCCCTTCTCTATTTGGTAATCCATTGTTGAATGTATGAGCTGGGTATTCTGATCGCATATTACCAACCGAAAAGTGCTCAGCGTCATTTCTATTGATGCTGTGAGTCAATGTCCGCAAACTCACAGATTGGTGGAGATATACTTCTCCCAGACCTGCTGCTAGGCCATTTTCATTCTCATGCTTGCAAACGCTTGGGTCCCCCTTGTCAAAACAAGCAAGAAAATGAAAGGTGCTTCCTATCCCTAACTTGCTTTCAAGCCAGATGCGACCACCCATCATTCCGACTAACCTGACACGTCATAACAGCGAGCATATGAATTTCTAAAAACTGAGGTGAAAAGCATACCAAATGAAGACATTGTTTGCGAAGTAACTAGTTTACAGGAGCATGTTTGAATATGCCAATAATATTGTTGATACCAAACCAAACCACCCATCATTGCAATTAACTTCACATGGCATATCAGCAAGCTTGTAGAATTCTGAAGTATAATGTGTGAATTAGTACAGGATAACGACAATTTACAGGAGCAGATCATAACACATGAGTAAAATTTATAAAACCTTAGCCAGATCATAGCACATGTGAGTAAAATTTGTAAAACCTTAGCCTGACATTCATGGCTCACTCGATTGGCAAATTTAAAGTATTTGACATCCATGTAAACGTTCATAGATCACGTTCATAGATCAGATTTGTTCCATTCTGAGAGTTCAACTGGTCACTCATGCAAGATTAGAGAGGCTAATTACTCTTAGCCACAAGTTAACTTAGACATTAAAGTGACCAGAGCTCTAAGTCCAATCAAGGAAGAGTGGAAGAAGAACGGGCGCACCTTACTATCTAATGGGTGGTCTGATGTTAGGAGGACGAGTATCATCAATATCCGTGTCTCCTCTTGCCTTGCCACACACTTCTTGCATGCCATTGAAGTAGGAAAGACCGACATGGAGGGGTACACCCTAGGCAAGGTCAAGGCACAAATTGGTTGTCTTTGTGACTCGTGAGGCTTAATCTATATAGCATATAGAATAAATTATAATTCTGAAATTTTGAAATTTATCTTTACTCTTTCTACTTGTAAGGGCAGATGAGATACTCAGAATTTTTTAAAAGAGGTGGAATGGATGTGCCAGGCCCATCCATGGTATGGGTGCCCTACTTCATCTCTTCTTTAAGAGACTTGAGATATTTGCAAATGCCACATTGCTTCAGGCGCGAGATGAATATGTCATCCACATATACTCAGAGTAGTACCAGTTAGTTTTGGACACACAGTTGTCCAACTACATGATAATTTAGGTCCCCCTTCTAGTCGTGCAATCTCTAGGAGGTCGGAGGCATGTATGCGAACAATCTCATGGTGAGACAAATATGGATATCCTACTCCTTGCATACGAACACTGGCATTGGGAGTGCTCTCACAGGTAATTATCATTGTAACTTTGTTGCATGATAAATCATAATTGGTCTTAAATTATAGTCTCGACTTTGTAAAAGATTCATTATTCACATGGAATCATGGATGATAAAGTGTTATGCTGCATGCACAATAGGATTGCTGAGCTAGAGCTTGCAAGAGAAATTGAAGCTCCTACTCAATTACTCATACGAAGATTTGAAATAGAGTGAGTAATTCACAGTTGGAGAGGTTGGTTTACTGTCATGCAGACCTCTCACTAGTGAAGAACCTCAAGACTGTGGATGGTCCCATGCAGGTAAACTAAAGAATATGCAGCTCAATTCATAAGTGAAAAGTTCAGCCTCTTATATGCATTGTGAATTGCAGCAGTAAAGACTTATTGCTCATAAGTCTTAAATTTGAATTTTTGATGTAGGTGGACCTTAGGAAGATAGATATCACAAAAAGATCATGAGAGGTCTCCATAGGATGAAGCTGAGGAAGCCTTGTATGCTAAGCTTGCTCAGGAGCTGGAGGCTATTGACCTTTGAGTCACATGGATGAAATCTCGAGGACGTGACGGGCATGGTGGGCCTGGGAGAGGCACTGTAGCTATTAGTCAAGCAAATAAACGTAGGGGAATACCTCAAGGGATGACCGTATCGTCGTTCACCTTGAGAAGAATCTTGTACATCTAGAAGCACAAATAGAGACGGAGGACACAAAGGGAGAGGTGGAGTCGAAGTCAGAGCTAGATCTAGAGCAGACTGACAGTGATGATGCTGAAACTAAGTCTCAAGATTCGGCATTTTTATATAGTGATGAGGACCCTCTAGCATGATGTAGATTCCATAGTTTCATGTTTTGATCATATCACATGATTTATGTGATTATTGATATGCAAGTATGTACTGGACAAGAAGTATTTTGATCAGATTTCATGATGTGTTATCAGACTTCTCTTGGTTTCTTTCCTCTCAATAACTATTTCATAATGTTAATGATGCTTTTGTGTTTCTTTTGCATCTGTGCATGCCATGTGAATAGTTTCCTCCTTTCCTCCCTTTTTTTAAACTTTTTTTTTAAAAAAAGGAGCTCGCACTTAAAAATTTCAGGAATAAAATCTTTTCGAAGCTCGCACCTAACACGCTTTGACGACTACACACCTAAAGACTTGTTAAGCCCTCGTACAACCATGCAGTAGAAACAAACTTCAAAAGAACTGGTCAAGTTGCTCACCTAAAACAGCCGCATCTCTACCTCCTGCAAACTACAGAGACTGCTACTACTGATTGGCAAACTTCAAAGAAACTGGTCAAGTTGCTCACTCTAAAACAGCCACATCTCTACCTCCTGCAAACTACAGACTGCTACTACTGATTGGCTCATGAACCTCCTTTGTGTTTCATTTTGAAGGTGATTCAATGATTTTATCCAGTTGTTTATCCAAGTGAGTTAAATCCCAACCCTCCTATTTTCATTTTGTTCAGTCTATGTATCTTTATTTCTCATCTTTTCATTTAGAAATTAGTGCTTAACAGATGATACGGCCTTGTATGTGGAGGGTTCGGAGGAGAGCCTGGATGCAGTCAGGGAGGCTCTTGAGGTTTATTGCACCGCCTCAAGGGCAAGGGTCAATTGGGACAAATCAATTGGTTTTCTTTCAGTTACTGAGAAGTCCCAGGATATTCTTCGGTGGGGCGCATTGGTAGGCTTCAAGCGGATCCCGAGTAGCCAATCGGCAAGGTACTTGGGATGCCGTGTGGGCATTGACATCTCCGCAGAGCAGTAGATAGCCCCGGTCCTTGAGAGCGTGAGGCGCAAGCTTCTTTACTGGAGCTCAGCCAAACTCTCTCTGGCAGGCGGGGCCTTGGTGGCTAACCAGGTCCTGTTCGCCACAGCCTGGTATATAGCCTCTTGCTGGTGTTTTCACAGGGGTTGCATGGGACAGTTGAGACGCTGGGTGCATAACTTCCTTTGGGCAGGATCAGATGGCACTCGCAACACCAGAGCTAGAGTAGTGTGGCAGACAGTGATACTACCACAGGCACAGGGAGGCCTTGGTATTATAGATTTAGAGATGCAGAGCAGAGCCCTGTTGGGCAAGTTGATAGTCAGGGGTCTCACTCCAAGCATGAAGCCCTGGAAACTTCTCCTGCAGCGCGGTCTCTTGAAGAACCCCCCCCCCCCCCGCACAGGTGGTCAGTGGCAGCCGTCCCACAGGTGGATCTTTTCGAAGGCCCCTCTCACGGGGAAGGGCTCACCCTTGATGAGGAGTCTCTTGAGGGTCTGGCAGCGGATCTCAGGAGGTCTCATCCGAGTCAGCCCCCGGTACACGGAGGAGTTTGCAAGCCAGTCGCTTATCTAGCACCTGGAGGTCAGAGACCAAGATGGTTTGATGCTAGGGCAGTGGCTACACATTGGCTGGTCACAGTGGGACAACGGCCCGGCTCGCTCCCTGGGGACATGGTCTAGACTCCCAACAGAGGTAGAGGCACGATTGGAGGTCCTTTCTCATCTGAGAGGGGCTGGCCAAAGAATGGTGGAGATAGAGGCAGCTATTCCGGACTCTTGGAGGGAGGGGCTGCAGGTTTTCACTCCGGCACACTGGCTAGGACAGTTCTCTAGGACGGATGTACCTCTGAGAATTCAGCCGTGACCGCAGCCGCCAACCACGAGCGCGCAGTTCTATGATGTGGGACTGGGCGGACTACTGCAGCCCTGGATCACAGGGGATCAAGAGATGGACGGGGTGTTAGGCCAGGTGGGTTGGCAGAGGGTCAGAGTAGTGGGACGTTTGGACAAGGAGTGGTCGATCGACCCTTCTGAAGAACTTGCACATGCAGCCTTGTATCACATCACTCAATGAGAAGTACACTTTTATTTTTGTATCCTTAGTTCTCATAGATAAACTATTGCTCTTAGTCCATCAATGTGGGCCTGTGATGTCTTTGTTGGGTGGCACAAGCCATGGCACAATCGGGGGGGGGGGGGGGGGGAAGAGCATCTTTTCCAACACTACAAATATAGAGCACACCACCGAATCACCCCCATTACATACATAAACTTCATTTTGCAACCAATGAGCTAATCATTCCACATCCTTAGAGGACAGTAGAAGGATAGTCACAAAGTCTCTTTATAAATGAAGGAGGGGGGAGGGGGCCCAAGAAGAGACATGTGTAGACCCACACTTTTTTTTGTGGTAATACTATATATTACTGCGTGGGAAACCGCTAAAAGAGGTAAAAACCCACCGTGAAGTACAAAAGGAAAAGGTACAAAAACACACCTGTTGAAAAAGACAAGAGGTCAAGCGACATAAAGACATAAAGACACACACACATACACGTCTGTACATACACAGCATTCTATTTATCAGTTAAAAAAGCTAAAGTATGACACATTGCAAGACACACACTACTCAGAAACAATAATAGAACACCTCCAATTGATTGTGAGGAAGCTCTCCAAGACCATGGCAATCTTGGCGAGACAGAAGAAGAGATCTCCTGAAGTAGGTGAAACAAGAGACATCAGCAGTATGAAAGATAAGGTGATTCCCTGCCATATAGATGGTCCACAGAGCCCATAATCTCATCCAAGGAAGGGTATATTATCTAGTGGTGAAACTGTAGAAAACAACCAAAAGTCTTGACCGAATCTTTAACCTGGAAATCTGTTGCATATACATGTCAAGAGATTGTGGAGGAGCTGACGAGCAGTGGGACAAAAGCATCGCATGTGGGGAACCATTTCCTGTGTTCGAGAGCTTCTACAATCCGGTGATGCAATGCGCTTGCCGGCTAAGAAAACCCCAACCTGCAACACTCCCACAACACATCTCTAGAGAAAGCCCTTTTGTTTCAAAGGAAGATTAGTTTTCCAAATATGTGAGAGCACATCGCGCCGCCACCTTTCAAGCTTATTTAGATCTGCCATGTTGCTGAATTTATGGAGGGGGCAATAACAAGCGATATGCTTTTGCAGCATAAGGGAATGACATAGCAAAGGGTAGAGTTGAGGCCTCCCTTAACAAATACCAATCATCTAGTCTCTCTTGGCTTTGAAGAGGAGGCACAGGCTGTAATGGGACAAGCGATTTCACTAGCCTATGCTGCATACCCAATCTATGCCGTTGCTTCACTTCAAGGAAGGAGAGTAGCATGCCATATTAGTTTCTAATGTTATTCAGGATGATGGCTCTATGCTTCCCTTTTCTTTGGCAGCCACACAGTATGGTTGGGTTCTCATTATCGTACTTTGTGGCAGCAAATCACTTGTATGCTTTCACCTTTGGTCCCAATTCCCCCTTTGGAACTCCAGGATAGATTAAAGGATTGGACTCTGACTTCCCTTGGGTCCTCCGCTCGTCCTTTGAGGCTATCTCAAATTATTGTGCCTGCATTATACAAAATCCTTTTGCCTCAACCCTGGGTTTCAGAAAAGGGTAATTCTATTTGGCGATTGAATCGGCCAGCTAAGTGGTGGATGAGCATACAAGCTTCCACTTCGGCAACACATTCTTTTATGGCGAGTGCTTTTGGGAATTTCTGGACAGTTACTAGCCCATAGGCACATTGCTCCTACTTTATGTCATCAATGTCTGACCTCTCAGGAGATTGTGCCTCATTTATTTTGGCATTGCCCGTCTTCTCGGCAGTTTCTGGATTCTCTTTGACAGCGGCTACGAGCAAGATTCCCAACTCTTCTCTTCGGGAAATTTTTTTTGGCTTTTTGGCTTTCATCCACAGCGACCGAAGTTTCATCTTTTCTTTGTTTGGTTCGCTATTGGGCACTTTGGACTTTATGGACAGACCCCAATTGTAAAGTCTTTGGTGATCCTAATTTTTCTTTGTTTGCTTACTTTAAGAGTTCTCTGCAGCAATCTTTCTTTGATTGCTTGCAGACTCGCCAGATAGATTAGCATGTATATTTGGCTTATACTAACATCTTCAGTTGATGTATTTTCTAGCGCCTCTTTTCTGAGGTGACTATTCTTGTAATATAATCAATCAAAGTTTTCACTAAAAAAGTGTGTGTGTGTGTGTGTGTTTTGGGGAGGCGGGGGTCCTTCAGGCCCAGTGCTGTGTTCTTCTCCTCTCTGTTCCTCTCCTACATTCTCTCTCTACAGCAATTCACTTTTCAGCCCCATTGTTGAGTTTCTATTGCACTGTTCGAAGTTTCCCGCTACGAGTTGGAGTCCAT
The DNA here is from genome assembly GCF_047967505.1 of Dipteris shenzhenensis. NCBI lineage: Eukaryota > Viridiplantae > Streptophyta > Polypodiopsida > Gleicheniales > Dipteridaceae > Dipteris > Dipteris shenzhenensis. The sequence goes on from NC_141623.1 coordinate 7,295,206, forward strand.
CCCCTCATGCAATTTACCCCAGCATGCTGCGATTGATTTCCCTTGAGGCGATTTGAGTTCCAGACACTTCTATGGCACGTTTCATGAGCGTGAATTAACAAAACAGCTGGAATTTGACTACGAGGGCTGAGTTTGTGGTTGGTTAAGGTTTCAGGTTCCCCAATCGAAGAGGGCATGCATTTTAGTTCCACTGAAGGGCTAAGCTGATGAGACTATGCTATAGAGGCTAGGGAAGAACTGACACCATGAGAGGAGCATTCTTTATAAAGCTATAGGGACTAAATCTGCTGCTGAGGGACTGAGTGCTGCTACTGGTCTATGGCTTGTGGTTGCCTCTGGAGCTGAAGGGACTGCTGCTGGAGATGCTATACTATCTGCTGCAGGAATTGGAGGTGGAGCTAATGCTGAAACCCCTGAAACTGTGCATGTACTGGATGATGGAGAAATGGGAGCAAATGGCTCCTCTTATAGGGCTGGGCTGATGTCAGCCGACTGCTGCAGACTATCCGAACTGCTTCTGGTCCCCCACTGCTGTCTGCACTCACCCGCCATGTCAGCCTGTCTGCACCACTGTTCTGCTCTTCCCTGCTCTCTGCTCCAGACTGTCTGCAGGCTGCCATACAGACCAACATCAGCCTATACGTGCTCCGTACTGCTTGCTGACCTGACATACCTGCTATACTTGCTACTGTGGACTGCAGGGCCGCAGATGGCCGTGACACGACCTCTAGCCTCTTCAAATTTATACATGAATGTGGAGATTTACGCAAATCATCTGAAGGACTTGCCTATGTCTATGCATAGATGCCAGCACATTTGCTTCCAAAATACTGAGTTTTTATACTTTCACAGTAGGCATGCCACTAAAAATGAGGACCTTTGATGAGAAGGTGGCTATTCAAGGATCACAGAATACAGATAGAGATGAGTAGTCATGGAAACAATACCTTTCAACGATGCTTAGGCCCAAACCCGTTCCTCCATACAACCTTGTCGTGGAGCTATCTGCCTGGGAAAATGCCTTGAAAACCTCTTTCTGCTTTTCCTCACTGATGCCAATGCCAGTATCACTGACCGAAAACAGGAGAGTCAACTTCCTGTCATCCTCCTCCTTGCCTTCACGAAAACCCCCACTTTGAGTAGGACTTGTTTCCTTACAACCAGATATTCGGAGGTTTGAAGAACCTCTCACTACGTCAGAAAAAGATGCCCGACGACTATTTCGATAGTCACTCATAGATCTTTCACCAGTTGCAGAAACAGTGCCTCCCTCTTCTGGAGACGGCTCCTGACTCATCCCATTTTGCAAAGATGTTTTCACCAAGCATTTGGAATCATTCCTATTGAACCTGCTGGATCGTCTGTCACACTTTTCATTAGACAGGCTTGAATGCATGCTTCCTCTGCAAATACACTCTTCTGAATATTCTTCTTCATATAACTTGGCCGAGAGAAAGACGGATCCTGCTTGGGTGAACTTGATAGCATTGCCAACTGCAAAACACATTGCCATCAAAACTTCAGCTACAAGATCAGTATGCAGAAAGAGATGACTGTTGGTGTTTCTATGCCATTAAATAAAAGAAAACAATACATTAGTAATTTCCTATAATCCTGATGCATTTGATTGATTAAATAAGTCAGTATAAGCCAGTAGCCATGTGATGCACTCAGTTTCTACTTTCTTCAAGAACCCTCGAAGATCAAGGATGCTCTCTTTCTGATCAATTAAAGTCAGTCCTGGTTTGATACTTGGCCTGGCCTTGTTATCCTGCAACTTCATACTACCCATTACTTATACATATCTATCTGACTGTGGGAACATGCCAAGCCTTTAGTTTTTATTTGGGGTGAAGAAAACTATCAAGGCATGTTAGTTTCATGTCTATTGTATTGCACAAAGTAACTTCACAAACCGCACCATAAACCTTATATACAAAATGTTCTTACAATGTCTTTACCTGTAAGATGCAACAACCATTAGCTCTCCATCATCAAATATTATCGTATGACATAAGTCAACAAACACCACCAACAAATTAAAATGGTAGTTCACCTATTACTCTATTGCCTATTGTAAGTCTTTTAAATAAATAGATACACATCTAGGCTCATTCAATTTGGGTATGTTCCAACAATGCTAGCAATTCATATGCCAGTCACATCTAATATATGCTTCCACCATCTAATAGTCCCTTTTACTCTCCTTTACATAGGAATTTTGTTCCTTTCCCTTTGGCTGCTCTTATTTTGGTATTGTAGTTTCTCGTCCTCCTCCTCCGATTCGTCTTCTTCTTCTTCTTCTTTGTAGTACAATTTAAGCTAGATATGTAATAAGCAGTTGTCAAAAGGTAAGAGCATACCAAGATTAAGAATACATTGTTGCAACCGTCCAGCATCACCAACTAATTGCCCAGGCACTTCTTCAGAGACTTCCCATGATAGATCCAGCTGCTTTTGTCTTGCTCTAACCTGCAAGTCAAATAAATACTTTAGAAGAATCCTCTCTCTCTCTCTCTCTCTCTCTCTCTCTCTCTCTCTCTCTCTCTCTCTCTCTGTGTTCGCACCTGCTTTGCTGCCTCCCTTCTGCTTGCGTCTGCCTCACTCTCCTGGCTGAGCAGAGCTCCATGGCTCAGCAAAGGGATCAGCTTTTAAAGCTTGGGGCAGCCCAAGCCGCCGCCACGGCTCGAACAGCGCCACCATTTCTTAAAAAGACTTAGCCACCACCATGCTGAAGCACCTATCGCAGCAGCCCATATACCACGCAGAAACTCGTCTCTCTCAGCTCACCTAGCTCAACAGGACCCACCCAGCTTGAACCATGCTCAGCTGCCGCTTAGCTTGATTCATCACTCGGCTCGACTTGGGTTTGTAAGTTTGGACAGTTTCATCTGCTCAGGTCGACCCTCGCTCAGCTCACAGGGTGCATATCCAGCTTGACTGCTCAGCTTCTATAGCAGCTCATTTTTTACCTGGGCGCTATGGCTGAAAGAAGGTAAAGTCGTTTGCTCAGGTGGTGGCTTCCCCCTCATTGCCTCGTACTAGAATAAACACACACGGTCTAAGTCTGCAACAGCAGATTCGGAACCTCGAACAGGAAAACCAGCATCTCCAAAAACTCATGGCAGACTTACAAAAGTGTCTATCCGCTCTAGTGAATCAAGAGACAAGCAACTTGACTCTCATTGAATTAGCGAATCAATACATCAATGCATGAGTAACCCCCCTCTGATTGTTCTGAGGTGGTCGAGATCATAGTTGGGTCCGTACGTGTATGGAATCGATGTTGATAAGTAAATAGGTTTTGGAGGTGGATGCCCACTTTTAGTGGCTCCGCTATTTAGTCTTTATATTGTATCTCCGTTTTTTCAGTCTCAATAGAACTTTCTGTCTCCAAGGCACAAGGGCAACGAGCTTTGGGACAGGTTGGATCCCGGAGATAGCAGTACCACATCTTCACTCTACAGGCCATCATCGAGAAGGCGAGATCGAGGTTCCAACAAGTCTATGCTTGCTCAGTAGACTTTCAGAAGCCTTCGACACAATTCCACAATCTCATATGATTAGAAGACTTCAAAATATGTAGATCCCAGGAGTCATGATCTATGGGGTAAGTCTACATGAGTCAAAGGGAGAGTACGTGCCCTCGGAGGCCTATCAAATTGGATTGAGAGCACGATTGGAGTGAAGCAAGGATGCCCCCTCTCATCGACACTTTTGATGAGATCACAACCTTCCTTGACCGCCTAGGAGGTGAGGGGTCAATGCTTGCTGACCTGATGATATAGATAGTATTATACAAAGATGATATACTCCTCATACCCTCCTCAACATCAAACTTATACAAAGACATCGAGGCAAGACTTGATAGTCAACCTTGGTAAGACCTTGATTTTCAATACCTCACAAGCAGTACTACATCAACACAACTTCACTCAACAAGGAAAGCCGGCGTAGATTGTGCAGTCCTAGATGACTCTAGTGCCAATCTCAATAGTCACTACATTGGTCTGGAGTGGTGTCATGGCAAACTGTGCTTGTACTATCTGATGACGGACTCAAGGCTTACTCCAAATCATCCGAGATCCCATAATCATCTATAGCCTCAAATCTCTTCCAATTAGTTGTCGAGAGAAGGGTGCTACATACATGGTTGTCGGCCTCACTAGTGTATTAGTCAGCCATCCCTTCGTCAGAGGTCTTGGAAGTATGCTTAAAAGCATTGTCGCCCCAGAGCTCCCTGACCTCTTGTAGGCCATGCCTTGGCTGCATGAATCATCATGAAAATTGGTCCTGTGAAAACCGCCCCTAGGTAATTGTAGATGACTAGCAAATAGAGGAGTTTGCACAACCCCGTATGCACATATATCTAGATGGCTTTCCAATCAAGGTATTCAGATGGATGCGCCATCCCCCATAGTCCCACGAGATGAGATCAACCGTATCATACGGTTGGATCTACTATAACTCCATACGTCATGGATTTGACAGGGAAACGAGTTTCCCACCAAGATCAAGTTCTATCACGATCAATTCCTAAGAGTATCAAAGGATGGAGTGATTATCAGACTCCAGTACCTTTGCGGCTACTTCAGTATTAATCTTTCAAGAATCCCACCCTCTTCACAGGAAGAGATCGATAGGTAGCCTGTAATGTGGATCAATCTCATACTTGATGATCATGGCAGACCTCTTGGTGCTTTTGGTTACATGTAGTGGTCCATATGGGAGAGAGGACCTGCTTCCTCTATGGACTCTTGGAAGGACTTCGAAAACCTTCTGAATGATCATAAGCTTCAATTGGTACGTCGCCTCAGAGGAAGTCAAAGAAGAACTGAGAAGATTGATGCAACCTTACCCTTGGACTAGGTTCTCACATATGGCAGGCCTTACCTTTGCTCTAGATGGGGTGGGGCTTCTACTAGGGTAGGCATCCCGCTTCAGATCATAGGGCTTTGACAAGGTTCACATGGGGATGTCATGGTATTTAATTTTCACTCTAGGGACGGGTTATCCAAATCCAAGCATGTGGTTATCCTTGGGACATTGTCTTTTATCCTGTCAGAGTTTTGAGTCATGTGGAGCATTGTTTTTTGACTTCAGGTTGGTACCTAGACCCATGCCCAAAGAACATTCCCTTGGGTTCATAGAGGACTTGGCTTTATGGAGGTGTCCCCATAAAATATTTGGGTTGGGACCCTGGGGGAGTGGGACCGGATTGAGGTAGGGAAACAAGAGAAGAGCCTCCCTTTCTTCCACTACACAGTTAGCAATTCGAGGAGGTTTTTGCTCAGTCTTAGGAGTTAGAAGCCCACCAAACTTTTCAGATTCCATTGGTGTTGCAGAAATCTTTTCGCAAAAGACTCTGGACACCCTTCTCACACTTTGGCCAATATTTGGATAGACAGTGTACACATGCTGATGGCCATTTGGTTGAGAACACAGGGATCTTCCCAAGCAGCCTCTGCCAAGAGGACCCAGAGAGTGGAGAGGCTCCTCTTTTTTCTCGGATTCCACCATAGATTTGAGGTGACATTTTCAGCTTCAACCTTGAAGCTTAACGGCTCATCTTGATGAGCAGGTTGTTGAGCCACTAAGGGTATTTTGTTTTTCATGATATTCATGGTGTATGCACTAGGGGCTTTTTTCCTGCTTAATAGAAGTCTTTTTATTCGGGGGAAAAAAACTTTAACACTACAGCCATACAAAAGTCCTTTGAAATTGAGTATTTCTTAGTGCAGCATTGTCTTCACCCATAACCTTGTGATAAAGTTGTGTGAGACTCTTTTCCTAAACCTCCCCTCTCAAGTTGAGCACACATACAATGGATACTCACCACTAGGCCTTAGACTAGAGACCTAAGGCACAGTCATAACATCATATTAGTCTTTCAACCCCATCGGGAAATTTTTCAAATAAAATTCACCTTATAGGTTAGATTTAGTCTTTTAAAAATTATTTGCCTTGGCCCTTTCACATAGATCATCTCATACAAATCAAATTGATAAAGATTGAAAATCATTGCCAGAAATTAGTATTCCTTTTTCTTGGCTGCTTTAGTTCTTTTCGTTGTTTCACGAGACTTTAGTAGCTGTGGTAGATGCTTTCTTAACCAGACAATATTTACTCAAATGGAGGTCTAATATATTTAAAACATAATCCCTCTTTCTTTGCCTTTTAATTAACCTCATAGATAAACATTGGGCCAATGTTAGATGCTTGAATTCTCCTACTTGTGCATCATCACAAAGAGATTTCCTAAAGTATTATTTCAATCAAGTGGGGCATATAGCTTCCACATTCAACTTAAGAAGTGAAATATACCTTTGTAAGACTAGAATATGTCCAATTGAACAAATTCAGATTTTGAAATAAAAGACTAAAGATATCTAAAGTTTCAACTTAAGAAGTTGAAACTTTAGACACCCTTCTATTATCTGTCTTGTGATTGCATCCATTTCCCCAAAGAGTGGGACAGGTTGAATAATTCATGTCTTATCCTTATGGGTAAGTGATTCATATTCTTTGAGCTATAAAGACAAAGTCTCACCAATTCTTGTTGAGCCACGTCCTTGAACATAGACTCTACCGGATCAAGCATCACATTGTCATGGGAGTTCAATTTAATACCAATTTCATCGTCACATATGTCCAACCCTTGTATACAGAGAAATATTATTTCAAACCTGGCCGATCTTGGGTATTAAGAGCATAAACCATGTTACTCCTGTTTGACATTATCAACACATGGGTATCCTCTAGTAACACCCTACTGGACCTGAACACCAAATGGGTTGTACCTCACATCTATGAGGTGAACTTATTGTCATACCCTACATAATTGTCCCTAGAAGATTTCATGAAACCCTCCTCCTCATATTCTCAATTATCTTGACCAAGAAGAGTTCCTCAATGATGAGGTTGGCAGCCTCTCATTTGTTCTCTCCCTTTGACTTGTCAAAATCTTTCTTTTTTAAGTCCGCCTTCTTATTTCGGCAATTCTTGGCAAGAGAGTCCTAGCTTCACATAGTAGAAGCACTTCTTCCTTTCCTTAAAATCTCTCCAATATCTTCTTCGGAGTCTCCATCAAATTGAGGCTTACCCTTGGCGAGCTTTAGCTCTAGAGGAGTATGCCGAGTAAAATCTTGGAAACCCGAGACGAATCCATTTATTGACCCATTGCCGAGAGCTGGTCCCTTACCATCTTTCCCCTTGTCCATCTTCATGTTGTAAAGTTCGATCTCGAGGTCAAGGAAGAGCTTTGACTACGTGTTTAAGCTTGCACATATCCTTCACAATGGTCCATGCTGAAGCACCGTATTCGCAAGCTGAATATGCGGGAGGATTGAGTTTGTAGTCATGCCAATGATTATGGCTAGGGCCTTTGCATCACACAGTATCCAATCTTTAACATGATTCGCTGTGTCACCACTACCTCAGCAGCATTCTTTATGTCCTAGGGCCTCACTCTACTGCCATCATCTCCCAAATCATCCTCACCACAAGGTGGCTTTAAATCTTCATCGTAATTTATACCATCAAGCTTTTCTGCTTCAAAAACTATCCAATGTTGTACATTGCTGAACACAGAGTCGCCTCTTTCTCGTGAGAATCTCCTTTCTTCAGTGCTGGGCGTGTATCACAAGAGACATCCATAGACGAGTCTCTCATACCATCAAGTGCTCTTGCCGGCAAAAAACAAACGCAAACTCTTTCCAAAACACACCCACCAATATGTTGTAAATGAACCAACATATACACTGATGAGCAAAAGATATAACAACAAAGTACAACCTCAACAAATGATGTATGTGGAGCATGATCCTTTTTTCAGAGGTGGCTTTTTAGCTGTGCTTTGGACCTAGGCATGTTTATACCCATGTTATAAAAGGGGGCAAGGGGGGGGTCCCCCCATTACAGTCGCCGAGAGATTCCAAGGGGTCAGTATGAATTGTGTGGTCAGAATTTTTTACCACACAATTCTGACCACCCCTATAGCATGAATTGTATGGTCAAAATTTGTAAAAAGGAGTGTGGCTCACATAGCATGAGCGCAGTCGATATACTGCTTGTATCTTGTATCTTCTTGCGGGCTGGATATATTGTGTACTTTATGCATTCAGCTTCTCACATTGTTGCTCCGTTATAGCATTGCTCCTAGCAAAAAAAACTCAATATATTCGTTCTGGGAGAGTATAGTTCTAAGTAGAGCACAAACCCCAACAGGTGCTGGGTAAAATATAGCAATGATGCTGTGTCAAGGCTGGGGGAGATGAAGGCTGCTGCTGCTCAGCGTATGCTCCTGCATGCCTCTTAGCAATAGGGTTTCAGTTGGATGCACAAAGTTCAATCAGAGGTAAAAGCCTCCCTTTTATAGGGCACTTTAGCTCTAAACCTGGGCCACCAGGTTCAGCCAACCAGCCAACCAGATCTTGACCAGATCCAACTTGGTCCGTGAACAAATCAACCAACCTGGTTATAGCATTGACCCAACCAGCAAGTCAACTCTACTTGTGAATTTTGCTTACTGAACAGGTCAGTCCTCCATGCCTTTCCAAGCACCTACATCTGCTGCTGCAAACTTGCTCTCGATCTGCTACTCCTATTGGTTGCAATCTGCAACCTTAATCTGCTCACAGTCACCTTTATCTGAGGACTGCAGTAGTTGCTCACCGCTGGGCCTAACCTACAGATCTACTGTCCCTTTGTCCACCTAAAAGAGGGCTCATAGGTGGGGTCAGTGATCTCTAGCATATCAAATATGCATGATGCTCATCTATATTTCTGCCCAATCGGCCCTCTTGTAAACCCTTAGGCTTTCTCAATTGTGGCATTCTCCTACAATTTGTATGTATTTTGCACTTTTAAATACAGTTCAACTCTCAACAAAAGCATTCCTAGACCAATCCTCTTTGGCCCTCTTGGAAACCCCTTACGCTTTCACAATTATAGCATTCTCCTACAATTTGTTTCTCTCAAGTCTTATTTATTTTGCACTTCTAAATACATTTTAACTCTCAACAACAGCATGCCTAGACCAATCCTCTTTGGCCCACCCACACCACTATTGTTTACCCAAATCCTTCAAGTGGGTCAGGTACATATTGCGGAGAACCTTCCAGTAGCTCTGTGACACAATTGATTCACCATGTATCTCGCCTTGGTGGGAGGGGCATTTCTGCATGTCCTACTGTTCCCGCAAATATTGCACACAAAGTTATGAGAAAGGATATGCATCATTTTCATTCCATTGATGCAGTACCACAAGAGGAGGATTTTACATAGGATGAGACTATGATTGAGGATCAGCTTCCATGGCTCTTGGTAATCCTCAGACATAGCACCAAACAAGAAGGCATCTGACAAAACCCATGCATATCTTGCTAACCTTAAGCTTAAAAAATTGAGCACAAAAGAGTAAGACACAATCATGTATCTTATCAATAACCTTGTTACAAAGGCAAAAAATGGTGACACTTAACTACAAAGAATTGTCATGCGCAAAGCAATTAATTCTAACTTGAATAAATTCAAAACACCTATGACAATTTTCAGACTTGTGCCTACACTCGATTTTTTTGGACAAAGCCACTGCATTCCTAGACAAATATCAGCTGGTTTAATGTTTAAAGAGATCAAAAAATGAACCCTTTACTCAAGATCAGAAGCGTAATATAGCAAGAGCTTACTTGAAGCATCTTCATGGTTGAACCAATTGTCTCCGATAGGTTAAAGGGAACATGCTCAAGCTCCAACCGTCCAGCTTCAATCTTTGCCAGGTCAAGAATTGCATTTACAATGTGCAGGAGACAATCAGCTGACTGTGAAACAGTTTCAAGATGCTCCCGTTGTTCGTCTGTAAGATCTGTGTCCAAGGCCAGTGATGCCATTCCTATAATTCCATGAATTGGAGTTCTGCATGCATTCCATGCAGTATTAATTTGAGCTTTATACCCGCAAAATTGATAACATATATTTTCCATCCACTATGCGATGCAGAAGATCAACCTATCTGCTCTATGGTGAATTTAGATCGTCACCTTATCTCATGACTCATGTTGGCAAGGAATTCAGACTTTGCCTTGCTTGCTTCTTCTGCTGCTGCTTGAGACACCTGTAGCTCCCGATTAGCTTTCTCTAGTTCCTTAGTCCTATCACGCACCTGCAAGAAAAATGCCACAAGCAGGGTGTCAGGGAAACTGACAAAAACCTATACAGCCCACCCTTGCAGGTCATTTGCCTGAGGTATTACAAGTGCAAAGTTTTTTTAAGTTTCATTGTCGTTAGGACATTCAAAGAAATTGTGTAATCACTGACAAGCTACAAGAAGAATGGATTGACAAGGATGGGTAAATGCAATGCTTCTTAAAATAAACTCAGAACCAAAGAACCTATGATACCAGAGGACCGGGTGCATAAGGCTTTACCTTCAAACCCTGAGTGTGCATGTGCATGTATGTGGAGGCTTTGTGTGTACAGGAGAGGGGGAGGTGGGCACAACACCCAAACTCGTCAAGCAAAAAGTGACTCTTGACCATATTATAGCCTACCCACATGTTTACAAACCATACTCCATCCTATGCAGCAGAACCAGCTACTCCTTCAAGTCGAAATCAAGAGAATGCATGAAATTAAGACACTACAGAACAGTCCTTGTTGAAAAGTGATCAAAACCCAAAACAAAAAGTCGCCAGATCCTAAAAAGCATTGGCTTTGAACTGCCTTCATTGAGCAGCGTTTTTCATCTCTCTTATTCAAAGCAGTTCCTACATGTTTACTGCTGTAAAACTTTGTCATTGCACAAAAGGCATTAGGATTCTAAAGACAAGTTCAGAAGAGGAAGTAGCCACATTATTGCAAAGAGAGATTATCTTTATTAAACCCTTGAATTTTGCTTTCAATTAAAAGAATATGAGCAGCTACTAGCTCTTCAATAACCTTCATTTTATAATATGCTATTTAATGCTTCTTGATAAAACGATCGATATATCAATTTCTGCCAAAGCATATGCATCCTGCCAGCTTAATTTACTCATCTGCATGTTTTTCCAGCTGATGAATGGTACTCCATCCAAACCAGAGTACAAACTATAGAGTAAGGCAGATGCTATTAAAATAAATGCAATTCATCAGAAATATCGTTGTAACTGTGTGACATAATAGAGTCTTCAGTCGTACACTTGCACTATTTCACATGACACTGTACCCACAAGGTCTCCTGATTTCGTCTAAGTTCTGATGCAGTTTGCAAGAGAATAGACATCCATATCTGTATCTGAACGTAGTCAATGGCGCTTTACAAAGGCTCCTGAGAATGGGCATCCATACCTGAGACTCCAGAGTAGAGTTCATGCCATTCAGCTCTTTCTCCATTTGCTTTCGATCATGCACTATTGCTGCCAAAGTGATTGCTACTGTTGCTAATACACACACAAACATCTCAACCTGCAACAAGATCAAAGACATTACTCTCCCTAGCTTGAATTTTGGAGACATCTAGCATACTAAAAACTTTCGTTGATTTGATGAATCAGTATCCACTTTATAATGTTAAAAAAGTGTGCCTCTGAACTATATCTCACTGATGCAGGATAAAGTTCATGTTTTATGTTAATCAACAGATTTGAGGCATTCAACTTGCAGCATAGTTGGAAGCAAACATGCAAACGGAAAACATCTTTCTCAAAAACGTTTTTATCAGGAGTGGTGCTGAAACAAATGCATAACACTTTTTATGTTAGGGCTCCACCATTCAGGCATGAAAATTCACAGCAAGCAACAATCATCACAATTCCTGGTTGAAACTTCAAAATGGATATTAAAATATAGACTGTAGATTATACAATACTGCAATCAACATGCTATAATCTATCAACTTTCAGCCTTTAGACTTTAACAATTCGTACATGAAAAACAGGCTTTAAAGGTTAAAGTGGAAACTTACCCAATACCAGCTAAAATGAAAAACCACACTTTAAATAAAACCCTGCATCAGGTGCATGTTGCTTCAAGACAGTGTCCTACATTTTGATGCGTTAAGCAAAGTTGGGCAATCGTGGCCTTAGCATGCAAGATAGAAATTTTGCGGCATTTTTAAAAACGTTTGCTTCAGGTAGCAAACATGTTTTGTTGGTTTGCAGATCACAAAACACCAAGCAAGAATGAAAGTGAAAGAAGAAAGTGAATAGGAAAGGTAATTGAAGGAACTGTTGCATTGCCAAGCGCATCATAGAATTCAAAAAAAGCATTAAGCTTCTGTCAACAGGAAAATCCCTTACTCCATGAATATTCCATCTTCGCCATAGTTGTAGCATTTCTTTTTTAAACAAACATACAGTTAAATGGATTCTGTTTTTGCTTTTCATGTGTACGGTACACTGAGCAGGCTACAAACTAACCATGTAGTTGAAGCAGGCAAAACAAGTGCTAATGACACATTTTCACTGAGATAGGTATTGGAAAATGTCAACTGAGAGAACTCCTCTAGATTTTTGCAGCCCATGTAGTTACTTCTCAAACTCTTTATGATGCTACATATACCTAGATTAGTCCAGGAACACGCCCAAACTCATTCTCTAAAACCACAACATAGTGTTGTTTCAATCTCATGATAGTCACTCGTAAGATTGAGAACCATAAACTCCATCACGCATAGCAGGGACTAGCTACTATGACATCCCAACTGACATCAGCACCCAATAGTGAGTGTAGACCATAGTATAAACATATGCTCTCACACATACAAATCCACACACCCACACATACTTGAGCATCCATTTATACAAAGTCTTCGTACCAAGATGCTGTCGGCACTCTAGAGGTGAAGGGCAGACTCAGGCATGACAAAGGCTAGCACTAGAGGAGAAGGTTTTATCCTAGAGTCTTCATGTCCAAGCCTAAAAAATCAAATATCGGAGTTCTTATTTCAACTTAACTTGAGTTTTGAGGATAATTATTTATTGGTCATATTAAGTATCACATCTCAAAGTAAAGAAAACTAAAGAAGAGTTTAATCATGTAATGTATGAGCAAAATAAGATGAGCGTCTAGGATAGCACTAAAAAGGATGAGAGGAGGAGAACATAAGCCTCACCTCCACTCATTTGTAGCCATGGTTTGATGTGACATCTCAACTTCCTAAGCTACCCTCACTCTGCTGCTTCCTCTCTTCTACTGCCCTTCCCCCAACTATGTTCCCTCCTCTGCATCCTCCCCGTCCTCTCTATTACATTGATATCAAAGCCCTTTCTTGGAGATTGTACCTTCTCTTTCACTCCCCTCAAGCCTCACTTGCTTCACGTTAAGGAATACACTTCTTTCCGGGGGACAATCCAACATTTGAAGGTCTACTCCTCGTGATTTACATATTTGCACTTGCAAAGTGTACTATATACACCCATCCGGAGCTCTAAAGTTAGTGTCCTCAATCATAGTAGCCAGCACCGTATAACGTTGAATGCACTAGTTGTTGACCTTTTTATAAAGCTGCACCATGCATTGTGTACAACATAAGGCATCTACAAGCGGCACACAAACAAAACTCCGCCACTTAGGAAGCTGCAATCACTATGAGTCAACTACTAAATTTGAAGGCTTTCGCATTGACCAGCTCCAAGCGCCCATCGACCACAGGGACCACCATTCTCCAATCAGCAATATTTCCTCCATCACCTGTGCAGAGGCTTTTCCCCGTCTGCTGCAGCTTGCCATTAAGCACTTAAACCCGTTGCACGTTTGCCATCAATAGGCACAAGGACATCAGCCCAAGGGAGCACATCCCCTCCCCTCTTGTGTCGTCAATTTGCAGCCCTGAAAAGGAAGGTGCCATCACCCTTTTGTTTCTTAGCCACTTATCGAGGGGAGCAAGGCCATAGTCTTCCAATCTCTCATTTTTCATTCATAACAAGGATTGGGCAGGCTATTCATCCCACCATTGTAGCCACAAGTTCCAGCCCCCATAAAACTGTTCACCACCACCAGTCACAGCCAACAAGGGTTATAATTATATAATAACCAAAGGTAGCTTAATTTCTTGGATTAACTTAATTACATGCTTGCTTCATTTGAGGGGGTGGAAAGGCTTGCACAATCAAGAAAATGTAGGCAATCAATATGCCAAGCAACAACACGCACATACACACAAGAAATAAGAAATCTATGTGTTTCTAACAATAATACTAAACATCACAATAGCAATACCCAAATCTCTAACACACCAAGAGACTCCATTTCATCGCTTAAGAAGCATCATTGTCAAGCATCTTTTCCGCTTTAACTTCACGACTCTACAACTTTGAGCCTCCATTGTGGACTCCTTCCATCACATGAGTACTAAGTGTGTTCCGTTCTTTTGCACCCCAATTGTACTTGTGAGGCATCCCTGTTTGTCACTTTTGCACTCATCTTGCAAGTATTCTTGCCAGCGTTTGACAATTCTTGGCCTTCAATTTACACACGAGGACACCACAATAAGAACAATGATCAAGGGATGACAACTTCACCCACTCCTACAGACATATACTCTCAATTCATGGAGGCATTATCCATACATTTGAAAGCATGGCCAAAGCCTAAGTACAGCCACTCCAACAGATTGGCCAGCAATTTAGCCAACACGATTGGCTACCATGTTGGCCAAATTGATTAAATGGTTAGCTCAGCCCATCAAGATAGGGCCAAGTAGCCCAAGCCATAAAATGAGGATCATTTTAAGCACCAAGATGTCACCCACCTAGAAAAGAGATAACGGCTGAAGCAAATGTGCACTTTTGACATCGAAATGCCAGAGTTTTTAAGTATTTTGCATCCCTAGAAGGTCTATTGGTGAGAATGTTCTTACCAATGTCTCTACAAGCCATCCAAGCGAGGTATCTAAGCCAGAAAAAAGAATATCACAACTACACTCCCAAGCTTGGGATGGATGCCAAACTTCAAGGCAGCCATCTAGCGATTGCCTTTTCACATATGGATGCATTTAGGATATTTGTTTAACATGGTTCTTATACTTTGGACCCGCTGAATACACTTGCATTTTCAGGAACAACAACACATGACCAAGCACACCAGCACATACCTTATCAAACGACCATGCCTCAAAAGGTATTGATCATGTGGACAACAACCCTTTTAGCCAATACACATCGATCATATTGTGCCCTACCTACGAATGTGAGACTGGCGACACCTTTCCATCAAAATGTCAGCATCAAGCCAAGGATGCAAGTGGACATGGAGGAAGCTAGCTAGAAACCACCTCCTTAAGGTGTAAAGGAAAAGCTGACAATGCATAAGGTCAAGAAGGGAACCTCAAACTCAAAATGATCTCGAGTAGTAGATGACAAAGCTGAAACATTATTTTGATGACAAGCATGCGGGGAAGATTATGCTACACGTGGTGGCATTACCTGAGGAATCTGGTGACTAATTAAAAGCCTTGAGATGACTATGGTCTTTTGTGTAGCCACTCATTCATATTGGAGCAATATTTTGGCTGGGTTTTGTGCATTATCTTAAACTGGTAGAGCCCAATAATATATGTATCAAATTTGAAGTCTCTTTTCTCTTCATGCACAACATCTTAGACAAAGGAAAACTGATGTGCTGCATTTAGAGAATGCAAACCATCTTTCGATCCTTGAGGGTATCATGTGAAAGACTATCATTTGGTACCTAATAACACCATATTTGTATCGTATGTCTTCTTACAAGTCATATCAAGGATCTTAGCGGGATCCATGACCTCCTATAACATTGAGCCTGGTTGTCCAAGTGTTCCTCATATTGCAAACGTCCGTATGCTAAGGGGTCCATTTCCACCACATTTGAATAATAAATTTGACCTTTCTTTGCTATCCATGATAGACTAAATGTTTTCTAATTTCAGAATTTTTTGGTACTACATTGCCCAAACACTCTATATTGCCTAGAAAATTCAACGGCATGGCTATGCACTGTTAGTGGACATATGCTCGTCAAAGAAACAACCTTACCAACGATGTGACTTGCAGCCAATAAGATTGATCATGGGCTTAGTATTGAGGTTGCCAAATGGACAGCAACTACTCAGCCAATTATGATATACGATGCACGCATTCAACTCTAACATGATTACTCGTTTGCAAGAAACTTATTTGCCGTGATGTAGGCTGCACGCATTCAACTCTATCATGATTACTCCTTTGCAAGAAACTAGGATCGATTGAAACAGTCCTATGATGTGCATGGATGATTTTATTTTTTTGAGGGGGGAGGGGGGGGGGGTCCGGGTAACCGAGCCACATGAGGGCAGTATTCCCTGTGGAGAACATTCACATGCGACAAGTATACAACAGCCTTTCATACAAAATAAAGCTTGATTGAGTTCAGAGTACTACCCTTTAGATTGGCTTATATCATTAATGCACCATATATTGCACTTCTTTAGGGATTTGTCCTATTTTTTGTTGATGGAATCCTCATTTACAGCAAGTGTAAGAAGGAATACATCATGCACCTTAAGTAGGTACTTTTCCGGAAAAAGAGGTGGAATGTCTTGAACACATTGGGGGCCATAATGGGATCCAAGTGGATCATAAAAGGTAAAATGCATGAGGGAATGGCTACAGCCATGTAACACGACTCAGCCGAGGGGACTTTTTGATCTTGCCTCATATGGCACTTTCCAAAAGGGCAGCTCCTCTCATTTCAAACAAAAGGACCATCTAGAGATTGAATAAATGAATGGAGAACTGGACAGATTGAATAGATGAATGAGGAAATGTGTCCGACACTTCTGGACTTTCAGACTTTGCTAGAATAGCACTTGCCTATTGATAGAGCCCATGTAGGGATGACAGATTTGGATGCTTCAGCTGTAAAAACCAGCAAACAAGGAATCTCTCTCAAGAAAATGAAACCTCTTTCCAAGTGGCCAAAAAAACATGCAGGATGCCCTGGCCTGAGTAAAAGAAATATGGTCGTGAAAATAGGAGACATCTGGTACCTAACAGGAGAAACCCTGAGCGTGTCTCCTCTGGCCAAATAAACATGAGTCTCACAAGCATGGTCAGGTATACCCAAGCTCATTTCACAATAAATGTTTGGTCAAATCAAGAAGGAAACAAGGTACAGAGCCTGAAAAATACAGCCAAAATGTTGTGCTGACAAAATTACAACATATAAATGCCCAATAAATCAGACGTCAAAATTTCAGAACTCTTGCAACGAATGCACTGTGAACTCTTATCCCCATGAAAGCATCGTCAGGCAGCATACATGCTCATTACATAAAACTCAACTGTCCACAAAATAATAATCAGTCACCTGTAACAAGGAGTGCTCTTGACGAACATTTGCAACATCATAAACACTTGCAGTCCCAGCACTTGCAAGTCCAGCAACTGTGACAACTGCAAGAGGTAAGCCGACACGATTGAAGCGAAATGATGCCCAGATGACAACTGGGAAGACCAGATAAGATAGCCGTTGTGGATCCTCAAATTTTTTTATCTTGCGGAAGAATATGAATAGAGAGAGCACAATGAGAACTACAAACAAGATCCCACACTCTGTAGCCCTGATGAGGCATGTCCGAATTGAGAAATTTTCATTGGCAGATGAAGCAGCAGTGCACACATCCTCAACACTTATGTTGTCTATCCTTGCACCCTGCTCCATTGTATCATGTGCGTCACTTTCATCCTCATACACCTGACTATCTGCTTTGCTAGAAATTGGCTGATTGCAGCCTCCACAAAATCTTCGATTTGTTGAAGTCTTTCTACGCCACATGTTAGCCCAGCCTTTTGCCAAAGCACCCAACCAAGGACCTTGCTGCCGATTGGATCCTCTGTGGGATAAGTGCTTGTCGATTGAGTCATTCTCAACATCATAGCAAGCTCTGGGCTTGTGAGAAACCATGCTGCAATGTCCTGCATTCTGAGAAAAACAGGCAATGGAAGTGGAAGGGTTGCCCATAGTAGCTCCATTTATGTGAAATGATCCTTGAACAGTTATCACATCCAACTCGTTTGATCCAGGAGCATCTCTGCCAAACTGTTCCTGCCGTTGACTGCATGGATCAATTTTCTGGGAGATAAAACCAATTTTAGGTTGCTTCTTTTGAACCCAGCAGAAGGGCTTTACCTCCAGATGGAAGTAATTCCACAAGTGAAGAATGCAGGGCATGTAGCAGAGGATCGCTGACAAATCACCAAGTACCCATGTTGGCCAGACAGACAGAAAGTCTTTCCATTCTGATAGCTGAAATGCAGATAATGCAATTGCATTTCCTGTTCCAGCAATAATTGTAGCAAATGGCGCCACGAGGAACAGCCATAAGGCATCATGTAATGTATCAACTGTGAGAGTTCCTTCTCTTGCTTCCTGTAAAAGGCAAATTCTACCACTTCTCAGCATCACAGCCATCATCTGCTGGGAAAACCTGAAACTGAACTCTTCTGAGCGTCTACGGTGACATGATAATCACAAGGTGACATGACACGCTATAAAGGGAAAAACTGGAAAAACGCATGAAACACCCTGGAGATACCAGGATTTAATTTGAACACACATACAAAATTGTATATCGATCCTCTAAGCTCCATTTAGATAGACGACATCATGCACAACATACCTGCCATCGAAAACGTCCATTTGTAAACCGCAGCGGATGCTTGAGCAACCAACCACATGAGAGTGACTCCAGCAGTGAAAATCCACCAAAAGCAAGTGATGCAGGCAAGTAATGTTGAGGTGGACGATTGTGCAAATTGTGGAAATACCAAACGTTTATCCCAATAGTTCCAAGAAGAATACCCACGAATATTCTGCACCCAAATATCAGAACTGCAGCGACCATGATTCCTGATGGGGCCCATATGGGTGATTCCAGGGATCGGACAACTGAAAGCGTGTCCGACAATTTTCCAGTTCCAATACAAATACAAGCAATTATAAGATTCGTGGCAAACCACCTTGCCGATCCCCATCGTAGATCTTTCATCTTTTATACACTGACCTGAAAACCATGAGACGTATAATTTTAAGAATTGTTCTTGAAACCGAAACGTGCCACCAGAAACAAATCTTCCTACACTTCCACTCGCAGATTCCCCAGCACAGTGAATTGCACCTGGAGACTCATCTGGATGAGTTATCGCTTGCCTCTCATCGATTTCAAGTTGTGTGAGTGATCACCTGGCCGCACAAGCGTTTTGTTCCGGGCATTCTTCAGCAGATCGTACATCAAGACTTTAATCTATTCAAGCAATGATTCCTTTTCTGTCAAACTTGAACGACTAAGGGAGCTTTCCCAAGATAGCCTTTCAGGTTTTTACTGCAAGGGCATGTCATGTAAAGTCTTCCGGCACGGAGATTAAGTATTATATATGAACCGTTACAGTGGCCATGCCAAAGCTCTTAGAACGAGCTAGCGCAAACTTATGTTTCCTAAAGGCAAGGCTTGATCCACCCTCTCATGTCATTGCTGCTCTCAATCCCGACCATTGAGTAAAATCTCCCATATAAATCATTTGACAGAGCAGCCGTTGTTTTCTCTTCACGTCTTACACAAGAGCGTCAAAATCCAGCACCTGCTCCAATCCCAGTTTGAAAGGAAGGTGCTTCACGGAGAACTGTAAATTTTTTGCTGTGTTTGCTACTAGCGACAACATGGATGGGCTCACCACTAAGTACAACAGAAATAGATGCCCCATATTTTCAGGTTCTGTCAAAGTCCGCTCCTTTGAAGAGGTATGGTTGAAAAGATTCAAGGAAGCCGTGCGATCGAGCTCACGTTGTACCCAGTCCTAAACCAGGCTTAGCGCTTTTCAAGATGGACGATCACTGCTCCCTGAAGGCTCCGGCAGAAAGGTTTATCACTAGACTGTTCTTATAAAGAGACTGACACGAGAAAGCATGAGCAACTGCTGAAGTACTCAGTCAGCGAATTCACTTCGTGGAAACACATTCAGGCACGTGGGTCTTTGAAAATGTAGACAGTAGTTCGTAATCGCGAAAGATGGTTCTGCAAGGCAGATTAACTTCAAGTGGGCAGCAACAGCTACGGAATGCATTTCAGTGAGACGCTTTTAAAATTGGAGGTTCAGCATGCCCAGCAGGATAATTGCACACAGAAGCTCCACACCTAGAAAGTAGAGGAGGAGAGTTTTTGTGAAATGAATGAGGTAGCTGGGAGCTGGAGTGAGCATTTTGTGACTTAATGGTGGGGAAAGGAGAAGGAAGAGAGGTTGAAAGGTGAGGAACAGCCTTTTCGTTGCGATGAAGGAAGACCCACCTTGCACCTTGTATGAAACAAGAGAATGAAAATGGCAGGACACGCGGCTTCAGATAAGAAAGAAGAGGGGCACGAACAGACTGTGTGAGTGGAGAAAGAGAGAGAGTGAGAGGGAGTGTTGGGCAATCTTGCAAGTGGGACGTGTTTAGCGCACTAAGGGAGACTCGAGAGTGAAAGACACAGCGATGTGAAGGAGGTGCACAGGGACCAAGGAGGAGAGTAAAATTACTCGCTCTGTCGAGCATGCAGAGAGGAGCACACGGGGGAATTCCAAGGGGGGAAAGCCATTGTGAGGAGGAGGACAGACAGGCAGAGAAGAAGACCGCCCAGAATGCCACGGGAGAAAGAGAGGATCAGAGAGAGAGAGAGAGAAAAGAGAGCAGGATAAGAAGGCAATTGTACTTTTATATGAAGCAAGGCTCTTTGTGTGTGTGTGTGAGAGAGAGAGAGAGAGAGAGAGAGAGAGAGAGAGAAAGGGGGGATGCAGAGCCAGCCAGTGAAAATAAGTGAGAGTGAGAGCGAGAAAGAGAGAGAGAGAGCGAAAGAGAGGATACAAAAGAATGTCACTAGTGAGTTGGAATTCGGCTGACGAATGACCCAAAAGCGTATATAGATACATATATAGACAAA
This sequence comes from Dipteris shenzhenensis, assembly GCF_047967505.1. Classification (NCBI taxonomy): domain Eukaryota; kingdom Viridiplantae; phylum Streptophyta; class Polypodiopsida; order Gleicheniales; family Dipteridaceae; genus Dipteris; species Dipteris shenzhenensis. The sequence goes on from NC_141623.1 coordinate 7,316,111, forward strand.
AATGGAGGGAATGGAAGCGATGAAGACACAAAGTACACAGCCAAACAGAGAAACAGAGATATAGAGAGAGAGGGGAGGTGTGCAGTGTACACCGATGCATTTCGTTAGCGGAAAATCTGTAGCAGGATTTTATTCTTGGACAGGAACACGAAGCCGCAAAGTTAAGACGAGAAGGCTGGGAAGGAAAAATCATATTGATGGAAGCCTGAGCACATGAAAATCGTTCAGTAAAAAGAGAAAAGAGAAGGGGAAAGTGTGAAAGAACTGTGTGTCAAATACGAGAGAGACAGAGGAGTAAGAGAGAGGACTACTTCTCAACTGAAAGTCCCCACTAATCAGAGACATGCGGTATAACTAATCAGAGACATGCGGTGTATGGGTGTTGAAATTACCCACTAGTCAGAGACATGCACAGAGTGTGTGTGTGTGTGTGCGTGTGAGAGAGAGAGAGAGAGACAGCAGTCTTGCATCTTGATCCCGGGAAGCTACTGTGTAATATAAAGCATCAAAATCTTGAACAAAAAAAGTGTGTGAGACGAGAGAGAGAGCACTTGCATCTTGATCCCGGGAGACCACCCACCAAGTAAGCGAGTACAATTTTCTTTAATATATGTACTTTTCTTATTCTTTATTTTTTGTAAAGACAAAGAGAGTACAATTGCCCACTAAGAAAGAGAATTTGGCCAACTTGCCACGACATAGAGAAAGTAGTTACTGTACGAAGGGAGAGAGAGAGAGAAAAGAGGCACCTATGACCTATTAGTAAGTAAAAGAGAGAAAGAGATGCATAGAACTTAGAAGAGATAAGAACTTTTAAGGCCAGGTCATATAGCCAAAGGGAGGTCAGAGGGGACTTGTTTTTTGCAATTTTTGGGGTAGGAGGATGAAGATGATGACGATCACCTCATTTTAACATCCACGTGAGTCATCTAAGAGAGAGAGAGAGAAACAAGAGTACGTAGTGGCTAGACTACTGAAGCTTCTCAAATTCAACTTGTCCTTAAATAAATGCAAACCATCCACTCTTAAACACAGAGGAGGACAGTTAGAGACAGGAGGGCCTTAAACAAAAGTGCACTAGAGCTAATAAAGATTCTGCATCCCAACACAAGCGCACTGATATATATTTTATAAAGCAGGCTCCCGAAGAACAATGCTTGTTTATTGTACCTTTGTTTAGAAGAGAGACTCTCCAGAACCCAAATTTCAAAACCATGGCAAGTTGGTCTTCCACTTTCTGAGCTCAAACTTCACAACTTCATGGTGTGTGTGTGTGTACCTTCCACTGTCTCTCTGACTTTGGTCCTCCTCTTCACTCTTTAAAGCTCATGTGTGTGATTAGTGTGTGTGTGTGTGTGTGTGTCTCAGACAGACCCTCCACCTTCTCTCTGACTTTGCTCCTCCTGTGCTTATCCTGTTGTTCGTATCCTGTTTATTTGCCTCTGGGTTGTGGAGCTTTTATTAGTTGTTGTTTTTTGGGGCTTGCCGAGTCCCAACGCTACCATGCAATAATATGGAATTGCACAATGCACAGTCCTCACTGCATGCAAAGCTTCAAGAATCGATCGGCCGTAGGATTCAAGCGCTTTTTAGCCTGACAGCCCCCCCCCCCCCTCTTTTCCCTCGGCCTTTGAAGTCTGCATCATCGCATCATCTTCTTCTTCTTCAGTCTTGAGTATTGTGACTATTCATTTGTTGGCTCTTGTGTAACTTGTTTCCACTCTCTCTCTGTCTCTCTCTCTCTGGTTTTCTTGCTCACTTCGAATGTTGCTGTATCATCATCTTCTTCTCCTTTACTCTCACTTTCAATGCTGTTTCCTCCTGCTACCAGCTCAGTTCTGCCTTATTGCTATGAGCTGTTTTCCCGACTTTAGCCATGTTTGCTTTTCACTCAGAGACCCTGCTCTTGTTTTGCAGTCAAATGTTCCGCTCTGGTTGGCGGTCAAATATGCTCTGTTTAGGCCTCTGCCGCCCTGGTTTTGCGGTCAAAATATGAAAATGCTTCTCCAGCACACGAGTCCACTGTCCTCGGGGTCCCCAACGTGGCTCCCTCCGAGAATCGGGCTGCGCAAGCAAGTCGCCAGCCTCCGTGCCACAAAGGCGACAACCTTGTTCTTCGAACAAAGACTCACCGATGGTCAGCCCACATTCCAAATGGCGCCACATCACGCAACCGCCAACGAGAAAGGCGCTCCTTGGAATTGCCGGTTAGCGCCAAAGAATTCGAAAAAAAACAAGGGCAGTCGCAGGTATCGTCACGGATTTGCGAGCAGCGACAAAACAACAAAAGCTCCGATCGTCCCGGACCTAGTCACTGCTAAAAACAAAACATTCAAAATCGTAAGCTTCGAGACAGAAATAAGAGTTACGACAAGTTCAGCGCAGAAAAGCACAGCAAGAACACCCTCCGAAACAGGGATTTGGAGCCAAGAACAAGGCGGAACAGCTGAAAGAATGGCCAAACAACATCGGAAACTCTGATTGTGCGCCAAAATTTGAACACTATATGCAAGCAATCGAGCTGCAGAACAGCAAAAAAACTCCGATTACAGCGCAACTGTGCAAATTTGCAAATTGCAAGCCTAACTTTTCTGCTTGTAGTGCGAAATTTCTGCAGTTTAACTGCGATTCTGCGCCAAGATTTGAAAATTAAGCAAGCAATTGAACTGCAGAACAGCAAAAGAACTCCGATTACAGCACAGCAGACCAAGCATCTTGTGCAAATTTGCAAAATGCAAGTCAATCTCTGATTAACCCACCAAACCTCCAGCCTTGGTACCTCACCTCCATATCATTGCTTCGTCCTGTACTCAGGCTCGGCACCAGACGTCCAGCCTCGGTACCTTACCACCACCTCCCCTAATCCCTCACACGACCCATACCTCCAGCCTCGGCACCTGAGCAACTAAAAAAGCCTTGCCGCCTCAGCTTCGGCACCGAGCCTCCAGCCTCGACACCCCAGGACAGCCTACGACAAATACCGAACCTACCTGTCCTACCGTAGCAGCTTCCTTTTTTAATTATTTTTTCCCCCTTTATTTCTTATCACCCTTTTGTATTTTTTAATTGTTCATTTGTGCCAGGTCATTGTCACTAATCAACAAACAACCACAATCATATTGTGCTCCCATGATTCTCTCTCCCCCCCTCATCATGCAATTTTGCTTGCCATCAAAATCACACGTCTTTCGTGCCTTTATCGTCTCTTGACTCTAACCCGCGCCCCCCCGCGTCACAATCCTACTTGGGCCTCCTATGTGTTGCAATCCTAGCACACTAAGCCTAGCCCACCTGCTTCATGTGTCGCAATCCTAGCACACTCATCCAATCTGTAGCCCCCCCCCCCCCCCCCCCAACACTTGTTACCATACTACAATTGACCACCTCTCTTGGAGACTTTCCTCTCCTCCACAACTCTTACCCATCTGAATTGACAATGCCAATTCTCTCTCTCTCTCTCTCTCTCTCTCTCTCTCTCATGGTCACATAGAGGGTCCCTTGTAAATCCAACAAGGCTCACAACAATATACATTAATATTGTTGTCATTGCTTGATGATGAGGATGATTGACTGAAGGGACGATCCCTACTCAAGCGTAATGCCTACTATGAGTACATTGATCAAGCACCGACAATTACTCTAACAGGTGGATCCCAATAGAAGTGCATGAAAGCATTACTTGATATAGTCCATGGGAACAGACTTGTAAATTAACTCCTTCCAATGCGTTGGCCATTCACCACGGATATTCATGCTTAAAGTATGCTTCATGTATGACATCCTTCATTCTTTCCATTCTCCTTCTCACTCTCCCTTGTTTGTGTGATCTCATGAGGGGCACTGAGCATCCCCTTTTATCGAGTTAGTTCCCTTCCTTATAACAACAATCTTTAGAGAATCTCGTACGATGGTGATAGGCTATGAGGGAGAGGAAAGTGGAAAGGCTCGGAATTAATTACGAAAAGAAAAGGAAAGGACAAATGACACTATGTGCTTTTGAATGTGCAAGACAACAAAGAACTACCAAAGAGGCAACCCATTATAGCAACTGTTTGATGTAGTAAAATCAACACACCATATGTATTAAAATCAACACACACCTTATAACCATATTACTAAAATCAACATAGAGCATAAATCTATGGATAACATACAAATAAAAAACTATCGTTCTTTAAGAAAAATAAGTAAGTTTGAACAATCCAAGCATGGCTTCTACTAAGCATGATATGATTAAGAAATGCCTCTAATTGGGAAAAGTAAAAAAAGGCATGGAGACTAGTTGTTTATTGAATCCTACTATTTACTTTTTGTTTTAAATTCTCTCTCTCTCTCTCTCTCTCTCTCTCTCTCTCATGGACACACACCATCGAAATGCATAGCCCACTATTCAATTGAATTGCACTTTCACCTCACAGTCGCCAAGAATATATGCGTGTTTTAAAGAATTTACCCTTTTGGAAAATACTTCCTCGATTATCATAAACTATTTTTTTCGTGCATATTTATGACATATAGTAACTTAGCTTTGAAATCTGTGACTTATGTTGTGTCAATGCTAGCAGCATCAGATGTTGATATGTTATTTCATCTTTACAAATGGAAAGGCAAAATCACTTTAAAGATTTCTTTCATTTTCACATTGACAAAAGGAATCTTAACCTTAGCCTTCTTTCTATTTGGGTATTTTTAATTTTCACATTGACAAAATGAATCTTAACCTTATCCTTCCTTCTATTTTGGTATTTTTCTTTTCACATTGACAAAAGGAATGTTAACCTTATTCTTCCTTCTATACCAGTATTGGCACCCTTCTCTCTCTCTCTCTCTCTCTCTCTCTCTCTCTCTCTCTCTCTCTCTCTCTCTCCACAATGACTTTAGTGACATTAACATCTAAACTTTTGTTAGGATATATATGTGTGTGCACACATGTGCATGCATGCGTGTGCACGTGTGTGTGTGTTCGTGTGTGTGTGCATGTGTGTTTGTGTGTCCATGTGTGCCTCGCATGCATGCACGTGCGTGTGTGTGGTTGGTTTATACACTGGTGTCATGTTCATTCGAACATGCCTTAGTCATATTTGTGTATTATTTACAATAAAGCAATATGCTATTATGGTCCCCCATCGAACAAATGTTATTATCGCATAACAACCCTCAATGATTGAAATCCTTAGGAGAAAAAACATGGAAAGCAAATTTACGTCTAAATATGAATGTACCAAAAGTACCATGCCATATATGCACGAAAACTCTTCAAGTTGAGGGAAAGCATGTGAGAAGGCCAAAGTAGAGAAAGTATATGTAGTTCTAGGTCAATACAGATTTAAACTTTACGAGTTCATTTAAGCTAAGTGTTCCATATCTAAAATGCAATTCTTATTGGTTATTTCTTCATAAATCTCTCTCTCTCTCTCTCTCTCTCTCTCTCTCTCTCATGTGGAGGACGTGTATAAAAGTGTGTGAATATGCACGCGTACATGCATGCATGTGGGTATATGTGTGTATGTGTGTGCGTATATGCATGCACACACACGTGTGTACTTTTCATACTTATGAAGCATGTGACAAGTATTTAGTCAAAAGTGATTATCTAACTATTCCCATGGTATTACCTTTTTGATGGGGATAGGAAAATTTGAGTTGAATCAAATGACATGTCGCTTTCTCCTTTTCATAAAACAGACTTTATAGTTCTACATCTCTAGTAGTATCGAAAGTCTTAGGGGAGCACAACCACCTTTTTTCCTTCCACAAAACTATTGAATAACTAGATTGATGCATGTGTGTGTGTCTCCATTTGATGTGTGTGGCATGCATCCCTTAAATTTTTCTCTATAAAGCCACATATATTTCTCAAATTCAAATGGTGAGAGGCAATATACGTAGATAGCTTATTAGCTCCCCATTTTTAATAATGAACTATCATAGATGTTTATGAATATGAGCATGATTTTAGATAACAACCTACATGAAATAAAAGCATAAAAACACATTGACTTATTAAACTCTAAAATATTAGTATTATAAATTATATCAATTTAACCTTAAAACATAAGAAATATACATACATATATTATTTATATTTATTATTTTTTCATTTCTATGTGTGTATGTGTTTGTGTGTGCACATTCAAAGAGAGAGAGAGAGAGAGAGAGAGAGAGAGAGAGAGAGAGAATGTGCTCTTGTGCGCACGACACAATGCATCCAATGCACAACATGCATTATATGCAACCTCAATTTTGTTTGAGGATAAAGAGCTATTCAGTCACATACAAATTTTTTATTGAGTTACCTTAGAGAATGGAGATAGGTCGCAAGTTTTTCATAAAGCCATTAATCTTTGACAACTTTTCCTACTTCAAGAATCAAGTGAGGTTTGCCAAAAGGTCTTAGGTGAAGTTGATCTTTGCAGTTCACTTCAACATTTTGCAATTTTGTTCAACTCAATATATTCTCTAGTAACAAATAGAAACTATTACTTTGTCGGCAATAGAAGTAGACTATGTTGCTCTATTCAAGTAAAGATGTGAAGCACTGGGGCTGAGATGGTTTGTAAGTGAGCTCACCTACTCCATTAGGAAGCTAATGTGATCTTTTGTGATAGCTTAAGTATATTTGCTTCAGCAAAGATCCAAAAGGTCATGGAAAAGGAAAAGCAAAGTGGTATTGTTGTCTCTGTGCCAACATGAACTTTGGTAGTACAGAATGTGTGTGTAGAGTAGCGGCAAAGCTCTGCTTGTACTTGCATAAGGCTAGGAATAATCTCTCTTAGGAATCCTCAACATGCAAGTTCTACTTGCAATTTCTACATGCAAGTTCTACATGCAACTCTTACATGCCATTCCTACATGCATGTTCTACTTGCAACTTCTACTTGCAACTCCTACATGCAAGTCCTACATGCGATTCCTACATGCATGTTCTACATGCGAGTTCTACATGCAACTCCTACATGCAACATGCAACATGCGAGTTCTACATGTAACATGCAACTTGCAACTCCTACATGCAACTTCTATATGCAAGTTCTACATGTAGAGAGAGAATGTCTTACGATTCCTACATGCAAAGAGAGAAGCTCTCCAACTTGTATAAATACCCCATAACGGAATGAAGCCCACACTCTTTGAGGCATTGTGTTGAGTTCTACTTTGGTATTCCAAGCAATTGTCTCAAGTGTCCATGCTTCCTTGCACTCCACGTCCGAAAGCATGTTCTAACCTTGCAACTCCTCCTCCCCTCTCCCCCAACCTTGCAATTGCTTAACCCTTAACCTCCCTGATCTATGAGGGAGATGAGTTCTCCACCATGTACTCTACCCTGAAACTTGGATCCTCCTTCTGACCCTAGAACTTCTTCTAAACCTTGGAACCTCCTTCTAAACCTGGAACCTCCTTCTAAACCTTGGAACCTCCTTCTAACCCTTAAACTCCTCCTAAACCCTGCAACCATGATGATGCATGTTCCTTTTACACATGCATGCACTATGTTTGCTTACCACACTTAAGCCTACGTCTCTTCCCGGAATACGACTTGAGGTCCTAAGCTACACGTATACTACAACCGACAACCCCGATATATTTGTAGGTGACAAAAAGCCTCGAAACCCTGCATACTGAGAATACCCTACTCTTCCTGCGGAAGCCGTGGGAAAGAGCGAACATTTGGCACCGCTGCCGAGTTAAAAAAGCACACTCTTTGGGGTATTGTGTTGAGTTCTACTTTGGTATTCCAAGCCATTGTCTCAAGTGTTCATGCTTCCTTGCACTCCACATCCAAAAGCATGTCCTAACCTTGTAACTCCTCCTCCCCTCTCCTCCAACCTTGCAACCCATCCTCTCCCTCTCCTCCTCCCTCCTCCTCCTCCTCCTCCCTTCTCCTCCTCCCTTCTCCTCCCTCCTCCTCCTCCTCCCTCCTCTCTCTTCTTTCCCCCATGCTCTTACACCTTCTTCCTCTTCCACTCCTATGCTCCCCCTAAACCCTTAGTTCCTCAACCCTTAACCTCCATGATCTACGAGGGAGACGAGTTCTCCTCCATGTACTCTACCCTGAACCTTGGATTTTCTAACCCTGAAACTTCTTCTAAACCTTGGAACCTCTTCTAAACTCTGGAACCTCCTTTTAAACCTTGGAACCTCCTTCTAAACGTTGGAACCTCCTTCTAACCCTTGAACTCCTCTTGAACCTTGCAACCCCCAATGAAGGCAAAAGCCTTCATTACTTCAACCATGATGATGCACGTTCATTTTACACATGCATGCACTATGTTTGCTTACCACACTTAAGCTTACGTCTCTCATCGGAATATGACTCGAGGTCCAAAGCTACACGTGTACTACAAGCACCAACCCCGATATATCTGTAGGTGATAAAAAGCCTCGGAACCCTGCATACTGAGAATACCCTACTCTTCCTGCGGAAGCCATGGGAAAGAGCCAACATTTGGCGCTACTACCGGGTTGACAAAGCACAATCTTTGGGGTATTGTGTTCAGTTCGACTTTGGTATTCCAAGCAATTGTCTCAAGTATTCATGCTTCCTTGCACTCCACGTCCAAAAGCATGTCCTAACCTTGCAACTCCTTCTCCCCTCTCCTCCAACCTTGCAACCCATCCTCTCCCTCTCCTCCTCCCTCCTTCTCCTCCTCCCTTCTCCTCCTCCTCCCTCCTCCTCCCTTCTCCTCCTTCCTCCTCTCTCTTCTTTCCCCCATGTTCTTACACCTTCTTTCTCTTCCACTCCTATGCTCCCTCTAAACCCTTCGTTCCTCAACCCGTAACCTCCATGATCTATGAGGGAGACGTGTTCTCCACCATGTACTCTACCCTGAACCTTGGATCTTCCTTCTGACCCTAGAACTTCTTCTAAACCTTGGAACCTCCTTCTAAACTCTGGAACCTCCTTCTAAACCTTGGAACCTCCTTCTAACCCTTAAACTCCTCGTAAACCCTGCAACCCCCAATGAAGGCAAAAGCCTTCATTACCTCAACCATGATGATGCATGTTCCTTTTACACATGCATACACTATGTTTGCTTACCACACTTAAGCCTACATCTCTCATTGAAATACGACTCGAGGTCCTAAGCTATACGTATACTACAAACGACAACCTCGATATATCTGTAGGTGACAAAAAGCCTCAGAACCCTGCATATCGAGAATACCTTGCTCTTCCTACGAAAGCCCTGGGAAAGAGCCAACATTTGGCACTGCTACTAGAGAGACTAGCGTCTCAAGAAACAAGTAAACATACACAGGTATGTGTAAAAAACAAACTACTACGAATTTTCATGAACATAATACTCAAGGGCAAGGAGAGCAAATTTTTTCCCAACTCTAGCCAAACGTATCAACCCTAAGCATCAACCTTGGGTTACTACCTTAAGAAATTTTCTTTATTTTTTAAAAAGAAACCACTTGATAAATAATCAGGCTAGGTAGTGGACATGAATGCATAGAGCTTGCAATTTTGATAGCTTTTTACAGAAGAGCGATCCGAGGTAACCATAAAAAGTTACGGCTCGGGAAGAGTTTAGGGTTTAACCCTAAACTTATACCCATTTCCTATAAAAACCCACTCCACCCCCTCATTCTTCATCTTTCACATCTTGCCTCCATCCTCTTCCCCATTTCGAGCCCTACGCAAGACACTCCTCCCTCTCCATCAAGCACCACCCTACTCCCATCCTCACACGGTGAGTTACTTCAAACCCATCTCGCCAAGATAACCGAGCCATCCACCCACCGTCCATTAATCCTCAACAATCCCTTTACATCAAGAAAGACTTGGAGAGCGTTCAGGTGATCATCTCTTCCTCCCTTTGGATTTCCGTCAAAGTTCTCCGTTCGTCAAGTTTTTTTTTTCTCCCTCCCCCTCCCCCTCCCCCCTCCCCTCCACCACCACCCCCCTCTCCACCACCCCCCCCTCCACCACCACCACCCCCCCCACTTCCATCTCCAACCCCCCACTCCACTACCACCCCCCCCCACTTCCATCTCCACCCCCCCCTCTCCATCTCCACCCCCCCCCCCTCTTCCATCTCCACCACCACCCCTTCCATCCCCCATCTCCAGCACCCCTTCCCCCCCCTCCTCCATCCCCCTTAATCTCCACCCTACCCCAATCTCCACCCCCCCCCTCCTCCACCACCCCTCTGTCTCTCTCTCTGTCTCTGTCTCTGTCTCTCTGTCTCTCTCTATTCCCTCCCCCTCCTCTCTCTCTTTCTCTCTTTCCCTTGCTCTCTCTCTCTTTTTCTCTTTCCCCCCCTCTCTCTCTTTCTCTCTCACTTTCTCTCTCTTCTTTCCCTCCCTCTCTCTGTCTCTCTCTCTCTCTCTCTCACACCTCCGCTCGCACTCCCCTCCCTAATCTAAGGGCTTAAAGCCCTACTAGACTAAAGGGCTTATAAGCCCTTGCCTTAAAGGCAAGGCAGCCTGCGCAGTGCTCGCCTGCAGGGACGCGCATAGAGCCGCTCGCGATAGCATGCCGACGGCACAGCTCGCCCTCCACCCCAACTCGACGGCGGTGCCTGCCACAAAAGCAGTGCCCGCCCCGCCTTTCCACTTCCTCCTCTAAGCCCCTACTCCGCCATCACCTCCACACACCTCCCTCTCGCCCCGCCTTTGCACTTCCTCCTCCAAGCCCCTGCTTTGCCATCGCCTCCACACACCTCCCTCCCGCCTGCCTCCATATAGCTCCCGCCCGCTGACTCCTCCTGCCATCTCGACTCCTCCCTCCATCCTTCCTCCATCACTCCACCCTACATCCTCCTCACCCCCCCTCCACCCTCACACTCTTTCCCCCTCCACTCTCCTCACAGACCCCTCTAGCCCTGCTACCCCCCCCCCCCCCCGCCTGCCGTGCAAACCCCCCCTCCCCCTCCTCAGATTTTTTTTAAATTTAATTTATTATTAAAAAGAACTAACCTACCCATTAGACTAACCTAGGTTAAGTTAGTAGAATAGGTTGGGTTATTATAATAGGTTAGTTTAGGTTAACAAGGTATGTTTAGTTAGCATTAATCCACCCTAATTAGTTTAACTAACTTCAGTTAGTTAGACTTATAGTTAGGTTAGTATAACTGAGGTTACAATTGGTTAGGTTAGCTTAAGTGACCTTTAGTTAAGAGACTAACTCTAGTTAGTGGAAGTAGTTAGGTTAGTTAAAGCAATTGTCCAATTATAGTAACTGGCTAGTTAGGGTAATAAGTTAGTTAGACTAACTGAAATTAACCTAGTTCAAACCCCTCAGTTGGACTTAAAGTCCATTCACAACAACCTTAAGACCAAGGGACCCCCCCAAAAAGGTCAATTTTCTCTCTTCTTTAACCCCTCGTAACTCATCCGTTTGAGACCCAAACTGGATCCCGTTTGAACCAAAATTTCACACACAAAAACACCACGCTATGAGGCATTTTTCTAACCCATTGCATACCATTTTGGCATCCCTAACACTCTCTCATTCGCACCCCCGTGTGGGCCTCGTTTCGCACTAATTCGCTCATATCTTTACACCGTGACCTCTAATTGACAATCCATCTGCATCAGCACATTTCCCTACACACGTGGGACAATCTTAGGTACATTATTAACATGACAGTATCTACAACACTAACACCTCTCTAACCCTCCAAACAAAACTACATCAACACCCGCATTTACGACAGAGACACCCTTTGCAACTCTCGCCCAATCTGAATGCAGCTACACTCCGACCAATGCCTGCAACTCCAATGCTTGCCAAATCCACATACAACTCTGTTGTAACCACCGCCTCCGACAATCCTCTACCTCGATTTTCCCCCTGAAATTCAAGGAATCCCTTTAACTCCTCCACGCTACAACATGGCTAGACGCCGTCACGGATGATGATGGGGATATTGACCTCGATGCAGAGGCTGACAATTTCTTTAATTGCAAAAATAATAAAAATCAAGGAAGGCGCCCCTTGGGAAAACTGGAACTTCCAAAATATAATGGTAGGGGAGATCGAGCTCAATTCCTCCAGCATTTTGATGCCGCATGCCGAGTAGGTGGAGATCAATCCAATGAAACTAAGCTCGCCTACTTTCCCATGGCCTTAACTAATGAAGCGTTTGAATGGTACCTAGACCTTCTAGTGGAAGAGCGAGCCACATAGGACTTGCTTCAAACAAAATTCAAAAGGTGCTTTCAAACAGAGAGGCTACAAGATGATCCTGCTCTCCAACTAAGCAAGATCGAACAAGGCTGTCGAGAAGATGTACGCACGTACCTGGGCAAAATGAAAAGATTAATCGCCAAAAGTGACCCATGCCCTGATGCAAAGTACCTCACGGCCTGGTTCATTATGGGACTAAGGAAGAAAATCCGGAAGGATATGAAAAAGATTAGCAGCTATGAAATGTTCAGTGTTGCTCATGCAGCAGCCATTGACATCGAGGATGGCATGACCGACTTTAACACTAGCAGTGATGATGGCAGATCTAGTGCATGAGATAAGCACTCTAAAAATGGCAAATCCAAGTCCACTACTGAAACATCAAATGAAGATCGCCTGGAGGCCATGACCATGAAGCTGAAAGAAGAGATGATGCAGGCCATGGAACAAAAGCTTCACTTGTCTCAGCCGCCACCTCAGACTTATCCACGGCGAGAAAATGTCTGGTGTCCACACTGCATGGCCAATCATACAGCAAATGAGTGCCCAGTCCTAAGAACCACGATGACTACACAAGCAAATCCACCGCCAAGGTTGTGGTGCCATATCTGCATCGTCAGTGGCCATGATGAAAACAATTGCATCTTCAACATGCGCAACAACCCACCTCGACCTCAACAATACCAAGGGGCACCCATGCCAGTGTATAGGCAATCGGCACTTGCACAAGTGCCCCCAGCTCCAAGGCTAAATCATGTTCCTGTTTGAACACAAGTCCCACAATTACTTAGGAATCTGAATCCACGACCATATCCAAGAGTGCCAAATCTAGCTCCTCAGGCAATTCCAATACATCAACTGCAAGACGAGGAAGTAGACTCGCCATTCGAGTATGAAGCAGAGTACCCAGTTTACTATGTAGAAGGTGCAGAGGGTCTAATACCAGTCTACGCAAATCAAGTTTGACCCAATACATATCGAGTACCAATCAAGTGCTACGAGTGTGGAGAAAATCACCGGATCGCAGAGTGCCCTCATTGTGGTAGCCCCGCTACTTTCCAACCACTCTGTAGAGATTGTGGCATAGGACATGCCTGTATGGATTGTCCTGTGAAAAATAAGGTCCCACAACAAACAGAGGTTAAGCCTGACATCCCAATCAGCATCATTAGGGTGGACCATCAAAGCCTGGGGCTGGCAAGCATAATATCACAACCTGTGAATGTAATTACATGCCAACAGAAAGAGGCCACCAAGGACCCTAACATTCCAATCCAACCAAAAAGACCTCTTAAAAAGAAAGGACAAGTGCCTCCCCTCCACCAAGTAATGAACAACCAAGCTCATCCACAGCAGCTCCCAAGCCTCAATTAAAAGAAGCTCCATACCCAAATGCAGAAGTGGAGAAGGCTCATTTTCAGGGACTTCAACAATGGGTACAAAAGGAACAAGCTCAATTTGAGGCTGAGAAACAAGCTCAAGACCCAATCCATGACGGCCCCACAAAGTATTGATATCGTACTCAAGCCTTTGTTCCAACAATAGACTCAACATAATGTACCACCACATCAACTTGAAGGAGCCGCACTCTCTAGCATCCTAAGTTTCCCTGTGTCAATTTCCATCGGAATCCTCCTACGAAATTGTCCTAATATCTGGGAGAGTTTCAAAGGATGGATTGAACTCGCAAATCCCTCTCCACCTATGAACGACATCAAAGATATCCCTGTGCAGATGGGTGAGAGAGATGACATATGCAACATTACTGTGCCTTTGTTCCACAAGGCATATAATGAAGTCCAAGCCATAGTGGATGGTGGAGTAGGTGTAAATGTCCTATCAAAGGAGCTCTACGATGAATGGGGTTACCCACCAATGCAAAAGGCTAATTTCAACATACGCTTTGTCGATGATTCATGGGCTAAGCCCTTGGGAATAGTGAATGGTGTGTCAACAAAGGTCGCAAGAGTCCATTTTTTTCTTCTATTCACAATCTTGGATCTCCCCAAAAAATCCTATCAAATCTTACTAGGACGTCCTCGGTTATGGGAAGCATCATTCCTCCATGACTGGGGAATTGATAGACTGACAATCTAGAATCATGACATCACAGTCAGGGTGAATGTGGGGACAGGACCTATAAGAACAATTGTGCCTAGAGCGTTGGATGACACATCTTCAATGACAATCTCAAGCAAATCAGCTCCCCTGCAACAGCATGCCATAGCGGGTGATTCACAAAGCAATGTAAATAATTGGATACAAACATTGGCAACCATCGATAACTGCCATTCATTAGACCCCATCTTCTCACAGATAGATGCTAAGGTGCTACAGGTAGATCCTTCGCTCACACATGAAGAACCAATCGATCTAGAGGTACCATTCTTTATGGCTGACCTCAAGTGGGATAATGGACTTAAAGAGGGTACCCATACCAATGATGACTCCGATTTTCCTTGGGACCTTGAAATTGAGGCTGAGAATGCTAAAATTGAAGATCAAATCTTTGATAATGACTTAGCCATTATGCATGCCCTAATGGCAGTCGAGCTCCCAAAAGTTGAACCTCCAAAGTTGAATAACAGCAGAAAATCCCGCAAGAAAATTGGAGGAAATCACAAAAAAGCAAAGGCTGAACACCAATGAATTTGAGCGAGTCTAAACAAGGATCGTCGAATTATATCTCACAAAGCCAACTCCCTCAAAATCAGAACCACCACATCTTGAATGGTCCCCTGAGGGACTAGAAGGAGTATGCGCAGCAAATGAACCCTTACTTGGGAACAGCTTACCAGTGGAAAAGTTACCCCACAGTTCCCAATGTAAGAAGTTTCGAAAGTACAAGCCACATGTGCGTATGAAGATCAATCAAGATAATTTAAAAAAAAAAACAAAAAACAAAAAAAGGTCCCCAAGAGCCAAACAAATTGGTTAATGATACTATGCCACCCCATACCCATAGCACATGTCAGGCTAGTTCAACACCATAAGAGGCTGATCTTCAAGAAGTGCTGGAGTATTTACAATTATTGAAGCAATGCTTGGCTATAAAAATCATTGAACTTGTGCAAATAGCTTGGTTCTATATGTCTCTATCACACTACCATGAAGTACTGCCATGAAGCTTGGCTCTATATGTCTCTATCACACTACCATGAAGTACTGGCCAGTCTATAGTATTCCATGATGGAAGATATTGCTTCTTTAATGCACCTTGGGTCTTTCCTTTGTCCAAAATTTCATAAAAATGGTCATAAAATAAGATACCTATGTGAGCTATTTGAGTTCTAGATCTACCTTGATATTGCATTTCTCCTATTCTCCATGCAACACATCTACAAAGCTAAAAATCCACTCCATCGATTGCCACTCCTCAGATGACGCACTTCATGAATGAGTTGTTCAGCTCACTTACCAAGGATTTTATGATCATACACCAAGTAGAAACAACCTACTACGTGAGGTGCAATGACAAAGCTGATTCTATGAACAAGGTGTTGATACAAAGGAGAAAAAAACCAACCAAATAGTTGATCCAACCAATGAGGAGAAAAAACTTTTGGGCCCAAGAGTTGATACAAAGGAGATAAAAAGCTTGATCCAACCAATGAGGAGAAAAAACCCACAACCAAATAATATATTTCTAGATCTTGGAAGGGAAGGGTCAAAATTTTCAAAACACTAGAGTTAAGTAGATACTAATAATCAAGCATGTATAAATGCACAAATAGCTTTTGTTGCAAGATTATCTAGATTATCTTCCACCACAACATAGGCCTGCCCAATGAGTGGCCATTCTATAAATGCTATTTTTTCCAAAGATGAACTTGGTTATGCTAAATAGGAAAAGCTCAAGAATTGAGCACGTGCACAATTATGACCTTGGAAATATACACAATGGTACCGTACAAAGACATGGGGCAAGCTGGATCCTTTGGAAGGCATCCATGGTGCCAAGAGTCTTGAAGTTAGAGTACTAGAGATGGTTAAGTCATTCTCTTAGGTTGGGTTGATGAGCCAAGGTAGTACTCGGGCTTTTTCCAAGCAAGAGGGTGCTAGAAGACATATTAGGAAAATTAGTAGATGGTAACTTCCTTGCTAAGTATAGCAAGTGGGGGCCTATACATGG
This sequence comes from Dipteris shenzhenensis, assembly GCF_047967505.1. Classification (NCBI taxonomy): domain Eukaryota; kingdom Viridiplantae; phylum Streptophyta; class Polypodiopsida; order Gleicheniales; family Dipteridaceae; genus Dipteris; species Dipteris shenzhenensis. Next base: position 7,332,382 of record NC_141623.1, read on the forward strand.
CCATAGGATAGTTGAGTAGTATCTAGGATATTGAAAATAGTGATTCATTTGGGATGATCACTGAAAGGGTCCATAATCGTACCTACTAGGTGGTGGATATGTAAGCGCTTAGTAAGGTCTAGTGACCTTAGAGAGATCTCAAGTAATTGGTGAGTCATGGATGCATGACTATGGGTGGATCCACAATTAGACGTGGTGGTCTAGAATGAGTACTCAAGCAAGATCTAGTGATCTTGATCTTGTAAATTTAGGCCTATCTTGTAAGTTTTGGGTCTGATCTACCTAAAACTAATGGTTCCAAGCTGGGGTCACTTGGAACTTGGACCAATGCATGCATATGAGAGAGATAGATTAGGAAATGGTACCTATTGAAAAGAAAAAGTAGAACAGAATTGGATTCCTACTAATCCTAATGGATAAAGTTGAATGAGTCTTTGTAGGAATGTCTGAAGCAAAGGAGTACATGGAAAACACAATATGAAAGATAAGTACTATGTCTTTCTTATTGATTTATTTGGAAATTTGATTTAAAGGAACATACTAATGTTGGACTTGTTTGGCAGGAGTACCAAACATGAAAATGAAAGATTGAAGTTGTTGCATGGAAGTTTATACAGAAACCTAAGGAGTGCTTAAGACCATGAAAGCAAAAAGAGTACCTAGTAGATGAGGACATCTATGTCCCAAGCAAGAGGGCATGTCACGAAATGATTTTTAGGCCTAGAATGTATTAGGCTAGAATGATCAAATGTAATAATTATAAGGTAGGCTAGGTAGGTTTAAATGGCTAAATGCCATATGGATAATGTATTGGGCATGTTAATTGATTAATATAAATGGAGCACTCACACATGTAGGTCCTAGGATAGGTATGGTAGGAATGCATGGGTATGCATTAATAAATGATAGGCATAAAGTGTCATAGACTAAGGGTAGAATAATGGGGTATGCCCAAGGGATGGATCCCAAGAGGCATGAGAGGTTGTGACCTCTCTTTACTTGCCTTTGTAACTACAACATATTTTGCTTCTATTGTAGAAAGTGCAACAACCTTTTGCAACTACAACATATTTTGCTTCTATTGTAGAAAGTGCAACAACCTTTTGCAACTTGGAACCTAGCTTATTACTGTTCCACCTATAACAAAGACATACCTAGGTGGTGCTCCTTCTTCCATCTCTGTTAGCTACTACTATTGCCATATCTAAATCAACATACCCTTGTAGAGAAATGTTTGAATGTTTAAAACATAGTGCATGAGAAGTCATACCTCTTAAATCTTGAGAATCCACTTTACAACCATCCAATGTTGTTTACCTGGAGTGTTCATTAATATGCTCACAACTACCATTGCATGTGCAATATATGGTCCTTGTGGATACCATTGAGTACATCAAGCTACCAACTATTGATGCATATGGAAACCTTGATATATAGTCAATCTCCTCCTGTGTCTTGGGACACATATCCTTGCACAATCTAAAATGATTAGCAAAAGTTATAGAAATAGGTTTTGCATTTTGCATTTCAAAGCTTTCCAATACCTTTTTAATATACTCACTCTGAGACAATGTCAATTTGCAATTTTTTGTGCCTCTTGTTATTCTCATGCCAAGGATTTGCTTAGTAGCACCCAAATCCTTCATTGCAAATGTATTTGCTAACTTCCTTTTGAGAACATTGATATCTTGGGGTGCCAACTCAAGATGTATTATGTTACTACCCTTGTCCAAAATTGAGGGTATGGGGGGACCAGGTCCATATAGAATATGCATGGATTTGCTTAAACATTTTCAAATATGTAAGGGAAAAAATACAAAAATCTCATGTCCCTCGTCCCACAAAATATAAGATATATATCTTGAAAAATATGCAAGATTTCAAGATTTGTACATATTTTTCATAATATGTGAGGCCCAAGGATGGTCTTTTGGGTGAGGGGGGTTAAACAAAAATATAAAAAATACAAAAAACCTTTCTCCTTTCAAATTAACGTAACCTTTTCATCATTCACCTAAATTTCAAGGTGTAAAGACATATTTGAAGCTCTTTTAGTGCAGAACACAACCATGCTAATTTGACTAATTTCTTCTCATGACATATTGTTGAATTTATCTCATACTCAAGATTTTGATAGGTATTCTTTCTAAATGGAGTTGGCGCCCTAGGATTTATATTTGGCATGTTAGAGCCTGCAATAAGCATGCCATCAATATACAATAACAAGATCACATATCTTTCATTTTCTAGTTTTTGAGAACAAACATAGTGGTCTAAATGACATACCCATAACCTTGTTTTGCCACCATAAACCTGTCAAACTTCAAATACCACTTCCTTGGAGCTTGCTTTAAACCATACATATTTTCCTTCAACCTACATACCAATTCCTCCTTCCCTTTGATCTCATATCCTTGTGGTGGCTGCTTCCTATAAATCTCTTGCACACTCTCATTTTCTACAACCTTTGGAATTTCATCTCCTGTGATTTCATCAAGAGTTATGTACTTTGTGTCTACATTTTCATTCTTCATTTTTTGCAAGTGATTTATATATAATAGTCTCATTGAATGTAACATCTCTACTCCTAATGATTTTGTCACTTTCCCCTTACTTTCATAATTCCACAAATGATAACCAAACTCACTACCTCCATATCCAATAAAGATGTACTTCTTGGATTTTACCTCAAGCTTTGTTCTCAATTCCTTATTAACATGGACAAATGCTTCACAACCAAAGACCTTTAGAAAAGAATAGTTAACCTTTTTACCTATCCATGCCTCTTCTATAATGCCACCATCCAGGGAAATTGAAGGCATTCTGTTTATTAAGTAAATAGCTGTATTCACTGTTTCAGCCCAAAGTTATAAGGGCAGCCTTACATGTAGTCTCATGCTCCTTGCATGCTCCATGATTATTCTATTCCTCCTATTTGACATAGGATTTTCTTGTGGTGTTCTTGGAGTTGTCTTCTCTCTAGGAATTCCATTGTATGAATAGTAACTATTAAACTCTTTGCTGTAGTATTTGCCTCCATTACCGAATCCGAGAGCATTTAACTTCTTCCTACCTCATTCTCAGCCAAATATTTCAATTTCTTAAAAGTTTCAAAGACATAAGATTTTATTTAAATGCAATAAACCCAAGTTTTTCTAGTTGCATCATCAATAAAAGTAACATAATAGTCAGCACCACCAAGAGATGATACATCAACAGTACCCCATAATTCTGTATGCACAAGCTCTAGCTTTTCTCTCTTCTTTTCTTTCCCAACTTTGAGAAATATGACTCTTTTCTATTTTCCATAAACGTAGCTCTCAAACCCAAATCAACGTGCTTCAAACCTAGCATTAGCTTTCTTGAGTGAAGAACTTGTAGCTTTTCTCACATAGGTGTCCAAGTCTATGATGCCATAGAGCTATATCTACTCCTATGTAAGCTAAAGCAATAGAGGAGTAAGATAATTAATGGTACATAAATAGAGGAGTAAGATAATTACTGGTACATAAATACAATGTACATACCTTGGGTCCTTTTTCTATTACCATTGACCCTTTAGCGACCTTCTTATAAATTTCTTGCAAATGTGGTTGTGTAGCCTTCATCATCCAATGGTCTTGCTGAAATTAAATTTCTTTTTAAATCAGGAACATGCCGTACATCCTTTAGTAGCCATTGGTTTCCATTCTACAATTTTATCAACACCATGCCCTTTCCAACAACCTTCAATGCTTCATCATCACCTAAATGAACTTCTCCAAAATCACCTTGAACATAGTCTTAAAAATATTTTCCTGTAAGGTGTAGCATGAAATGAAGCCCCTGAGTCCAGTACCCATGCATTAGTGATAGCATCCAATGAAAGAATTAAGGCATCTTGCAACATAATACCTGCTACATTTGCTTCCTGCATATTCTGTTTTTGTCCATCTCCTTCCTTTTTCTTTCATGACCAACAATCTTTCTTCAGGTGTCCTTTCTTACCACAATGCTAGCACTCGAGGTTCCCTTTGGGTTTGGATCTATATTCTCGTGAGTTGTCATAATGTCCTGGGCTCTTTCCTCTCTCCCTTTGTTTTCCTCTACTCTCAAGAGTTAAAGCATTACCTGATGTTTCACATGTGCTTTTCTATTGCATTTCCTTGCTAAGGAGAACACCGATAGCATCCTCAAACTTTAAAGTGTTTGACCTAAAAACAAAGTTACTCACAGCCACAATGACCAAGCTATCCCAACTTTCTAGCAATGAGTACAAAATTAGGAGAGCTCAAACCTCGTCATCAACATTTACTGCTACAGACCTTAGTTGGCTTGTATTTTTATTGAACGGATTCAAATGATTAGCTATAGACCAACCTTCTGACATATTTAGATTGAATAAATGCTTCATAAGAAATACCTTATTAGAAAGCTAATGTTTTTTCATACAATGTATTGAGCATGCTCATCAAGTTCTTTAATGAATGTTGAAAGCCACTGACACTACCAAACACAGTCGTATCATTCCTAGCATCTTTTTTTCAAGAACCTCTCAATCCTCAACTAACATACTTGTAAGCTTCTTTGAGATCCTACCTAATGGTAACAAAAGTCCTTTTGGTACAAATAATCCTCAATCTCATCTTCCAATGCTAGTAGTCCTTACCATTTAACTTCTCAATTTTCAACTTGCCTTCATCTATCATTGCTCCCACTCGAACCAAGAACCTTCTTTCTAATGAGTCAATGGATGTTGATAACAAACACTCTGATACCAATTGTTAGGAGCAACATGATAACAAAGAAATAATGTGAGAAGTAGAATGCATAAATACACAATACAGAAAGCACGCGGAACAGAATAGAAAGAGAAACATGAATATATGTGGTTCACCCAATGTGGGCTACATCCATGGAGAAACAACTAGTCGTGTTTTTCTTATCGTGCAAGTGAGAAGATACAAGATACAAGCATTATATCCACTACTCTCCTGCTATGTGTGCCACACCCTTATCTTACAACTTTGTCCACACAACTCATGAGCAACTCATGCACCAATTTTCATGTATTTTTGGCTTCTGGGATGCTGTCCCCAAACCCTTGCCAAGGGGGGCCTAATGCGTCGCCATCCCCCCTTGGAACCCCTCACTGATGTTCTAGGGGGGGCATTGCCCCCACCTACCTCCAATCATTAAATGGCTATGAGCATGCCTAGGTCCAAATCATAGCCAAAAAATAACCTTTGAAAAAGGTATCACACAAGAGTAGGACTTGGAATACACTTCTAAGGAGTTGGAAGAAGGGAAAGAACACCGAGATGATTGGTCCATGGTCGGATTGAAAAATACTATTGGAAGAAAGACCAACCCTTCAATTCCCCCTCTAAGAAATTTGCCTTCCCCCCCACTTTAATGAACATGGCCCTCTGACTTGGATCACAAGCAACCCTCCAAGGTAGAAGGGTTGGACGATGTTAGCAACCTTTTCTACTTCAATCTAGAGGCCCTCAACCATAGCCAAATGCAAAAGGCTTGGAATACACTCAATTTGGAAGGAGAAAAATGTGCAAAGACAACGTGGGCAAGGTTGAGCTACAAGAGGGATAGTCGACTACCAGCAAGGGACAACGAACTAGAGATCAATAAAAGCATGACTTGAAACCACATAACTGGGCTATCCAAGGAGCTTTACAAGGTACAAGAGGATCATGAAGCATTGTCGGTGGCCCACAGAGAATTACAAGCTTGATAAGTATAGAAGACCACCACTTGGAAGGCCACCAAGGAAGAGACCCGCAAAATGAGTCTTGGTCCACCCCCACACAAAAGATTATAGTAACAACAAAGGGATAGGCCTCAAATGGCTCTAGGAAATTTGGAGCCTGCAAGGGCAATATAGAAAGAAGTGATGTCTTAAAGCCACATTTCAAACTCTCATGTCCCCAACTATTGTTATCCTCTTGGACAACAACCAAGCTCCAAACCTAGGTCTAGGCATCATCATTCTCTTGGATAGTGACCAAGTTTCAACCCAAGAACCTTGTCACCTAAAGGCTCACAAGGGGCACGCAAGGCTACTAAAACCTTGCCAATAATTCTTGGTCATATTTGATCGATCGTCGAGGAGGCCCTCATTGTAAATTCCATTATAGTGCACAATTGCCTATTTTATGTTACAGGATAGTGGGTTTGTTAGCATTTGATTCATGTATTTGATGTTTGAGGGTTCCTAGGTCTACCTCCCCTCTCAATATTTGTTATTCAATGAAATTGTTTGGCTTTACAAATCAACACCCTCCATTTTGTTTTGACTCTCTGTCCCCAACACAATCAGAACACCACTATGTATGGATTCCTTTGTCATGTCAGAGAGAGTAGCTGTATTTCTTATTAATGGTATTAATCTCAATGTAATTGGAAGTGAGACATCGCTATTTTTCACAAGTATTCAAGAAACATTTAAGTACCACATATAGAAAGAGTACACATGCTTTAGTAGATAACGAGTAAATCATGGATTTAGGCTATATTAGTGCTAATAGATGCTAAATTTTATGGGAATTGCATATCGAAAGTGGAATGGTTTTGCTATGTATTAATGGCCTCTATATTTGTTTTTAAATTGGACGGTTGCATGATGCCACCTACATAGAATGTTGATTTTCTTCAAACGCCACAAAAGCAGAATCGAAGTATAGGCATCACAAGGTGTTCAATATGAGAATGATCTTGGCATGTGATTGTTGTAGGATGCATATATTTTAAAGCTTGATAGTCTCATCACCCACAACTTTCTTTGGTACTTTATTCTTTGCCTACTTGATTATTCTTAAAATATCTCATATAAATGTTGGTGACCACAAAATATGGGCAAAAGGAAGGTATGATGGTTTTAGTTCCTAATTGTATTCCAAATTGTCACGTAGTCTTAAAACTTGAATGTCACTATGAGTGCTCTTTAATAAGTACGTAAAATTACATCATTGTCAATTAGAAAGCCTAATTGATTGAACATGTTTCACTCTATTGGGAGTACGTGTAAAAACCACACTGCTTATTGATGTGACTTCTTGACAGTATTAAAGTGATCTTCATATTAGAACATATGTGTCATGTCTCTAGTCTATCCTTGAAAATCATGAGAGTGCAATGAACATGAGTGAATACGCATATTCTACACCTATGATGGAGCCAATAAATCTTATGGGCCATGATCAATGGAATTGGTGAGAGAAAAATTCAAGATCTTTGAAGATGCTGACCATCTTTATACCTAATCATGTGGTGCCTTTACATATCGCTCTAGGGCGATGTGGTCCCAATTAATTGCATAATAATACTCTTTCATTTTATATTTATAAGGACTCCATACACAAAGGGCATTCTAGTGCTAGCTTTGTACCTAGGGCCAAATGAAATGTTTCCATAAAAGAAGACATGAAATTATGAGCAAGGCCCATAACTTAGGAGGGCATTGGGAGATATATGTGTGTGTATGTGTATGCATGCATGATCATGTGTGCATAAGTGCATGCACATGGGTATGCTTGCATATCTATCTCACTTCTTTCACGCCATACACACGTATAGGTGAGTGGGAATTGTGTAGGTGTGCATGAGCGTGAGTGAATGTGTGTGTGTGGGGGGGCCGGGGAGGTGGGCATAGAGTGAGTGGATGGTGTTCTCTTTTCATCATCCCCCACCCCTCTCTCAAGTGCTCACATGCAAGCAAGCACGTGCCTGGACACCTACACATGCACATGCAAAGTAGTATGCGAGAGAATATATATATATATATATATCAATCACACACACACAAGCACACGCGCGCACGTGCACACTTGTTTTGGGATGAAATTACACACAAAGACACGTGCGCATGCATAGGCACGCTCATGTGCACGCACAAAACTTCCCATCATACCTCTCTCTCTCTCTCTCTTTATCCAAGTTTCAAAGCACACACGATGACATTTTTTGCGAGTGATGTCAAATCGAAGGCGAGGCTGAGTCCAAGCCAGAGAAGAAGAATGTGTCCTCCTGAGGCCTGGATCTCCGCCCAAACAAACTTATTTCTTCCACTTTGCGTCTCATCGTATGTAGTAATCGGTCGCACTGCCATAGTCGATAAGTGCTGCTCAATATCTTTTCATATATGTACTGCTTACATACTATACACTTACTGTTATCTTTATTACTGTTATCTTTACTTCATATCTCTACGTATGATTCTTCAACCATCCGCAAAAGACCTCACGCATGTTCTACCTCATCCTTTGATTGGACTCGTCTCTCTCTCACGACATTGATTTGGCATGGCCGTTTTGATCCACAACTGCCCGATGGCCTTCATCCTTTCCTTGTGATTATCAGATCTCATGCATTGCTGCAAAGACGGAAGCCTTGCTCTCTGCATGATCAGATCAAAACCGCCTACTCCCCATTCCATCCATTTTCGGTGACGATCGATGTGTCCACGCATTTTCGGTGAATCGTACATGCTTCTTGTACCCGTAACCCGATATGGAGCCCTGCTGTCTTCTTCTTGAACAGTTTGGCCGCGCTACTACCTAACCGCGTTCGGCATTCCTGGGACGCAGATTCCAATCACCTGATCAGTTTCATTCAAATGCCGCTTGACGGGTACTCACGACTTAAAAAGCGCCTATTTTTGAAAAATCGAATCTTGCAGATAAACCGTAGGTGACAACATCGAGACAGGTCGGTGCGCAGGCGAATAACGCAGCTGAAAGAAGAAAAGACCTCCAACACCCGCAGGCGAATATCGCAGCTGAAAGAAGAAAAGACCTCAGGTGTTGGAGGGATTACTGTAGCTTAAAATTCCAATGCAAACACACTTTTTGCCTTCCCAAGATGCTGGTCCAACGATGCGTTTTAATGGATGGTTGTAACTTCGAAGAGACTGTGATGACCACCTTTGCTTCGGCTCTGCTTTTGACTAATTACATACGACGCTAACTCAATCTTAACAACGTTTGTGATTTGGTTAACGCTTCCACTCCGGTCATCATCCTATACAAAGGCTCGCATTTGGAAAAAGAGACTCCTCATTATTGGGGGGAGGGGGGAGAGAGAGGGGAGAGAGAGAGACCGTGTGAAGAGACCCTTCTCTTTTCCTCTTCCCATGTCCAAAGGCTCACTTTGGGAGGTGAGCATGCATGCTATTTGGCATGCTTTTGATTGTGTGTGTGTGTGTGAGAACGAGAGAGAGAGAGAGAGAGAGAGAGAGAGAGAGAGAGAATTTTAAAATTAATACCTAAGAGAAAATGTGAAGATTAGAAAAAAAATGGAAAAATTACACATGCGGACTTCTAAGCCTCCACTTAAGCAAGCAATCCATACGGTACATAAAAGAATCCATTAAGGTTTGATCAAGTCACATAGTAGCATCCATGCAAGGGAGTTTCATAGGAATTGATCAGAAACATGAAGGCATGACAAATTTGAAAAAAGAACTAGTTAGTAGTAAATCTATATTGAGTTAAGATACATATGTTATTTATTTATACCAATGTATACCATTAATAGTCTGGCCCTCTCCATCTACTCACTACATAAAAAGCACTATTAGCCATGTATGGATATGTAATGATAATTTCCACAATTTCATTATGTGTATGTATAGATCCTGCCATATCTTCTTGGTAATGTGATGTGCTACAGATGGGACATAGTCAAAGACAATGGAAAGAAGATCTTTTTTTCTCTTTTGAGAAAGAATCCTTATTGAATGTCATGTGTTGCTCATCCCCATGTAGAGGCGATGGCTCCCATGTAACTACCAGTTAGTGGCGATCTTTAGGTCCCTTTACATTGGGTCTTTCTTCTCGCTTCACACCTTTGCCCTAAGCAAGAAACAAAAGATTTCATGCGAACTACATGTTCTACTATCTTCTTCACATTACTTTGTCATTGCAGCTCATAGGTGTTGGTCCGGATGTTGTGTACAATTGTGTATGGTCTAATCATCTGTGGAGGAGTGATTTAGTTAAATTTTTATTGCAAAGTGGGTAGTACAGAGAGATGAGTTGTCCTGGACTATACTGCTATTTTGTGCATTTGTTGTTGTAGCTCTTTGCTTGATGTTGTTGCAGATGATTTGCAAAATTTTTAAGATTGAAGATGTGGCTATATAACGCTCAGAATGGGCTTATCCTTGTTGAGAGTTGTACTATCATGTAGCATGCATGTAGGATGTTCATCCCAATGTTGATGAAGAGGTTCAACATACATAATAGCATACATTTTGATTGTTGTGTTGAGTTATTTAGTAAGTCCATTGGTCTAGGGATGGTAAGAATGGAAGAGTGATGTGCTCTGAGAGTTTTTTTGAGGATAGGCGTGACCTTGGACTTGAAATTTGTGCCTTATGAGAGAGGATTATTTCTAGGCAACCCTAACAAGGGATGTCTTTAAGTAAGAACGCTGCAATTTTGCTTCGCATCACCTAGTGAGGTGCTCGGTGAAAACAACCATGTATTTGTTTCCATTGACATATTGCACGAGTGGTCTAATGAGATCTCAAGCGACTAGCTAGAAAGGATGTGTGGGTGTGATGCCTTAGAATCTTTTAATTGGATCTTTGCATTGTTGGCAACGTAGGCATTATTGAAGTCAGTTTGTAGTGGTGTGTTACACGTGTTAGGCCAACAGAAACTTTGGCCAAGGGAGGCTAAGGTTCGATGAAGACTTAATCGATCGAACAATGGATGTGCATGATACTAATCTATATAATGGTTTGTTAAGGTTTGAGGAAAGTAGAGATGGGGTTGAGACTATGCCTTACAAAAATATAAAAAAATTGTATTTTGGAATATGGAGTGATGTGGACTGACTTGGGCTATTTTATGGACAAGATGATAGATTTTTGCATTAGGTCTTGGTTTTTAATGGATGGTGGGATTAGCTAAACTCACTAGTTGAGGGCGAATTACTTTGGGGATAGTTTGGACATTTTGAAATTGTGGGTCATGAGATAAGGCAACAACTATGATATTTTCTTTTCTAGGGAAATATTTAAGGGAAATTGTATACTCTTGTAGTGCAAGAATCCACCTAAATAACCTAGGGTTAGTGTAAAATTTTTTTCAATAAAGGTATCAGAGGTTTGTGATCTATTTCTATGGTGTTTATACTACAAGAAGGATGGAGTTTTGTGAAAGACCTAGAAATAATGAGGATTTATCTTTTGGATGTTGAATAGTTTGTCTAGCTTTGGAAAGACTTTGGTTGATGAAGCACAAGGGGAACCAATCTTGAGAGTCTTGATCTTTATGTAATTGAATTATGCCTAATCCATATCTTGTGGCATCTGTGTGTACCGTGAATGATCTAGAGAAATCTAATGCTGTAATGTGATTGTTGCGGCTATGACCAATCTTTTTAGTTTGGTGTATACTGGGGGGAACTTGAATGTATGGTGCTTTTGCAAGATCTGAAAGAAGCTATATACAACCAAATTCAATAGGCCATAGACAAGCAACAAGAGACCGTAGAAGAACGAGTGCAAAAGATGAAAGAAATACCATTGGGATTGAAGGATAGGAAAGCACCCACTGGTGGTGCTAAAAAGACAAGAACCTAGGCTATAAGGTTGGCTATCCATTGTTCCAATGAAATTTCACTATTTTGTGCTACACTGTTTGTGCTAAGTTTTGCTTATATTCTTCTTTAGGAACTTCATGGAAGATGTGATGGGAAGAACGGAGGGGGATTATATTGATTGTTCATACACTCTAGCCAATTTATTGAAGTCAAAGTGATGTCATTGGGATTCTAAGGGACCCAAGACACAAACGCCTATGTGTGCAAGTTGTCGAAGAGGTGATGAAGGATTTTAAGGACACTGTAGATGCAAAGGAGAGATGCTTGCAACTTATGATGCTACTTGTGTAAGTCATGAAGTGTACATATCTATTTTAAAAAATTTCAAGTCTGCTATTCTAGGAAAGTATAAGAATGTTGCAGTGCCACTACCTTGGTCTGCATGGCATTCCCTTTGTCCATTTGGAATACACAAGGCATGGAGAAGCCGTACTAGGCCCATTAGCTACGATGGTGACATGAACACCCTATGCCCAGCACAACTCTGATTATGGGCAGTCTATGGTGGTGCGTGCCACAACGCATGCAATGCATTTGTGCAACTCCACTTCTCCTACACATGTTCCTATGCATACCCATAGATGTGCCATGCCTCTATCTTCTTGCATATCTTCAAGCATGCATATCCCTATGCCTAATCCTTCCCCTTTGATGATCCCTCTAGCACCTTCACTCCGCCCTTTGCACCTACCTTATCACCTTCTATCACTGACTATTTTACATGTGTATGCACCCAAGGCAAGCTTCATTAGCTAAGGTTCTATAAATACCCTTCATATCACCTCTTTTCAAAGCTTCAATACATTTACCATTTTTTTAGCATCCATGTATTGTGTCAAAGAGAGATGCTTAGGCATAAAAATTTGTTCATGCAATTGTGAGGACATTATTATTATTATTATGTGGCTCCAATATGAAGTCCATCACCAATTTCTAAAATATTGTATAGTTCATAGTTATTGCATCTACAAAAGGATACCATTACCTTTTGAATTTTCAATGATTTTCCCCCATTGATATCAATGGAATAGTAAAAGGAGGCATGATCTATCGATCTCTTGCTCCATGTCCCACACGATGGTCTATTGCTCATGGGAAGTGAAGTTACAAATGAGATTTTCAAACCTAAATGCTTAATTGTTTCTTGTAGTGGGCACTCCCAATCCACTAGTCCTATGTTGTCCCATTAGCTATGATGTTGACATGAACACCTTGCCCAACATAGCTTTGGTTGTGGGCGGTCGAAGGTGATGGCATCGTGGTGTCGTGCCACAATGCATGCAATGCATTTTGTGCAACTGCACTTCCACTACATAGGTTCCTATGCATACCCATAGATGTGCCATGCCTCTACCTTCTTACATGTCTTCAAACATGCATATCCCTATGCCTAATCCTTCCCCTTTGATGATCCCTCTAGAACCTTCACCTACTCCACCATTTGCTCCTAGCTCATCACCTTCTATTACTGACTACTTGTATCTCCCAATCCTCTCACTATATTTGGTACCCATGCACCTCTACCATCACCATTAGCAAGTTTCTTAAATTATACTCTAAATAAAATAATTATGCACCAAAAAGCCAAACATAGTACAACAAATCACAAAACTTTAGAAATAAGAAAAGTATATACCTAGGATGCAATGGTGATAGTGTGAGATACTCTCGTTGTCATCCAATTCTTCATCTTATAATTGAAACTAAAGTTTGAAACCTTTCAATACATACTCAATACATATGGATTTAATTTTCTCTATAAATAAATTAATAAAGTAATAAAAACAATAAGAAAAATGCATACCACGAGAGAGTTCATGACGCTTTGTGCTCTATATTAGCACTACTCTAGCATGTTTGTAATCCTACGGATCATCAAATTTTCTCTTCTCATCCACTCTCATCTCAATTCTCCTCACCCTCAACCTCCACCTAATCTCTAACCTGCTTCTAATCTCTGACCTTCTTTGTTTCCATGTTTATGTCATTATTCCTAAATCTATCTTAATCCTTTTTGTTCCTTAATGTTGTAGATCTTGCACTTCAAAGTGGACTTTTGTCAATTGTGCTCATGGGTATATGTTCTCAAGAAGTGATAGCCCATTTGTCACCTCCCATATCGATTGCTCTAAATACTCCAACATGTCATAAACCACCACTCTTGCATGATTTTTTATTAAAACTTCTATTTATATTTGGACCTATGGACTTCTTTCCCAATTTACATCATAGAACTCCACAAGCTATGGTTATGCATGTGGGCTCCCTTGTAGATATGCCAACCTATGGTTGGCTATCCTTAAGGCTATCCTACTAATATATCTAAAAAATTTATTTCGCTCATTCCAATGGTGGACACATAGGTTTTCCATGAGCTAGCTCTCAAGCCCTATTGCATAGCAAATAGTACACTATGTCGATGTCATTGAGTTGATGAGCTTACTAGTAGCTTGTTATTATAATGTAAGATCTAACAATGATACACTTTGCAACTCATGGATGTTGTGTATGATCTCAATAGATGTACTAAGTGGTATAGCATCCAACATTCCAAATCACTCCAACAAAAAGCTAATATATCTTGTTGGGGTTAAATATATGCATTCCTTTGTTCATTCTATATAAACACATATAATGTAATGCAACAATCCCAAATCATGCATTTTAAATTACTTGCAAATATTGACATTGTCCACCTTGATTAGCTTGATGGTGTTGTTGCAACACTACGATGAGATCATCCACATGGAGTGCGATCATTGTAAGAGCATCTCCATTTCACTTTTCAATGTTTCCATACCAAGCCGTGCAGGGCTTGCTTGAGTTCATAAAGTTCCTTCTTAATTTGCAAACTAAGATGTCTTAGATCCTTTGCCACAATACCTTTTAGTTATAACACAAACCTTCTTGTAGTTCCCCATTAAGGAATGCATTTAGTTGACATACAAACAATGCAAATATAGCCCCATACTACATGCAAGAGATAAAATAAGCTGGATTTTCTTTATCCTTGTGATTGCTACAAAAGCCTCCTTGTACTAGATATAGCATATCATTTTGCCCTCCTAGAGCACAATGGAAACTATCTACCTATGTGCCTTCACCTTGAAAGCTCCTCTCCAATATTATACTCAACTAGAAGCTCGACTATTTGTTAGTGCCTTGGTGATTGAGTATGTTGCAAAGAGTGGCCAGGATATTTCACCGTTCCACAGAAGGCAAAGTATCTGAGATGTTAAAAGGAGCCCAGAAAGCCCAAAACCTACCACGGCACAAATTTGGGCATTTTGCACCTCCCAGAATGCCAGAATTCACACCATGGTGGATTTTGGGAATTCTGGGCTCCTTGCAACATCTTGAACATTTTGCCTTCTGTGGCATGGTGAAATTCCACCTGGATTTGACAAAAATGATATTTAAATCATGAAAACACATATTCACCCTGTCATAATGTAATAAAATGATGCATAATCCCAAGACCTTTCATGTCAAAGACTATATATTAATTTTGATTTCATTCTTTGTTGTCACTTTTTAAAGTAAATTGAAAGCCAATTTTATGATGTTGGACAATTCTAGGCATTTGTGTCATCAGTTTTATCAAATCTAGGAAGAATTTCACCGTGGCACAGAGGACAAAAGTTTTCAGGACATTGCAAGGAGCCCAAAAACTCCAAAACTAGACATGGAAAAAATTTGGGCATTCTAGGCCTCCCAAAATGTCCAAATTTGTTCTGTGGTAGATTTTGGGCTTTTCGGGCTCCTTGTGGCATCCTGGACACATTTGTCTTCTATGCCATGGTGAAATTCCTCCTATATTTAATAGAATACATTATTTACTTTTTAAACATTGAAAATGAAAACTAAAATGCATAATAAACATGGAGAGGTTACTCAACCATATGATAATGTACAAAATCAAAATACATTTTATAAATAGAGTTCACCCTGTGGGCATCAGATACAACATTGTGCCTTTAAGGGCAGGGGGATAGTCTAAGTCGGCGGGCTCCATTATATTCTATGGACTAAGGCTAGGATCCATCTTTAGCTGCTTCACTAGAGCCATGTCTACGCCCATGATGGTGATATGCTTTGCATGGATGGCACACAAGTTGGTGTCCTTGAACAATGTAGTGGTAACTTGCTCTGCAGCCTTTTAGAACACCCCCATATCTCCCATACTAAAGTGCATGTTGTCCTTGTACCCTATGCTATCTCTCATACAATGCATTAGAAAGGAAAACCAGATCAAGCTGTCAGTGCTCTTTTATAGTAACTGTCTGATCTAACTTAGATCCCTCACTCTTGGTTTTGCTATGTATGGCTCCTTAACTCTTTGTGGAGGCTATACAAGTACCGAACATGGCTCCATGGCCTCCTATCCACTTTGAACTTCTTTCACTGCTCTTCTTTTTGCTTCTCCTCCTCCCATGCCTAACTTGATCCAACTCCTTGAACTTTGTCTTTGTGATGTGGCTTCCTCAATGTCTACTTCATCCTGGGGCCTAGGCTTCTAAGGTGGTGGCAAGGGCATAGGAACTATGTCTATGATGGGCTGTAGAATAGGAATAGGGATGATTGTACTTTTTTGGGCAATCTACTTTTTGGTAATCCTCTTAGAAAGCTTCTTGATATCGGCTCTAGAATAGGAATAGGGATGATTGTACTTTTTTGGGCAATCTACTTTTTGGTAATCCTCTTAGAAAGCTTCTTGATATCAGGGAGGTTCTCAAAAACATTCTGCTCATTT
Organism: Dipteris shenzhenensis; assembly: GCF_047967505.1. Lineage (NCBI taxonomy): Eukaryota > Viridiplantae > Streptophyta > Polypodiopsida > Gleicheniales > Dipteridaceae > Dipteris > Dipteris shenzhenensis. Next base: position 7,348,742 of record NC_141623.1, read on the forward strand.
GGGGAAGATGCAGGGCTCCTCTCACATGGGGAGGGGTGGTCTATCTCTTGTGGGGAGGGGAAGTGTGTTGATATTAGTCATGGGTAGGAGAGCACCAAGTAATTCTATCGTGGCGGCAATCAAGGGAAGGCACTTTGTTGCTCGTACTCATATGAAATTTTGGAGGCCTCATGAGAGTTAAGGGTTGGATCACAGGATTTTGAGGAGGGATAATGGGAATTAGTGGATGGTTCACGCTCTTGGGACTTGGGGGAGTGCTCACAAGAGGTGGGTAAGGGCTCATGAGAAGGGCTCACAAGAGTCGAGGGAGGGCTCATGGGACTTGAGGGCTCACAAGAGTTTAGGGAGGTCTCATGGGAGTCGAGGGAGGGCTCATGGGACTTAAGATAGGGCTCACACTCTTGGGAGCTAGGGAATCGCTCATGAGAGTTGGGGGAGGGCTGACAAGAGGTAGGAGTGGGCTCACAAGAGCACTAACAAGGGGTGCCACTAGAGGGATTTGGGTCCCTAGAGAGGTTCATGTGTGCAAATGCCATGGAGGTAATGGAGCTAGAGGAAGAAGGGTGGAGACGGTGTCCTATGGATCTGGTAGTGTTCTTGACTCATGCCCTTGAATAATGAGAGTTAGGGTTTTAAAAAACATTTCACATAGTCCCATCATCTTTTTTATACCCCTTTCAATTACGTTTAGGGTTCCACCCTAACCCCCCCTCCCCCCTGCCCCCACCCCTCCCAACCCCCCCCCCCCCCCCACCCCCTTCTCTTCTCCCTCACTCATCCTTCCCCCACCTCCCCCAACCTCCCTACCCCCTACACCACCTCCCCACCTCATTCCCAATGTTGCCCCACCACACCTCACACAGACACTAGACCTAAAGAGTGAGTACATAAATTGTGAGCAAAATGTGCAAGATATTCATTTCATAGCTGTATACAATTAGACCATAGATACTATTTTTGGTTGAACCCCTCTGCTCCCTCGTCTACTAACTCTACCTTCGTGCAACTCCTTGAATCCCTATGGATGCTTTCCAAGCACTATGCCTTCTATTCTTTGATACAATTTGAACTACTTTTGCAAGTTCTAATGCCTTTGCCTTTTCAAAATTCAAAGTCCTACCTAGTAAACATTTTAAAAACCAGTCAAACATCTCATGCAATGCATTGCTATGAGTCATGACACCACCACCATGCCTTGAGTTCTTGAAGTACATTGCCTTGGATTGGGAGTTCCCACTAGAAGAAACAATAAAGCATTTAGGTTTGAAAATCTCATTTGTAACATCACTTCTCATGAGCAACAAACCACATGGAGCAAGAGATCAAGAGGTTTCAGCCCATGAGATCTAGAATCCCTCATGCCATGCTAGAGACCTTAGAGAAATCAAGCACTAGCTAGTTCTAGGCTAGTGTAGCCCCATCATAGTAGTAGCACCTCTCATTCATAGGGCTCTTATGTTCATAAGGTAGCTACCCAATGATGATGCCTCCTTTTACTATTCCATTGATATCAATGGGGGAAAGTCATTGTTGCAAATACAAAAGGTAGTGGAATAGTAATGTTGGTGGATCCACATGTGTCTAGGTGCATGTCACTAGGGTTTTCCTCAAAAAGTGTATGTGTAAACCTATGTATAAGACAAGATTTGGCACTTTGATTGTGACCATAGTGACCTAGAGTGACACAAAGTCTTGTTCTTTTAAAAGACATGTAGCCCTGCATTTGGCCTTAACCTACTAAAAATCCATCATTGATGCATGTGGTAAAGAAAAGCATGTGCACCATAAACAAGGCCTCACACTACTCCAAATGCAATAAAACCTAGGAGAAATATTTACTCCCTTTTGATTTAGAGGGACACCAAATTTAGTACCGTTTTGACTGCCAATGCCCATCTTCCCTATGCAATACCAACATTGGTAGACCCACACGTATGACACTAGGGTTTTCCTTAAAAACTCCAGGTGAGACCTATTTATGGGACAATATCATTAAGGTGTGTGGATCGGGAGTACAATAGCCACATGGGGTGTGATATTGTTGAGAGACCATATCAACATCATATGCTTGATATGTGCATAGCACTAACCAAACAGAGTGCTATAAAGGAAAGGGTTAGATGCCCTAACCCAAACCCTAACCTAGTTAGTCATTTGTGGTGTGATCTCTAGCTATGCTCTCTCTCCTCATCTCCACTCTTCTCCTCTCCCCTGTTCATATTTTGTCATGGTATCAGAGCTCCCTTGCCTTCCACTGAGGCATCGTGATCGTTACGTGTGGTGTGAGAGATCGATTGAGAGTTCTCAAGTGATTGTGATTGCATTTCATTCTCTTTCATTGAGGGAAAATTCCATCCATTATGTTGAGAGAATTTTTTGTCATTCATTTCCATTCATTGAGAGTTCTTTTTTTGTGAGAGAAAAAGAGGTATTCATTTCTTTTTTGATTGAAAGAGTAAGAGAGAGACTATCAAGGGCCTTTACAACAAAGGACCTTCAAGTGACTATAGAGAAGTAGAGGCTCATAGTGACCTCATGGGCTAGCAACCTAGCTACAAGGTGATCTAGCTACCAAGAGCTCTACACAGTGCCTCCAAGACTCAAGGACTCTCCACCAGGCTGCAATGCCAACACCATTTTTGATTTAGCCTCTACAAGCTCCCAACTCCCTTTGAATAGCGTGCCACAAGCAGCAGAGCCTCGGACATTACAATGAGTCTCAACACCCTAGAACTAATGATTCTGGCCTTCATGGTTCTCTGCTAGCGCTTCAGCGAGGGCAACTTCCCAACTACAATGACCCAAGGCAAGGTAATTGAGCTTCATAGTAGCGACCTGCTTAGCAACAACATAGCACATAAGGTGATTTCAATGACTACCTCTCTAAAAAACTACTCCAGTCCACGAGCAAACAATGTGACCATGCAATGCTCCTGACCTTTGCACCTTCATTTGCAACTATGGGTGCCACAACCATAACTGAACTCTATGCACACAGGCGCTCCAACGACCTGCTACAAGGTTGCCTAACTTTAAGTTCTTGATGGTTCATCCTCCCATAGAGTCCACATTCATGCCTTTGATGATGGCCTCAGTGAGGTCCAAACCCAGCTTGGCATCTGATGCTGGCCCTCTATGCTAGAAGCTCCACGACTTGCTTGCTATAGGCGGGTGGTAGCTTGCTGATGAAGAAACTAGAGGAGCATCAACAATCGTCTTTGGAGCCATCTCAGCCATCCCATAATTGCATGCACCAAAGGCTCCACAGCTTTAATGAATGAAGCTTCTCCACTCGAATATCACCTTCTACATCGACCTCCAGCTAGCGTTGATCTATCTAGCCAGCTTGATCTCTACATGCAACTAGAGTTTCCACCCCATTCACACATACAAGGGATGGCTACCACATAGCTCCATAGCCAATCAGACCAATAGAAGGCTCCTGATAGCACCAAGCAACTTCTCTAGGCCACCGATGGAGGAAGAACTAATCCGATAGAATCTCCCCACGATACCAAAATCTAATGGAATCTAGAAGATTCTAGTTACAACCTTGGAGACTTCTCCAATTAACACATGGCACACACAACCAACCTTATCCTAAGGTCTTACCCACTCAACCAAGGCTTCATAAAAAAGATGCCACGTGGTACCTTATCCTTATCTGACATGTAGGCTCTCTACCACATCATCAAGGCTATCCATAGAGCCACATCAGCTACCATGTCAGCAAGTTGACATCATCTATCCACAACATTGCCTAATAGGACGTCAATAGCCACATCATGCCTGACACATCAACATCCATGTTAGTAAGTTGACAATACATGAAATCCAATGTAGATCATACTCTCTTCTACAAAGTTCAAGGGGAAGACATTACTATTGCACTTTTGCATGTAGATGATTTGATTGTAACTGGAAGCAATGATAGCTTCATTAGAAAGTTGAAACAAGACTTATCTGTAGAGTTTGACATGAAAGATCTTGGATTTATGCACTATTGTCTAGAAATTGAGTTTTAGAGAGATTTAGACAACACCTTCATGAGTTAGCTAAAATATATTGACAGTCTGCTGAAGAAGTTTCATATTGCAGATTGCAAGATTGTAGCCACTCCCATGGAATAGAGTTTGAAACTTACAAAAGATTTAGAAAAGCCTACCATCAATGACAGGTATTATTAGCAGCTCATCGGATCTCTTATATATATGACTATCACACGGCTGGATATTTGTTATGTAGTAAGTCCACTAGCACAGTTTATGGAAACTCCAAAACAGTCTCATTGGAATGTAGCCAAAAGAGTCTTGAGGTACATAGAGGTACAAGACTGTTTGGAGTAGAATATAGAGGAATTCATCATCCAAGGTTGCATGGATACTATGATAGCGACTATGCCACAGATCATGAGACTAGGAGATCCACATAGGGATATGCAATTTTCCTTGGTCAAGGTGCTATATCGTGGTTTTCAAAAAAACAACCAACTGTTTCTTTATCTTCTATTGAAGTAGAATATAGAGCACTCACTACTATTGGTGCATGTGAGGCTATATGGCTCAAAAGACTATTGTAAAAAATAGATTACTTTGATGAATCAAAGCCAACAAAATATACTGCGATAACCAATCAGCTCAAGCATTGGCCAAGAATCCAGTATATCACTCCAAGACAAAGCACATTGATGTGAGAGACCACTTCATCAAAGAAAGAGTGTTACTTGGTGACATCACACTGTAGCAAATGTTGTGATAGCAAAGAGAATGTTGCAGACATCTTTAGCAAACCACTTGGCAAAGAGCTTTTCAAGAAGCATTGACAAGCTTTTGGTTTGACTCAGAGGAAGGACATTCCCATTAAAGGGGTGTGATGGAATGTAATGTTCAGTTCTTCTTCGATTCCCTAGAATCATCATCTTGAGGGAAGGCCTACTTCATGATGTTGATCTTGAGGGAAGGTGTTGAGAGACCATCTCAACATCATATGTTCGATATGTGCACAACACTAACCCAATAGAGTGCTATAAAGGAAAGGGTTGGATGCCCTAGCCCTAACCCTAAAAGGATTGGGGACTAGAAACTGGATGCTAGGCCAATCTAGGCAAGTAAGATCCAAAATCTAGGATGAGATTCAAGATATTATTCAGAATTTAAAATGAGATATGAGACATGACTAGATAAGGCCTAGGAAAAAGACATGATCTAGGCGTTAACATAGGAAATTTGGCCAATTTGACAAGCTGGGGTATACTATCTTGGCCACTAGGTAGGCCATCTCTTTTTATCTCTAGGTAGACCAATTTGAAAAGCTAGGTATATGATCTCAGCCACTAGGTAGGCCAATTTGACAAGCTGGGGTATATGATGTTAGCCACTAGGTAGGCCATCTCTTTTTATCTTTAGGTTAACAATCTATGATAATAATCATGAACATCTTTTTGGGCCAACTTGGATTTGGGAAGATTAATGGATTAATGCTCTAGATTTGAAGGAATTATTTAGATATCAATTTGCAAGTCAAGACATCAAACAATTACAATGACATGGTTTTGAAATGATCTAGGTTAGGGTAGGAACAATGATATGGTTTGAAATTATCTCGGTTATGTTAGAGTAGGGACAATGGCATGGGATTTAGGCTCGAGGGAGAAATTTGAGTCTGGCCAAAATAGCAATCCAAAACAATAATCCAAGAAAGTGGGTTCTTCAACAAGCAAATAGGTAAACAAGTGGATAGATAAACACTAGAGGTGGAGTCAAGGGATAGCTACTAAAGCGTAAACCACTTGTTATTTTGGACCTGTGAGTATAGCATAATGAGCTTGAGTTACTGGTGGTAACCAAGTCCAAGCACAATTTGTATCTAAATCCAAAATAGTGTACCCATTTTTTATTTGTGGGTGGTGTACATCTTTTATTGAATTGACTAAATATAAAGCCTTATTTTCCCATAGAAATATAAAGAAAATTTACCTCAACTAGAATTACAAAGTTTCTTTTTTTTTCCACTAAAAGAGAGTAAGCAACAATATTGCACAAGCCTTAATGTGAGTAAGGAAAGGCATATGCAAATTACCATACACATGAAAGACACACACATAGGCATGCACATTATCTAGCTCTCATGCATGATCCATGATAATAAATAAGGATGTGTGCCCAACCATGCAAATGATATATAATGGATATGATACTTTGTATATGCTATAACTGAGTATGGTTAAATTGTTTGCAAAGTATCATACACATTAGAGATGCACAAAAACACTAGAAGCAGACTGATGCATACTTTTAGTTGGAGCTAAGAAAATGGAAATATGCATGCTCAGCCATGAAAATGGTATTTGATGGGTATGATTCTTTGCACATGCCTTAATGTGAGTCATATTAAGGTGTGTGCAAAGTATTAAATTGTAAAGCATTTTTTCAATGCTTTTATTAATGCCAAATATGGCCAAAACTCTCTTTGATGGCATCAAGAGTATGCTTTTATGCATGACCTCAACACCGTCCTCACAGTCAATGTGTTTCTCTTCCTATACCTTCTCCCCATCTTTGCACCCAGGCCTTCCCATATTTTCTCCCTCCTCTATCAATTTCAATACATCTAATAACAATCAATGAAATTTAGATATATCATTATGGCCTCCTCCATAAAAAAGAAATAAATTGACTATTTTCCAGCTGTATGTGAGTAAGATTTGTGGGTTTCAAGGTGAATCATAATACTAAAATTTTGAGAGGGGAGTGGAGGTGAGGCTGAGGGGTGAGAGGAAAGAGCTCTAAGGTGAGAGGTGCAGTGCATGCCAGCCACTAGTCATCATGACCAATTGAGGGCTCTTTGAGGTGGAGCCAAGAGGCCCCATGTGGAGGTGACGTCTATCTCAAAACCCAAGGTTTAGGGGACAAGAATGAGTGGAGAGAGCGATCAAGGTGAGGAAGGAAAGTATGAGCGTACAAATTCCGAGGTAACTAACTCTGTTGGACCTCATGTGTTTGAGAATCCTATGGTTGAAGTGGCTAGAAAGGATCAAACGCAATCTTATGTAGATGTCCTGGTGGCAAAGTTACAGGGTGGTTTCTCTCCTCTTAATGATATTGAAGTGCTTCAACTTTTGCATGCAGACTCTTGAGTGATGCAATAATGAGGCATATAAAAAAGGATAGATGGATGTAGGTAAAATGCATTTGGTGGAGAGCAAGATTCCTATTGAGTTGGTTAAGACTAAATTTGAGAGATTGGTTAGGGGAGGGGTTTATCTATTTTTAACGAGGAGAATCCCTACTTTGGTAGAGCTGGATGAGTTTCTATTGTATGAATGTGAAATCCTTGCGGGTGCCTATGCTACGAAGTTTAAGAGCAAGGGATTCTTTATTTTGTGATGTGCATCCGAGGCTATCAAGAATGAAATTATTAGCCAGTTTCTTGTCTTTGTGGGTGCTATGGTTTTTCCTATTCCATGGAGTCCCTTGTTTAACGTGGATGAATTTATCTTCAAAGAATGTCCACATTTTGGGGGGGCCTGGATCAGGTGGATTCTTCTTTGGGAAGAGTGTTTCATATATTGGCTTCAGCTAGATTTGAATTTGGTCAATTTGGGGTTGTTGTCAAGAAGCTATTAATTCAATGTGGATTCGACTATGTGATGGTATGTTGCTACCAATCAAGGTCTGTGTCGGGCCTTTTCCTAACTCTTCTTACATCTCTAAGTAGACATCACACTTTGCACAAAAATTTCCATCTAGATGAGAGAATGTGGAGTTGGCACAAGGTAATAATGGGTCTGCTTGAATGAGGGTCCTCCACTGGTGGTTAGTCAAGGTAGTGAGTCTGCAAGGTACAGAAAATATATGATGGAAGCCCCTTCCCAACAAATGTCTCGAGGGAAGGTGATGGTTTACAGGTTAGAATGCAAGCAAATCATGAATGGTCTTTGGCTCGAATGAAATGATGATGAGAAAGTACTCAAGGAAGTGTCTGCCTCTGGTTGTCAAGATGAATTTATCCCTAAAGCATACCATAAGGAATCCTAGAGGAAAAGGCTATTAAATTCAATTAGATGGAGGAAGTCAGTCTCAAAAGGGTGCAAAACTTGGCCAAAGTGTGTCGAAGTGCATTATTTACATGATGCTGCACCTTGGAAAGCAAAGGAAGTTTGTTGTCAGATTCAAAGGTATTTTTTAGGTGTTGAAGTCTCTATTCAGTCATTTTTGTCAGGGTTTTGAGAGTTTATGCACAAATAGTATTGTTGTGCATAGTGAGTGCTAGAGAGAGATTAAAGATGCTATGGTAGGGTCACAATGGACACTGGCAAAAAATTGGAACATGATAGAGTCTATTGATGATCACTCTCATAGTGGGAGGAGGCTATTTGGGGCAGAGAGAGAGGCTTGGGAGGACCTAGTTCTTTCTTGGGTGTTAATGGATTGTGTTGAGTTGGATGAGAGATGGCTGGGTGGAATCTCTTGGAACAATTGCCATCAAGGGGATGAGTTTTGACTCTTGAGTGGGTAGAATTAACAGATTGCATATTTTTGAAGAGGGGTCGTGGCTATGTGCTCTATTTGGGGGGCATTATGTTCTATCATCCGGGTTGTCAGATCACCTACCTATCTATTTGGCAATTCTCTCTACCAGTTGCCTCAGGCAAATCCTTGAATTTGCAATTTAAATTTGATAATGGGTTTCTTCTTTCAAGGTCTCTTTGTAGGAAGATATGGATTACCTGGAGTGAGGTTGTGGCTGGGGTAGAAGACTCATGCTCAAGATGGATAACACAATTAGAGACATCCTCTAGGTGGCTTGAGACTGGATGAAAGTGCAGAGGGAACGTAAGAATCTTGAGGAAGAGGTTTTATTGCATGCCAGATCTACTTTGAAGTCTGCTTTGGATTTATGTCCTCAAAACCAGTATGTGTGGAACTTTTTTAAATTTATGTCCTTGTCGAGACCAATATGTGGGACCTTTTTTGGTAGTAACAGAGATTGAGCTGCATGTTAGAGAGCTTGAGGCCACTAAGGCTAGTTGGGTTAAGGAGCTAGTACTTACAGCTTTTGGTAGGGACTGTCCCTCAAAATTTATCTTTAATCATTTAGGAAAAAGCACATCAGGGAAAGAGTTGATCGGCGGGTGCTAGACCAACAAGGCAATTTAGTTACCAAATTTTGGCATCTAGTAGAAATGTTTTGGTAAGAGCTTAGTGCTATAGTGGGGGATGCTGGAGTGCAAGACTTGAAGTGGGAGGAGGAGCATGGGCTTTTGATTGAGGATGTTCAAGTGCAGGTCTTGGATTAATAGAGAGCTCTTTTTTGTCATCTGTTCACAGAAGATGAGCTTTGGGAGGCTTATTTGCAATGGAGAAGGAGAAGTCTCTAGGTCTCGACATCTTTTGAACTAAGTTTTATGTGTCTTTCTAGGATTTAATTAGAGCTGACCTCACAGACATGGTGAATCATGTAGTAAGAAGGGGATGCCTATCCGGAGAGTAAATGTAAGACTAGTTAAACTCTTCCCAAAATTGTAGGAATGCTTATAGGTGGGGGACTAAAGGCCAATCACTATGCTCAAAACTTCTTACAAAGTGATAGCCAACATATTGCCTCTCAAAATTCGAGACATTTGCATGCAAGTGTTTAATAGAGAATAGAATTGATTCTTTACATCAAGGAACATTTTTGAGAATACAATAAATGTGTCTAGTGACTTAGATTATGCCTGTGCAGTAGGCCAAAGATGTGTGTTATTTGGGATTGATTTAGATAAGGCATATGATAGGGTGAGATGGGATTTTATGTTAGAAGTTTTGAGCTCATTGGGATTTGGTGATACTTTTTGCAAGATGGTGGAGACCGTATTGGAGAGTGGCCACTTCCAAGCACACAGATCAGCGAATCATATAGAACTAGAATGTTCAATGGCGGGAGAAATGCTATGAAGCCAACTACTAATGGAAGAAATGCTAGGCTGAACTAGTTTGTTCCATTCCCATGTTTAATTGATTTCTTCTCTGGTTGTATGTAATCAAGAGAAAAACAAAGATAACACATGCTTGCAAGAGCTTAGATCTAGAATGGCTATCTAAATTATTTGATAATGGATGGACAAAAATAACATGTCATAGTGAAGACTTGGTACAATGTCGATTGAACACTTCAGAAGTGACATTTTGCTAAGCACGTCTAATAATTCTTGTTTGTATAAAAAATTATAATGCTATAAGATAGTATGTATTGACAGATTCCAATTTTTGTAGGTATTGCATTAGAAGTCAAAATTTTTGCATGTCTTTCACATATAGAAGGTCTAGATGGAAAAATATGCTATGGGAAGCAATGGATGGGATTCACAGTCCCATTGTTAAAAGGTTTAGATGGAAAAATATGCTATGGGAAGCAATGGATAATGATTTGTGTGATGGGATTCATAGTCCCATTGTTGAAGTATTTATTTCTTGACAAGGAAAGCCTGATCTAATGTTGGAATTGGAAGAGGAGTGGACCATGTGGTTCATTAGAGAAGAGGTGCAGTTGGGGCTAAAGGGCAAATTGATGTATGTGTGTGTGTGTGTGTGTGCCTATGGGCTTGGAGTCCTATGCAAGGAGTGTGTGAGTCTAGGTGTGTGAGAAGGTTCTAGTGACTTGGCAGTTAGGTATGTCAGGTTGGTGTGATGTGTGGATTTGGAGTGATCATAGGAGGTGACTGATTGAGATAATCATGGAGATAGTTGTGGATTTGGGATCTTTCAACATGGAGGGAGCTGCCTATATACGTAACCACTCATGAATAAAGTTTTGTTCATTGTGCTTCATTGCTCCATATATGAACCAACATGTGGTATTGGAGCTTGCTGAGAATCCTAGTGCCTAGGAAGAGAATCCACGAGACTTTTTGAAGATTCTCTCTTCTTCCCCAAATGGAGTTTTCTTCCACCTTCCTCCCATGAATTGCCTTAAGCGTATTCTCCACCTACAAGCCACAATTGCTCCTACCCTTTTAGCTGTAGATTCCCCTAGTTAGGGTACACTTCCACCTAGGAGGAATTGAAGAAATAGTGCCTCTATAGCCCGTGCTAATACTCACTTCATCTCGTGCCATTTTTGTCAATTCAGCTTACTGGGGCCACCATTACCAAAATGGTCTAAGGCATACTTAGGCGACTCTATGGGCTACTTGTCAGTGAAATTTGAGGGCAAATGGTCAAGGGAAAGAGGAGAAACCGAAGAAAAACCAGTCGGGTTTTGAAGAAGACATGGCTTTTGTAGTTGGAGAAGATGCTACTGCCCTGGGTGGTGTGGCACTTCATTTCATCTAAGACTTGCATTGAGTCTTCTCCTTCTAAGTACCTTTGATTGCACAACAAATTCCCTCCGCTTGATGTTATGTGGAGTGAGGTAGCAATCCTCCAAGGTTCCTCTATTTTCTGCAAGCATTTCTAAACTATTTTTGAAGTTTGATGCTACACTAAATGCTAAGGTGATGCTTGAGGAGTTAAAGTACAAATCAGAGATTCAGATATTCCTTTTTCAGTTCATAGAATGTTCTTTGAAGTTCAATTGTTTGTGATTTCTTGACAACATTCGAAGTTCTCAATGTTCTTCAAATGCTAAGAAGACTACAAGGACAAAGTACAAGGTAAAGAAGACCCCAGTTAAGAGGTTGTGGGAGAGGCCAACTGGTTATGCACATGCCAAAAGACTAGGATTTTTTGAATTCTTATCTAGCAATTTGCATCTATATGGTGAAGGTGATTTCTTTGTTCAGAAAGATTGATCTTTTGTAAAGGGATTAAACACTACCATTAAATTGGTAAGACCTTCCCAAATGGCCTCCAAACTCAAAATAGATAAGTTTGAGGGAGAGGGGTTTCATAGTTGGCAGAGCAAACTGAAATTTATTCTCATAAAAAAGGGAATATGAAAGGTGGCTAATGGAAAAGAAACTAAACCTACAACTAGGGAAGGAGAAGCTTCGCGGCTTCCTAAAGATGAAAAAGCACTAGCCATAATTGCTCTTGGATTGAGTGATTTGTTTATCCACCACATTGATGGATGTGAGACTACTCATGCTGCATGGACTCATCTTGAGCATGTTTTTGGAGCATAGGGGAGATGTTCTAAGTTTAGCTTGCTCATCAAGTTCTTTGATTTAAAATTGGATAGAGGAGAATCCATCTCTTCACATCTAAATTCAATGAAGAGCATATTGACTCAGTTATTTGGCATCAAGTTTAATCTTGATGAAGATATTGTAATTGCCATCTTACTTAAAGTCTAACTGAAGAATATGGCACTATTGTCACCACACTCACCAATATACTAGAGATTAGTCTGGTGGAAATTGAAGCATCCCTCTTGGAAGAAAAGAGGAAGGTCAAACAAAGAAGTGACTACAAAGAACATGGGGCATATTTGGCCAAAAGCAACTTCAAGGGAAAGAGCAAAATGAAGTGCAACTTTTGTGGAAAACCTAGACACTTTGAAAAAGATTGTTATGCAAAAAAGAGATGTTCAGCAAACCTTGTTGAAGAAGACGAGACAAGAGAAGAAGAAGAACCAAAGGATGTTAAAGCTCTAACTACTTACAACACCCAAGTCAATTCTGACAAGGGTGAGGACCCATATGTTTTCTAAGTTATGTGTGTGTGAGGTCAATAATGGTTCTCTGCCATGGATAGTCCATCCTTAAATGATTGTTAGTCTTTTTTGGACTCACAGGGATTCCCATACATAGTCATTGTCTATCTCCCAGTTGTAAACCAAGAGTCCTAAGAGTGAGTCATAGGTTGGGGCCATGTGTGTTGCCACTTAATGATGGGCAAGCCTTGGTGCATCCCATGTACTACTGCTGAGGGATGAGGTCATCAATTTGTGGGGGGGAATAAAGGGCAAATTGATGTGTGTGTGTGTGTGTGTGTGCCTATGGGCTTGGAGTCCTATGCAAGGAGTGTGTGAGTGTAGGTGTGCTAGAAGATTCTAGTGACTTGGCAATTAGGTATGTCAAGTTGGTGTGATGTGTGGATTTGGGGTGATTATAGGAGGTGATTGATTGAGATAATCATGGAGATAATTGTGGATTTGGGATCTATCAACATGGAGGCAGTTGCCTATATATGTAACCACTCATGAGTAAAGTTTTGTTCATTGTGCTTCGTTGCTCCATCTATTAACCAACATTAGCAACATCAAGCTCTTCCTAGAACTACTATTTTAGACTTGACAATTGCAAAGTTAGATATAGGATGAGACAAACATCTTGTGTAAGAATTGTTGTCCCCCATATACTCTTGAAATAATAGAAACATGATGGTGGGAGGGGCTCATATTTTTTGTTCCAGAGATTTGAGATCAAGTGTTTGGATTCTCAGAGCTTCAACAATGCACTTGGCCACCATGAGGCATTGTTAGAGTATGAACAAAATAAAATAATACAAAGCACTATGTTTTATTCGTTGTGTTAAATCATTTAAAACTTCGAATTGATGGCTCTCTAGGGGCTCTCTATGGTGTATGAGGGACAAATCTATAAATCTTTGTAATTTTCAATCAATGCAAATGTTTGTAATTTTAAATCTATGGAGAGGGAGAAGTAAAGGGAGAGGGAGACAGAAAGAGAGAGGGAGGGAGAGGTAGAGGGAAAGGGAGATTCCTAGAAAGAGAGGGAGAGGGGGAGAGAAAGAGAGAGAGAGAGAGAGAGAGAGAGAGAGAGAGAGAGAGAGAGAGAGAGAAAGAGATAGAAAGAGAGGGAGAGGCAAAGGTAGAGGGAGAAAGAAACAAAGAAAGCTTATTGAAGTCTTTGGAAGACCGATGGCTCTATGAGACTGTGAAAATCCTAGTACAAATGAGCTGTGAGGGTGGAGCTACTAAACGAGCATCCACACCAATGCAGAGTGCAAAAAATGCAAAATGATAGTACTAAGCACAACATACTCATGTCAGTGGTGGAATACATATCAATCTCCTCCTCCTCATGATCATCATCATCACCAACATCAAGACATCATGGTGGGTGGGGGAAATGGAGGCATGAAATTGGTGATAGAGTGTTGTCGGCTACTCATAGGTGTGGCCTTGTGATGTCTCCTAGTCATAGCTTTGTGCCCAACAAGGGCTACAGTAATAACCCTTGTCAACTTTAGTCTAGCCCCCAACAGGGCTACCATACATCCCCGCTGGGTGGACCAAGGAGTCAAAAAATAGCCCCTTGGTTCATGGATCCTAAAAGTGCAAGCGGAAGCACTGCCTCTCTAGCTTGGCCAATGAAGCATATCCCCTGCCAAGGTCAGCTTGCATCGTGGGTCTCATAGTGAAAATGGGTCTAGAGAAGACCACCCCAAGATACGTATATGATGAAACTATTTCAACAGGTGACCCATCAAACGTGAACTGCTCCTGGTGCATGGTGGCTCAAGATGTCTTAAAGATCATTACCAAGGTTGACCTTCAAATTATGAGACTCATAGGAAAATTGTAGGGTGTTAAGGTGTCTCTTGAGCCCCTCTGCTGAGGAAGACAAAAGTGTCACGTCATCTGCATAAAGCAATATTTGGATCAACGTGCCAGCAATAAGTAGCTAGCTTAATGGACTAATGTTCTCATAATAAATGATGTTTTCTCCATCCATTGGCTGACCCATATCTGTAAGCTTTCAAAACCAAGCTAGCTCACATGGCACCAAGGCTATCCCGATGTACTCAGTCTTTGTACTTGATAAGTCTATTGTTGGTTGCTTCTTGCTACTCCAACTAACTGTAGCCATTCCAAGGGAAAATATAAAAATACTAGTAGATCTCCTGTCTAAGATACTACTAGCTTAGTCAATAACAGTGTACCCATATACTGAATCTATCTCCCAGCCTCATAAAAAATTCCATGATGTAATGTGGATTCACACACCTCAATATGTGCCTAGCTGCATCCAAATGTAGCTTAGATCCTGCACAAATTAGCCCACTAATCCCACAACATAACTCAAATCTAGTCTAGTGATAGTCACATAGATCAAGCTACCTACTATGCACCTATACATAATAATTTCCTTCAGAAGCTCACCTATCTCTACATTGAGCTTCACATTCTACTCCAATGGAATTGAAATTGGCTTGCATCCCTAGATTTGGACAACATGTCCAAACCATATTGCCTTTGCAATAGCCATATCGCATTTGAGGATCTAATCACCTCAATGCTCAAGGAGTGATCTAACTTTCCCAAATCCTTCATCTCAAAATTTTGCTAATTACAAAAAAAGAAATTCAATAACGAACATTAATTTTCATGTTCTGCATCATACACATATCTATAGCCAACATGAAGGTTAATCATATGATACAATAGGAATCCTAATTTGTCTTCCTTTAGTTAAATGCCTACAAGCTACTCAGTGGTCACATAGAAGCTCTAATCTACTTGCCAAGCCAACCCCTTCAGGTATTTTCAACTAGGGCACCCATCACTTGGCACCATCTCCACTATACTTATAACAATGTCAGCCCATACCAAGTGAGATATTGTGGGACATGGAGTTCCATTTGTGAAAGATATTTGGCATCAAAATGTTCTAAGAACTAATCCACCCTTCATGAAAATAGGCACAAGGCAATTGATAATGTCAAAAAATAAACTCTATTCAAAATGCATTTGATGTAAAGGAATTAGTACCAAAGATACTCACAATGTTTGTTTGTCTAGTATCGTCCCAATAGAAGTCAGTATGATGCACGTTCTTTTCATATATTCCATAAGTACACATCATGCATATGAGACACCACTTTTATTTTTTCCTCCCTGGCATCAAAAGTGTAGGCCCCTCTTGTTCCTTCTCTCTTGAGATGTCCCTGCTTCTCCCATTTCCTTTCTTTTCTTTGATGTCGAGGCTTGTATAGGAGGAGATGATATTATCTCTACTATGTGAGTAGGATTCTCTAGCGGTGCATCATCTCTTTGTCTTTTGTCTTGCTCTTATTGATTCTTCTCAAAATATTTAGTTGAATGTAATGATTTTAAAATGAGTGCTATAAAGATAGATGTTATCAATGAAACCCATACGATAAAACAAAGTATACTGGCTACAAATTGTACCTATTAGAAGACTATGCTCGCTTTTCTAAAGTTGAGTGAGTGTAGTTAAGCCAACATGGGCATTCCTTCAATTCCCATGGACTAATGTCTTTATCATCATCTGGTAAATGGAATATTTGCTTTCAATGTCTAGCCATGATTGACAGGGAATAGTATCTACTTCAAAGAACCTTCCCTATGTAAAGACGTTATCCATTTACAAATGTGCCATTATGTCACCTATGTTGACTCAAAGGATAAGAAAATAACAAGAGGCTTTGAAATCAAGAATTAGCAATTAACAAGAATGTTACGTCAGGCATAATCCCAAAACCGTTTGGTGTGGTTATGGTGAAGCGAGAAACTAGAGGGCTCGATAGTGCTTGCATCAATGGGACTGTAGAGGGTTGGGGACTAGGGATTTTACCCTAGGCCTAAGAAACAATATGGAGTGCATAAGTAAGGCCTAATGGGCATAGAGGTTCTAAGGTCCATATGAACACATGGCACTCAAGAGAACAACATGTGGCAAGCACTGGGCTATAGGAGGGAGGATTCCAGAAGGAACTTGAGAGAGAGCAAGCCTGTGACTAGGGGGGAATTTGTGGAGGGTGGAAATAACCGAGCTGAAAGCCCTCCTTTGTGGTGATAGTCACTATAACTTGGTATCAGAGCCAGGTTGAGGAAGGGATGCACGCAGTAGTACAATAGTTTGGGGTTGCACACGCAGAGAGTGTTCATTGCTGTCTTTTGTTACGAGCTCTCAACTCCTTTCATTGAAGTCCATCCAGTGTTCCTTATAAGGCTTACAAAGCCTTACATATTATAATTCGACGGGCAGCTAGCAACATGGAATTAATGCAAGTGCTAATAGTTTATGGCATGGAGATGATGGAGTCATTTTTGGTGCGGTGAGTGTGTGGGGCCATGCAGGCATCATTTTTGTTGTGGGGTCATGCGAGTGTCAACTCTATTGTAGCCTACTACTACTCAGACTCTCAGAGGCTCAAACTCTCAGAGGACTAGTCAGAGGTGAGGGCAGTTTATGGAATAGTGAAAGGTGAATCACACACTTTATGAAGCATATGGCTGCATATCCTTGGTGTTTTGACAAAGCTAATGTGCCACAATCAAGACTCAAGGGAGTTACTTTGTACGTGTGCAACTGAAGCGTGGCTATTTGCAGATGTGAGCATCGCACGAAAAATGAGCAAGAAGGGCATTGTGACTTTCCATGTTACCATAAGGTCTTTGACCTTTAGAAAAAGCTATGTCATTCCTTCTTTTTTACCCCTCTCTACATCCTAAGACTTTCCTTCTTTCCAAGGTCCCAAGGTGTCCTAATCCTTCTTAGCCTCATCAAATTCAAAGAAGAAGATCGAAGCGAGGACTTTGAGATAGAAGAAAGTGGAAGAAGCCAGAATTAAAAGAAGATTTTTGGGATCGAGTTAGAGGAAAGCGAAGGCGAGATCAAGAATCAAAGAAAAGCGCATCGACTTTGAAGATATATCCAAAACCTTGAACAAATATCAAGGAAGTGGGCATCATATTTTTCTCTCTGACATACAGCGCTTTGCTTTATAATTTTTGGAAAATACACATCTTTAAAATGATAACTCCAGAAAGGGATGATATGGTTAGAGAGGCCAAGGAAAGGGATAGAAAAGGAAAAGTGATAGTTGGAGAAGAAACACATGAGGAGGTATAAATTGAAACTCAAGAGGATAACATGGAAATGGAGGACATAGACTATAGTGATTATGGAATTCACAAAACTTGAAACTCAAATGTAAAATATAGAAACACAGCTAGGAGTTATCAGTGATACATTGAAAACCCTAGCTGAAGCCATAACTAAGTTATTTGATTCTCAATCAGTAACTAGTGTAAAAAAATCACTGATTCCTCCTAATCAAGTTGAGAGGTCCACTTCTCGACTTAGAGAAACCTCTAATATCCTGAAGGACTTGAAATCGCCAATTTTCAATGGGGAAGAAAAGGAGCGTAATAAAGATGCGATTAATACGTTCTTGCAAAAGTGGCAAGACTTCCATCAACTCAGGAATACTCCTAAAAATCAAGTCATGGAAGCAAGTCTTTCCCTTGGAAATAAAGCCTATAAATGGTGGATGAGCCTAAAGGAAAATGATAGAATTCCTAGGTATTGGACTGAGTTTGAATAAGCCTTAGAAAGAGCATGGGAGGCTTGGGATAACTGCACTATGGGTAAAAACACTCTAGTCTAGTACATAGCGAACTATAGGGAGGAAGTCCTTAAGTTTAAGGGAATTGATGAATTCCAAAAGATAAGGGGTTTCGTGAGAGTCTCAAAGACACTTATAAGGTTGAGGTGAAAAGAAATTCTTCTAAAACCTTTGAAGACATTAAGTATGCCCAAATATATGATGATACGATGGGGAAATTCAAAGTTGGAACTTCAAAGCAAACAAGTTTTGTTCCAAAGTTCAACAAATTTCCCAATTTAAAAAGGAAGGGGCACTTTAAGAAGGAGGTTCCTGAGGTACCACCTAAGAAACCTCAAACACAAAATTATCCTCTCTTGAAAAAAGAGGATTATGAAAGGGCCAGGCAAGAAAATATTTGCTTCAAATGTTTGGGCAAAGACCATGCTGCTTGGAACTATCCTAAAAATAAACAAGTGGGAGCAAAAGCCCCAAATAGTCCTCCACAAAAACAAGTACATGTGGTGCAAGTGTTGCTACTTAATGGTTTTGAAAAGTACACTGAGGTAGAGGTCTATCATGAGGATAGCACCCACATGTTATGTCTATCATCGCGGTAATGTGGCAACCTGCCTTTGGTCCTCACGATTTAATGAGGATGCATGGAAAAATTAGGGGGCAAAGAGTAAGAGTGATGGTCGATGATAGTGCAACACATAATTTCTTGAACTACTCATTAATTAAGAAATTAAAATTGCCAGAGAGTCCAAGTGCCCATAAATATGTGGTCTTTTTGGCAAAGGGCAATGATAAAAAAGTTTGGGACACCATGATTCATGGTGCAAAGTTGGATATTCAAGGTTATCAGGATGGCTTGGATTTTCAAATCATGCATCTCGACTGAACAGATGTAGTGCTTGGTCGAGAATGACTGTATAGTCTTGGGCATAGCTTACAGTGGAGTTATATTAATAACTCCATTATGTTTGAAAAAGAGGGTAGATTCTTCTAGATTCAAGAACATGATGTGCCTACCTCTCCTCTTATTGGTTTGATGGAATTGCAATGACTACTACACCAAGAAGAATGCAAGGTATATCTTTGTGAACTTACTTTTATTGGTGACTTTATGTCTTCTGCATCGAAAAGAAGTAATATTGTATTTTATAATGTTAAAAAGTATAAATCTTCTTTCAATGATTTAATTTTTGAATTTAAATATGTTTTTCCATTTGATTTACCTGATGGTTTACCTCCTGAGAGAGAAGTAGATCATAAAATAGATTTAATTCTTGGATCTACCCCTATTTGTAAACCCCCTCATAGGCTTAGTCAATGGAGGAACATGAGATCAAAAGACAATTAACGGAATATCTTAGGAAGGGCCAAATCCAACCAAGTAGCTCACCTTGGTTTGCACCAGTTTTGCTAGTAAAGAAAAAGGATGGTACTATGCGTTTATGCATAGATTATCGAGCACTAAATAAAATCACCATAAAAAATAAGTATTGTATGTCTCGCATTGATGAGATCTTTGATCAATTGCAAGGGGCAAAATACTTTACTAAAATTGATTTAAAATCAGGATATCACCAAGTATGAATTAGGGAAGAGGTTGTCCCTAAGACATCATTTCGTACTAGGTATGGGCATTATCAATTTAAAGTAATTCCATTTGGATTAACAAATGCTCCAGCAACTTTCATGACACTTATGAATAGTGTCTTAAGGCCATATCTACATAAATTTGATGTACTATTTTTAGATGATATCCTTATTTATAGTAAAACTAGGAAAAAGCATTTGGAACATTTGCGAAAAGTGTTCTACCTGCTTAGAGATAATTCACTCTTTGCTAAAGAATCCAAATGTGAATTCTTTGCAAAAGAAGTGAAATACTTGGGACATATAATATCCCAAGAAGGGGTTTGTATGGACCTTGACAAAGTAAGGGCCATATTGGAATGGCCACATCCTACAAATCTAGAAGAATTATAAATATTCTTAGGTTTGTCAGTATTCTATAGGAGATTCATCCAAGATTATGCTAAGATTGTTGTTTTGATGATGGACCAGCTTAAGGGAAAGGGAAGCACCTTCATATGGGATGAACCTCAAAAGAGAAGTTTTGAAAAATTAAAAGTAGCTATAGCGGCAACTCCTATCTTAAAAGTAGTGGATCCCAATGAACCATTCGTGGTTGAGATAAATGCCAGTGATTTTACTGTTGGGGCAGTACTTTTACAAAAAGGTCAACCGGTGGTTTTGAAAGCAAAAAGTTAGATCATGCCCAATGGAATTACTCGGCATATGAGAAGGAACTATATGCTATAGTATATGCTTTAAAAAAGTGGAGGCACTACTTATATGGTGCAAAATTTTAGATCACATCTTTGATCATGAGAGCATTAAGTGGATTTGCAATCAACAAAAGCTTAAAGGTAGAAAAGCTAGATGGGCTGAATTAATGCAAGAGTTTGATATACAATTGACATATCGGAAGGGAAAGTTCAATGTGGTAGCAAACTTCCTTAGCCGAATACCAATTGTTAATGAATTGAGTTTTACTCAATTTTAGAATGATTTCCTAGAGTCCTTAAAGGGGAAATGCGAGTTTGATCCTCACTTCTCTGAAATATGGAAAGCAATTAGAAATAGGGATTCAACTAATTAAGGGGCCTTCACTGAGGAGTCACATGGAAATGGCAACACACCACAGGTTGGTGAGATAAAGGACTTAAGTGGGAAAAATATACTATTGAAGATGGCTACCTGCTCTACAAGGGTAGAGTATGTGTCTCGGATAATAATGACATTAGGTGCCAAATTCTTTTTGAATGTCATGATAGTCCGAGTGCTAGACATCCGGGAATTTAGAAGACATATGTGCTTCTGAAAAGACAATTCTTTTGGCATGGAATATGTAAGGATGTCCAAGATTATGTATTGAAGTGCCAAAAATTCCAAGTCAATAAGGTTGAACGCCTTAAGGTAGGAGGTCTCCTACACCCATTAGAGATTCCATCTGGCAAATGGGAAGCATCTCCATGGATTTCATTGTGGGATTACCTGGGACACAGAGGGGGCACAACTCTGTGTGGGTGATTGTGGATCGGTTGACCAAGATGGCTCATTTTATTCCTATTAATGAAGATGTTAAAATTCCAGAATTAGCTAGGTTGTTTGTGGAGCATATATCTATAGACTGTATGGGCTACCAGCCGGTATTGTTAGTGACTAGGATAGCAAATTTAACAACCTTTTTTGGAGGGCTGTGTTTAAGAGGTTAGAAACTTCATTGAATATGAGCACCGTGCATCATCCACAGAGTGATGGTCAAACTAAAAGAGTCAATCAGATCATTGAGGATATGCTTCAAGCATATGTAAGTAAATGGCAAACTAATTGGGAGCAGTATTTGCCCCATATTAGAATTTGCATATAACAGTGCCAAACATTCAGCTATAGGTTTTAGTCCAGGTTTTAGTCCATTCATGATGATGTATGGATTTCAACCAAAAGCCCCAATGACAGTGGGACTCGAAAAAGAGAAGGTTTAAGCAGCCAAATACTTTCTTGAAGATATGAATCAAACGCTTAAGTTAGCTAAAGATAGCATAAGAAGAACCCAAGATAGAACACAAAGTTATGCAAACCCCCATCATAGAAAGTTGGAGTTTGAAGTAAATGAGAAAGTCTACCTTAAGTACCTGAATCTTCAAAATCTCTGAAGATAGGTAAATGTCCGAAGTTGTCTTCTAGGTATTGTGGACCGTTTACAATACTTAAGAGGATTGGAGAACTTGCTTACAAATAAGCCTTACTTGAGGGATGTAGAGTACATCTAGTTTTTCATGGAAAATTAGGAGATGATGATAATCTCCTTGGAAATGAAGTCCTAGTTGAACTCATTGAACCTACATCTTTACCACACAAACTAGAAAGAATTTTAGATAAATAAGAAAAAAGAACATGACATACAATATGCCAAGAATGTTTAATTAAATGAAAAGATAAACCTAAAGAGAGCTCAACATGGGAAAGGATAAGCTATCTCTAGAGGAGGTCTCCCAATTTTATTTTCGAGGACATAAACCATTATTAAGGGGAAGGGAATGTTATGTCAGCCATAATCCTGGAACCGTCTAGTGTGGTTATGGTGAAGCATGAAACCAGAGGGCTTGACAGTGCGTGCATCAATGGGAGTGTAGAGGGTCGGGGATTACTACTCAATCTGATCTATTTCTCCATCTGCTTTGTACCTCTCATATCTTTCTAGAGTTCTAAAAAATCTTCTTGAATATGTAGTTATTTTTGTTCTAAAAATTCCTCAAATCCATCATGCTACTCTCTGCTCATAACAATCAAGTCGTTGATGATATATTTGCCTCCATGTAGCATGTACTCTTCGTACACTTCTTTCTTCACATAGTTGATGAGATTGTTGTTGTCACCAAACTTATTTGAGGTAGTTGCACCTCGAATTTTGTAATCATTAGTATATGATCTCTTTCTTCCTACACAAACCAATTCTTTTGTAGTTAATTTACATATGGAAACAAAGTCACAATTCAAAACACAAACAACAGACAAAAAATACCTATCTATTCTACGTCTTATAGTTGTGAGTGTATACAACTTATCTTTGTTCAAAGTGACATGTCCATACTTGGCCAATCATAGTTGTATGATATCTAAAAGGATCCTTCTCCATATGTTGGATTGGCAATTTGGAGCATTCTATACGCTCAATCCCTGAAATTCAACTCAACTCCCCTTAGCCTTGTTATATTTCTTGGGGTACACATGGAGTGATAAATCTTGCCTATCAAGCACTCCAATTACTTTATACTCAAGCATTACTATTACTTTATACTCAAATGTGCAATTGAGCTTACCTTCCAAATCAATTGAGCAAGCACATTAGCACATTTACAATCCTCTTTTCTAGTGCCAACTCCATTTCCTCACAACATCTAACAATTGGTCTATTATTGACGACTTAAGATACTTCACACCATAAATGGATGCGTCACTGTCACCTCTAACAACCAAGTCATCAACATTAGATGATTATAAGCAAAATCCTCTTGTCTATCTTTTTCACATAAATTGAAAAATTTCCATTGAAAATCTAAAACAAAATATGAAAAGACGCTTCCCTATCTTATCTAACTATGCCTCGGGAGCTTGCTTCAATCCATACAAGGCTTTGTGAAAACAACAGAGTGTGCATCTTCAAGACCTGGTGGCTACACCTATATTCCTCTTCTTGCAAATAATCATGCAAGAAGGCATTCTTTACATCCACCTAATGTAAGGACCATCGTATAGCTACAACCATAGCGATGATTGCTCTCATGGTTGTCTTTCTAGCAAGTGGGCTGAATGTTTCTTCACAATCAATGCCTTATGTCTATGCATATCCCTTGGTAACCAAACTTGCCTTGTATATACTCATAGACCCATCTACATTGTACTTCACCTTGTAGACCCATTTGCATCCATTTTCCTTCTTATTTTAAGGCAAAGATAACAAATACCAAGTATGATTTGCATCAAGGGCAGCCATCTCTTCATCCATGGCTTACGGCATCCTCAAAGCACATGGAATCTAGTCCTTGTATGAAATTGACCATATTAGCATATTGATGGCCAATATATCATCAAAGCAAATCAGCTCTGATTCTTGTATGACCTTGAACATATAAGCATAAACATAATGATGGGCTATATAGCTCTCATATCTCAACTTGTCCACTAGATACTTAACACATGTGGACTTGTGCACACGTAGATCATGTATTCTTGCATTTTCTTTACCAACTTGACTCTGCATTCACATGAGGGTGACCTACAAAACTATCAAAAATTGCATATGGTCCACCTTGTGTGTGAATATGTGTAGGATGCATTAAATGTTTGGTCTAAGGATTGCATTGTGTCCTAGAATGGTGACATGTGGATGCTTAGGTCACCATCCCATGTGACAATCACTACTGCCTCGGTTACAGGCAACTCCCATTAATAATAACATGATGGAGTTAATAGAGGTACAATGGAGTTAATGTAGGAGAGGTAGAGAAAATGGAACAAGGCAAGTGCTTACTACACTTTAGCCTACATAATGATTGTTTGCATCACTTCATGTTTGCAAGACCAAATCTGTGTGTGGGATCTTGATGAAATCTAAGTGATGCTCATGTAAAGGTCTATGAGAGTCTCTATGAGGGCCTTTTTGAGTCTTTTGTGAGAGCCAAAACTTGTGTCCATCTTGGTGATCAATAAAGCTATGCAGTTCTATGTGAATTTCTTGAGCTCTCTATATACTAATTTTCTCTATTGTTTTCTGTCTCTAAGTTCTAGCTGCACTCATAATCTACAATTTGTTTCACATTAGCTTTGTGTTTATAACATTGTATTTGAGCTATTTTGATCTCAAATTTCAACATGGTATTAGAGCCTCCTTCCATGGGTTGAGGGTATTTTGAGCTTCTATTCGTTGGTTGAAAGCTAAGTTGTGTTGTATGAGAGAAATCCTTCTACTTCATGACTGAGAGAGAGAGAGAGAGAGAGAGAGAGAGAGAGAGAGAGAGAGAGAGAGAGAGAGAGAGAGAGAGAGAGAGAGAGTTTATTAAAGTCTTAGGAAGATCAATGGGCCTATGAGACTATGAGAAACTTGATACAAGCAAGCTGAAAGGGTGGAGCTACATCACCATCATTAGATCAGATGTCATCTGAATACAAAGTGAAATATGCTTCAACGTCACGAATGTGGTCCATCCTATCTCCCCTCATTAAGGGTGAGGGAGCAAGAGCATGAAATCGGAGATAGAATGCTACCAGCTGCTTGTGGGTGTAGTCCAGTGCTTTCTCCTAGTCATAGCTCTACATCTAACAAGGGTGACAGTGACCCCTGCTAGTCATGCTTCCACTCTAAACAAGGAGGTAATGTTTTCAAGTGCAATCTATGCATTAACCCTCTGTTGATGTCACTGGCTTTGGGTATCGATCATGTCTAGGGCCTATAGGGTGGGACCTTATATGGTCTGGCTAGAAAACTCCAGTGTAGATGAATGTGCATATATCCTAGTGGGTTAATAAACCCCTCATCTGAGATATGTAGGCAATGATCTCTATAGAAGCTGAGCTGCACTTGGCGCTCATTCAGTTCCAACTAGGCTTAGAATGTGTGTAGTTGTAGAAGATCCTCACACATGACCTAGTTGACCTCATGATATTGAAGTGGGGAGAATGGAGCATCAATGCTACACTGGAAGGGAGGAACTCTATCCATGTGGAGCCCCATTCACTCAAGCCACCTCACTATGTGTGCAAACTAGCATCTCTGGTCACCTACATCTGATAGTGCCATAGAAGAGGACAATGCTAGCCATGGTAATCTATTGTGTCCAAAGGTTCACTCTCCAGATTCCCTAACTCAATATAGGTAGGTGATGATATGAAATGCTACATCTAGCTATAATGGGGATGATCCAAACTCAGGCTGAATGATCTACTCACAATCTGATGCTTACTCTGAATCATCCATGATAACATGAGAACTTGTAGGCACTCCACACAAGCCCACTCAATATCTTATAGATCCAGCCTCTAGTAAGGGCTACCATACATTCCCTTT
Organism: Dipteris shenzhenensis; assembly: GCF_047967505.1. NCBI lineage: Eukaryota > Viridiplantae > Streptophyta > Polypodiopsida > Gleicheniales > Dipteridaceae > Dipteris > Dipteris shenzhenensis. The sequence goes on from NC_141623.1 coordinate 7,374,626, forward strand.
GGTCAAACCAGGGAGTCAAAAAGTAAGCATTTGGTCCAAAGGTATTCAAAGTATGAGCAGAAGCATTGCCTCTCTAATATGGCCAACAAGGCATACCCTCTGCTCAAGCGAGCCTACATCACCAGTCTCATAGTGAAAATAGGTCCAAAAAAGAGAACCCCCAAGTATGTGTATGATGACACAATCATGACTAGTGACCCATCAAAAGTAAATTTCTCTCACTCCATAGCGACCTGAGATGTATTGAATATCATAACCTTGGTTTTACCAAGCTTTACCTTGGTATTGATGATCATAACCTTGGTTTTACCAAGCTTGAACTTCAAATCATGCGACTCAAAGCAAAAAAGCTATAGTGCATCTAAGTACCTCTAGAGGCCCTCTACTGAGGAAGATAGGATAACCACATCATTTTCATAAAGCAAGATCTGAATCAGAGTGCTAGCAAGAGAGCAACCAACCCCCCTAGTGTCTACATAACTATCTCAAGCCCATTGATGTAGAGGCAAATAGGGTTGGTGATAGAGGACACCCTTGTTTGACCTCAATAGTACTCAAAATCTCGTCTATCCATCCAGACCCTATCCAAACTCTGCCTCAAACTCTCTCATAAAGTGTCGTGACAACCCAAATAATCTCCTAATCATACCCCAAATCCTGCAAGCACCTAATGAGGCAAGCTCTCGGAACCATATCAAGGCTTTGCAAGAGTCCACAAAACAACAATAAACCCTCTGCTTCCATGCCCTCGCCTCCTCTCAATAATATATCTAAGTGTGAGAATGTGATCCATGTCATTTCAGAATCCGGCCTATCCATATGCTCTAAGCCCCTGCATCTCTACAAATCAGCTGACCTTAGAATCAAGCATAGATGCATAAATCTTGGACATGACATGCCTGATCATAATGGTCATGTAGTTCCCCAAGCTCTTGGGATACCCTGGCTTGTGGATGGGTGAGATAATATTAATAGTCGAGGTGCATGGGAAGCCCAAGAAAATAGCTTCATTAAAGAGATTTGCTAGGATCGAGGCTAGGGTATTACTACCATATGCAATGAATTCTATGCATAGACCCTCATGATATTTCACTCAGCCGTTATGAACCTTCATCACAGCATCCTTAACACCCCCCTTAGTGAAGACTGGTGTATGTGAGAGGTTAGGAGCTGGTTGATTTGGGATGTCGTATAGTGTGCATGCATAATCATACCAGACCTTAGCATTGGTGAGAGTGAAGGGGACCACGCCACTCTAGAAATCTCCACCAAAAGTCCTTGGAGTTGTTACTAAATAAGGTGTTCAGCAATTCCTCCTCATTTTGGGGGATAAAATCATGTTTCTTCTTACGTACCAATCGACAATACTTGCGTATCATTTCAGGTTCATTCGGAAGGTTGTGTTTGGTTTTGAATTTGAGCCAGCAGCATAGAGCCTTAGACTCATCATCATATCAATTGTTGCAAGAGACAATCCCAAGTGGTGGTGGGCGGGTGGAGCGAGTAGTGTAAGGATTGCCAACGCAGAGACCATCTCACCCTCTCCTTGATAGATTTGGTCCAACTGCAACATCAAAGCATTTGGCAACTCCACTACCCCCAATCTCTGCTTCATTACAGCCACCACTTGGTCCCAGTCCTCCTTGGTAGAGTTTGGCAAGGCCTCATGCCAACTCAAGGCTACACCTTCAAGAAAATCGGGCAAAATCTCCGCTCGATCCTTCATGGACCATCCAGAAAGCCATCATCCTCGAAAAAAATCTCAAAGATAAGACTCTGGGTCTTCCCCTTGGGTCCCTCAAAACACTGGAATCTTCACCATGATGAGACACAAAAAGGAAACACCAAGATCCAAATAATATCCCAAACAAGATCCCATAGAGCCTTAGTATACCAAGACCAACTTATTATGCATAACCTACATGCATTCAAGAATCACCCTTCTCACAATTGGAAGTCCACATAACAGCTTCAAGATATTGTACTCTTCATCATTTTCATAGCAAAAGAAGTTGAAAGCATGGAGAATCACCACTCCACTGTTATAGTCAAAAACTACCCAAAGACTCAACTCTTCTTCACACCAAGCTGCCAGTGCATGAAACAATCCCCGATCTATCATTGTGCAATGCTGGCTAACGGCATTGTCGATTCACTAACATATTCAAGAGTGCAAACATAAAGGATATGATCATGATGACTGTGCAAATAGCTTGAACATCACCTTCACAATCTTCTAGTTCTCTTAAATGGGCTGCAATCTCTTCTAATGGAGTTCTTCCAGGTGTCTTCTTTATCACATTAGAAAACATGCCTATACTAGGCATAACATGCAATCAAGTACACCCGACTTTTAATAAGGTGGGATGAATCCAATACCAAACGTACCCGGTGTCTCCACCAAAAGATGTGACATGGAGTTGAGGGTAATAAACTTCATGCACCTCTTCACTTCCTACTGCTTTTGAATTGAGTGATAGAGATATTCATCACTAGAAAAGGGATATTAAAAAGAAGCTTTTATACCAAGAGGCCACACCATACTATCCTTCCTTAGATGAGAATGAAGATGGTAACATCCCAAGTGATGTTGCACTCAAGCATAGGGAGAAGGAAAGAATCAACAGAGGCCATAATCTCAGCAAGTTGGTCTGCGCCAAAGAGAAGAGTGCTATGTTATTGAAAGAAGATCTTGCGGCTCAACATGACATGAACTGATATATATGGAGGAGTTTAAAGGGGCTGATTGGATCAGATGGGTAGGTTCCGAGGAAACATTACACCTCCTTCATAGACACCTTTACACTTAGCTCAAAACACTCTCAAAACTATCATAAGACACAGAGACCCATAACTTTCAGCAAAGAAATGATATAAAATATTAAATCACATATTGAGATGCGCCTTGAAATGAGCTTCGCTTTGATATAAGTTTCGTAAGAAACAGAGAAGCGGTCAGAAAAATATGGGCAGTTTACTAGGCGGGGGTAAAATCTGTCTGAAAAAGAAATAGTCACACACAGAGAGTCATAGATTTTTGGTTTAACATCTAATACAATAACTAAAGAAATAGGATGATGCTTCTTAAAGAGATTTCGCATTGATATAAGTTTCGTTCAAATCGGACCATCAAACGAAAAGTTATGAGCAAAATACTGACAGGGGGTCAAACTGTCATGAAAACACCTACTCCTACTGGTGCCAACTTGGGAGAATACTACCTCCATGCTTAGACTTCATCAATGATCCAAGTCCCATAGAGGTAACCTAGGAGGAAAGGAAGAGCTATTTTTATGGCTTGGGAAATAGATAAACCATGTATGCACAATGAGCGGCCGAATAGACAACACTTTTGAGCACTTTGGAAGAGAGAAAAGGGAAGAGAGACTCAAGAGAGGGAATATGAAGTGATCTTCATTGTCAATAGAGTGAGACTCCACTCTAATATAACTCAAAATACTATAAACACAAGGGAGAAGAAGAGGTTTCATACATACAAGAGGGAGCAAAAGCTCCAAGACTACTCATAGAGAGAGAATAAACTAGAGAGAGATGGACTCGAGTCTACATAAGAGAATATCTACAAGAGGGAGAGGAGGCTCATGGAAGAGGCTTGAGAAGACTAGAGCTACAACAACATGAGGCTTTATGGGGGGAAGAGATGATGAAAAAGGGAGAGGAGGGCTCCTTTTATAGAGATTTTGTCACCCTCCTTCACCCATTTACAATTACTGCCTATAGATCCCTTTCCCCATCAATCACAGAAACCCGTATGTCACCATCCATGTCCTTTTTGGCTAGTCTTTCCATGTGTCCCATCAAAAGATGCTCAAGACTTAAAATATTGAGAAATTCAAGAGTCTCCCCACATGGAGCCAAATCAAGTTTGGAAATAACAAAGTTACAGTCTCAAAGCAATGTTACTAACAATGTATCACATAAGGAAACCCACAAATCACAAGGATCCAGTTGGAAAGTAGTTAGTGTATTCTTTTCATTGAGGGAGACCATAAGGATATTCACTCTGCATCAATCCCTATGCGTACATGCTATGTTTCCCCCATTGGTTTTATGATGTAATTTAAAATATGTTAAACGCATATATTTAAAAATGTGGCCAAAACCATATGGCAGCATATGACTAGGGAAACAGATAGCATGAAAGCACGAGAGGACTTGAAGGCTTGTTGAAGGTGATCAAAACCAAAGGGCCTTTTGATTAAAACATATGAATGGCAAGGTGATTTTGTCAAACGCACCATGGATGTTGACAAAAATAGAAGAGATTTATGTGATAAGTGTTATCGTAGGTATGAAAACTTTGATTGGGCATATGCATAACTTGAAGGATGCTTTTACTTGAATGGAAATTGAGTGGGAAGCTAAGTGGTCTCAAGTCACATGATTGGCACAAAATGATACAGGTAACATTGTTTCCACTTAAATTCAAAACATTTTGGAACTCTTATTTCAAATTTATTGATACGTTATTGTTACTATATCATGTGCTTCCACTTGCTTCGTAGGGATATAGTATCAAAGATGTGTTGAATGCCATCAACAAGCTCAATGTATTTGTGTGTTAGAGGATGTATTGTGCATGTCTAAGTTATCTTCCCATTGCAAAAAGTTAGTTCCAATGCTTATCCAATAGATATATGCAGGTAGATGTCATCGGAAGAGATTAAAAAATCATCCATTCAAGAAATGAGAATTATAGCCATCAAAGATGTATGTTTAATGAAAAGAAGTTTCCATTAAGCATTATGAACCTACAATTGCATTTAATTGTGCAATTTGGCAGATGAAGTATCATATGTAGGAACTTTGCATAGCCATGTATGTTTTTCTTGGAATCTTTTATGAAGATGTTGAAAGGGACTATAAGGCAGAAGGCTAGAGCAAAGGGTAGCATGGTACAAGAGTCAACATTTTAGATTACATAGGTTCTTGTACAAATTAATCTAGACATGCTGTAACTTTGGGATGATAGGAATGTCCATGGGTTGTAAGAAGAGATCAGACACTTGGAAAATGAAAAGAAAATCAGCATTTCCTTGGAACTCAATGTGAACACCTTTTATCTTTACAATTGCTAAGAAATGGATCAAATTGAAATCAAATAGGCCATGATTGTTACGTGTTTGCATGACAGAGGTATTCTAACCAAAACAAGAGTTAAAATTGCATGTAGATTAGTGTACTCTTTGGAGCAGTTGTGCATAGCTAAACCAAAAATGGTCAAAATTTCTTATAAAGAGGACGACGTCTACGTAACCAAGCAGAGAGTGGAGAAGATACCAGGACGCTAACGAACCCAGACATGCAGGACTTGCCTATTCATTGCCACCTCAAGTGCAGACTCCCTGCTAACTAAAGAGTGGAGAAGATACCAAGACCTTTATAGACCTAGACATATGCGGGACATTAATAGCCTGCCATAAATAGTCATTCAAATGAATTACAAGGATGTTAATACCATGTTCTTTGTATGTCGAGAATGATCTATGTAACGTTCAAATTTAATTTATCTCATGGCCAAACACCACATAATCCAAGAGCAAAGAACATAAAACAAGCTTAATGAAGAGGGGAGACAAAATGTCTTAATGGTAGGACGTGTTCATGAATGTCTACCAAATAATTCGTTTCGCGAGCCTCAACTTGTTTTGTTTTTGGCCTGCTTTCTGGGTAGCCTTAGCAATTGCTCCCATTTTGTAAAGCAAAAATTCTGAATTTTTAGGATTAATTTGCTTCTAAAATAGGTGTGATGCTTTGATTGGCTGCCGTCAAGTGGGAGTTAAGTGCACTAATGGCATTGAGATGAGTTTGGCAATGAGCATTAAAGACTTAGGGCCCCTCGTTTTTATTGTCATTACTCCTCTCTCCATTCACTCTCTCCATTCACTACCTCCTTTGTTTTACATTTTGGGTGGCATTATGAATGACAAAAGTCATTCATTTCTTTCACTTGTTTTTTTAAAAAAAGGAGCCTCAACTTAACGGTAGATCAAACATACTCTCATCTAAACCAGAACCTTAGGCTTCGGATTTTGAAGCTACGCTTCTTATTCCAACATGTTGGGTCCTGGCTGGTTGAGGTTCGCTTCGACGCTTCTAATTGCAACATCTTGAGGTCTTGGCTGGTTGAGCTCTTGCGTAAGCAGTCTCGACACTCGAAATGCTTATGTATACGCTTTGCTTCCAAGTTGTCTAGTTTTGGTTCTATCAAAAGCAGTAGTAGAACGCAGATGAAGCACATCAGATGATGGAATTTGGTATGGATAGTTGAGTTAGGTAGCTGCGGTAGCTGCGCAGCCAAACTGTCGATGGAGGAAATCAACAGAACAGGGCTCAATCACAAACGACACCAAGGTAGGTACAAGGAGCATTTAACGAATCACCGAAATTGCGTGGTTGCGGCTGCGCAGCATGGAGATAGGTGGTTCCTCACTTCATGCTCGGATTCGGGGGCGAGGGGATTGAGTGGTTTAGATACGATTTTGCTTGCTGTTACTAGTGCTACCACTATTACTGTTAGTAGTGGGTGGAGTACGCAATGCAGACCTCGAGATCACAACCATCAGTCAGTTGCCCAGCAACTGAGGGAGTGTCGAATCAATGTCACAGTGGCTGGTGAGTGCCGGGAAACGACTTCAATCAAAAGAGAGTGATGACGAGCAAGACTGACAGAAGGTAGAAACTGTGAACTGTGTGAGGCTGTGAGCTTTCTGTGAAGATGCTTTCGATTTGGGAAGAATCATACGTAGAGATATGAAAAGAACGACGTAGTACTTGTATGGTATAGCTCTGCATGAGATATCAGCTCCAATATTGGATTATATCATGGCTGACGCTTGTTTGGACGTGTCCGCGGAGATTGAGCTTGTTTCATCACTTTCCCCCACGTCGGATTTGACACATTCGGTGTGATCACACAAGGAAAAATTTAAAGTTTTTAATTGAAAATTTGCAGGTTTTATGGCATCTCGAGGTTTTAAAACCTTCTATCTTCATATTTGAAGGTTAATTTCCTATACCTCACACCAAACCTCGGTTTTTCCTGAACAGTGGTGTGCTCGTGTATGTGTGTGTGTCCGTGTGTGTGATTGAGAGAGAGAGAGAGAGAGAGAGAGAGAGAGAAGGGATCATGACTTGACACCTTCTACATGCAATCGGTCACACACACTCGCACAAGCTCATGATTTTGTATGTGTACATGCGTGCGTGCATGTGTGTGTGTGTGTGTACAAGTGTGTGTGTGTGTGTGTGTGTGTGTGTGTGTGTGTGTGTGTGAGAGAGAGAGAGAGAGAGAGAGAACAGGGCTTGTGATTTCCACACCTTTGGCATGCAATCGGTGTCACATGCATTCGTGGATGCCTAAGAGTATGTGTGCGGAGTGTGCAAGCACATGCATATGTGTTTCCTTCATGTGGTAAGTTCTAGGTCTATCACTTCTAAGTGTTTGTAGGTACCTGATGCCCACCCCCTCTTTGAAATATATGTCTTTGTTTGATTTTTCAAAAATAAAATAAGCATACTCTTTCTTGACATCATTATGCACAAATATCCACCTCTTGTCATTAAATTTACTAAGCCTAACTTCAAGGTTTATATTATGTACACAATGCTAGTATTCAAGAAGCCATGGCATATTTATGTATGGTATGTTTGGCATGTGTAAAGGTGTGATGGTTCTCTTCTTGTCATTGATTATGGAGGGTAACTACTAAGAATCACTCACGTCATCATAGATTCATCACTAATGATATCATTCTATGTGTGGCTTGCTCATTCATCACATTAAAGTTCAACGCATGGTCCTTTGTCATGATCTCTAAGTAATAATTAAAGGCAAAATGTTACATAAAGATATGAAGAATATTTGATTGTGCTTGACAATGCACATCTATTGGCAATGTGAAGTTTAATAGCACGTACTCCCCCTTTATTGGCAATGTGACTTTAATATTAATAGCACGTACTTGCCCTTTATATATAAGCCAGATCAAATCACTTATACTTTCTAGATTTAGAGTGCATTGAGAGGATGACAACGTTAGGAAACATTCGTATTATTTTGGGTTTAAAGTCAAATTCAAATTGAAGTTTTTATCCCATTTTTATAGACAATTTTAGAGGTGGCATACAATTTTAAACATATCCATGTTGATGCAATTTTTAAAGAACAATCATACGAGGACAAATGGCATGATAATAATGTATATGTGGCTAAGAGGACCATCAAGCATTGAATAAATGCAGCGTGTAGGGTCTAATAACCATTAATTATTAGTGCCTCTTTCTTGGCTACATGTATCCTATAATAATTGCTCATTCTTCACCTCTCTCTCAAGAATGAGGTAGCTACCACAATCTTTTTGTAAAATCATAATTTGCCACTAAAAGAATATAAGTGCTTTAAAAATCCAAATACATGCATAGGCCCATCTTTATTACGTATCGCAAGTGGTATAGTCATCTCAAATTATTATCTACTAGCACTAACTTTTGTATGTGAATATATTTATTCGAAAGATTAAGACAAACATGTGTAATGTCCCCTAGTTCTTAATTTTGCAATAGGAGGGGGCAGGGGGAGGCATGGGAGGGTAGGGGGGAGAAGTGCTTTTATAGGAAAGTGCCCTATCAAATGAAAAAACAATCAATGATAATAGCTAGCTAAATGAAGTTTATCAAAAGGTCCATATCTAGAGTCCTACTCATATATTTTATAAACTCATTCTAACCATTTCCCTGGTTTCAAAGCATGAACTTGAAAATTTGGTTGACAATTTGATCCTTTTTCTTACATGAAATTGGCATTTATAACTTGCATTTTTCCATACCTATCCCCTATTTTTAAGTATAATTGTATAAATATTAAATGATCATAATCAATTGTTAATAATTTATTTATATACAAAAGCATAGTACAAAAATTATATACAAAACTGTAGTACACAAATTAAGAAAGAACTCTTTTTGCTTTATTTGAGCATCTATTCTATCACCCTACCCTTTTTCTTTATAATATGGGAAAATTGATGAGGAAAGATGCTTGCACATGTATGGAAAGAGTTGGCTTTGAACATCATATTAGGAAATTTGGGAATTTTCATGTAGTTTGGTAATTCCCAATATGGTTAAGATTTGGCCACATGGTGGAATCTATCCTAAAGTCTATATTAGGGAGTCCTCCCATGTCCCACTTTTAAATAAAAGGTTAAAAGCTCTAGCCACCTGGTCAAATGTTGATTGATTATTTGAAAGTGGGACTTGGGAGATTCCTAAATTCTCTAATATAGTGTTTTTTGTGATTCAAGTTTTTGTATACTCCTTTTCTTTTGTCTACAAATGTGTTCCCATCTTACATCCTCATCCATTACAAGATATTGGTAGTTTTGTTGGAGAAGATAAGAGAGGGTGAGAGGAAGGGAACGAGTAGATATACTGACTAGATTGTAGATCATGATGAAGAAAAAGATGAATATATACAACTTCAACCATAAGGCTTAGGGTTAAAGCTAGGGCTTTTGTCTTTATGCTCTTTACAATCCTGTCTAGAATAGTACAATTTATCTATTCCTAACACTTCCTCTTAAAGTGCACTAGGTAAGTTACTGTAGAGGGTTCCTATTCAAGATAGATTTTCTAGTGCATATGCTTGAGTGCATATGATAGTAGCCAAGAGTTGAAAGCAAAAACAAACGATATTAGAGTAGTGTGTGTCTAAGTGTCGAATCCCAAGATTCAACTAACACCAAAGCCAAATCTAGAGACCAGGGGACGAGCATTTTCTGAGCGAAATCTTCCGAGTGTCCGAGCGAAGGAAAAAAAAAGCTTCCAACTATGCATAAATATGGCAAAAATCGATCAGAAGAAAACATGTAGTTTCACTTAGAAATATGCAAAGTATTATAGCAATGCCTATTTTATACAAAAATCTTTAGGTGAATCTGTAGGAATGGTGAGAGCATAATGGGATGGCTTTTGAAGAAACCCACATGTAGAGTAGACTTCTCTATGAAAATTCCCTTATGATCCTTCTTACAACTTTTACTTAATAGGGGGTGACATTGAAAACCCTCTCTCAACCTATCTTCATGAAAGAGTTTCTTCAAAGAAAACTCATTGAAGTAAGCCATCCAGGTAGTTTCGCCAGCGAAACCCCTTTGAAGCAAGTCTCCCAAGGTAGTGTCGCTGGCGAAACTACCTTGGACAGCACTTTTAAAAGTGACATAACTTTCATATCCAATGTCCAAATATAGTCATTCAACCACTCAAATTGATCGGAACACCCTATTTGAGCACATCTATGGAGTTATATTTTGGAAAATCTTTCATATATAGTATTAAATATTACATGTATTTTATGAGAGTGATATATAAGCCCAAGTTAATACTTATTTATAGTAATTTAAACTTCTTTAGAAACATGTCCATAAATATGCTATAAAAACACTAAAAAGATATTGCCATATGATATAAATGTGTTAATAAGTAATTATATATGCATAGTATTATTACATTGAGAGTGATTATGAGGAATGTTTCTTAAAGGAATCAACACTTTTTTAAGGTAATAACAGGGGTACAAAGGGATGTCTCTAAATAAGAAAATTATGTTGTGTAAAAATGAATGAGTGACTAGTCTGTATATTTTTATGATAAAGGGATCTAGTTCTAGTGAAAATAAAAGTGTAAAAACAATGTTTCCTAAAGAAAAACATTTTTAAAAATCTCTTGAAAAACACGCTCGGATAAATCTGCTCATAGGTTTTTGCTCGTAAAATTGACGCATCCTAGAGACCACAACCAAAGGATGAAGTGGGGCTCCAACTAAAAGATGAAGGGAGATCCCAAGCAAAGGACCTTTTGGCCAGACAACTCTCCCACTGGATGGCATGATAAAGAGAGGTAGGCAAAGGATTGGGTAGGTCAACATGCACCATGAACCCACCACTTTGCGTCATCTTTTGTTCACCATTCAAGAAGCAATAAAGACAAGGGATGGAAACGGCAGGCAAAAGTCAGGGCATATGAAGCTCGAATGATGGCTTGTTAGACATGGATCTAATAAAACTGAATCGAATATTTGTAATTGACAAATATCAAAGTCTAACATTCTGAATTCAATCATTGTAAAGGTGGTGGATAGTGTCCACCACCTCTTATAGTCAAGTGTCAAAATCCTTCATTATATAAATGGTCCATGAGTCACAATAGTGGGAGTCCATCATTTTGGGGTAAATATTAGAGTGCATCAAGTGTAGCCATACACCGTTATATCTAGTTGGTTGGCCATACAAGATAGAACTGATTATCCCTATCTCTTTTGTATTCATTTGGGAATGCAAACTATCTACCTCTCTTTTTCATTTCCTCTGTATTCTATCCCAAGCTGTCTTGTACCTCTGATGTACCTCAAGACTCTTTTGGTTGCATTCTAGTGAGACTGTTTTGGATTTTCCATAAACTCTGCAAGTGAACTTATAGCATAACAAATATTTGGCCGAGTGATAGTCAAATATATAAGAGATCCGATGAGCTGCCTGTAGTACCTATCATTGACTATAGGCTTTTTTGAATCTTTTGTAAGTTTCAAACTCTATTCCATGGGAGTGGCTACAATCTTGCAATCTGCCATATGAAACTTCTTCAAGAGACTATCAACATACTTGAGCTGACTCATAAATGTGCTATTTGAATCTCTCCAGAACTCAATTTTAAGACAATAGTGCATAAGTCCAAGATCTTTCATTTCAAACTCTATAAATAAGTCTTGTTTTAGTTTTCTAATGAAGCTATCCTTGCTTCCTATCACAATCAAATCATCTATGTACAAAAGTGCAACAGTAATGTCTTCCCCTTGAACTTTGTAGTAGATAGTATGATTTGCATTGGATTTCATGTATCCCAAATCAGAAAAATACTTGCTGATTATGTTGTACCAACATCTGGGTGCTTTCTTTAAGCCGTAGAGACTCTTCTTGAGATGGCAAACCTTATTTTCTTTTCCTGGTTCAATATAACCTGCTGGTTGTTGCATGTAGACTTCCTCATCTAGACAACCATTGAGAAATGCATTCTTGACATCGAGCTGGTACACATTCCATCTACTAAGTGTCACTAGTGATATCAAGAACTGTATGGAATCCATCTTTGCTATTGGAGCATAAGTCTCATCATAGTCCTGACCATATTGTTGTGCAAATCCTTCTGCAACTAGTCTAGCTTTGTTTCTTTGAATACTGCCATCTAGATTGTACTTCACTTTGTATACCCATTTGCTTGCCATGGCCTTCTTTCCTAGTGGAAGGTCACATAATTCGCAAGTATTATTCTTATACAAAGCATCCATTTCTTCATTCATAGTAGTTTGCCATTCTGGCTTATCTACTGCATCTTCGAAGTACACTGGCTCTTTTGTAGCCATGATGGTAGTCATAAGAGCAATGGTTGGTGGTTTCCACCTGAATTGCTTTGCCTTTCTGAGCATATGTCAATTTGGCTGGTGGTCTACTTTCCCTAGTAGACCATCAGAGCTGTTGTGGCTCTGCTTGGGGTGTTGATGGCAATTCTTGCTCTTCTTCATTAACCTGTTCTGTAGATGATTGTGGAGTCGATGCTTCTATCTCCTATGTATTTGAGGTTTTTCATTCTGATTCCTCATCAAAGATTACATCTCTGGAGATAATGACCTTGTGATTGATGGGATCATACAACTTGTATGCTTTGCTTTCTTCATTGTAGCCAACCATGATGCATTTGTGTGACTTTGCATCCAATTTCCTGTGATGATCATCATGTAGATGGGCATATGCTATGCAACCAAATATGCGGAGATGCCCAATGTGTGGCTTGTGTCCAGTGAATGCTTCATAAGGAGTCATACCTTGTACTGGTTTGGTAGGGAGCCGATTAAAAGCAAGTAGTTTGCAGTGGCTATTGCCGAAGCAACATGCTTCGCAAACTTTTCCAAGAAATTATAGCTTTGGAATCCCGATTGCCATATTTTGATTCCTGAGATCTAACAAGTACTTGAAGTTGACATGACCATATCTCTTGTGCCATTTTGCAAATAGTGGCATCTGTTGCAGTTGAGCTGACATGGCATGATTCTCTAGCATTATGTATAATCGTCCTTCCTTGATACCTCTCATTATAGAATTCATAGATTCCCTTCAACTTAAGGGCTACCTCCCTATAGCTTGCTATGTACTAGAATAAAGTGTTTTACCCGATGTTACAATTGTCCCAAGACTCCCATGCTCTTTCTAGCTCATTTTTAGGTAAAAACTCTTTTAAGAATGCTTGTTTAGATTCAGCCCAATACCTAGGGATCCTGTCATTTTCTATGAGGCTCATCCACCATTTATAGGCCTTATTTCCAAGGGAAATACTCGCTTCCATGACTTGATTTTCAAGAGGGGTATTCTTGAGTTGATGGAAGTCTTGCCATTTTTGCAAGAACATATTTATCGCATCCTTGTTGTGTTCTTTCTCCTCCCCATTGAAAATTGGAGATTTCAAGTCCTATGAAGAGAGGAGGAGTTTGAGCGGCCAAGATCTAGTATAAGAAGAAGCATGGAGCAAAGAAGGAGACAAAGGGCAAATAGACAAAAGCTTGAAAGAGAGAAGAAACCTGGGTAAAATGGTGAAAGAGAGAGAAACATGGGTCTCCTCCATGTCCATTCGGGTTCTGTGTGTGTGTGTGTGTGTGTGTGTGTGTGTGTGTGTGTGTGTGTGTGTGTGTGTGTGTGTGTGTGTGTGTGTGTGTGTGTGTGTGTGTGTGTGTAGTAGTAGTAGTAGTAGTAGACATTAACAACACCCCTTTCATAGTGAAAAGTAGACAAATTTGGAGTGAAAAAAGAGAAATGTTTTAATAGAAATACTTTGCAATAAATATCCGCAAAAAGGAATTGACATCATTAAAGGAAGAACAATTTTTTTCCTTTTCCAAAAGAGATAAAGTGAGTAGCAATGCTTTGAAAAGTCACTGGCAGCATCACTTTTATTGAAGAGGGGAGTCTGCATACTTGCCACCATCCAACAAGCAAAATAGTGAGAACTAGTTTCAACTTTGGTTGGGAAGACAGGTGTCATCAACACCCCTCCCTTGTTATCAGAGTCACAATAAAATTGATGCTTTTGCCATACACTTTTAACAAGCAAAGGTAGCAAAAATAATGAAAAGGTTGGTTTAATGCAAAGTAATGTTTAGCACGATCAATCTAAAGGTTAAGAAGTGACAATATGGCACATTTGTAGCAAAAAAAGAGGGGTTTAATGGAATAAATGATGGGGAGCAGGGCAAAGGGTTTAAATTAAGAAGGGGAGAGAGTGAGAGAGCGGGAGAGAGGGGGGTTATTGGGGAGGGAATATAGATAGGAGGGGATAATTAAAATGGGAGGGGAGGAAAGAAACTTAAATATAGATATATATAGAGAGAGAGAGGGAATACTTAGATATAAATATAGATAGATGGGAGGGAATAGATATAGATAGAGAGGGGGGGGAAAAGGAGCACTTAAGTGTAGATAGAGAGGGGCAGGGAGGGGCAAAGAGGTTGAGAGGGGAGGAGATACATAAATAAATAGGACATTAAGTTAATTAACTAATTTAATTTAGTTAAAGAAACAGGAAAAGGGAAAGGGAAGGGGGGGTGAAGGGGGGAATAAACAAAAAAAAAGGAATTAAAACAAGAGAGAGGTGAAAGGAACCTCAAAGTCTATGGTCGAGGCATCATCATGCGGACTGGAGGTGAAAAGATGGCATGGAGCAGAGAGTACGTGGCCATGCTAGCAACATCGATCACTAGAGACAGAGGAGAATAGGAGGTAGCAGGGAGTTTGACGGGCAAAGAAATCTAGTCGGAGAGTAAGGAGGGCACCAAAGTAAATGGCAGGAGTGCGTCGTACACAAAGCCACAAATGGTGGAGGGCACACAGGTAGTGAGGTGGTGTAGGCTATGTGCAACAACACAGTAGCAGGTCATCATAGCAGCAGTGACAGATGTTTAGTAGAGGAGTGGCGAGCAGGTAGTGTCAGAAGTGCACAAATGACGGCGGGGGTAGTCAACAACACAAAGCATAGGCAGCAGGGGACTAAGAGTAGGAGGTGACGGCTATGAAGGCAATTGTGTTATGGGAGAGAGGCTTAGAAATGCATGACTTTAAATAGGAAAGGAGGTTGGGTGACAAGTGAGTCAGGAGTGAGAGAGATAGGGTAGATAGGGGGTAATTAGTTAGTTTGGGAAGGCGGCCCATCAAGGGTCATGCAAGACGAGGAGGGATGTTAGAATTAAGGCATGCACAAATGGGCGAGGACTATTATGTAGGATTAAATAGGGATTTTGGAAAGTTAGGGGCTAAAAAGGTATATAGGAGACATAGGGAGGTTTTTGAATAAAAAGGGAAATTTTAGATAGTTATAGGAAGAAGGGGAAATATAGGGAAAACTAGGAAAATAGTAAATTAGGAAAAAAGTAGAAGAAATAAGAGAATTAGAAAAAAGGAGAAATGAGGAAACTAAAGAATAGGAGTTTAAGGAGAGAAGGAAATTAGAAAAAAAGGGGGTTAGGAAAATAGGAGAAATGGCATTATGAGGAAAAATAATAGAAAAATAGGAAAAATAGAATAATTAGGAAAATAGAGAAGATAGAGAAAGTAGGAAAAAAGGAGAATAGGGAAAAATTAAAGGGTTAGGAAAGTTAGGGAAATATTTAGGGGAAAAAAGGATTAGGGAGTGTAAATGAGAGAGAAAGGAGAGAGTGTAGATGTAAGGGGGGGAAAGGAGTTTAGAGTAGGAGAAGGAAAAAGAAGGTTGGGGGGGGGGGGGGAGGAGAGGGAAAAATGTAAAGTAAATGTTAAGGAAAAAAGGAATAGGAAGTGTGTGTGTGTGTGTGTGTGTGTGTGTACCCACCTTTGCCCAAGTAGAGTATATCACGCAAGGTGAGATAGTAGGTTATCTCACCGAGTGTGATGACCTACTGTCTACCCGAAAAGGGAAAGAAGTGTGTGTAAATTAAGTTTAAGATGTGGAAATGAGTTTGAGGCAATGTAGTTGTGGATAATTTACTGATTCTATGGGGAAGGAAGCCGTTGTCCTTGCAAATGTCAATAAGTAAAGATAAATGAAAAAAGGCATCAAATTTGTCAGAACATGAGTAAAGGAGGATAGGGAGAATAAAGGCTAGGCATACTTTGTAAGATGATGAAAAAGGTCAATTGCTATGGCAGCAAATAAGGGAGACGGTGGGAAAATTGAGGAGTTTTTTCTTCCAAACAAATGTGGAAGAAAAATCTCCAAGAAAAGGAGGGGAAAGGGAGATATAAGTGTTTAAAAAGGTGCAAGAGTCCAATGAGATTTTGGTTGGTGTTGATAAAGGAGGAGGTTAAGTTGCACTTGAGGGAGATGATGTGAAGAGGGTAGATGGTAAGAGGTTCATCCACATTTAGAGGTCTGGAGGGGTTGTAGAAATTGGTGATGAGGGGATTATTAATGAAGAGGATGTCGTCAACATACCTAAAGGTAAGGTGAAAGAGAGAGAGAAAGTTGAAAAGGCTAAGATGTGCTAACTTCTTTATGAACTTGAACTCGAAAGAAGTGAGATACAGGTGGCACCAAAGCGGCGAACAAGAGAAGCCCATAGGGATGCCTTTAGATTAGGTCCAGCAAAGAGAGCCAGCTTGGATAACACATGAAGCAAGAAGAAGGTGGTTGTAGCTTAGAAATGTATCAAAGCTAAAGAGAGTTTTTACATTGGCTCTTTTTGTGAGGTGGAAACTACCAAATTTGAGATAGAAGCCTTTGTAGCCTACTTTTCAAGAAAGATCGCAAAAATAGGTGAGGGATTCCATAAGGCTAAAAGGGCCAAAGTGGGGGATGGCTTCCTAGCAATTACCTATGTCAGCAGAATATAAGGAGTGAATCTCAAGGGGTAAATTAACAAGGAATTGTAAGTTAGAATCAATGCCCCAAAGCATGTTTGTGGAAACATTGAGAAAGTTTTTATAAGTGGAATGTCATTTTTCTCCCTCTAGGGAGATGACATTTTTTAATTCTGTTGGTCAAATGGTTGAGCAAGGCTTGCATGTCAGATGTAATCCTCATGGATGCTTTGTTGAGAATATGAAAAATAAAGGTCGCTTGATAGCAAAAGGGAAGAAGAAAGGCATGATGTTTACGTTGGATGCAGACATGCTTGAATTGAGTGCAGCAATGTTTGCATATGGGACCACTAGTGTAGTTGCAGATATTGATATCTGGCATAAACGCATTGGTCATGTTAATGTACAGTGACTTAAATTAATGCAGGCCCAAAATATTGTTGCAGGATTGCCTAAGTTCAAGGTTGCAGAAATGCATAAGTTATGTGAAGCCTGTCAATTTGGAAAACAGGTAAGGAAACCATTTCCTAGACATGTTCAAGAGAGTAAGACGCCATTAGAATTAATTCACTCTAATGTGTGGACTAGTAAAGCTACATCTATTGAGGCTATCATTATTTTGTCACTTTTATTGATGACTACAGCAGAAAAGTTTGGGTGTATTTTATGAAAAAGAAAAGTGAAGTATTTGAGCATTTTAAAGCTTTTAAAGCTATGGTTGGAAAAGAAACAGGCTTGCAAATAAAATGCCTAAGGTCAGATGGAGGGGGAGAGTACCTCTCAAATGAGTTTGCAAGTTTCCTACAGGAGCATGGCATAAAGTAGCAATATTCATGCAGTCATACCCCACAGCAAAATGGACTTGCAGATAGGAAAAATAGGCATATTGGAGAGGTATCTCATGCCATGCTTAACGAAAAAGACTTGCCAAATTATTATTGGGCTGAAGCAGTTGCTATAGCAGTCTACATAATGAATAGGACTCCCACTGCAGCAATACATGGCATGATGCCAGAGGAGAGGTTTACTGGTAGGAAACCAGATATTTCTCATTTGAAAGTTTTTGGTTGCATTGCCTATGTTCATGTGCCAGATGAGTTGAGATCCAAGTTGGATCCAAAAGCTGAGAAGGGCATCTTTATTAGTTATTCTGTGCAGCAAAAAGGGTATAGATGCTATAACCCTTCTACTCGTAAGTTTATAGTGAGCAAAGATGTTGTTTTTTATGAGATGAGCAGCTGGTATAAACCAGTAAATGTGATTGATGATGTAGATGCACAAAATGGTAATGCTGCATAGAATTCATAGCAGCAATCACAAAATATTAATGGACTTGTAGTGTCCTCTAGCAGTGGTTCACATACTTCACCATGGACAAGCAGATTGAGATCAGGAGGATCTCCTCAAAGCAATGCAGATAGTGGTATGCAAGTATCACCAAAAGGAAAAGAGAAAGTAGATCAGCCCATGGTTGATGTGAATGCATGTCACTCTTATGTGGATGGTGAATCCAGTGGCTCAGACAGAACAAAGCCTTGATGATGAGTTGGGTATTCCTTTTGTTGTTACACTGGAGTAAGGAAGACAAGGGATGTTTTGAGAGCACCTAGTAGTGAGCCTATTTTGTACAGGTCTACTAGAGCTAGGTATCCTATGGATAGGCTGAAATATGATGGATTTATAGCCATTCACTATGCCTATATGGTCGAAGTGATGCATGAACCAGAACCTAGAACCAGAACCCACTTCTTTTGGGCAAGCCATGAGAAAAGAAAAATGGGAGAAAGCCATGGATGAAGAAATGGATGCCTTGGAAGCAAATGCTACATGGGAATTGGTGCCTTTGCCTAAAGACAAGAATGCAATTGGCTGCAAGTGGGTTTATAAGGTGAAGCACAATGCAGATGGTTCTGTGAACAGATACAAGGCAAGATTAGTTGTCAAGGGGTATGCATAGACATATGGCATTGATTATGAAGAAACATTCAGTCCAATTGCAAGGATGGCAACCGTAAGAGTAGTCATTGCTATGGCCGCATCAAAGCGATGGTCTTTACATCAGATGGATATAAAGAATGCTTTCTTGCATGGTGATTTGCAAGAAGAGGTCTATATGGAGAAGCCACTAGGTTATGTTCATGTTGTTCATCCTGAGTTTGTTTACAAGTTGAAGAAAGCCTTGTATGGCTTGAAGCAAGCACCCAGAGCATGGTCTGACAAGATAGGACAGTATCTTGTCACTTTTGGCTTTCAGATTTCCAAGGCAGATTTCTCACTTTATGTGAGAAAAACAGAGAAAGGTATTATGCTGCTTGTCATTTATGTTGATGATTTGATCATCACAGGTGATAGTGATGAAGATATCCTTCATGTGAAAATACTATTGAAGGATAAGTTTGAGATGAAGGATTTGGGAGAGCTGCGTTACTTCTTGGGCATTGAGGTGATTAGATCCACAAGTGGGATATGGCTCTTTCAGAGGCACTATGGATTGGACATGCTGTCCAAATATGGGATGATAGGCTGTAAGCCTATTTCAGTTCCTTTGGAGTAGAATGTGAAGTTGAGTGCAGATGTAGGTGAGCTTCTGGAAGACCCTACTATGTATAGACGCATAGTAGGAAGTTTGATTTATATGACTATTACCAGGCTGGATTTGAGCTATGCTGTTGGGTTGGTAAGTCAGTTTATGCAGGCTCCAAGGAAACCGCATTTAGATGTGGCTAGATGCATACTGAGGTATGTGAAGTCCACATTGTAGTATGGACTATTTTATGAGACTGGGGTTCAGATACAGTTGCATGGATATACTAATGCTGATTGGGCTGGTATTATTTCTGATAGACGATCTACCAATGGATATGTGTTCTCTTTTGGAAGTGCTGCAGTCACTTGGAGCACAATTGCCTTGTCAAGCACAGAGGATGAGTACAGGGGTGTAGCAATGGCTGCATGTGAGGCAGCTTGGTTGCATAAGCTACTTTAAGATATGCATCAATCTACAGATGGGCCAGTTGTCATTTATTGTGACAACATGATGAGTAGTATACACTTGGCAAATAACCCAGTCTATCATGCTAGAACAAAGCACATTGAGGTGCATTATCACTATGTGTGGGAGAAGGTTCTAGTAGGTTTTATTGATCTAGTTTATGTTAGCACAAAGGATCAAGTAGTTGACATATTCACGAAGGCATTGGGTGCAGTGAAGTTGCGCAAGTTTAGAGACCTGCTTAGTGTGCAGGAATTGGCATTAAGCTCGAGGGGGAATAGCTGGATGACAGCTATCTTTATGTACTCTAGTTAGTGGCTCAGTTAGTATGCCACCTTAGTTAGCTGAGTTTGGTTTGAGACCCACATATAGGGTTCACCTATTCTTTTGTACTTAGAGTTCTTTTGGCTTTCACAACTAAGAAGAGGAAAACTGTTTTCAACCTCCACCTTTATGTATATTCCCCCATTGTGTATGTGAGAAAGCTACAAGTGAGACTCCTTCCTTCTCTCCCACTCTCTTCACAGGGAGAGAATAATGAGAGCAAGAGAAGGTCCAGGAAGATTTTGGAAGGAGGAGGGGAAGGTAAAGTCAATGGAGGGAGCAAGAGATTTGGCAATTTCAATAAGTATGACTCAAAAATGAAGAAAGGTGATAAGGAAAAAAATGACTTCTTTTGGTAACTAAGAGGTCCAATTGAGAAAGGCAAAGAACTTAGCTTGAAGGGAGCCAAGAGGAAAGAAGATGTCTAAGTGATTAATCATGTACCATAAAACATGGTCAAGCCATAAGATGGAGGATTTACAAGAGAGATTGGTCTTCTTGATAACGCAGGTACATTTAATGTAAGGATGAAACACATTCTAACAGTTTTTGACATTGTAATTGTCATCTTTGTTTGAGAAGCCAGAGTCCTATCGGTTGGAGCCTTTGGAGTGAAAAAAGATCTTCTTAGTGAGACCACACTTGGAGTGATCAACAGTTTTAAGAAAGAAGGGGATGTTGAGGAAATAATTAGAATTCAAGTGTTGCCGACCATGGTAGGCATCATTTTTGCATTGTTTGACCTCTTTGGAAGAGAGGTTGCAAAGGAAGGCTAGAGATTAGATGGTGAAAGGGGCAAGTACGATGGTCTTGTTATGGCACTGAATATGCAGAACAAAAATCCGCCCGTCAACTTTGAGGATTTCGCCTCTTTTGTTCCATTACTCCCCTCCAAACACATCGAAATGAAAGCCCCTTTGCTCTTCAGCTCTTTTCCTTCCAGAGGTTGAGGAGGCTGGGAGTGAGACTGGGATAGGGTCTCAAAAGAAGCTGTCCTCGGGGGAGAGGAGGTCAAGGTTGATGAAGGAATGAAAGGTGCTGTTGGGAGGAGCAAGGTCGGCGGGGATGTGGAGCGGAAAAGCACCATTGAGAGAATGAGTATATATCATTGGCGAGGCCAGGGATAATGGAGTGATACTCATTAAGAGCAGTGGTATCACCAAGATCAATTGCAGAGAGATTAATAGCAACTCTTTGAATTCTTGCTAAAGCGCCATTAGTTTCAGAGCGAGAAAATTTTAGAAGTTTAACCCAATCATTGAAGGAGAGGATTTTGATGAGTAGAGGGGAGTTTTTCACCAAAGCATTAAGATCATGAGTCCTGATAAACGAAAAGAACTCAAACACTTGAAAGCAAGAGAGTATTGCTTGAGAAGCGCGAGAGGGAGCAGGCAGTGGTTTGTTGAGAGTCTTTGCCTGGAGCAAGACATCGCAGGAATGTTTCTGTAAAGGAGGGGGAAAAGGGAAAAACCAAGTTAGATAAAGGAATCAAAAACAAAAAAAGTGGCCTTGATGACTTAAAGGAACTATGTGCAACCGACCAGAGTTGCAGGGGAAAGTGTTATGTGTAGTAGACATTAACAACACCCCTTTCATAGTGAAAAGTAGACAAATTTGGAGTGAAAAAAGGAAAATGTTTCAATAGAAATATTTTGCAATAAATATCCGCCAAAAGAAATTGACATCATTAGAGGAAGAATAATTTTTTTCCTTTTCCAAAAGAGATAAAGCAAGTAGTAATGCTTTGAAAGTTGTTGGTAGATCACTTTTATTGAAGAGGGGAGTCTATCTACTTGCCACCATCCAACAAGAAAAATAGTGAGAACCAGTTTCAACTTTGGTTGGGAAGACAGGTGTCATCAACGCCCCTCCCTTGTTATCGAAGTCATAATAAAATTGATGCTTTTGCCATACACTTCACAAGAAAAGGTAGCAAAAATAATGAAAAGGTTGGTTTAATGCAGAGTAATGTTTAGCACGATCAATCTAAAGGTTAAGAAGTGACAATATGGCACATTTGTAGTGAAAAAAGAGGGGTTTAATGGAATAAGTGAGGGGGGGGGGCAAAGGGTTTAAATTAAGAAGGGGAGAGAGTGAGAGAGAGGGAGAGAGGGGGGTTATTGCAAGGAGTCTTATAAAGGATCATAGCAAGAACCAAAGAAAATAAAGAGAAATAAGGTGCACTAGATTCATTTTTCTTTTACTAGATATTGATAGAGAGGGGAGGGAATATAGATAGGAGGGGATGGGAGGGGATAATTAAAAAGAGAGGGGAGGAAGGAACCTTAAATATAGATATATATAGAGAGGGGATAATTAAATGGAGAGGGGACGAAAGAAACTTAAATATAGATATATATAGAGAGAGGAGAGGGAATACTTAGATATAGATATTGATAGATGGGAGGGAATAGATATAGATAGAGAGGGGGGGGAAAGGAGTACTTAAGTGTAAATAGAGAGGGGCGAGGAGGGGAAAAGATGTTGAGAGGGGAGGGGATACATAAATAAATAGGACATTAAGTTAACTAATTTAGGTAAGGAAAGAGGGGGGTAATGAGAGTGCTCTCAACGGAAGCAAGAACGGAAGAAGGAGAGAGACAGACAGAGAGCCACACAAGTTTTGGTGGGTGCAAAACCACCCTAATCTTCTTTTTCATTCATTTATATATGTGTTTGAGTATTGTACATAACTGGGGTAAAGGCACAGTGACCTTTAACCCCCACAACCTCCCACTTAAAGGACAATGTGCCTTTAAGGGAGAACAACCAGTGAGCATGCTATCCAATGCCCATCAATACATGACAATACTCAAACCACTGACTAGGTAGACTCTTCGTCAGCATATCTGCAGGGTTATCATTTGTATGAACCTTGACAAGCTCTATGCGCTTGTCCTCAAGTACCTCCCTGATGAAATGGTACCTAACCTCAATGTGTTTTGTCTTTGCATGAAAGACCAGATTCTGTGCTAGTGGAATAGCACTCGTGGAATCACTATGCAATGTCGGTACACCTGTATGAATCCCCAAATCTCCCACTAGCCGATCAAGCCATATAGCCTCCTTGCAACCCTCTGTGGCTGCAACATACTCAGCCTCTGTGGTAGACAAAGCAACACACTTCTGTGCGCGAGACATCCACAACACTGCACCACCTCTGCAAAGGTGAACACATAACTAGAAGTGGGATCTCCTCCTATCCACATGCCCTGCATAGTCTGAATCTGTGTACCCAAGTACATGCATGTCTCCTTTACCAAAGTAGATGCACATCTCCTTGGTACCCTTCATGTACCTCATGATGCACTTAACTGCCTCCCAATGCCTCTTTCTTGGATTAGCCATATACCGGCTAACAACTCCCACTACAAATGCA
Organism: Dipteris shenzhenensis; assembly: GCF_047967505.1. Lineage (NCBI taxonomy): Eukaryota > Viridiplantae > Streptophyta > Polypodiopsida > Gleicheniales > Dipteridaceae > Dipteris > Dipteris shenzhenensis. Next base: position 7,398,216 of record NC_141623.1, read on the forward strand.
ATGTCTGGTCTAGTAGCTATCATAGCATACATAAGACTCCCAACTGCTGATGCATAAGGAACCTTGGCCATCATGGCCCTTTCCTCATCTGATTTGGGACTATCTGTATGACTCAGTTTCACATATGGAGGCAATGGAGTACTCACTGCCTTCCCCCCCTCCATATTGAAACGCTGCAATATTTTTGTAACATACTCTTTTTGTGAAAGCCAAAGGAGTTTCCTACTCCGATCACGCGTGATGCGCATACCAAGAATATGACCTGCAAATCCCAAATCCTTTATATCAAAGGCCTCATGCAACTTGGCCTTTAATGCATCTAGCTCATTAGTATTCTTGCTAGCCAATAGCATATCATCCACATATAGTGCCAAGATTATCAGGCTATTATCCTTAGCCCTTTTAGTGTAGAGGCAGTGATCAATTTCACTCCTTCTAAAACAATGGGACCAAATGAAAGCATCAAACTTCTGATACCATTCTCTAGGCGCTTGCTTAAGACCATAGAGACTCTTCTTCAGCTTGCAAACTAAATGCTCTTTGCCCTTTTCTTCAAAGCCTTCTGGCTGCACCATGTAAATTTCCTCATGCAAATCCCCATGCAAGAAAGCTGTCTTGACATCCATTTGCATAAGCTCCATATCCTCTGCTGCCACTAGTCCAAGCATGCATCTAAGTGTGGTCATCTTCACAATTGGAGAGAATATCTCATCAAAGTCCACACCCTTCTCTTGCTTGAACCCTTTAGCAACCAAATGGGCCTTGTACCTAGGCACATCGTCACCTGTGACCTTCATTTTGTAGACCCATTTACATGGCAATGTCTTCTTTCCATGTGGCAAAGAAACCAAGTCCCAAGTCTTATTCTTCATAAGTGAACTCATCTCTGATTGCATATAGCATACTCCCACTTGCATTGATCTTCACGCATCATAGCCTCTCTATAGCAAGAAGGCTCCCCGCAATCAGTAAGCATCACATAGTCTACCCCTGGAACAAACTTATCAGGCAGTCTAGACACTCTAGATGATCTTCTCAAAGGCATTTCAGCTTGGTGTCCCACCTACATATCAGCCACATTTGGCTCATCATTTCCATTAATAGATGATCCATCATCTACCCTTGATTGTATACCTGTGGGAGTACTTGGTGGTACCATTTCTTGCACATTTGGTGCATGGACAACTTGCTGTCTATCAACATATGCAGGTGGATTCACATCCTGGAAAGTGATTCTCCTCATTTCCACATCCCTCATGGGTGCCTTATGCATCTTCTTCTCATTGAAGACCACATCATGGCTATGTATGGTCTTTTTTGCTTCTGGATCCCAGAGACGATAGCCCATCTCTCCACTTTCACCATAACCCAGAAAGATGCATTTCCTAGACTTAGGATCTAGCTTCTTTCGAAGCTCTTTTGGCACATGTGCATATGCCTCACACCCAAATATATGCAAATGAGAGTAAGAGGGCTTCTTGCCACTCCATGCCTCTTCAGGAATACCACCATCCAAACTCTTACTAGGTGATCTATTGATCACATGCACTGCAATCTTCATTGCCTCAGCGCAAAAACCACCAGAAAGACTTGCATTGGAAAGCATGCATTGCAACCTTTCTTGAATGGTACGGTTCATCTTTTCTGCAACTGGATTTTGCTCTGGAGTACGAGGGGATGTGAGCCCCCTCTTAATCCCACGTGTATCACAGAAATGTTGAAAGTCATGAGAGAGATACTCTCCACCATTGCCAGTCCGTAGGCATTTAAGCGTTCTACTTGACTGATTCTCAACCAAGGCCAGCCATTTCTAAAATACCTGGAACACATCACTCTTCTGAGCTATAGCATAAGCCCACACTTTCCTAGTTGCATCATCAATGAATGTCACATAGTATTCAGTCCCACCTAATGACCGTGTAGGCATGGGACCACATATGTCTGAATGCACCAAATCAAGCTTTTCAAAATCTTTCTTTCCCCTTCTTTTATGGGCTGATTTAGTCTGCTTCCCATAAAGATAGTGCTCACAAAATTCAAAATCAAAGAAACTCAAATGCAGTACATAACCCAAATGGCATAAGAGTTTCATTCCATTCTGGCTCATGTGCCCCAACTTGCAATGCCACAAAGAAGTGCTTGGCTGCTCGGTTATTGCAACAACATGATCAAATACCCTTGATACATGTAAGGGATACAAAGTCCCACACTTGGCACCCCTGGCCAAAAGCATAGAGCCCTTCTGAATTTTCCAACTCTGAAAGCCAAAAGTGGTGTGAAAACCAGCATCATCTAGCTGACCCACTGAAATAAGACTCTTGGTCAACTTAGGCACATGTCTCACATGTTTCAAAATAAATGCTGACCCATTTGCAAAAGAAAACTTTATGTCACCTGCTCCCACTATGTCACATGCATAGTCATTTCCAAGATGCACACAACCTGTCTTTCCACTGTCATAAGTGCAGAACCATTCCTTATGGAGAGTAACATGGAATGAAGCACCAGAATCCAAAATCCAATCCTGGGAATATGCATCATCTGAAGTGGTAAGCAACTCTACAGATAAACTAGACATGAAGAGAACGTCATTGTCACTATCATGTGTGACTGCATTGATCTCCTCAATTTTCACTTTTCCTTTGTCCTCCCTTGGACTCTCTTCCTTTTGATTTGCACCCCGATTCGCATTCTTTTTCTTATCCTTTTGCTCTCTTTTCAGCTTGTAGCAATCCTTTTACTTTCTTGGGACTTCCCCTGGAACTGTGATCTACCCCTTTGCACATTTAAGGCTGCATCCTGCTTGTTGCCATCCATAGACTTCCGTCTAATCTCCTCAGCCAACAAGCTACCCACAACATCATCAAATTTCAGTACTCCACCAGGTGCAGAGTTACTGACAGTTGTACGGAAGGTATCCCATGACGATGGCAATGAACATAAGAGAAATATTGCCTTAGTCTCCACATCAAAATTCATCTTCTGAGCCTAAAGCTGGCTGAAAATAATATTGAATTCATTCAAGTGAGAAGCAATGGAGACCCCTTCTTTCATCTGCAGCTCAAACAACCTCTTCATGAGGTAAACTTTATTAGAGGCAGTTTCCTTCTCATAAGTGGCACACAGTTTCTTCCACAAATCTTCCATAGTCTGCTCATTTACTACTGTGAAATAAACTGACTCTGCAAGATGAAGTCTAATAGTAGACTTTGCTAATGCATCCAACTCATTCCAATCATCCTCAGACATATTTGCAGGCTTAGCTTCAATACCTGCCAAGGGTTTATCTGCTTCTTTTGAATAAGCACATCCCTTATTTGTTCTTTCCACAAAGAAAAGTTTGTCCCATCAAACTTTTTAATGCTGAAAAACTCCTTTTCAGACATGGAAGAGGATGCCATGATGCAAATGAAACAAAATCTCAAATGCTAGTGCCTGCAAGAGAGAATCACACCAAATACCAGGTGCACCCAAATGTGTATGCCACAATAGATTGAAATATCACCAAAACTCAAAGCTCAAAGCATCTGACTCATGTGCATATACTATGCATCCATATGAGCAAATCTGGCCCAAAAGAAAATGCCAACTGCAATGGCAATCCAAAATGCCAATAAGTGCCAAATGACTCAAGCATAAACACCGTCCACTGGCATATGGATTAATAATATCTCATCCAAGAGAGCATAGCACTATTAGTGCATCACCGGCAATGTGTCAAAGCTGTCCCTCAGCATAAAATAGCATCCATGTGCAAAGCATCCATAAAAATAGCATCCCACAAGGCATTTTGGGCCTATCAGCGCATCCAATAAGGACCGCAATGCATCCAAATGGCCTATAAGTCATCCACTGCAACCCAATGCATACCACGAATGGGCGCACACTGCTCAAATTGTAACCAGATTGATCTGCATAAGGTATGCTCAAGAAATCATAGTCCCACGGTAATGACCGCTACTGAAAATAGAACCTGAGATGCCTCAAACATGGGCGCCATTGCATTATCGGACTCAGCAAGAAAATTTGCAAATATCTCTCTTCTGCCAGAACTCCAAAATCCCAACCGATGAGTGAGAAATGGGAGTCAATACTTATCCACTGCCATGTGTTATAAATCTAAGGTTTCAAAACCTTAGAATGAAAAATGCATAACAGAGAGGCGAAATCGAATACACAGAGATCTATAACTCTAAAAATCCTCCACCGAATCACACAAGAACTGACAGGTAGGGGTTTTTGGGCATCCGGAACGCAATGGGATAGACGGTTTTGGAAACCGTGGTCTCAATCATTGGGTCCAACACACGGACTGAAAAACGTTTTTGGAAACAGAGCTGTTTGTAAACTCCACCGGAGTGCGAATGATGAGCAACATAGAAGTTTTAGGACCTCCTGAGTCCACCGGAACTGACAGATCTGCAAATGGTTGCTCCAAACTTGAGTTCCAACACCCGGGCAAGAAACGCAGAACTGACACAATGAGTCAAAAATCCAATGAAATGATCCCAGATTCAAGAATGGAGGTGTTTCCAAGCTCTTGAAGTGAAGTGGACACCAAAAGCAAGCAATAGTTGCCTCTACAAGTCAATACGGAGTCTCTGTCATCGAATGGAACAGGGAAAAGCTCAAAAAACGACTTTTTCTTTGAAAACACTTAACAGGCTCTCAAAACCACTTCGCAAAACCAAAGTGACTTTTCCAAAGGTTCCTCCAAGGTCTCTACACACTCGGATGCAAGTAAAGTCACCCACAAAGCTTCCCACAGAGCTTCTCCTTCCTTCCACAGAGCTACTGAGCTTCAAGTGTGTGTGTGTGTGTGTTCCACCAACCACATTCTTGCAGGTCTGATACACAACCCAAGTGAGGGTAGCAATCAGTCCATCAAAATGGATTGGTTTGGACTACTGCCCTATATAAAATCACATCAATTATATAAAAAGTAAAGGTAACTTACTACTGAAATCCATATCCCATTAATGTTGTGATGAGTATGAATGGGTGTTGGAAGTACGTTTAGAGTAAGATCATGATTTCTCAAGGGCCCAATTACACATGGCAGTGGATAAGAATCAGCATTTTTAAGGTAAGTAGAAGTAATAAGCCTCTCCCACCAGTCGACAAAGGGTGGAAAAGCTTTCATAACCATGAAAAAGCATGTTTGACCAATTTGTCTAGGACATCCATAGAGTGTATCAAGTGAAGTTCCTACGACCACTTGGTTGAGGTTATGAGTAAAAATGACTTTGGATGGTCCTGGATTTCTTGTGAGTCCACACTTTATTATGGTTTTGTGGAAATTTCCATTGAACATCATTGTTGTGATAGCCTATCATGCTAGTGGGGGGGCCGCCAATGGACCCAACCAAGAAGGGACTTATGAGAGAAGCAAGCAAATTTGACAAGTTAGGATCTTTGAAATCCAATGAACTTGCAAGGGTGTTTGTTACCTACTATTTCAAAAACTCTACATCTCCACCATTCCACATTCTTATTCAAAACTTTGAAAGGCCCTCAGCAGCCATTGCTTCATCCAGACTATGTTCACAATTGAATAAATGCTTGAAGGTGCATCAAGGTGATTCATCAAGGATATTTCATATCTTAAGCTTTCCTTGTTTCATTGTTTAAATTCAATTGATTATCCTAGCTACATTTTTAAGTTAAAAATACAAGGAAGCCATTTCTTGAAGATTTTTTAGATGATAAACATTCAAAAGATAACTTCTGTAGTAATCAAGCTATCCTAGTAAAACATCGTACAATTCTCATTTCAATCCAATTCATTTATGTAAACGTATACAATAAAAGTCAAGAGTACTATATCTTTCATCATAAGGTATGCAAGTGTACTGTTCTAAGTTGCTAACATCCTTCTATGCAATGCCATGCCCAAGATTTTACCTTGCAAATTTGATGGAGAGGTGTGCCAACTCACCTGGCACCATCACAACCAAATGAAAGAACAATTCATTCAAGCTATGGAAGCCAGGCCTCAAAGCCATCACATAGCTGTTATCCATGTCTTTCTATCTAAATTTGGATCAATAAAATCTTGACATTCTTACAATAGGAAGAAACAAAGGTTGGTATATAAAATTTTTGTAAAATAACTCAAGGTCTTTGAAAGGCTAGAAGTAGACTAGAAACAACTAATTTGGCCTAGCATTAATGATTGGTGGAATCTAGTAAATAACATGTTTAATTCTTGTATTAAAAGGGTGAAGAAATACTCCTAATGTTAGGGCCATGGGATCCCATGCTGCATGGTGTCCAAAGGCCACATCTAAATTTTTTACAGTAAATGAGGAGAGATGGCTATGTATTGAAAGAATCATGAGAGCAGGCATTCTCTACTAAAGGAAAAACGTTTTTAAAGAGGTAGAGTTAGAAATCAATAACTCAGGTAGAAACAATCTTCAAAGCAAAGTGGAAAAGGATAATCCTGCCTTGATGGAATTTGCAAAAAAGATTAGCTAATGTAATGAAAAGCCTTTTCTTGGAATATAAACTAAACCCCTTGGTTGTCACTCACTGTTTCTAACAACTAGTGTTGTGTGGTTAGGCTACTTTTTTACACTTCATGGAGATCTAGAAAAAATTTTTCTTAACACATATTCTTTGGAAGGGATTTCACTAGAAATGCTAAAGGATTTTCTTGGATCTTTCTACATACTTCCCTTTTAAACCTATAAGAGGACCTATTTGACATGTAATAATCCATTATTCCCCTCAAGAGCACTTGAAGTGTACGATCTTGGAGGCACGAATTCAGTAGTCTCATTAGTAGTAGGACACATGGATTTTCTTTGCTAGCTTAAATGACTTAGCCGAGCAAATCAAGATCTAGGCAAAGCAATAGCTAATGTCGGCAATACTTATAAATTTTGTCAAACTTCTTCCCATACTTTCTTTCACTACAAGAAGATGTGGCATATCCTCAATAGATGAATTATCCTTAATATGGGAAGAACTTATCTGAAAAGTAGGTGCCTTGATGAAAAATTAAATTGCAAGAATCATGTTTATGGTATGACCATGCAATGGTTCATTCTTAACAATGTAAGCCACGAATTACCGAGTACCCCTACCTTCATTTGTTAAAAGAAAATCTTCCAACTGGCAAAATAAAGTTTAAATAGCAAAGCTTCCACTTTGAGACTTGATAGTAACATTGTTGATGATAGATTTAGTTAAGGAATATAGGGGAGTAGTTTCTATTTTGAGCTATAATGAACATGGTCCTCTTGGCAATTGATACATCGAAACATGGGCATAGCCTAGCTTCTTGTCTACCCAATCTCAACATTATCTAGCTAGCTCTCTCTCTCTCTCTCTCTCTCTCTCTCTCTCTCTCTCTCTCTCTCACACACACACACACACACACACACATGTCTCTCTTTCTCTCTCTATCATTCATATGTCTCTCTTTTTGCTCTCTAAACAAAATGTCAGTGTACTTCAAGAAGGGAGCCATGTAATGATCCAAACTAAGGGCATCAATATAGAAAGAAGGCAATTTTGATTGTGAAGATTTAAAGAATTTTAAAATATGTAATGATGTAGCTAAGTATCTTTGCTCAAAGACATCAGCTATTGAACCAATGACACATATTGAATCACTTAGTTCTTGACCCATTAATGACAACTTTGCAAGATAAGGAGGGAAACAATAAAGCTTTTGTGAAGGAAGCAATTGTATCTCAAGTATGGAGTAATTGCACTTTGGTAAAGCAACCTAATTCCTCAACATTACTATAGCCTCTAAGATGTGAAACATTCACAAGATGTTGCAATCTCTAGACTAATTAGTTTTGCACTCCTATAGGGATCATCCACTATGTAAAAACCCCCACATAGGATGTGCACGACTATGAGAAACTCGATGGTAGTAAGTAAGATACTTAGAGAAGTAATGTTGGCCTAAAGAACTAATGAAGGAGATTGATAAGCAATGAGCGACTTAAGATTTTAAGCAAGACAAGGGAGCCAATTTGCAACCATGATGATATAGTTAAAGAAAAGGGGAGGATGTGTTTGGTGTCATGGGAAGCCACTAACCTATTAGGATCCATTGCTTATGTTCAAACAAGCTCAAGTTGTGGAAGAGTCTAGGCCAACTCACCTAAGCAACTTGTTGAGATGAATTCCAAAAGGAGATTCATAGGTTAACCCTTTGTAACAAATGTCTTAGTGCCAAAACATATGAACCCAAGGGTTGAAGATGTCCTAAAGAAACTACCAAAAATCGGTGTTAATAGTGATGCTATTTTGAAATATTCCTTGGTGGTATGGGATACCAAAATAGATAAGAACGTGTGCCTTAGTGGTATGGAAAGCCTAGAATGGAGTCTCTAGGGTTAAGAATTAACTATAGATATCTACTTAGGTGACAAATGCTAAGACCTAGCCATTGGGGTCAATTGCTATAGGAGTGGCAGGGATGTTGTAGGACATTACAAACATATGGTGTTATAAGCATAAAGTCAACCCTATGGTTGACCAGTAGTACTTGGGTACCATATATACCAAGTACTTGTATTGTTTCATTTGAACATTTCTATTGGAGCTTTCTTGTGTGTGCACTCTTGCTCACTTGTGTTCACAACCTGTCTCCACTTTGTTCCTACATTTGGTATCAGAGCGCTTTCGTCTCTAGAGCCCATTCTCGCGCTTGCTTCTAGACACCCGCAAGCTTGGTGCTCTAGTGCGTGTTCATGGTTCTCACATTCAGCTCTCCAGCTTTCATTTGAGTTGTATGGATGTCCGTACATTTGTATGGATCTATTCGTACAATTGCATGACAATGCTCGAAGTCCGTACAACTTGTCAGAAGCTCCAGCCTCTCCCGGGTGTGTTCTAGTAGCTCTAGGCATCTGTATACTTCTCCAAGCTCTTCCCTATACATGTATGTGTTCAAAACTACTCCCGACAGCTTCATTCAGCTCCAAGCAGCTCACTTTAGCTCCTTTGTCATCTTCAGCTTGTTAACACAGTCAGTGGACTATTTTGCAGGTGGTTCCAGCCAAGGTGCACTTTCAATAAGTGTTTTGAGCTGTGTATTTTGTTTCGGGACTATTTTTGCAGCCCATACTCTTGCACTCTCATGTGCATTCACAGATACTCTGCATTGTTGGGTGCATTTGCAATTACTTTATAGTTGTGGATGCCTTTGGCTCTGTTGGATGCATTTGAGCACTTGTGGGTGCGCTATTTCAGATTTGGGTTGTGCATTTTCAGTTTGGGATTGCACTTCAGTGCAGTAATTGGTTGATGCCATTTTTGTAGTGATTGCATTGCACAGTCAGTGGCATTTCAGAGCAACTAGTCGTACTTTGTATTTGCAGCCAGTATTAGTTTGGGATTTGTAGGCACATTTGCAGCCAGTTGCACTTTTGGGACTTGCAGTTCTTTTTGCAGGTACATTTGCAGCCTGTGGGTATCCCATTTTGCATCATGTCAACTTTTCATACAGTTTTGGCAATTTGTCCGAGGGTGACAAGCTGGATGGACCAAACTATGCCTTGTGGTCACTCATGCTTAAGAACATCTTGGTTGGTAAGGGCTTGTGGGATATTGTCAGTGGGGATGAGGTGAGGCCAGCAAGCTCATCTACATCCAGCACATCTTCTTCGGGTCAGATTACAGGTAGACAATTACAGGTAGACAGCAGTCTGCTATAGCCCCTCCTGCTAGTCTCATAGCATCGATGGAGGAGCATAAGAAGTTTGACCACCATAGTGCCCAAGCAATGTTTTTGATTGCTACAAATGTGAAGAGGCACATTATGACGACTATCAAGTCATGCAAGGATGCAAAGGTAGTAGCATGGGAAAGATTGGCAAACATGTATCATGTTAAGAATGAGGCAAGGGCCACTACCTTGACAAATCAGCTCAAGGATCTCAACATGCAGGAAGGCCAGGCCATCACTGATCATATTTCCAGGATCACGGATCTACGTGATCAGCTCACAAGTATTGATGAGGAAATAGAAGACAAGAAGCTCCTCTCTATCACTCTCAATAGCTTAGCGCCCTCATATGGCACATGCGTTACTTCATTGACCATTGTTCTCAGGGCAACCCCCTTCTCGTTCGATGAGTTAGTTGGGCTTTTGTTGCAGGAAGAGGAGAGATGCTCAAATTTCTCCCAAGCCTATCGTCAGGGTGAGCAAGCACTTGCCATGGGTGGAAAGGGCAAATTTCAAAAAAAGATTGATCCAAAACACAGCCATACAACTCAGTCCAAGGAGGGGAATGCAAGCAGTTCAAGAAAAAATTAAAAAAAGGGCAAATGCAACTATTGCAAGAAGCCAGGACATTACATTGCAGAGTGTCAGAAAAGGATTGTCAATGAAAAGAAAAGGCAAAGGGATATCTCTAGCAGTAATTTTGTTGCCCCCACTAAAACTCGTGCTTCAGATACACATGGTGAAGCTCATCTTGCCCAAGGTGATAGAGATTTTGTGTTTGCTGCATTTAATAAGAAGATGGATGCCAGGGGGGATTTGAATGCTGAAAATCAATCAAAGGATGCTTCCCTTGTTGCAAGTGATACATGGTATATCGATAGCGGTGCTACTAATAAGCACATGACTCCTGGCGACTCCTGGCCAGGAGTGGTTTGAGAGCGTCACACCTGTTCATGGCAGATAGGTTATGTGTGCCAATGATGCTTCTCAAGACATCATCGGAGTTGGGCACATTCCTATTCATCTTGATAATGGTCCGAAAGTTAAGTATATCTGAGATGTTTGGTATGTTCCAGATTTGAGGCAAAATTTGATTTCAGTTTCAAACATTGCCCATGATCAACATATGTTGGTCGAATTTCAGGATAACCAATGCAGGATCAAGGATCCAAAGAAAGGGTATGAGGTTGTAGCAACAGGCACATATGATAGAGGCTTATACAAGCTTGATGCTCATCCTTATGATCAGGATGTATTGGCTGTAGCAAACACTTCCCAGGCTTATTTATGGCATGCCAGGTTTGGACATGTCCATCACAGGGCATTGTCTTACTTGTACAACAATAATATGACTCAGGGAATGCCGAAATTGCAGCAACCAGCGAATGAAGTGTGTGAGGGGTATGTACTTGGCAAATCGCATCACTTACCATTCAGTAAACAAGGCAAAATTTGGGTCAAGGCAACCAGAGTGTTGTAGATAGTGCACAGTGATGTATGTGGCCCCATGACTATTCCCACGCATAGAGGAGCTAGGTAGTTTGTGACCTTTATAGATGACTTCTCTAGGTTCACATGGCTTTTTCTCATGAAGGAAAAATATGAGGTGTTCTATTGGTTTCAGTAGTTCAAAGCTATGGCTGAGAACCAAACCAATTCTAGAATTGGAACACTCAACTCAGATAGAGGGGGAGAGTACATGTCACATGCATTCCAGGGATTTTTGAAGTAGCATGGGATTAAACATCACTTGACATGCCCTTACACACCACATCATAATCCACTCTCTAAGAGGAAGAATCGTACTCTCATGGAGATGACGAGATGCATGCTGAAATTCAAGAGAGTCTCAAAGGCTTTTTGGGGAGAAGCAGTTGTGACAGCCACTTACATTCAGAACAGATGCCCTACCAAATCTTTGGTTAATGTGACTCCATTTGAGGCTTTGTATGGCTTTAAGCCAAAGGTTAGTCATTTCAAAGTTTTTGCTCAGTGGCATATGCTCCAGTTCCAGATGCACATCGGACAAAGCTTGATGACAAGAGTGTCAAATGCATTTTCATGGGGTATAGCACTGAAAGCAGGGGATTTAGGCTTTATAATCCCGCTACCAGGAAGGTAATAATCAGTAGAGATGTTCTCTTTATTGAGAATGAGTGCACACAGCCCGCTAGTGCAGACTTGCCACCATACAATTACACCCCTTTGGACATCATCCAATTTGAGGATGATGAGATGGAGTCTCTTGATGCTTCCCATTCTACTTCTCATAGTTCAGATGGCTTGCCACATGTTGAGGATGGCTCTCCCTCAAATGTTTTAGATTTGGAGCCAATTAATGAGAATAGACAGCCTCATGTTTGGAGGCATTATCAATGTCGTAAGGCCACTAAAGATGTGGGAAAACCAGGGCCAGCAACACTCAGAAAAATAAAAAAAAGGCCAATTTTGCTTTGATGACCTCAGTGATCACACTAAGGAAAATGAATTTAAGAATCTCTAGAAGAACCTTCCTCAATACTTGAACTATGCTTTCATGACTGTCGAGAAGCAAAGCTAAGCCCTTGCCAAGCTGCTTAGTAATAATAGAAGAAATCCATAAGAGACACCAATGGTGAGACTATTTTGAACAACAAAGAAGCATTAACATCATAAAATGAACAACATCATCACTTGAAATAGATAAGTCCTTTTATTGCATAGAATGAGCATAGTTGTTCTATGCTTTTTTGTTGTTCAAAAATAGTCTCACAATTGGTGTCTCTTGTGGATTTCTTCTATTATTACTAAGCATCTTGGCAAGGGCTTCTATTATTACTAAGCTCAATAGATCAGTCCTTCTATGCTTTTTGAACACCAATGGGAGCCAAAAAGCATAGAATGAACAACATCATCACTTGAAATAGATCAGTCCTATTGAAAAATATCATGTGAAAAAGAAATGCACAAACAATAGCCTAGCACACAAAACCATGACACCCTGAAGCTATAAATCATTCTCCATAGCCTTTAGAGTAGCATAGGCAGTAGGGAAATCACATATCCTTCACTTTCAGCAAAATAAACCCAATTTGTTAGTAATATATACATTGCAGTAATATGTTGAGATATGAAACCTCCACTGAAAAAATAAAGAAGAATGAAACTTCTGAGGATGAATCAATAGTTCCATTGTATGAGCAGACTCAAACTACCTCTCATAAAATAAAACATGACAAAAGTGGATAGAAATTCAAGAACCAAAGAATCCCTAAATCCTGCAAAGAAAAGATAAGGCCGGTGGATGACAAAATGCCAGAATGGCAAGACATAAAATGGGAGGAGAACTCCAAAGCTCTGATACCATGTTGCAAATGTGATCACACAATGGAGAGGAAAGCTCACGAGGGAGGAGAGAGATGGAGGACCACACGAGATAGGAGCATTGTCCGCCCACGTCCTATGGTTACATGGTTTCTAGGTGCATCCCTTGGCTACACGAACTACATGACAACAAACTCAAACCGATATTTGTATATTATACTTGGCAAAAGGGTTTACAAAAATCCATCAATAATAATATGAAAAGCTTAGATAGCCACTAAGAAAGTTCCAACATTATTTATAGTTTAATATAACGTAGAATGCTAGTATTATCAATAGAAAAAAATTTGAAGGTATATGAAAGAAGCCAATGAGAATCGTAGAATGTTAATCCAATAAGTTTATGAGCTATAAGAATCTTTGTATATAAAATCAACTTAATATAAGCAATATATCAATGTCCTTTGTACTGTAGCCTTATAGTTTGTTTTTACTTTGATTTGGCTCCCATACAAGTAGTGATGCCATGTCCACCACAAAGAAGCAAGAAATTGGATGTACAAAAATACTTTAATATATTACAAAAAGTTTGAAACAAGGCTCTATAGATTGCATTAGTCTTTATTAACATGGTCTTGAAAAAAAATTTTCCAAGGAAAAGACTTCTATGAAGTATGAGAAATACCTACATGGGCAAGCTCAAAGCGGAAATACATCATGGCATTATTGTGCATGAGGAAACCCCCTTGAAATATGGAATAGAAAACTCAAAATGAGCTGGGTTGAGGCTGAAAGTGCCACCTCAACCCTATTGTAGTCTCTAAGAAAAAGGGGGAACCCTTCCATTCCCTAAAGAATATAACTCAAAGACAAGACAAGGCTACAAGAATGAGGGCGACTTGGCTTAAAGTAAGTTTGTAAAGTACCCCTACCATTATCCTTGATGGTTTAAGGATTGTTCCTTAATATTCTATTTGCTAACAATGGGGACAATTTCTTTATTTGCAAGTCTACATGCCGTATACTATTCTCTATTTTGATTGATGCCAAGAGGTGACCCCCATGATATGAGGGGTATATTCTATCAAATCAAGACCATGATTTGCAGAGAGTCTTCTGGCGGAGGCTTTGGAGATCCCGAAGAAATAGAAAGGTCACTCTATTTTTTTGGCTTTCTATTCATGGAGGGATTGTAGTGAATAGGTGGAGGTCTAGATTTAGGGCAGACCCCACTTGTCCTAGGTGCTCGTCTGTTGATGAGTCGATTCATTATTGTCTATGGGGCTATAGGCATGTGAGAGCCCTTTGTATGGTGATTGTGAGGGTCCTCAGTACTTTTGCTCCTTCTTATTTCTTCATGACGTGGGGATCAGTGGCTTGGCTCTCCCTATTAGGGTCTCAAATCTTCTATGAGTGGTAGGAGCCATATTGATTCGACGTCACACCTAGTCAAGGCTTGCTCTCTGGAGGATGTGCCTATCTCTTGCTATAGACTAGTACATGCTGATGGGGATACCGTTTGGGAGATACTGGCTAGCATCACTACTTGGCATATTTGGGGGCCAAATGGACAGAGGCCTTGGACGAATCTCAATTCCATCCCTCGCACACCCTGGCCAGTATTTGGGCTAACATCGTTCACACACTGATGGCCAATTGGGCGAGCATGCAAGGTATAAGACTTGGGACTTGGTTTCTTTGCCACATGGAAAGAAAGCATTGCCATGTAAATGGGTCTACAAGATGAAGGTCACAGGTGATGATGTGCCTAAGTACAAGGCTTGTTTGGTTGCTAAAGGATTCAAGCAAGAAAAGGGTGTGGACTTTGATGAGATCTTCTCTCTGGTTGTGAAGATGACCACACTTAGATGTGTACTTAGACTTGTGGCAGAAGAGGATATGGAGCTTATGCAAATGGATGTCAAGACAGCTTTCTTACATGGAGATTTGCATGAGGAATTTACATAATATAGCCTAAAGGCTTTGAAGAAAAGGGCAAAGAGCATTTGGTTTGCAAGCTGAAAAAAAGTATCTATGGCCTTAAGCAAGCTCCTATAAAATGGTATCCCTATGGTAGTTTAAAATTTCACTAAATCGCTATACAAGAAAAGGAGGGAGCTATTCTAATGCATGCTAATCTCCCATCATGGCATGCCTAGGGTATGACTTCTTAAAAAGGTGTAACTTCTTAAAAAGGTGTAAAAGTCTACTTGTTAAGTGGCCGTAAGTGAAGAGATGTATGAACCCATAATCTACTATGTGTTGAGGTGATACCTTTGATGGTGACCAACCACCACCCTAAAAAATGAGTGACCTTGGAACGCAACAAGTCATTTTCCTTTGTGATCATTTGGGGGGCTAAGCTTGCTTCGTACATGATAAATTGACCCCAGGTGTGAGCAAGGGCTAATGGTGGGCATATTTTAGCCACTTTTATGAAGGTCACCTTTGTGGGTGAATCACTTGGTATTTAAAAAACATTACCCAAAAACTAGGCCTCAAGAAACATTTTGGTAGACTTGACTTAGGAGTTGGGGGACAGGGGGGGGAGGAAACATTCTGGTTCAAATTTCCTTGCACAAAACATTTTGGAAGTTTTGCCATGTGGGAAAGAGGCCCTATTCCATGTAGTATTCAACATCATCAGTTTCTACAGAGGAGGCCCACGTACCTAGCCAGGTGCGGCTAGGGGTAGGGGATTGTCGGCCCGGGGTCGCACTTACCCCGGGCCGACAATCCCCTACCCCTAGCCGCACCTGGCTAGGTACGTGGGCCTCCTCTGTAGAAACTCATGGTGTTGTCGTAATGTGGCAATATGTTTAAAACTTGCTCTGAATTAATTGTAGTAGGGGCAAGATGATCAATAGGAAATTTGAGTTCAAAGGATCTACCGTTAAAAACGAACAGCCGGCAAAAGAAATCCCAAAGAAAAAATGCAACATTACAAACTAGACATAAGCATTTGCAGCAGATTTTCCTTACTCCTAAAAATCTTACCGGATGAGTTGTGTGTGAAACTACGACATCGGAACATCCTAAATTTGCTTCTTTCGGCTACAAAGAAAATCGAGTTATGAACAAAGAAAATTCTTTACTACTTGTTTTGCGCTATGCAGTATTTCGTCTAGATTAAAGTCTTGGGCAAGGGCGATGGTTCTTCATCTTGCTTGCATTCATTAACTAGTATGTTTTGCACTGATTCTTCCATTTGTCTAGTACTCGTGGAATTTTTAGATCTTTTGAAGACTCGAAAATGTGTAGAATAGAAGGCTCGGATGAGACTTTTCGAGCTGTGGATGCTCCTCAGAGGCAAACGATGCCCATATCACGGGATATTATTTACTCCCTTCTGCAGGGATGCGGTAAGGATGGAGGCTTGTCAGCTAGCAGGGGAGTACATGTCCTCATGATTAGCAGTGGACTTGACTCGGTAGCTGTACTAGGAGATCACTTGATCCGTCTGTTCAGCTCTTGTGGGAACTTGCTAGAAGCAAACTTGGTATTTTGCAAAGTTGCAAAACCAAGTGTTCATACGTGGCATGCAATCATCTCTGCACATGATATATTTGGAAAAAGTGACAGGGCTCTTGAATTATATGATATAATGCAATATGAAGGTATCAAACCAAACAAGTTCATATTCCTGTGCATTTTGAAAGCATGCGGCAAGCTACGAGCTCTACAGCAGGGTAGGCAAATACATGAGAGTATAATCAGAAAGGGACTTATGTCAGATGTGCTTATTGGGAACACCCTTGTCGACATGTATGCTAAATGTGGAAGCCTAGATAAAGCTCGCTTAGTATTTGATGAATTGCAAAATCGAGATAAGGTGTCATGGTGTACAATGATTTCGGGTTATGTCCAGCATGAAAATAGTTATTCTGCGCTTGAACTCTTTGAACACATGCTACGAGAGGGCATAAAACCGGATGAGGTTACTTTTTCATGCGTCTTGAAAGCATGTAGCTGTATGGGAGCCGTAGAGCAGGGACAGATCCTGCATGAACAGGTCATCTATAGTGGATTTCAGTCAGATGTGATGGTTGGAAGCACTCTTATTGATATGTATGCGAAGTGTGGGAGGCTTAAGCAGGCACGCAAAGTATTTGATGATTTGATGAATCGAGATGTTGTTACATGGAGTGTAATGATTTCTGGATATTCCCTGCATGGACATGGTATTTTTGCTCTTGAGCTTTTTGAGAGGATGCAAGCTGAGGGCATAAAGCCCAATAAAGTGACATTTTTGTGCGTTTTGAAATCTTGCTCCGACACAGGATTTTTAAATCAGGGCAGGCTAGTACACGATCAGATTATGAAACAAGGGCTTGAATCAGATTTAGATCTTGCAAACACTCTGGTAGACATGTATGCCAAATGTGGTTGCTTGGAGGAGGGACGGAAATTGTTTCACAAAATATTGAATCGAGATGTGGTGTCATGGGGTGTAATGATTTCAGGGTATGCCCAGCATGGGAAGAGTCTTCCTGCACTTGAACTTTTTGATAAAATGCAACAAGAGGGGATTGAACCAGACACTTTCACTTACTCTTGCATTTTGAAAGCATGTGCCTGCATAGGAGAGGTAGGACAGGGTCAATTGATACATGGATTGATTGTCAGAAGTGGAGTTCAGTCAGATGTGGTCATTGGGAGCTCTCTTATTGATATGTACGCTAAATGTGGGAGCCTTGTGGAGGCATACAAAGTGTTTGACTCATTGCCAAATAGAAATGTGATATTATGGGGTTCCATGATTGCAGGCTATGTGCAACATGGGCAAGGCCTTCCTGCTCTTGAGCTGCTGAATAAGATGAAACAGGAGGGTGTAGAGCCAAACAAGGTAACATTTTTGTGCACCTTGAAAGCTTGTGGGAGCATGGGAGCTTTAGAGCAGGGCAAGCTTATACATGATCAGATCATCAATAGGGGACTCTACTCAGATAGTGAAGTTAGTAACACCCTTGTTGATATGTATGCCAAATGTGGCAGTCTAGATGAAGCATGTAAAGTTTTTGACGAACTGACCAATAGGGATGTTGTATCTTGGGGTGCATTACTTGCAGGATATGCTCAACAGGGCAACTTCAGGCTGGCCAAACAATGTTTTGAAGTGATGCAACAAGAAGGTGTACAGCCAAATCATATGATTTATACTAGCCTTCTCACAGCCTGCAGCCATGCAGGTCAAGTGAAAGAAGGTGACTCCTATTTCAAGTGTATGATAGAAGCCAATGGCATTATGCCAAATATTGAACATTTGAATTGCATGGTTGACCTTCTTGGGCGTGCAGGACATTTAAATGAGGCAAAAAAGTTACTCCAAACTATGCATATCTTGGCTGATATCACTGGTTGGACATCTTTGCTTACTGCCTGCAGGACATATGGGAATTTGGAATTAGGGAGACAATGTTTTGATCAGGTTGTCCAGCTGGATCCTAACTTTACTTCTGCTTATTTGATCATGTCAAACATTTATGCTGATGCTCACATGTGGGACGATGTCCTGAGAACACAGCAGGTGAGAAAATGTGTCACGGCAGGTAAGAAACCTGGGAAGGCCTGGCTTGACATTCAACATGAAGCTTATGAGTTCACTGTGGGAGACAAAAGCCATCTGCAGAGTGAGAAGATTCATATTAAATTAAATAGATTGAGAAGGCTCATGGACAAGGAAGGATATTCTCCACAATTAGACTTGGCTTTAGAGCTAATTTCAGATAGGTACAAGGAAGAATCTTTTTCTGGACATAATGACGAAGTAATACATTTTTTGGGTAATTCAGTACAGCGAAATATGCAAACATGCTCTGATGTTGCCAGGAATAATTCAGCATAGCGAAATATGCAAACATCCTCTGATGTTGCCAGGGATGATTGTCAGAAATTGCAGTCAAAAAATTCTACTAAGTGATGCTTACTGTGCTCGCTAATTTTAAGAGGTTAATATTTGTGAGAATGATTCCTGGTGCGTGCATACCTGATCTTGACAATGGGGTACGTACTGAAAAGAAGCCAGATTGATATTTGTCACCGAGGTTGCACTCTTACCCCTAAGTGTTCTGAATAGTCAGAGATGTCCCATGAACGGGGCAATTTCAAGATGCTTACTGAATCAACAGGTCTTTAGTTGGGAGTCCATGAGTGGACTTGTGAAACAGCTTCTTAGAATAAAAATGGATGCAGCTAATATGGAATTCAGTTCCCTGCCGCTTGACTCTACAAATTCAAAGCAGAGGTTCGAGCTTCAATGGTCCATTGGACATAACTTCAAGACTTTGGCACACTTGAGACTGGAGATGCGTGTCTCTCTATCAGGTTTTTGCAGCTATCATTGACTTTTAAGTAGTGTCTATTACAGGCATCTCTGTATGCCATGGCCTCTGTTGTTCCAGTTCATTTACTGAATGCCATTGGTGGGGAAGGAGACTTTTCTTAAGATAGCTTACTCAGGCAATTTAAGCTTGCCTATAATGAGGACAAATCTGTGATACTGAGATTAAGTCTTTCAGTAGAGGCTGGATGTCAATCGACTCGGACTGATGTGAGGAGTAGATGGCCACCTAAGCTTTGTTCAATGGACAAACTAGCCCACTCAAATAGTTCACCACCAACTGGTGAGCCAGACCGATTAGGCTCATTGGGGACAGCACCAAGGCGGCCACAATACTGTTGGAATAGTAGGGCATCTGCATGCGCTTGCCTCATTATTGCCTTTCCAGACTGCAGCTGTATCCTCTTGTTGCATGTGACCAAATGAAGGCCTGCTCCGAGGCAGACGTGGTTAGATATTAATATCAGAACCCATACCTGACCAACTCTGAGGTATCTTGCAATGGTTTTCCCGTTTCTGTTTCAATTTTGCTGTCTTTGCCACGTTTGCATGGAAATCAGTGTGAGGTTTAGGGGAGGGTTTCTATGTTCCAACATTTGTTGTTGGTCTCTACCTAGACATCTGTTCACTATCTTATATCTAGCTGGTGCTCCCTGCAACTTTCTTGCAGCTATCCCAGGTTTGTCTATGGACAGATGAAGCAGATGATGGTGAACAGCATGCATGATCAAGCTGGAGACTCTTTTAAGCCTTCATGGCTTTGTCAGATAGAGGTTTTACAGAAGCTCTCTGCCCTCAAAGAATGCTAGAAGAGCAGGAAACTGCCTTTGATGAATTTCACTGAAACAGAACCAGGCTCAGGAAGTTTTAGAATCACCCTTGAACAAGGATCTAAGCGCTGCAGTTAATCAATGATGAGTAAAGTACGTTTCATGACAGAGGCCCATCATCTCAGCATGCTTGCTCTTAATTCAAGGTTGTGCATTCCAGTTAGAATGTGAGATGAATCGGTCGACAACAGTCTTTCGAGACTTCAAAAATATTTTAATTTACATAAATGTATTTAGTTGTGTGAACCAAAGTTTGTTTTTATGCGGTCAAAGATTGGTGGTGGTGATTCTTGGTGTGGGATGCGAGAGGACTAGATATTCCTGAGCAGACATGTGTCATAATTCTTATGTGGCCATTGCCTAGGCGCAAGAGTTGGCAGTGTGAAAGGAAGGGTCTTATTAGACGGCCATATTGGTATGTGAAGTGAATTCATAGAGAGTTGCCATTTGGCAAGATGCCAAATGGGGAAATATTTATGGTCTAGGGGGGGCTCCAGTGGGTCCTTCACTGGTTGTGAATAGGAGTTGAGGTTTGAGTTTTGTCCTAAAGTTACTGCTCACCTTTGTCCTAAAGTTACCGCTCACCTATGCAGCCGTGCCCAATATAGCAAATTTAATCGTCAATGAAGGAGATCAACATAGCGTCTTATGCAAGTAGTCCATCAACAGGGATAAGTTTTAGGTGTGCCAACATTTCCAGGAAGCAGATGGTGAAGGTGATTTTTAATGACGGTTTGTTGACGTCTGAACCAAGTAGTTCTGAGAGGTTTGAAGCGACAAGTAAATGCAGCTGTTGGCTATCAGGCTTAGCCGGTTTTGTGTGTGAGTGTGTCAATTGGGTGCCTCTGGTGTTTATGGAGGGCGGCAAATGCAGCAAGAGCAGGTAGTGTAACACACAGGTCACCTCCCTTCTGCCCTTCCATTCGCTTCTCCCTTGTTGCGCCGAACTCTTAGGTCTGAGCCTGTATACTATATTTAGCCTTGCCCGAGGCTATATATTGGCATGGGGGATCAGTATCTTGATAGTGGATCTTGCTAGTGGCATGGCAGCGGCTAGCAATCTAGTTACATGCATCCCTCATGGATAGGGCTTCCGTGGTATTGAGACACAAGGATATTGAGCTAGAGCCAGGCCTTGTACCATTCCCAAGACCTCCAATGCTCGGGGGTGAGTTGTGCAGTGACCTTTTATTATGCACTCAATGATTCGGCTCTTAGTCTGTGATTCGGTGAGGATGATCGTGATTGCTGACTTGGCGACGGAGATGTCTCAATGGTATCAGAGCAGATGACACCTTCCTCTTGACTGGTTGTAGAATTTAGCAAGTATTCACTTTGGCTTTATGGTACATCATAGGTAATTATTGTTATGTTCACATTTGGACATACCATGCCTAGAAATGTTGGCACACCATAACCTAGGGTCATGTAACCTAACCCTAGGACAGTTCGGACATGACATACCTTTGGTGGAGTTGGGGAGTCTCAGGGTTGAGTCACCTAAGGCGCGCCCTATGCCTATATAAGTATCAGCCTAGGCTCATTGGGACGTTTTTGGACTTGGGGCCTCTTCAGAGTACCCAGTCCGCCCGTTCAGGCCTATGATTCCCAATGACATGAGTGCGCTGATTGGGCTGTGCGGTATGAGACTTACTTGCAGATCACTGGTCAGGGTTTGAGTGACATCTAGCTCAGGGTTGATCCTCTTGAGGATCTATAGTTGGATGCATCTCCACATCATGTAGTCCACATCATAGGGTGGCTACTTTAATTCTTTCCTATACCATACCTTAGCTTCTAATATGTGCTCATGGCCCCATATCTCAACACTAGGATGCTCAAAGATGGTTATACTATTAATACTCTAGATCAGCTAGATCTACTATGGTTGTTAATAGATTAGCTAAATTTGGCATATAGTATGTAGTATTGCCATCCAAATTTAATCAAAATCAAGCTAAGCATCTTGGAATTGAGAAATTCACTATATATAAAAACCCCTACATCCCATGTGTTCAACAAAAGGGGCATCGAGTACCCCTTTTGAAGTATGTATGTGTAACTCCACAAGAAAACAAGACCCCTTCTATTGTTATCTTACATATTAGCTAGTGAACTCCTAGGGTGTTGAAGGATTGGGGGGGGAGGCTAAATATACACTTCTTAGGTTCAGGGCAAAAATTAAGAGCAAATTTTAGCCCAAAGGTGAATTTAAGGCTCCATTTGATATGTAAGGGCTGCTCTAATAGGATTTTATAAGTCATTTTTAGCCCCAAAAAAACCATTTCACTCACATTCACAAGCTAGATTTCGCCCTCCCCTTCTTGAGAGGATATGCATGCTGGTTTCAATTTCACCCGCCATCCCTCGAGAATAAGTTGCTATCATTGCTTTTACATCTTGTTTTGATTTCATCCAGCAAATGCTTTTTTGTGATCTACTCATTTTTTGGTATGATCTGTTGATGGGCAATTTTAGGTTGATTGCTTCTCTTTGTGGCCAAGTATATGCAAACAAGGCGCCAGTCCACTAGTAGCGGCAAGACACACCTCACATCAACCAATAGTTACTCTCTAAATTTGGTGCTCGTGCTAACTCTATTCGACTTCATTTTGCCGCTCTGGAGAGGTAAGGTTTTGAACATGACGATGGTTGCAAGTCCCAACTAGGAACGTAACCCGATTTCTTTCTAAGTCTGCTAAATTTGAGTGATTATGTTTTCCTTCTCTTCAAGTAGATGTTCTCTCTCTTTGATGACTGTAGCATTGTTTTTTGGTGAAGATCAAACATTTTACCATAAGCAATCTTTCTTTCATCTGATTACCGAAGAGGAATTTGCACTGAGCTTGATGATCTAGCCACTTTTGTTCTTGTTCCTTGGTATGGGATAGTGTGGATTGTAGCAATTCTACTTGTAATCTTAATCCTTGAATTTACGTTTCCTTATTCGCAATAGAATTTCTAAACCCTTTGATCTCCTCTTTGCTATTGCGTGTGTGAGAATGCATAGTCTATTGTAAGGTCAATCTTTCCTCCTAATCCTACACAAGATTATACTTCAGTTTCATGGCTTCAACTTCAATCTTGTTCCATGTAGCCTGCACTATGTTCAATGCAACTTGCATTCTTTGCAAGTCACTTACAAGTTCATACATTTCCTTTTCTTTCAAAGAATTAGATTGTAGAGCTTTCTCTAGCTGACAATTAAGGTCATGAAGGTCTTTGTGGTGATTATCCTCCACTGCCTTTAGATGATGCTTCAATCTAGCATTTTCTTATGAGAAACATAGATTTGAATGTTTGGGAAGTCTAAATTTTGGACAAATTTTTTCACTTATCTTGTGGTGATGACATGATGATACTATTGAAATCTGACATAAATCCCAAATATATTCAGCTGCGCAACTTTTACACTCTTGTGCACCTCATAGTATATTGTCTACCAACTCAATTTGTTATTGTGAGAAAGAATCACTATTTTACCTAAATATTAGGTAAATTCTCACTTATTATATTCAAGCTAATTGCATCATTTTGTATAGGTTCTAAAGTCCATACCTTTTAGTACGGATGAGATAGAGGTATGTGTTCAAGTTGCATTGATAACAACTCTATTTGATCTAGCTTCTTCCTTTAACTTCATTTACGCATTGCTTTACTCCTACCATTCTAGTGCCTTCCAAGTATATGTGTAAGATCCATAAAAATGAAGCCCTCCACCCAAATCCCCTTTGCAACATTTCACCTTACTAAGGGTGAACATTTTACTGTAATATGGTTTATGCAGCGTAGCAGCTTTGCATGTCACCATGCTAGTTGGAGACTTAAGATTAAAGGTGGTTTTTATTCCAACTTAAGCGGCCTTTTCAGAACCATATGCTGTCAGGGAACTCTAATATGATATTCTTAGCATTCATGAACTCTAATCACGTAGGAACTCTACCACAATTAGATGAGATAATATGATTAGCGTGAAAGAACTCTAATATGATTAGAGGAGCTAATATGATTAGCACCCAAAGAATCTACTTTGCAAATTCCACTCATTAATTATAGCCCTAAAGCATTCTCCCCACATGCTTTGCGAATTCTACTAATTAATTACAGTCCTCATTGTACCTCCCAATTCCTAATTCCTTGTTCATCCTTGATGGAACTTACTCACTCATCTCGTCCATTTGGGCGTGTTTCAATGTGCCAATCACATTGGTTATTCATCCTCTAATCACACATGACAATTTGGTATGCTAGTCACATTCGAGCTTTCTTCAGAGTATTAACCTCATTAGAGTGTCCGAAGGTGACTAATCATATAGGCTCCTTTATTATTTGGGGAGAGTGCTTTGGGGCACCTAGCTAGAAAAGGTAACTTACCTAGTCATGGATGACAAAGTCCAACAAGATTCTAGGCATCTACTAAAAATCCCTCCTCTCAGGAGAACTTTCTAACTCCATTTGCCCCCTTCTAGAGTTAGCATTTTCCTCTTGCCAAGCCATCCAACTTCCTAAAGTTGAGACATAATAGAACCCCCAGAGGCTTAAGGTTATGGCTACCACATGGGCAACATAGTGGCTACCATGTGGTGGCATACCCATAGAGAAAAACAAAGAGAGGGGGCTGCCACATGGGCAACACATAGGATGCAATGTGGGCAGTACACCTTAGGACTTACCTAGCAAGTCAAAGGCCCTCCAGATGCCTAAAATAGTATGGATCAAAGGTGAGGTGGTTGCAAGTAATGTGTCAGAGGTGAGGTGGTTG
This sequence comes from Dipteris shenzhenensis, assembly GCF_047967505.1. Taxonomy (NCBI): domain Eukaryota; kingdom Viridiplantae; phylum Streptophyta; class Polypodiopsida; order Gleicheniales; family Dipteridaceae; genus Dipteris; species Dipteris shenzhenensis. Next base: position 7,423,145 of record NC_141623.1, read on the forward strand.
CAAGTAATGTGCGAGTTTTGTAGCAATTAAAAGACCAAATATGGGGTTCATAGGAGACCAGTTGGAGGGCAAAACGGATGGTGCAGTAGGTGCCTATAAGGAGCAGCACATGGACCATATCTAGGACAAGAAATTACCCTAGAGAAATGCAAGAAGGCTATAGGAATTTGCTTGGAAGATCTGGTACAAGTACACTAGGGAAGGGACTATGATGGGCAATTCCCTTGCCCTTATGTAGGGCTTGGACTGGTTGGTTGGCTAACCAACTAGATCAGCTAGCACACAAACCCATATAGGGTCCTCATAGACCCACGCATAGGGCTATGGGTCAATTTATAGGTTTGGCCCACTAGGGCTGGCCACTAGATCTATAAGCTTCCAAATGAGGAGAGTGGGTATTTGCCTAGAGAAAATACAAAGAAAAGAAAAATGTACCTAAAGGCATCATGGTGGCTATGAGAGATGGAGCTGAAAGCTAGGAGAAGATGGTGATGTAGTCAGCAAGGATCTGTCCTAGTAGAGGCATATCTAGAGCAACACAATGTGGCGAGACGTTCCTAGGAAATAGGTTCCTGTGTCGCAATCTAGTTCCAAGCGGAGTGTGTGGGCAAGAAAGTGACCTACAATAGGGCCCTAGAAGTGTCACAATTAGGGAAAAACTATAGCCCTAGAGTAGGGAATCTACTAGATCATCTGGTATAGGCTATGGGCCTAGATGAGGGGCTACAAGTGTGGTAGCACCCTACCCTTATATAGGGCCTACAAGCTGGTTGGATGGCCAATAGAGTCGATCAACCCACATCCCAAAAATGGTAGCCCATAGTCCCATTTATGGGGAGCTATGGAGTCGGTTGGGGATAGCCTCAGTTGGCAAGGAAAAAGGTCAGGTCAGTCAATTTTTGGGGCTTCTTAGGGCCTATAAAAGGGATCCTTTGCAGGTCATTTTGCACCCAGTAGGTCAACAAGTCAAGGAGTGAAAGGGGCAGCACTAGCCCCACCTTTGGTCCTACATCCAAGAGGCAAGGCAACATCAAGTGTTGCTACAGGCTAATCTCATAGAGGGCTAGAGGTTTGGCTGTCTTCTAGGGCAGCAAGCTGCTGAGGACTTTGGATGGAGAGTTTACATAAGTCGAGGTGGAGCACGTAGGCTCAATGATCTAGAGATATCTGGCAGATAGTAGAAGTACCTTGTGAGGTAAGATCAGAGCACCGCATCTTGGTTGGACTCTGGATCTATCTCTTTTGTATTGTGTCCATAGCTTTGGATGAAAATATATTGTCTTGGAGGTTTCTATAACCAGATGAATCATTTTCTATTTACTAGTCTGCACACCTATTTTAAGCACGTGAAGTTAAAAAGTTTGTGATTCCACATCCCCCACCACACATTGTGTGAGCTCTTGGGCTATTCTATTAGTCTTTTGTTGTGCGTACCCTCTATTGGTTGATTTCTAACGTAACCTTGCTTCATACACTATCACTATTCCTAAATCTAAACTTTTTACCTTAAGGCAACCTAGCCCACACAAAATTTCTCTTCTCTACAACTCATGATGCCATGTTGTTAAGTAGGGTCAAATTTTTGGGCGTGGTCTAGTCACTTCCCCGTCTGTATATGAGACGTGCAATGGAATTGAATAGACAAGGGGGGAGAGAGAGAGAGACACACACACACACCAAACAAAAAGGAGAGAAAGAGACAAGAGATTGCAAGGGGTCTCAGCCAGAACCTCTGAACTACTAGGGAAAACCTTCACTAAATGATGCACAAGCGTTGCTACAAGAGATGCTGAACAAGTGAGGGAGGGGGCCTATATATAGGCAATTCACCCCCCCTCCCTTTTGCAATCAGCTTCTCAAATACGTCGACCAACAAGCCCAGGTGGGCCGACCCTGTTGCTCCTAGGGCCGGCCCCCTATAGCAGTGAATAGGGGGCTACCATGCATCCCTATAAGAGGCTGACACCCTACCCCTAAAGCACCGACTCCTACCCTATATGGGCTGACTAGGTCTGCCCCACAATGGGTTGTCACATAGCCATAAAAGGGGCCGCCCCCTCTGCCATATGGGCTTTGAACATACAACCTAGTGGCCGACCAGTAGGTCGGACCACCTTAGCCAGTATATAGCCTCCTAGGGCTTGGAGACTTGTGGGTATGCAGCCCCAAGGGTGGCCTTAGAGGCCAGACCACCTTTACCCACCATAAAAGGCATGCTAGAGGTGGGGCTATAGCACCAAAGGTGACAATCAATTTGTTTAGGATTTTACCTTTTTTGAATGGTTGTTTTCCTTGGAATTTGTTGTTTCTTGTTCTATGATTTTTAATATGTGTTTTGCATATAAATTTCTATGCTTTTTTGGTTTTTTCTCTACTATTGTACATCCTATGAACTAATTTCCCCCCTTAAAATCCCATATTTCTATAGTTTTTTGTGGAAACATGGACACATCGACCTAGTTTTAAGATGTACTCACATGTTTGCACATGTACAAATATGAACACATATTCTTTAACATGGACACATGCACCTAAGGCATACTCATGTTCTTGCACATGTGCAATTCTGTACTAACAATCCTTTGTTCTTTGGTTTTTGCATCTTGAAGAGATGTAAGAACTTCTTACCTCCTTAAATTGCTTGTGAATGCATGTTTCTTTATGTAGTAGAGTCTAGATCCCTACAACAGAGCCTACAAGTGGCACAACCATGGAAGGGAGTAGCAACACCTGGGTCATCCATTGGCTAAGGCTAGTTGGGTTGATTGGAGCCAGCCAACCAGGCCTAGAGATGGGCTGACTAGGGGGGCAGAACAAAGGCGTAAGACAAGTTCAGTGTTCGATTAAGTTCAATAAATACCATCACATTCCATGAGATGTCGAACAAGATCTAGAAGACTACATAAAGGAGCTCCTCCAAAACAAAATAAGAGAATGTGTCCTTATTGTTAGATTTTTCACCATCCTCAGTTGGATCAATTTCCATTTCATGGTGTACCATTAGCGTTCAAAAGATGCCACGTGGGTAGAGAAAGGAACTGTCAGGAGGGAAGATCTATGATGGCATGTAGTACATCACATGGGCAGCATACAAGCTGCCATGTGGGCAACATGGACAGCTAAGGATATAGTTGGAAAACTATCATGGCTAGAGCAGAAGTCTTTGCAGAAGATAGCAACAGATAGGCTCCTATAGGTACATGTCAGAGTAGTCAAGTCAGCAAAACCACCACATGGCAATCAAGTGCTAGAGTGTGGGGTCATTTTGTGTCTGTAGGCACGCTGAGGTGCTACAGACAAGTCAATAGACTGTTGTGGATAGTTGGGTACTGCTGTAGAGGGAGGCAAAGGAGGTGGTCTAGTAGGCACGACCAGGACTAGGGCCTTTTATAGGCTAAACAAGTACAGATTGGATGTCAAGAAAGGGATAGGAAATTAATTGGGCAGAAAATTTACAGAGTGGTTGGGGAGTCCCTAGGGCATTCCAAGCCCTATCATTCATTCAATGAATGACTTGCCCACTAGGCTTAGGTCATTTTGTAGGCTAAACACAAGAAAGGGACAGCAGATTGACTGGTCGACGAGTTTACAGATTGATTGGCTATTCCAAGACCTATTAAAAGGATAACAAGGGGGAAAGTCATTCATTCAATGTTGGAGACTCTGGTGTCTCACATTGGGCTATGCACATAAGAGCAAGGAGGGCGAGACATTGAAAGATTACAACACTATTATGATTATGGGATGAATCGAAATCAAGAACATCACCTGGTTAGCTTCAAGGTCCTCCTTCATGATATGCCGTGGCTACCGCTTCTTGATGTCAGTTGAAGGCATTCACTCATTGCCATGCTACAAATATCTCTTCCAACGTCTCCAAAGAAGTCGTGCACTACACGTGACTGACAGACACTAGGAAGGACGAGACCTCACTACAAATTTGTGTTGGCAAAACAGGGTGTAAAGTATTCACCAAGAGACGCATCCCGCCACATTACAAGATCGCCCTATCTCACAACGTTTTGCTACAAACCCTTGCCACGTGAAAGACATTCCAAATGGTAATTTTGATTTAGCTGGACATCATCTGCCTTGTCTCACAACATTTCGTTAGAGACCCTTGCCACTTCACAAACATTCTAAAAGGTAATTTTATTTCATCAACTCTTCCTCTACTCAAAACCAATGGACCAAAGCCGATGGACCGATGGATCATTACACCACGAGGGAAGGGCTCGTTCCTGATTTTGATAGCTCTCGGAGAGAAAGCACTCTGCCTCTCCAACCACAATATGTGGGTATACTTACTTTACACACACACACACACACATATTTATTGCTTGCAATATGAAAAAGTATATCTTTTAAATCAATTAAATTTTTATATTGACGATGTCTCTCTTTTCATTCATGTTCTCGATGCAAGTGAACATTCTGAGTCAGCAAAGAAGATAACCAAGTAGATCGAAGGATGATAACACCATTAATAAATTATAAGCTCTTGTGACTCGCGAGCATATCCTTACTCATGTTTTGTTGGGCTTCAATGACCAAAAGGCACAAATCTTTTGGCATCATCAAATCAATAACAAAGCACTGCCCCTGACATTTGGAGGGAGGACCGGGTGCTAATGGACCCTCTGTCATGTCTCATGTCCATAATTTTACTCATTCTTTAAGAATTAATAAAATCGTGGGAAGCGATCATGAATAAAAGATACGATGACCTTCAGGTGATCATGAATGAAGGATACAACTACATCGTTTTTTATTGTGGGAACATTAAAATAGTGTTGTTAGATCAGAGAATTTTACAATCGCATGAATGTGAATGAATTCAATGAGTCTCAAGTACTAATTCAAATGAACGAGTCTTAAGTACTAATTCAAACGGACACATAATAGCCACCTACTAGTTCAAACCACGCCTTGAGCGATACTAGTAATATCTTAGTCTAACCATATACTCCAGCTGCATTATCGATGGCTTTGCAGAACAATGTAAAACCATCTTTCTCTCGCAGTCTATCTCATTTTTCAAGTGCAAATCATGGAAACAAGTTGCCATGCAAAGATGGCCTAAATGGGCAATCCACACTCCCTTTTACCTTCCCAGACCAAGTGTGTATGTTGTTCGACAAGACTATACAACCGTCGACAATGAGAAGGGCTAGCGAGCACTTTCCGGAGATCACTGTACTGTCTACAGGTAGTTGATAATCTCTATTCAAATCAAAGATGTGTCACTCCTCGAGAACTCACAGCGTGGCCTTGAATCAAAGCGTGGGGCCCTTTGTTGCAATTTAGTTTTGGATACAATCCTAGAACTATATCCAAGAGCTTGTATGAATCCAATATGGCAATGATGCTGAACTTCCAGAGTGTGAAGTTGGTTGCATCAATGATGCCTTTGTGGAAATTAGGTGAACGACTTCACACGGTTTGCAGTAGAGCCACTAGATTGTTGCTAGCAATCACTCCAAATGTTTTCTACCACAAAAAGCTGATTGAACTTGCACTTATGTTCTTACTCAAAGCATTTGTGCTTTGATACCATGAAAGAAAATAGGACATAGCAAAAGATAATAGCCAGACTAAAGTACATAGTAGAAAACTAGAAAGAACAAGAAAATTATGATATACCAAAATTGTTGATACACCTAATGGCTATTGCCGTTCACACATGCACTCTGAGAACAATTGAAACGGCATGCAACTTACATGAGAGGTGGACATTTGAGCTAGCTTTGGCATAAAGCTCCCAATTCTCATCTCGTAATTGGATTGACCTCATGATTTTATGGGGCTATTGCAGTTACTTTTCTTATGATGTAGGACATTTGTACCTTTTTGACTCTCCTTGTTTATGTGGGAGTATCATTTTGAAACCCCTTGAAGAGGATTTGTGATACTATCCCCAAAATTCTATAGAACCATCCCCCTAATCCTCAATCCCTCCCCATTAGCTTTTTGCACCCTCCTTCTCTCTCCCACATTGTGCGTCCCCTCTTTCACATCTTCACCACTTCTCATGCTCTTTCCACATCCACTTCTCCTCACCCATCCCCCCAACCACTTTTCCTAGACCAATTTTGTTGTTCCATCTCCTCCTCCTTCCACGTCTTTTTGCCACCTCCACCTCCCCTCCCTCTTACACCTTCACCCTCACCTATTTCTACCACATCCACTCTCCTAAAGGTATTCTTATTCTCCCCCCTCCCCCCTCCCCCTTCTCTCCTTGTGCATTGTATAGTGGTGGCACGCTATCCCATTCCACCCTCCTTACCCTTGTGCATTGTGCGCCTTAGCAACACCCCATCTCTCTAATTCCCTGTCCTCATTGCAACTCCCCTTATCCCCTTAGCTATCACACCCATCATGGTGCTCTAGCCTAAGAAACCCCTCCCCTTGCATCACCCCCAGGGATGTTTTTATTGAAGCTATGCTTATATATTAATATAAAATCTTGGCGAAATTTTTCAAGCTAATTTTTTATGTTTCACAATATTGGTAGAATCTAGTACTTTTTTATATATTTTCTTTTGAATTTTGAAGGGAAAAATGTAAATGTTGGTGAAACTTTAAATTTTTTTATGTAAAAGTTTCAAATCCTAGTGAATGTTCCAAACATTAGTTTTGATTAGGGCGTATAACTTTCGATGCCAACATAAAAGTTTAGCTTCTTAATGAAACTAACTTGAAAAAATCATCCATGATCACCCCCCTTCTCCCCTTGATCTTCGTGCCTCTAGGTAGCACTCTAGCTACCCACCCCCCTCTCCCCTCAAACACCCCACCCCCTCCACTCATTTCAACGTCGCCATGCCCACCCCTCCTCCCTCACCCGATTCCCCCCTCTCCCCTCGTGTTTTGCACCCCATCCTTCAACCCTCCCCTGAAAATTTCCACCTCGCTTCTCTAGTGACAACAAACCACCCCCCATCACATTTCTCGTACTTCACCTTGCCACCCCTCCCTCACCCTCCTCTCTTCACACACACACACACACACACACACACACACACACACACACACACATGCACGCATGCACGCATGCATGCACACATGCACGCACAGCCTTGGGATCCTTGTGATCATTGGGTGTGCGTATAGTTTAACATACTTTAGATTGTGAAGGGCCTTCCATGTATCCTATGGTATGAGGCCTTATTGATGGTGTATACCTCGTACAAAATATGGAAACCAAGTGAGAGAATGTGGCAATGTATATGAACTATTATCTTGCACCTTGTGATACTTTTATAGAGGATATCTTCTCCCACGTATACTGTAATTTTTTGCACCGTAGTGATTGAGAAGAGGTGGTTTGCACCTTAGTGATTGGGATTATGGATAACCTAAGGCATTGTTTGGAGCATCATAGCTATCGCATGGGAATATGCGTCCAAAGGACCACCATGTATATTGTATGTATAAGCAAATGTCATCGTGGCTTGGATAACGATGGTTTTTCCACAATGGAATGTAGGTTTACTTTTCCTCTTGATATACATCTGATATGGGATCTAAAATCTTGAAATATTAATCTTGAACTTACCACTGCTATCGAAGCCTATGGGATCATATTATGTGTATACTTGTTTAGAATGATTAAATCTTGGTAGGAGCTATGGGATCATATGCCATTATAAAGGTTTTATGGGAATCCCGAAAATCACAAAGTCTTGAAATTGCAAAGCCCAAAAATAACGTGATTTACATGAAAGTGCTCGTGAAAGAACGAAAGGTCATGGATGATGAACTGACTGCGTCAGCTGAGCTCCTATTCTTGTTATAAAATGGCTTCCGTAGCCTTGTAGCTTCTCGTAAGGTTTGTGCACCTCTAGCTTTCACTTTGAGCTACATCCCTGGCCTGTGTAGCCTCCCTCACCATTTGCTACCTCCCATGTATGGTGCAACCTCCATCGCCACTATTGCCTCCCTTACGTGATTGGCTTAGCTACTGGCACACTGCATATAAGCCTCCCTCACCGTCACTGCCTCTCGTATTTGGTAAGTATACTAGCAGCTACTGCTTTGGTAAGATAATGGACTGAGTGATGAATTCTTTAGCATACACTATTACATCATGGGTGAATATACAAGCCTTGGCGAACTGATGATATGGAGAATTGCATGTGATCATGGGGTGTTGTTGTACACAAAACAAGGAGTGACTACCTGTTATCACGCTTGAGGCAAGCTAATAGTTGTTGGTCAGCACCATGAAATATTTTGGTAAGATTTTGAGGTCAAGAGTTATCTATGTAGCTTTTTGATATTACCTTTTGTATGCATAGCTCTTTGCTAATTGAGGTAGCTCACACTCTCACACGACATATTAACGGAATGATACTTATAGACAAAGATTGCTGCCAGTAACTTTGCTTCATAGGCCAGTATTGCATAGGAGCGAAGCCTACAAAAGGCATGAAAGACTAAGTTCGGCTATCGATCATCCTCCAAGCCATTAGTATCTTACAAATGAATACTTTCAAGGTTCACAAACAATTATTCTCCCACTGGAATCACTCGCTACACATGGGTTTATGTGCTGGCTATAAGTCTAGTGGGTTGCACATGGATGAAAAGTGGTGTCGAACATAGTAAGGTGGTCGACCATCTGCCACTAGGACTAAGGTAAGCTGCATATGTGCCGATCGTTGCACTAAGAAATTGCAATAGATGAACGGGAATATCTGGTCTGATATGATGTTCTATATTCCACTCTATGTCTTCCGTTTGCTCCAGAGCCAAAACAAAATCAAAATGAGAAGATCCGTTAGCATTCACATTTTCTAACAGCTTATGGATATACATAGCTCTTCTATCTACAAAGGATACTTGGTAATAGAGGGATGATCTCTATAGTCAAATCAAGGGGCTCATATTAGAATGCAACCTAACAGACTACGTGTGATAAAAAAAGAGTGGGCACACAACCTACCACATATTATCAGACAAAGATGAACACAATTAAAGGATAGACTATGGAACACCACGGATAGAGGAAACTTGTACTATCATGGTTTTAATTTCAGATGGTATATGTGTGTGACATGATGTATGAATAACTTGGACAAGTCTTTGTCTTGTTGACTTTGTTGTATATAAAGTTAAGGGAACAATTACCCTAGCAAAAGAGGCATGTTAGGAAAGACAAGTAGGATTTCCATGTAAGAATATAATCCCATATTGTGATTATCATAATTTTCTTTTCAAATATTTGCAAGTTAGCCAATTCACTTGGAAGAGGTTACTCCTTAAAATATGATGTGAAGTCTCTTATGACCCCTTACACAGGGATTTTAGAAAATTAGCAGTTTAGAGTGAGTATACTACCTACACAATATACATGGAGCATCTGGATACTTGTGACTCAAATGTTGAGGTGCCACACAATGCACCACCATCCAAGGTCAATATGATTTACCATTATAAATGGCTTATAATGTTGTGACATCGATAACAAGTGCAGTTGTGCTTTGAAGCCTGTAGTCCCACAAGTAAGGATTCTTGTTCTAACTTCTCCTTGTTGTGGATGGATGCAGGTGAGTGGAGCTCCTTCAATATCATTCGGTATTTATAATTGAGCAAAATTACATGATTTTTTCATAAACTTTCTTGTAGAGATTATCTTATCACAAATTGTCTTGATTGATAAGGCTAAGATGGATAATGTTTGTCTTGAAATTGCACACACACATGTGCACACACATACACACACACACACACACACACACACACACACACACACACACACATAGATATTGATTAAAATTGGGAAAGTGGTGGAGTTTGGAATGTTCAACATTGGAAACATTGTTATGGTCATTGATCGTGATAACAGAAGAAGAATTGGAGTCATCAACCATCATGAGAATCATAAGGCAAGATTTGAAATAACAGAGGTGCAATGTGTAGTTGGACAAGTGTTCCCCACTTGATTGGGTAATGGGTTTACAGTTTCTTTGTTCCTCCATAAAAGAGGAATAATAGCTTGCATGATCCCCTCTCATGATCTCTTCATGGACTTTGATTCATTCATGTTTTATAATTTCTAAGCAGTTGCATTCTATTACACAGGGTACTTCCGTATAGAAGAGATTAGATGTTAAAAGGTCGACGGACCCAAGCAACCCTGAGAACAAGATGCCTCCTGTCTATACATTTGGAGACATAGAAATGTAGATCCACTCTGCGCTATTGTTACCAGTATAACTGATTCTATCTAATGTTGACTCAGCATACATCTAAGGAAAGTGAGGCTTGGAACATATTTAAAGGTCAGTATGAGATGCAAAATCAAACCAAGATTCAAACCTAGAGAATCAACTTGTAGCAATAGAGTTCTCAAAGGAGATTATGTGGATTAAGAATCTGTGTTATCAAATGGTAGTAGTAGGCATAGTAAGGATCAACAATTAGGAGTTAGCCAAGAGATGTGTCTGAGTTCTTTCCCAAAAATATGATGCACTAGTTACAACACAACACACACAAGTACACAAGTGAGAACCACTTTTGAAGAGTTTAGTTCCTTGCTTCTAGAGGAGGAGATGCAATTGAGGACCCGCAATGGTGGAAGCAATGCAACATTCTTAGCCACCACCAAAAGAAAGGGTAGTTACAATAAGAAGGATGTGAAGGAGAGGACATTCAAAGGTACATGCCACTATTGCAAGAAGAGCGATCACATGGTCAAGGCCTGTAGAAAGAAGCAACGGGATGAGAAGAATGGTACTATGACGTCTTCTTCAAAAGGCAAAGGTGCAAAAGCACACATTGTTTCACATATGTATGCAGAGTATGAATTAGTGTGCATGAGCGCTCAATACTGCAGTGGTAGGACTAATAACACACATAAGTGAGGTTGCTGGTTTGATCACATCAGTGCAACAACCTTTACTACTGTGATGAACTTTTCAAGAGTGTTTTCAGCAAGCACAGCATTCCACTAAAGAAAAATATTCAAATATAAATAAATATCTTATAAATTCTCTCTCTCTCAAAATTAATCTCCTCTGAAAATTAAGGCATGTGATCTCCCATCAACTTATTCACGATTGCTGGGTAACTTGCCAACATGATAGGATCTAGAGACTTGCAGAGATTTCAAAGATAATGATCGGAGGCTATTGCCATGACATCCAAACCATGTATCACAGGGCTTTACATTCAAGTTCCAACCTTATTTGTAGCTAGGTCACCCAACATAAAAATATAGGCTTCATTTGACATCTTTTCATCTTGTGATTTAAAATTTTATAGAGGAACAAAGAAACTATAAATTCATTACCCAATCAAGTGGGGAACACTTGTCCAACTACACATTGCACCTAAGTCATTTCAAATCTTGCCTTATGATTCTCATGATGCTTGATGACACCAATTCTTCTTTTGTTATCACGATTAGTGACCATACAAATGTTTCCAATGTTGAACATTCCAAACTCCACCACTTTCCCAATTTTAATCAATATGTGTGTGTGTGTGTGTGTGTGCAATTTCAAGACAAACATTATCCATCTTAGCCTTATCGATCAAGACAATTTGTGATAAGGTAATCCCTACAAAGAAAGTTTATGAAAAAATCATGTAATTTTGCTCAATTATAAATACCGAATGATATTGAAGGAGCTCCACTCACCTGTATCCATCCACAACAAGGACAAGTTAGAATACAAATCCTTACTTGTGGGACTATAGGCTTCAAAGCACAGCTGCACTTGTTATCGATGTCACAACATCATAAGCCATTTATAATGGTAAATCATATTGACCTTGGATGGTGGTGCATTGTGTGGCACCTCAACATTTGAGTCACAAGTATCCAGATGCTCCATGTATATTCTATAGGTAGTATACTCTCTCTAAACTGCCAATTTTCAAAAATCCCTATGTAAGGGGTCATAAGAGACTTCACATCATATTTTAAGGAGCAACCTCTTCCAAGTGAATTGGCTAACTTGCCAATATATTGAAAAGAAAATTATGCTAATCACAATATGGGATTATATTCTTACATGGAAATCCTAGTTGTCTTTCCTAACATGCCTCTTTTGCTAGGGTAATTGTTCCCTTAACTTTATATACAACAAAGTCAACAAGACAAAGACTTGTCCAAGTTATTCGTACATCATGTCACACACATATACCATCTGAAATTAAAACCATGATAGTACAAGTTTCCTCTATCTATGGTGTTCCATAGTCTATCCTTTAATTGTGTTCATCTTTGTCTGATAATATGTGGTAGGTTGTGTGCCCACTCTTTTTTGATCACGTAGTCTGTTAGGTTGCATTCTAATACGAGCGCATGATTTGACTGTAGAGATCATCCCTCTATTACCAAGTATCCTCTGTAGATAGAAGAGCTACATATATCCATAAGGTGTTAGAAAAAATGAGCCCTGTGCTTTTTAGTCATGAAAAATGTGAACGCTAATGGATCTTCTCATTTTGATTTTGTTTTGGCTCCCAAGCAAACAGAAGACATAGAGTGGAATATAGAACATCATATCAGACCATATATTCCCGTTCATCTATTGCAGTTTCTTAGTGCGACGATCAGCACATATGTAGCTTACCTTTGTCCTAGTAGCAGATGGTTGACCACCTTACTACATTCGACACCACTTTTCATCCATGTACAACCCACTAGACTGATAGCCATCACATAAACCCACGTGTAGTGAGTGATTCCAGTGGGAGAATAATTGTTTGTGAACCTTGAAAGTAGTCATTTGTAAGATACTAGTGGCTTGCAGGATGATCGATAGCCGAACTTAGTCTTTCACGCCTTTTGTAGGCTTCGCTCCTGTGCAATACTAGCCTATGAAGTGAAGTTACTAGCAGTAACCTTTGTCTATAACTATCATTCCGTTAATATGTCATGTGAGAGTGTGAGCTACCTCAATTAGCAAAGAGCTATGCATACACAAGGTATATCAAAAGCTACGTAGAAGATATCTCTTGACCTTAAAATCTTACCAAAATATTTCTGGTGCTAAGCAACAACTATTAGCTTGCCTCAAGCATGATAACAGGTAGTCGCTCCTTGTTTTGTGTGCAACAACACCCCACGATCACATGCAGTTCTCCATATCGTTAGTCTGCCAAGGCTTGTATATTCACCCGTGATGTAATAGTGTATGCTAAAAAATCCGTCGCTTAGTTCAATATCTCACCAAAGCAGTAGCTGCCACTATACTGACCAAATATGGGAGGTAGCAATGGTGAGGGAGGCTTATATGTAGTGTGCCAGTAGCTAAGCCAATCACGTAAGGGAGACAATAGTAGCGATGGAGGTTGCACCATACACGGGAGGCAGCAAATGGCGAGGGAGGTTGCGCAAGCCAGGGATGTAGCTCAAAGTGAAAGCTAGAGGCGCACAAGCCTTATGAGAAGCTACAAAGCTACGGAAGCCATTTTATAGCAAGAATAGGAGCTCAACCGATGCAGTCGGTTCATCATCCATGACCTTTCATTCTTTCATGAAAACTTTCATGTAAGTCACGTTATTTTTGGGCTTTGCAATTTCAAGACTTTGTGATTTTTGGGATTCCCATAAAACCTTTATAATGGCATATGATCCCATAGGCTCCTACCAAGATTTAACAATTCTAAACAAGTATACTGTAATCCCATAGGCTCTGATAGCATTGGTAAGTCCAGGATTAATATTTCAAGATTTTAGATCCCATATCAGATGTATATCAAGAGGAAAAAACATTGAGGTCTAGCAAAGATAAGATAATATAAGCTTGCCAACCCATATCCTGTATACACCGGCATAAGAGTGTGTGTGTGTGTGTGTGTGTGTAGAAGAATTACCCACCAAAAAAAAAAAGTGTGTGTGTGTAGAGACCTCTCTCTCTCTCTCTCTCTCTCTCTCTCGTGCCACCTCATCTGGGACTGCTGCCTCTGCCTTACGCAATTTGCATGCTTTGCCCGTGCACTACCATGTGGCTCTCTAGAGCTCCTCCTCTCTCCCCGAACCTCCTTCCTCTCCCCCAAACCTCCTCTCGTCTTGCCAAGCCTCCCTCAAACCTCTAGTCCATAATCCATTGCCGAGCCTCTGGCGAACCTCCATTCTTGCCCGTATGGGATTAGCGTCCACATTAGTTGTGCAAGATGAGAGACCTGTGAGGGCATTGAGACCAAGGAACTGAATGTGTTGGTATCATCCTTGAGCATTGGATGCTCGCTACCATCTCCTTTGTCTTCTTTGAAAAGTCATTCTTAGATGCTTCCAAGGCGGTGAATTGTCCATGCTTTTCTACCTTTAGTGTGCATCTTTACTTATCGTCCCACCATATCTAAGTACAACTCATAAATACTCGATAAGGTGGTCCAAAATTCAAGTCCTTGTTACTGAGTGGTCCAACTTCATAAACATGTATCTGTAAACATAGATGAATCATATAGCATCTATGTACCTCTCTTCTCAACCATAGAGAAATATGGTGTAAGAGGGAGGATCTTTCCTCTATGGATGTACCACAAGGTGCAAGTATATATAGGTTATAAGTAAAAAATCTATAATCATCCATGGCCTAGTAAACCTGCATTCCATTGTGGAAAAACCATCGTTATCCAAGCCACGATAACATTTGCTTATACATACAATATATATGGTGGTCCTTTGGACCCATATTCCCATGCGATAGCTATGGTGGTCCAAACAATGCCTTAGGTTATCCATAATCCAAAGGGGAGTTGCAATGAGGGGAGGGAATTAGAAAGATGGCGTGTTGCAAAGGCGCACAATGCACAAGGTTAGGGAGGGGGGAATGGGATAGGGTGCCACCACTATACAATGCACAAGGAGAGAAGGGGGAGGGGGGAGGGGGGGGCAGGTGGGTTTGAGAGGGAAAGGGGGGCATCCAAGGGGAAGAGAAAGGGAAGGGGAGGGAAATGTCATGATCTGTGACGAATTCCTTTCTCTATTTCTAGACTTATGGATGGTTTGATGAATGGACACTTGTGGAAGGGTATGCCCTTTCGACGGGACACTTCCTATGAGGCACAACCCTTTAGGAGACATTATATTGAAGAGACACTTCTATTGTAATGTACCCTCTCATCAAGGGTCACACCCTTCACAAGGGGTACACAACTCTTCATGCACATACACTTTGGAGTACACACCTTTTCATGTAAGACTCCACTCTCTATATAAGAAAGGCCCAATTGTATGGATGACACACTACAGATACTACAGACACTCAAGCAATACAATTATTCCTTGTTCTCTGCTATTTTAGTCTCCTTTCTGTTCCTTAGCACATTTCTAAATATAGTAAATCTAGGATTTCTTACAGTTATCAGAGCTAATTTCGCTCCTGCCTGTAGGAAATGCCCCCCACCTTCTAGCGCCTATCGGATACATCTTTTTCTGCTAGAAGGATATCCATGTACATTCTGCATGGAAGAGATAGAGAGAATGAGCGTAAAAATTTTTAGCGCCAACCCTGCCTAAAGTCATCAATGGCCTCTCCATCTCCCACACATCACGAGTTGATGTGAATGGACATGACAAAAATCGTGTCTTTTCATGTGCTTGGGCTGTCCCAAAACCAAGGGACGCACCGTTTCCACCATCGGACACACGTTTTGATGAAGAGTCTTGACTCCTCACCCAAGGGACACACCCCATCGTGGCAAAAAGGACACACCTATTCATGTGGGGACACCCCTTTTACAAACAGGGACACACCCCTTCATGAAAAGGTGCACCTATTCCAAGGGTCACACCCCTTCGAATAGGCACACCTTTTGGCACCAAGCACTTATAAAAAGGGTACCTAGAGGGGTTAAAAAGGAAAAACTAGCCCCAAAACTTAGGTCTACCCTAGATACCCAAGGGTTAAATAAACCCACCCTTTAATTTTTTGGGCAACCACCCAACCTAAGGTAGCACAAACGAAAAGACAAAAGGGACGATCCGATTTCCATGCCCGTACAGTTTTTTTCGTCAAACAGGTTGGCCTCCTTGCGCAGCCCCTGCCCTTGCCATTTCGTTGCCCTGCCCCCTCGCCATATGCAGCCCCTGCCCTTGCTAGGTTTTCGGCCTTGTTCCCTGCCAGTCTGCAGTACCAGATCAGCACCAGTCCCTGCAAAGCTTGCAGCCTGGTTTTGCCAGCCTCCATCGTGATCCAACCTGCAACCTTTGACGCCTTTTATCGCAATCTAGCCTGTAGCCTGTTTTGCCATTGACAGCTTGCCCTCCCCCCTTTTGTTTCGCCAATCTTTATTGTGATCCAGCATTGGACATCTGCAGCCTGTTTCGTCATAGACAGCCTGCCCCCCCCTTTGTTGCGCTACATTATCTGCCAGATCAGCAGCAGTTCAGCCCTCCTCTCGTGATGAAGATAGCCTGTTAAAAGCACCCTGTTCCTGTTTTCCAATCCAGACCAGCCAGGCCCCGATCTGCTCCTCTCAACCCACTGCAACATGGACCTCCGGACAGAAATCTACAGGCCTTTTCTACGCAACAAATTGGCAGATTAAATCAATGCCAGGTGGATTCTTTCCATTCTACTTCTAAGGATTCTCTTGTCATTATCAAATTACAGCAAATGAAAGACCCTTCCTTAAAGCATGGAAACCCTTGGTAATTCACCCGGCATTTCAAGGACACCTTAGGCATCATCTACCACATAATATCGTGTTCAGATTGCACAACCAACCCATTTCGGAGCTTTGGCATCCTGGGTCTTCTGTGTCACGTGCCCTCCTAGTGATTTGGACCACATCCTATACCTTCTGCGTGAGACCTCAGTTACATTACTTCCTCAGCACAGTCCAGGTTGTGTTCCACGAGACACGAAGATACCCAGAACCGGATATTCCTCACGAGTTTGCTGTCCATCTTTGGAGAGAATTTTACCCCTCAGCTTCAGCATCTCCAGGGTACTCTCCACCTCCTTCAGCTCCCAAATATCCTCCTTTACAGGTTGTACCTTCCCCAAGATAGTATTTACACTCTAAAGGCACTCCTTCTCTTGGATATCCTCCACTTCTGACAGCAGCTCCTTATCCCTTCTCAGATCCGTGGACTTTGCAACCTACTCCTGTACTCTCACGAGTAGTAACACCCATTTCGGCATCACTAGTGTTACCTCTGACAGGACCTCCGTTACCAAATTTCCACGGGTGGTTCCATCATGCCTCGCCTGCCCCCTCCAACATGAGCAACCTCAGGGAGCAGCCCAAATATTCTTCCAGGAATGGTACAAACTAGAGCGTAGGTTCGTGCTTTTCTCACGGGGACCTCAGATATATCGCAACGCTCGCGTGCAGCCTCTCCAGAGATCAAAGACTCAAGTCCAAAAAAGACCCCTGAAGTCAACATACAAGGCGAAACAATACTGCAACTTCAAATTTCCCAGCTTCAGGATAGCATCTCCGACTTGGTCCAGAAAGTCCAACAACTCCAAGATTCTCATAGTACCACACATACAGAGGATGACGTGATGCAACCAGACGACTATGCGGATTCATTCCCACCTGAGGTAGAAAACACTGAACTACATGCCCTCTACCATTTACTTCGCTTCCAAAACTAAAAGACTTGACATCAAACTTCCGGAAGCCTACACTGGTCAACGCAATCGCCGAGCAGTTGACTAATGGCTCGCAAAAATGCGCATGTATTTTGATACTGTTGACCTCACTGAAGGCAAAAAGATCACCTTGGCAGCCTCCCTCCTCAAGGATACAGCTTTTCTATGGTGTGGCAAAGATGCTTAAAGGATGGCCAAAGTGTGTTAACATGGGAACGTTTTGAACACGTGCTTCGTAAGCAGTTCATACTTGCCAATGCAGACTTCCAAGCACGATCAAAACTCCGAAAGTTGGAGCAAACAGGCTCCCTATCTTTCTACATCTCTCAATTCACCACATTGATGTTGGAGATTGATGGTTCAACTGAGGATGATCGCCTTCATGCTTTCATCTCAGGCCTAAATCCCTCGTTATGCATTGATATCCTTAAAGTAACATCACCACCACGGCTGGCGCTATTGCTTATGCAGAAGCGCATTACAGATTTCCAAAACACAGGGAAGCAGAGTGCTAATCGCACACAGAACTCTACTATGGCCAAAGGTGCTCGCCCTCAAGATAACACCAGGTTTCAAAAAAAGTCCAATAATCAAGGTCAGCGACAGTCTCAAGATCCCCAGAAGTCTTAGAAATCGTATGCTGGATTCCAATAGAAGCACTCCTTCAAGGATCGCGCCTCTTCTTCTTCACAAAGTCATCACTGACATCCCCAACATAAAGGTGAGGCCACTGACAAGAAGAACAAATCCAGCACAAAAGGACTTTGTACCATCTATACAGGCAACCATAGATGGTTCAATTGTCCCAAGCGACCAAAGCAAAATTCCAATGTGGAACCTAGCACTTCCCAAATAGAAGATGCTACCCCAGCACCAGACAAGAAAGGCAAATACCATCCACCTGAGCCTTGCCAGCAACCCCGAACCTTCCTTGGCCACTCAAGTACTTTGTGTTCAAGGATCGATTCGTGGAACAATGGTCACTATCCTCATCGACAGTGGCTGCTCTCATAACTTCCTAGCTAGTTCTATGGTCGACAAACTTCGATTGACCACTAGTCCTAGTCTCATGGACTATCAGATTGAACTCGCAAATGGAACTACCTTCTTGTGCAACACCAAGATCAAAAACTTGTCTTTTCGCATCCAACATTATACGGACAAGTTTAACTTCGACATCATGCCTCTTTCTCGGTATGATGTCATACTTGGACAACAGTGGCTCTACGACTACGATCCATCAATCAATTTTCGCAGCCATACTATCCAGTTTGTCCACTAGGGAAAACTTATTGAGCTAATTGGTTCTAGGGACCCTCCTTCAACCCCAGTTGCCTCTGCCCTACAAGTAAAGAAGTGGGTTCGTAAACGTCAAGTAAAGACTTCACTTCTGTTGGTTACGGTAGTAGAGGAGACATCAACAAAGGATCCTCCTGAATACCTCAACCAACCTTTTTTCCAGCCCTACCTAGATATTTTTCCACAGGAATTGCCAATGCAGTTACCACCTCAACGACCAGTGGATCACCCAATCGAACTTATTCCCGGCAGTAATCCACCGTCGAAACCTCCTTATCGGGTTTCTTACACTCAAAATGAAGAAATCCAAAGACAGGTGACCGAATTACTCGACAAAGGTCACATTCGGCCTAGTCGCAGCTCTTTCGGATCTCTTGTACTACTTGTGGAAAAAAAGAATAAGTCAATGCGCCTCTGCATCGACTACCGAGCCCTCAACAAGCTCACTATAAAAAACAAGTATCCATTGCCTCGCATCGATGACCTCTTCGATCAACTTCTACACACAACACAATTCTCAAAGATTGATCTTCGTTCAGGTTATCATCAAATTCGCATACGAGAAGGCGATGAGTACAAGACAACTTTTCGAACAATGGACACTATGAATGTTTGGTCATGCCTTTTGGGTTAAACAATGCCCCGGCCACATTCATGATACTCATGAACGACATCTTCAGGCCTTTCCTCGATAAGTTCGTCATCGTTTACCTCGATGACATCCTCGTTTTCAGCAGATCCCTACATGAGCACAAACAACATCTTCACCAAGTCTTTGAAGTTCTCCGTGCAAATTCTCTCTACATCAACATTGAGAAGAGTGAGTTCTTCAAGACCCAACTCGAATATTTGGGACATGTTATTTCCGCTCAAGGCATCTCTGTGGATCCCAAGAAGGTCGAGGTAATCCAAAACTGGCCTACTCCTGAGAATGTTCATGATGTCCGCTCTTTTCTCAGATTGGCAAACTTCTACCATACAAAGGTCTATCAGTTTTCCGAAATCGCAGCTCCTATGTCCGAATTATTGAAAAGCATAGCAGTTTTTCAGTGGCTTCCCGAAACAGAGTATAGTTTCCAACAACTCAAGCAAGCACTCACTACCACACCAGTTATGGCTATTGTTGACCCAAACCTTCCATTTGAGGTCATGACCGATGCTTCCAACATCGCTACAGGAGCAGTCTTGATGTAAGAAGGCAGAGTTATTGCTTTTGACAGCCATAAACATTCTGATATCCAAACCCGATACCCGGTTTATGATAAGGACTTTCTTGCCGTTGTACATGCTTATCGCTCTTGGAAACATTATCTCATGGGAGCCGACTCTGTGGTCAAGACAGACCATCACTCTCTAAAGTATATCTTTACTCAGCCAGTCATGAACGCTCGACAAGCACGCTGGGTTGAGTTTCTAGCCAACTTTCACATGGCCATTGAGTACATTCCAGGACTACACAATGTAGTTGCAAATGCTCTCAGCAGGTTAACTCTAGCATCAGCTATGGTAATCTCTACATTATTAGTGGATGTTCCGAATTCATTCAAAGGGAAGTATTTCAATGATAAAGACTTCGGCACAGCAGTACAAGTTCTTTCAAAAGATCAACCTTCGACTTCAGAACAGAAGATTTTCTCATCCTATTCTTATACGAACGACCTTCTGTATTATCAAGATCGCGTCTGTGTACCACATGACAAGGATGTTCGACGTCTTTTGTTAAAAAAGCATCATGTAGTTCCTTATGTTGCCCATCCAGGCATCAACAAGACTTATAGGTTACTCAGTGCAACATACTACTGGCCTGAGATGAAAAGCGACGTCATCAAAATGGTTACATCATGCTTATCTTGTCAATAAATGAAAGCAAGCCGACGACTTCCAACAAGACTTCTTCAGCCTCTTCCAGTTTCAACTGAAAGGTGGGAAAGTATTTCCATGGATTTAATTACAACACTATCACGATCCTCCAAAGGTAACACTCAGATTATGGTAATTGTTAATTGATTGTCCAAAATGGCACACTTTGTTGCTTGCAAAAGCAGTGCACAGGCTCCGGACATCGCCAAACTCGTCATACAACACATCTTCTAACACCATGGATTGCCCAAGAATATCATATCCGACAGAGATCCTAAGTTTACCAGTCACTTTTGGATTTCACTGTTCGAATCTTTGGGTACAACTCTACTGTTCAGTTCAGCCTACCACCCAAAATCAGATGGCCAGACTGAAAGAGTCAACCAAGTTCTGGAAGAAATGCTTCGACATTATATTCAGTCACGCCTAGCAGCTTGGGAAGAGTATCTACCACTCCTTGAGTTTGCTTATAATAACTCTTTCCATAGTGCCATCAGCATGACTCCATTTCAAGCAGCTTATGGACACACTCCGATTGTACCAACGAATTTTGTACTTCAACATCGAGTGGCCCTAGCTGATCAACTGGTTCAAGAAATGCAAGACATTTTACTCCAAGTCAGGGATCATATGCGAAAAGTGCAAGAGCGGTATCAACGGTCTGCCAACAAACATAGACGTCACCTAGAATTTAACACTGGTGACATGGTGCTATTATTTGTAGCCCCACATTGCTATAAGACGGTTAAGTCTGTGTTTCCTAAGTTGCGACCAAGATACTATGGACCTTTCTGGATCATCAAGAAAAATTTATCTTTAAGTTACAAATTGGAATTACCACCATCATGGGGTAAAATCCATCCGACATTTCATATTTCTTGGCTAAAGACGTACATTCCAGGTGATGAAGCAGTTCCTCCTGCAGGTGATTATGTCCCAGAAATCGAAGACGATTATGTTCTCCTTATTCGTGAGCGTATTCTGGACCATTGACAGCGAGAGACTCGACATCGAGTTATCACAGAATTCCTTGTTCTTTGGTGAGATCTGGACGACTCCGACGCTACTTGGCAATCTGATGAAGACTTACAGCAGTACCCTGACATTTTACAGTAGTATTTTCAGAAAATAACCGTGATATTTTCTACATCAGTTCATTATCTCCACCAGGGTCTTATTTTGAGTGGGAGGGGATGTCACGATCTGTGACGAATTCCTTTCTCTATTTCTAGACTTATGGATGGTTTGATGAATGGACACTTGTGGAAGGATATGCCCTTTCGACGGGACACTTCCTATGAGGCACAACCCTTCACAAGAGACATTCTATTGAAGAGACACTTCTATTGTAATGTACCCTCTCATCAAGTGTCACACCCTTCACAAGGGGTACACACCTCTTCATGCACATACACTTTGGAGTACACACCTTTTCATGTGTGACTCTTCACTCTCTATATAAAAGAGGCCCAATTGTATGGATGACACACTACAGATACTACAGACACTCAAGCAATATAATTATTCCTTGTTCTCTGCTATTTCAGTCTCCTTTCTGTTCCTTAGCACATTTCTAAATATAGTAAATCTAGGATTTATTACAGGAAACAAGAGGAAAGGAGAGGGAAAGTGTGAGGCAAGAGGGGAAGAAGCGAAATGAGAAGGGAGGGAGGTGGGAAATAAAGAGGGGACGTGGGGCGGAGAATAAGAATACCTTTAGGAGAGTGGATGTGGTAGAAACAAGTGGGGGTAGCGGTGTTAGAGGGAGGGGAGGTGGAGGTGGCAAAAAGACATGGAAGGAGGAGGAGATGGAACAACAAAATTGGTCTAGGAAAAGTGGTTGGGGATGGTTGAGGAGAAGTGGATGTGGAAAGAGCATGAGAAGTGGTGAAGATGTGAAAGAGGGGACGCGCACTGTGGGAGAGAGAAGGAGGGTGCAAAAAGCTAATGGGGAGGGATTGAGGATTAGGGGGATGGTTCTATAGAATTTTGGGGATAGTATCACAAATCCCCTTCAAGGGGTGTTCAAAATGATACTCCCACATAAACAAGGAGAGTCAAAAATGTACAAATGTCCTACATCATAAGAAAAGTAACTGCAATAGCCCCATAAAATCATGAGGTCAATCCAATTACGAGATGAGAATTGGGAGCTTTATGCCAAAGCTAGCTCAAATGTCCACCTCTCATGGAAGTTACACGCCGTTTCAAGTGTCCAATGCTGTAAGGCCCTCATTTGAGGAGAATCCATGATGGTCACTATCGTAAGGCCTCATTTGAGGAGAAGTCATGCTAGGCAATGGATATTGGGAGGGTCCCCAATTTAGACACTAGAGGGTGCCACACTAGATAGTAGTCGTTCCTCGCCTTGAGATGAATCTGATCTTTAGTGTTGACAGTCCTCCATCCAACATCTATCCAAATCACCATCTAAGCTCTCTCTTCAGAGCGCATGTGTGAACAGCAATAGCCATTAGGTGTATCAACAATTTTGGCATATCATAATTTTCTTGTTCTTTCTAGCTATTATCTTTTGCTATGTCCTATTTTCTTTCATGGTATCAAAGCACAAGTGCTTTGAGTAAGAACATAAGTGCAAGTTCAACCAGCTTTTTGTGGTAGAAAACATTTGGAGTGATTGCTCGCAACAATCTAGTGGCTCTAGTGCAAACCCTGTGAAGTCGTTCACCTAATTTCCACAAACGCAACATTGATGCAACCAACTTCACACTCTGGAAGTTCATCATCATTGCCATATTGGATTCATACAAGCTCTTGGATATAATTCTAGGATTGTATCCAAAACTAAATTGCAACAAAGGACCCAAGCAACCCTAGGAACAAGATGCCTCCTGTCTACACGTTAGTCCACCCCTTGATAGTTTGAATACACAAATAGGTCTAAAACAAGGAAGGATTTCAACTCTTAGTAGAATGGCCCTGCTCTCTCTCTCTCTCTCTCTCTCTCTCATCTCCCTTTGTGCTTTGTAAGTGAATATTTTGTTTTCCTAGCCTTCCCTCATTCTATTACTATGTTCGTGCTTAAGAAGACAACGATTGTCTCATGCTTGAAAAGTTATAATCAACCTTCACCGATATTGTAATATCCATGTGGTTGAAGGTGATGGATGTTTCTAGTGATGCTGGTGTAATAATTTTGTAAGCAAGTATGGCCCCAGACTTTCTATAGCATTCTTCCTCTGGGCTTTTAGGAAAGTGTATCTAGAATTTGTCCACTTGAATGTGAGTTATGCACAAGTCAAGAATTAGTATCATATATTCCTTGTATAATAGTGGTTTGTGGGAAGGGTTCTTAATAGCTCTTTTTAATCAACTTTGATAGAATACTAACTTTTCAAGAGGCATAATAAAAGCACTCATGATGGGTGCTCATAATGGGCATGCAATGCCTCAATGTTAGATGTGGTGGCTTCAACCGCTTAAAGCTTTTTTGATGATCATCAAAGTACAAAGCGAATCCTTTTTGTTCTAGCATCTTGTAGTGTTGCATACTTTCTCAAAGAAAAAGAAGCGTAGGGGAGAAGTTGGCACATCATGAAAGTGAACCATTGACATAGTTGCGATAAAGTAAACATAGAAGATGATATTGCATATCTATGTTGCATTTAGGTGAGTGACTTCCACAAAATTGTATTTTGTATTTGTTATTAAAACAAAAGTTTTTGAGAATCACAACTTACATTATCAAAATGGTAATGCGACCATTATAACCTTATTTGGTACTAGCATTACAACCACCATGCATTTCATATTGTAAAAAGTGTTCTTAAAGTAGTAACTTGCAGGGAAAAATACTAAAGAATAGTTTCGAAAAATTTGGGATTAGATGGTGTGTAAGCGATGAGTTCAAGAGAGCAATCACATTCTGCTTGGTGAGCTTATTAATTACTCTGTGATTTGATAAAAATATTAAGAGTGGTCATGGTGACGAAGTGAGTCTCTCTTTCTGTCTAAATTTTTTGTGTAGGTGACACTCTCTCTCTTTCTTTCTCATAAGGAAAAGCTGCATGGAAAAAGTAGATGGGCTTCAATTATTAAGGAAAATATGTAGTTTATGGATAAAAAGGCCATAAAAGGTATCAGTCAACCTATGATGTAGTGTTTAGATAAGGGCTAAAATGGCATGACCCCATATGCGAGAGAGTGTATTTATAGAAGAGGATTTATTAACATAAAATTTGGTGGGACTTAAAAGGTTAGATAACGACCAGTGACACGTGGACGGTGGGATAGATCGGGAATAGTTTGTATAATTACGCTGCGGGGATTTTGGACGGTTACGATGGGCCCAGGGGAGATCGGGCGGCTACCAAAAATGCTACAAGGAAAGGGGATACGGACGGCGGGGATCGAAGCGGAGGGAGATCGGGCGGCGGAGGAGCTTGGGGGGAGGGGAACGGCGGGGATGGAAGGGGGGGGGATCGGACGGTGAGAGGGATGGACGGTGGAGATTGGGGAGGTGGAAGATCGAAGGGAGGAGGAAAAAAAGGGGGGGGGGAAAGGTAACGAGAAAAGGCGGACATGAAAAAGGGGGGTAAAGTGGATTGGAGGGTTTTGAAGTCCGAGCAAAGGGACCCCTCATCTTTATGGTCTTCTTCTTCATCTTCATCGCCATAGCTTTAGCTTCATCTTCAGCTTCATCTTCATCGCCATAGCCAATCCTCGATCCCTCCGTCTTCCATTTCCATCCCCCGAGCAGCACCAGCAGCTTCTGCAGCACACATTTCTTCTCAGCAGCAGCAGTTGCTTTCAGTGTTCCGCATTTCCTCCCCCATCCCTTTCCATCGAGGTCAGCGCATTTTTTTCTCTCTCGCCCCCCCCCCCCCCCCCCCCCTTACCTCCTCCCCTTCCATAATGCTCCTTCCTGTTCCCCTTTTTGCCCCCCTCTCATCGATCTTTTCCTCTCCCCCCCCTTCCCTGCCTTGCCTTTCCCTTTTCTCCCGCACCTCTCTTCCCTTTAGCCCCCCCCCCCCCCCTTTTAGCTTCCCATACCAAGCTGGTTCCCCTCTGGCCTTTCCCTAGCTTCCCTCCCCGCCTCGATCTCTTTGTTTCCCCTGTTCCTGTGCAATTTGTAAGACTATAATCTGTCTCTTCTTTGGATTTCTTTTCGTAACCTTGCGGCTGAAGATTCCTTTATTCGAGCTTGTTTTTGCGAGGTTTCAATCTGGTGGCTTCTCTTATATGTCCACTCGTTCTTTCGTTCCCCTCCTACTGGAAGTGCAGGAGTTTAGGGAGTTGAGCAGTCTGCAGGACATTGCGAATTCAATATATCTCCTTTGCAGAGTGTGCACCTACAGCCTTCCTGGCATTTCATACGGAGCCCCCTTTGCAGCATCTTAGAAAATCAGCGCTTCTACTGGAATTGGAATTCATGTGTCAGGGTCTGCGCGGTTAGTGAGGCACATCGTCTTAGACTGGATTGTTCAAAAGAGACGGTTCCAGTCAGGCGTGTGGAGTCATGCTCCTTGTACATATTGTGACGGCGGACGAGCTATCTTTTATGCCATGTGGGAACCTTTCCTCAGCACAAGCGGCCTTAACAATGGGAAAATATGAAAAGATAAGGGGCTAACACCCAATTGGGCTACCATTGGAAGGAGGTTTGCTGGCTGATACACTTACAGGATTTGCTAATTTCTGACCGTTAAGTCATTAATGACACTGGAGAACGTCGGGCTTTGTCTGTCTACTTGCCAAGCTCGAGCTTTTGCTAGCCTACGAAGAGAGAATTCCAGGATTTTCTTGTTGGGTGCGACGCGGTCGACTGCAGAAGTTGCCTCTATTGGTCTCTGATTACAGGCTTGTCCAAATGCCCCTCAAGGGTCTAATCCGGGAACTTCAAGACATAAGGGATGGGATTGGCAGTCTTTCTAGGAGGAGCTTTGAGGTCAAAATTTCTCCCCTTCAACGAGCCCGGTCTCACAGTGCAGTATTGGACGAGAGCTCATACAGAAAAGGTGCTTTGCAGATTGAACCGCAAAGTTGCTGGGCTAACATGCCTCCCGAGCTTCTTAGGGATGTCATACAGAGAGTCGAGGAAAGTGAGTGTGTTTGGCCCAATCGGAAGCATATTGTTGCATGTGCGGCAGTTTGCAACACTTGGAGAGAGATAACAAAGGAGATTGTAAAGACTCCTGAACAATCAGGAAAAATCACTTTCCCGATATCATTAAAACAGGTAGGTGTTTGAATTAAACGTGCAGTTTAATGATTATTTTTGGGATTGTTGAAGCTCGGCGATTGATGTGCACCCAGGTATCGAATGTATTGGGTGCACGAGCATACTCCAAAATGAAAATTCTTTATAGTATGCATTCTCATGCTTTTTAGTAATCATGTGTATGTATGGTTAAGCCGTTGCCCATTGCTAGTTAACGAAGAGATGATATCCTCTCTTACTATTTTTTTTGGAGGTTTCCGGGTCTTTATATTTAGGAAATTATGTGACTGTCATTTTTGCACTCATATTGATCGATCGTACTGCTTGACTTACACACGACGCAAAGAATGTCAGATAACTAGTTAAGAAACCTGCAGTTGGTTACACTTTGGGTGTAGTGGAAGACTTGTCTCTGTTGCTGATGAGTGCTAAGGAGTATGTCATCGTCACAGCTAGCAGATGTAACTTCTGTCATTATAAACTTATTATCTATGCTTGTGTTAGGAGCAGTTGCTCTCACTTCTTGAATTGCCTGGCCTACTTGGTTTGGCAAGGAGAGATGTGGACGGTGGGGCTGACCTAATGCAGCCACCTAGCCCCTTAGAATTTTCAAAAGGGTTTAGGTGGGAAGCAAACTTTTTGAGAGGCTTTTGACACCTTAGGCGCTGATGATGTCAATGGGGATGTCATAGTAGCTAGTCCTTGCTCTGCGTGATGGAGTTTATGGTTTTCAATCTTATGAGTGACTATCGTGAGATTGAAATTGCACTATGTTTTGTTTTGAGAGGATGAGTTTGGGAATGTTCCTGGATTCATCTAGGTATATGCTTCTGCCGTATTAGCGGACATGCAAATTTCACCTTGTGAAGTTTTCGTCCAAGTTGCGGCCTGCTGGTATTGCGATAATTCTTTCTATCTTAAATGGTGCGTTGCCCTATTAGCTAGATTTAGATGCTCGTTTGGGAGAGACTAAAATGAAATCGTTTAGGCTTCACAAGCAGTTGTAGCTTGAATGAAGAGATTTGGACTACTTTTTGATTAGCCTTCTCCTTTAGTGCTAGCCTTCATCATGGCTGAGTTTGCCTTTCACCTCCGGAGTGCCGATAGAAACTCAGTACGAAGACTTTGTATAAATGGATGCTCAAGTATGTGTGGGTGTGTGGATTTGTATTTGTGAGAGCATATTTTTATACTATGGTCTACACCCACTGTTGGGCGCTGATGACGTCAGTGGGGATGTCATAGTAGCTAGTCCCTGCTATGCGTGATGGAGTTTATGGTTTTCAATCTTATGAGTGACTATTGTGAGATCGAAACTGTACTATGTTGTGTTTTTAGAGGATGAGTTTGGGAATGTTCCTGGATTCATCTAGGTATATACTTATCAGATCTGGCAACCAAGGGTACCACTGGATGTGTCTCGATAAGTATTCAGAGTCTACAGAAGTGAGGTTATTGCTGCCAAATATAGAAAGTTTTCCTAGAGAAGTAAAAGTTACAAATTTCACATGGCATTATGCTTCAAAGTAATTTTAGAGTTGAATGAGACTTAGAAGGATGACCAGAGTGTGGGGGCCTAGTCGAACTCTGATCACTCTTCCGATAAAATGAATTATCACTTAAGGAGGTTTGCCCAGGAGGGTTGATTCTATAACCTCCCTTTCTCTTCTACCTTAAATGAGATCGGAATACATTAGTCTGTCAAGCCCAACCTTTGATCAGTTTGAGTCTCTTTCAAATATATTCCATAGTATAATCCTGAGAAATAAGGAGGCATGAGCTGCCTTTCGATTTTTGCACGATTGGGTACAATGAACAAGCCTTCCCAAGAGATTGAAGCCAACATTCAACCATCTGAGGGCTATTCTCACAAAAAAAGTTCAAAATGCAGGGAACTTGAGAATTCACAATCTGCATTGATTGCTGCAGAGAGTGAGTGTACGAGTGGTGCTCCACATGATCAAGGCATCGAGAGTTGAAGGAATCGATTGCTTTCATTAGATTTATGTTGCTTCATCCTTAGGAAAAAAATTGCCTGCAGGCCATGCCTTGTAGAGAAGCTTCCGCCTTTCGGCGTTCTTCCTAAATCCTCTGTGCCTTGCTTCCAAGTTGCTTGCAGGGTGTAGATGATATCATACCATATGTTGATGAGGGTGGCTGAAGTCCGAATTTGCTGCCTCCCCATCTCTAAACTGCAGCGTGCTACTGAGATATTCCTGGCAGTAATACTGGCCACCGTGTCCTAGACTCCATCTTCCAGAGAGAAATCATGTCTCTGGCAAGAGAGAAGCACGTCACCTGTGTCAATGAAGATGCCATGCCCCAAGTGAAGTCCTGTCTGTGTGCGCGACCTGGCCATGATTTCAAGTGTAGAAAAGTGGTAGAGGACAGATTAGAGAAAGTGGGGTTGAGGAGATGAAGGGAAAGAGAGGAAGGGATAGAAGGAAGGAGAAAGGGTAGGAGAGCAAGGAAGAGGTGGGAGAGAGAGAGAGAGAGAGAGAGAGAGAGAACACAAAAAAAGGGAAACTCATACAAGCCTCAAAGGGCTGGAGCAAAGGGCGCGCTAAGGCCCTTGCTGAGTACTAATCTATATTAGCAAAGTCATAATCAATAGTCAACCAAATGTCAACTGAAACAACTGAATCAAATCATTCCATCAAGTACAAGCTGAATCAGGTCAATCTCGGACACTAGGACTCAGAGGCCGACGCTCGGCACAATGATGGCTCTTTGGTGAGCTGCGAAGATATCTTGTATCTGCATCTGTTGGGCTGTCTCACGCTGTGGCAGGGGACTTGGTCTCCTCAATCTCTGAACCCTTTGGGCTATGTCCAGAGTGACCCCTCATCTCTGCCGGTCCCCCCCGAGGAACGCTGTGATAGGTCGCACCTCAATGGAATGTGCTCTGTGTACTCTCTGTCTCGTGTGTGGTCTCTGCGTCCCTCTCTCAATGGCACTATGTTGGCTCTCTCTGCTGATCCAAGCTGCCCTCGTGTCAGCTAGCTCCTCACTGTGCCCTGGGGCTGACTCTGAGAGAGAGAGAGAGAGAGAGAGAGAGAGAGAGAGAGAGAGAGAGAGAGAGAGAATAGGCTGCAGGAGGAAGGAGGAGGGAGAGTAGATAGGATTAGATGCCACATTAAAAGTACATTGCAATGAGGGGAGGCTACTTACATAGTAGCTCCTTATCCCCTTTGACCTTCTATCTTCCAAATACCCCTAAGTACTAATAATCCTACCCCCCACTAACTTTACCAGCTTTTGGCCTTCATTACAACCATCCCCGCTCTATATAATTTTGTCTGTGATGGTTAAACTCCATGACTCCCTGCTGTAGAATAAACATGCTCCAACATGCAGGCCACCTGGGTCAAAAGGAAAAGTAGGATAGGTCTTTGCCCTAGATGTTGTGGCACCTCCTTGGTGATGTCAGCATTGATCCCTCCTAGCATGCTCCTCATCAAGACACTCCACACTTACATGGGCATTAGTTATCTTCATGGAGTCTATTTTGCACACCTCTTTATGCTTTGCTATCCCCTTTTGCCTAGATTGGGAGCATTCATTGCTTTTCCTTATATCCACTGCATCTCTGGCTATGTTGTCTTGCCCAAATGCAATAAACTGAAAATCATCTTCATTATAGATGCTATATTCAGGCTCAAACAGTTCCGGAAATTCTTGTGCTTCCTGAACATTCAAGGGATCTTTAGTCCTCACATGTAAGGCCTTCAACCCTGGGCTGTACTGCTGTAATTTCCTTCTAACCATGGTATCCATGAGGTCTTTGAAATCTTCCCATGTGTAGGGCTTCCAAGATGAAAATTTAGTCTTCAGCCAGGTGTTGGCATGGTGCATGCCATCATAAAGAATCTTGCCCTCATCATCCATTGGATATAATCTGAAATATCCTTCCAAAGCTGATAGCCATTCTTCCCAAATATGAGGATTCTTTGTTTTTCCTTCGAATCTATGGTCTTCAAAATATCTGTTAAGTGTCTGTCACACTTGTCCAACCAGGCTCCTGCCATAATGTAAGAAAGACAAGTTATCCTTGACCTCAAATGGTACGCCCAGGTAGGCATGGTGCTGATTTGACAAGGCAACATCAATGTCCCCACAAACTCATGTGAGTATTTGGCATATGGTGTCCTTCCACATAAATCTGTCTAGGCTGCATTTGCTGCTCAAGCTGCACTTGAGGTGGTCTATACTCTATGTAGAGCCTCCTGTCTGGTTGCCAACTCCTCCCATAGGCATTGTGCTGAAATGGAGCTGAGAAATACATGCTAGAGGTACATGCTTTCCCAAAGCATCTATGCGAGGCAATAGTGAAGACTGGCCTCTATCCCTTGCACATAACTCAAGGATATCACCCCTTTGAAGAGTCACTGGTGGAAGCCCCTAGCTGAAAATTCCCATGGGCAAGATCATGGGGTCAATGTATGCTCTTTTTGCTTACCTGTGAGTGCTTCCATTTGTAGAGATTTTATGTGTTGTTTGATGCTTTTGAAAAAAAGAAAAGAGAAAATTGATGCTAAAATTTACAAGTGCATGTATTTCAGAAGGCTAGTTTTCACCTTATAGAGGTGCACTTGATGTTTGCTGGCCCCCATGTCTTGGAGTGTGTAGTTGTTGATTAATGTTTATTGTTTTATCAGCCTGGGCCTCGCAATGTTGCTGTACAATGTTTCATCAAGCGGGATAGGACTACATCAACATACCGGCTGTATCTCGGCCTAACTCCAAGTAAGTTCTCTCATGTGATTGTGTGGATGGTGATTAAGGAAATGATGCTCAAATGAAGGCATGACAAAGGTTTTCATTCATTCATCAAGTATATCATGACAAGTGAAGTACAAGCACCTTTTCAAATATGTGGAGCGTGATTGTGAATTTTTGTTTATTGTCTAATAAGCAACAAGGATGGCTATTTTAAAATAATGTCATACAATCATAAGTTAGATCAGGGAATTTACTTTGGTATGCAATAGTGAAAGGGTTCGAGGGAGGAGATAGTGCAATTGCTGGAAAATTCCAAGAGTGAATTTCCTACACACACAACAATACAAAACAACCACAATAAATTAGGGGTTTTGTAATGAAACCCTAGATTGAAAACGTTTTTCAGCCTGTGAATACTAAGCTCTCTTTGCTTGTTTGAGACCATAAAGTGTCATCTTGAGTTTACATAAGTTGGTTTCCTTTCCCCTCCAATCCATTTCCTACACCATTAAGAATGCCAACTTTGACATCCATTTGATGTAGTTTCCATCCATAATGAGCAACCAATGCAACTACAGTCCTTATGGTTGTCCATTTGGCAAGAGGAGCAAATGTCTCATTATACTCTTGTGAATACATAATAAAAGAAATATTTTTTGCTCCCAAAAAAAAGTCTCATTATAATCCACACCTTCTTGTTGTTCAAGCCCTCTTGTAATCAATCTAGCTTTGTACTTGTTGATACTCCCATTTGACTTGTACTTCGCCTCATGCAAATCTAGGTGTTGTGTCATCAATGCAATGTTTGCTTGTAATCGTTGAGGCATTTTCTTTTTTCTTATGGATCGTTTGACTCAACTTGCCACACTAGATTCAAGCATCTCATATGCAGTTACATCTTTCAAGTTTTGCGAAAGCCTTCTAGGTGTCTTCAGCTTTTTATGTAGAGTTTCTTATGTTTTGTCCTATTGTGCCAATAGATGCCTCACATGGGTTTGCACCATGCTCACATGGGTAGTGCTGCACGTAGGAAGTAGCCCATGGATGATGTATTCTTGGACACACTTTGATCATATTGTGTCCTATTCGAGGATACCATGCATGCAATGCCTTTTCATTATTATGTCAGCCTTAAGCAAGAGGATGTAAAGCAACTAACAATCCCCAATTTCTGGGCAATCTACCAGCTTACAGGCCAGCCAATACAGCTTACAGGCCAGCCAAAAGGCCAGCCACCTCAGCCAAACAAGTGGCCAGAAAGACCAGCTGGTCTGGCCGACCAGAACTGGCCGACCAGCTGGCCGACCAGCTGGCAGGCCCACCGACCAGCTGGCCGACCAGCTAGGTCTGGCCTATAAAGGCACAAGCCCCCACACTCCTCCATACAGGACAGGACCTGCAGCTGCTCCTCATCTCCGCCATCCTTTGCTGCAGCCCTGCCTGCTCCATCTACCTCTCCTCTTCAGATCTGCCTTCTCTTTGCCTCTTCTGGCTGCCTCCTCTCTGCCTTCTCTCTGCCTCTGCTTCCTGCCTCCTGGGTGCTCCATCTTCTCCTCCAGATCTGCCCCCATCCTGCTCCAGATCTGCTCCTCTGCTCCTTCTGCTCCAGATCTGCCCCATCCTGCTCCAGATCTGCCCCTTTGCTCCTTCTGCTCCAGATCGGCCCCTCCTGCTCCAGATCTGCTCCTTTTCTTCATCATGTTGCTATTCCAGATAGCCTGAAGGCTCCTTCCTCAGAGCATGCTGGTTTTCAGCCATTTCCTAGGGCAGCTCTAGCCCTTCATCTTCTTCGTCATCATCGAGCTACACGGAGGACTGTGCTTCGCTCTCTCTGCTGCTATCTTTTCTACTATTTCTCTACATAGAATCATCTTTGTGATTCACCTCAGCCACGGTCCTTGAGACACACCGGCTTGAGGTTTTTGTATTCAGTTTTTCATATTACCGACAGGCACTATGTTTTCTGAGTTCCGTTCTTTAGTTGTGTCTGAGTATTGTCTATTTTCTGATCGCTCCACTGCAAACCCTATCGTTTCTCTATATGGTATCAGAGCCATGGTGATTCAAAGACCCCAGATCTCTGGTGATCTAAAGATCCTCCTTCTTCAAGGTGGCCATAGGTACGGGGAGCATCACTCCTATGAACATATCAGTTTCCTCTTCATTCCGCTGCGCACTACGGGAGAGAACTCCATCTTCTACTACCATCCCTCCCTCCCTTTCAGAACTCCATCTTCTACTACCATCCCTCCCTCCCTTTCAGAACTCCATCTTCTACTCCATCCCTTCCTACCTTTTTCGGTTTCAAGCTTGACACTCCCCATTCCTTCGAACAAGGAGGTCATGATCCTTTACCTCTACCAGATCTCCATCGGCATCGACTTCTAGGATCTACAAGTTCTCCCTAAGAATCCTATCCTCTCTGGATTATCAGTGCTGCTACGACATATTTGCTTTTCCCTCCACCTTTCGGCGTTGAGAGGGGGTGGCTTATTCTCTCAAACTTCACAGTGCTCTTATTTCTATATGGTATCATATGTGTAACTAAGGCACTTGAGGATGTGAACAATTCCCTTGCAAGGGCACTCCTCTCGTGACCTTCTCTGCATTTTTTGCATTTCATCTCTAGGGCATTTCGCAGGGATAGCCACCACCACCGTCGACATCCCTACACGAAGCTCCAAGCACACAATGTCTGCCCCTCCAAATTAGCAATTGAGAGGGGGTGTTAAGCAACTAACAATCCCCAATTTCTGGGGCAATCTACCAGCTTACTGGCCAGCCAATACAGCTTACAGGCTAGCCAGTACAGCTTACAGGCCAGCCAAAAGGCCAACCACCTCAGCCAAACAAGTGGCCAGAAAAACCAGCTGGTCTGGCCGACCAGAACTGGCCAACCAGCTGGCTGACCAGCTGGCCGACCAGCTAGCAGGCCCACCGATCAGCTGGTCGACCAGCTAGGTCTGGCCTATAAAGGCACAAGCCCCCACACTCCTCCATACAGGACAGGACCTGCAACTGCTCCTCATCTCCGCCATCCTTTGCTGCAGCCCCGCCTGCTCCATCTACCTCTCCTCTTCAGATCTGCCTTCTCTCTGCCTCTCCTGGCTGCCTCCTCTCTGCCTTCTCTCTGCCTCTCCTTCCTGCCTCCTGGCTGCTCCATCTTCTCCTCCAGATCTGCCCCCATCCTGTTCCAGATCTGCTCCTCTGCTCCTTCTGCTCCAGATCTGCCCCATCCTGCTCCAGATCTGCCCCTTTGCTCCTTCTGCTCCAGATCGGCCCCTCCTGCTCCAGATCTGCTCCTTTTCTTCATCATGTTGCTATTCCAGATAGCCTGAAGGTTCCTTCCTCAGAGTATGCTGGTTTTCAGCCATTTCCTAGGGCAGCTCTAGTCCTTCATCTTCTTCGTCATCATCGAGCTACATGGAGGACTGTGCTTCGCTCCCTCTGCTGCTATCTTTTCTACTGTTTCTCTACATAGAATCATCTTTGTGATTCACCTCAGCCACGGTCCTTGAGACACACCGGCTTGAGGTTCTTGTATTCAGTTTTTCATATTACCGACAGGCACTATGTTTTATGAGTTCCGTTCTTCAGTTGTGGCTGAGTATTGTCTATTTTCTGATCGCTCCACTGCAAACCCTATCGTTTCTCTATAGAGGATGCACGTGGGCATGGAGGATCCACTCTTCAACAGATGTGCAAGGCAAAATTACAATGCATACGGAGAACATAAAGCAAGAGAGAAACACATACCTTGAATAAGCTTGAGTAGTGGATCACAAAGTCGGAGGACTATTGCCACTTCTATCCGAGGGTGATGAGAATAGGATCGTTGATGGTAGGATGCATTTCCTAGACTATGCCACCTTGGTGGCACTATGTGAAGATTCACCAAATGTCTAATCACATAGGATCTCTTTAATAGCCCTCTAGCTAATTAACGTATCTTTATTTGGCCCTTAATGTAAGGAAGAGGGTACTAGAAGAGAAAAAAGGGAAAGAAAGAGGAGAGAGAGAAGTTTATTAAAGGTCTTCAAAGGACCAAAGGGTCTATGAGACTGAAAAAACCAGATACAATGAGCTCATTGGGTGGAGCCTCTAAGTGGGCATCTACACCCAAGACAAGTGCAACATGAACATATAAACACGAGTACATAAAATATTTGAGTCTGAGAAGAGAATGAACGCTCTAGTGTGGCGTCACTACGATAGGTCCTTTTGACGTTGGCGGAGGGGTCAGGCCTATGGGAGTTCCTGATAATGTACAAGGTTGGTCTGCTGTGGTCTCCTAGCTATGGACCCGCATCGGAGAAGTGCCATCGTGGCGTGTTTTTGGTCTGGTGAAATCATGGAGGGAAGATCCGTGAGCTTGATCTGTGCATCGGCCCGCTAGCGAGTCTATCATGTCTCTAGCTTCGAGCCTTAGCTATTCCATCTCCCTAGGGACTACTGGTGCGTGCTATCTGGCTGTGCATCCTGATCTCGTTTATGTGCCTCGAGCATGTGGTTTTTGATCTTGTTTATGTGCCCTGAGCAGGTGGTCTCTGTGTTAGATGGTCTCATGAGTGGAAGTGGCTAAGCATCTCTGATCCAAATAAAATAGGAGACTTGAGAGGAGTTTGAAACCATCCCCGAAAAGACAATGGTAACGACCTCAAATCTCATAGTATATAGGGCATTTGAAAGCAAAGTGCTCCGTCTCAATCTTTGCTGATCACATAGAGTGCAGATGTGCCCCTTTCTAGGTATGCCCTTATAGCCCACCCACTTCCAATGCGTAGTAGGTGTGATCAGACACGGAACTGCATGATTGATATCCTCAGAGTGAGGGATGTGGATCCGTGTGTATCTTGGCAGGACCTTGCTCTGATACTTGTAAGCAGTGGTCCCCGTAGAAGCTGAGCTTCACAAGAAGCTCGCTGGTGGGGGGGGGGGGAGAGAGAGAGAGAGAGAGAGAGAGAGAGAGAGAGAGAGAAAGAGAGAGA
The DNA here is from genome assembly GCF_047967505.1 of Dipteris shenzhenensis. Taxonomy (NCBI): domain Eukaryota; kingdom Viridiplantae; phylum Streptophyta; class Polypodiopsida; order Gleicheniales; family Dipteridaceae; genus Dipteris; species Dipteris shenzhenensis. Next base: position 7,459,762 of record NC_141623.1, read on the forward strand.
GGGATGATAGGGACTGGCAATCACTATGAAGTATTAGTGATCCCTTACATCTAGTTAAAGAAAATAGTACAGACTTTCTATGTAGTGAGTACTGTTGAGCTAGCTTGCGTGCTGGCCCTAGTACCTTGTTGCTGTGTTCCAAAACCTTTTTTAAAGTAGCTTCCTAGATTGTTGGCTTGCTGCTCCAACAGATTCTTCAAGCTATCTCTCCTGTCCCCATAACCTTCTCTGATGTGTGCGTAGGCTCTACATCTTAGGAGTACATGCTGCTCATTTTGCAGATCCTTTCTTCTCTGGGGATTTTGGGTCTTGGCCACCTGTCCCTCTACACCTCTAGATCATGTGAACTGGTTCTGATTTGCAGATTATATGCCTTTTAAATATTGATATGTCTTCCTCGAAGTATTTCTGCATTTCGTAGCTGTCTGTTGAGTTAATTTCCTGTTTATAGAATTGCACTTTTGTCCCTGGGTTTTGCCATAGTTTCTGTAGCATTTTCTGCATGATGATCTCCCTGATTTCACATGCATCTTTGGGTATATCAGCAGCTGTTATAGCTCATGATTCCATCCACTTCATCCAATTACCGTGCTGTCCCGTGATTTGCGTAGCTTCCAATCACCTTTTGTGCTATCCTGCTGGCTGATCCAGGTATGATACCTCTAGGAGGGGAGGCATGATGTCATTTCACGGCTTACCTCAACAAAGCTGCGTGTGTGAGAGAGAGAGAGAGAGAGAGAGAGAGAGAGAGAGAGAGAGATTAATGTCCTTGTGACGTGTCACTGTGCTCGGTTGGCCTTTATGTCCAGTGGTCTAGCCGCCTCCTCTTGCTTTATGATCAATCGCAATAGCATCTCCCTGTGTTGGCGCATCTCCATCAGATAAGGCCCAATACAGACCTGGTCATGGAAATGGGTAAGTCGTGATGGTGGACCAAAGCCACATCCTTCCAGGTAGAGCGAGTGGTAGCGTCCTCGGATCTCATAGTAGGCTGGGCAAGTGCAAAGAAAATGCTCCTTTGTCTCAACTGCCCGAACGTACATAGTATGCAGATCCTCTGCTCTCTGCTTGTATTTGCAGCTCTCCCCACCTTGATCCTCAACTGATGGGATGAAACCCACATTTGTCCAATGGCAATCCTTAGTGTATGTGAGACTCCTCTGTCCTCAACACACACTTGACAATGAAACATTAAACATGTCATGGATTGTTAAAGAGGTGGTAGAGCCAAATGAAAGGCTACTTCCCCAACTCTGTGGATAATCTTGTAAGGGGCGATAATGTGTTTGGTGTTGGTGTTGATGTTGCCCTTTAAGGAGGCATATCTTTTCTTGCAAAGTCATAAGTGAACCAACTCTGCTTCTTTACACTCTAGATGCTTCCTACGTCCATAGCCATACTTCTTTTACTTTGTATGAGCATCTTGTATGTTCTTTTTGGCCAATTGTAAAAGAGTATCTATCTTGTCCAATCAGCCAGGACAATGAATTACTTTGAAACGTTAGGGGGCATACCAACACTGGGGCATGAGTCAATGCTAATTTAGATCTTCAAAGTTGACCTGCATCTCAAACAAGATTCATGAGAGGCACACAAGTGCCTTTGATCTAGAGACGTTGGTGGGGTTAGTACATTTAGTTCTAGCTAATGTGGGATAGTTAGCTCGGTGAGTGGCATATGACACTTAAGACTATTAGTCCTACCCTAGGGTTAGCCCTTAAGTGGCTTGTACTTTTAGTGCATTCTATCTGCAATCTACGTACTGTTCGTGTCTGTTGTTGTCTCCTGTTCATTGCATCCCAATAGTGGTATCAGAACAAATTCCTTGATCCAGCCTTGTCCTTTCAAGCTCTCTTTTGAAGCTTGCTGACTGCCATATTATCACAATTTTTCTACAAATCTAGGCAATGTTCGTTTGGGAGAGACTAAAATGAAATTGTTTAGACTTCACAAGCAGTTGTAGCTTGAATGAAGAGATTTTGGAATACTTTTTGATTAGCCTTCTCCTTTAGTGCTAGCCGTCATCATGGCTGAGTTTGCACCTCACCTCTGGAGTGCTGACAGAAACTCAGTAAGAAGACTTTGTATAAATGGATGCTCAAGTATGCGTGGGTGTGGATTTGTATGTGAGAGCATGTTTTTATACTATGGTCTACACCCATTGTTGGGCATTGATGAGGTTAGTGGGGATGTCATAGTAGCTAGTCCCTGCTATGCATGATGGAGTTTATGGTTTTCAACCTTATGATTGTCTATCGTGAGATTGAATCTGCACTATGTTGTGTTTTTAGAGGATGAGTTTGGGAATGTTCCTGGATTCATCTAGGTATATAAAAATCTAGGCAGTACTTGCTCCTACGCTCTAGTCGCCATTTTCAAAGAGAGCTTGCTGCAGGTCATCATTTCTTCGAAGCTACTGCTGTAGCCGTTATCATTTTCTTGGAGGAGGCTTTCGCCTCAGTCAGATTGACTTATCGTGTCGCTGCTATTGTTCATGGCATTGCTGTTGCTACTGGCCATCTCCATTGACAGACTTGCGGTCTTGCATAGAGCTAGTTGCCGCCTCTACTCTTGGAGTGACTGCTTTAGTCGTCGCCTCTATCTTCCCAAAGAGGGCTCTCGTCTTAATTGAGGCATCAGATTCAGGTGTCACTTCGCCGTCGCTTAGACAAGTCATTCTGTACAGGCCGCCCATTCTGTGCGGTGCAGGCTGCTCAGCTACAACAGCTGGTTATAGTGCTCTCGACTTAATTGAGGCATCAGATTCAGGTGTCAATTTACCGTTGCTTAGACAAGTCATTCTGTATAGGTTGTATGGAATCTGAGCTTCTCTTTTGATGGCATTTACTGCACACTGTTGTGTAGGCTTTCTTGCTAAGTATTGAGCCTGTTCTACCTTGTTTTAGCATATTAGCCTTTGAAAATTTGGGGCCTTTGCTCCATTTTTACTCACATTAGGCCCTTGTGCCTTAAGGTTGTTTTTCAGGTGTAGGTAGTTGGAATTGGGTTGTCAGAATCAGACATTTGCTCTCGGTGTTAGTGCAGTCACTTGGCTCAGTGGATTTTTTTGGGATTTGTGCATTTTGCCTCATTCGCAATGGCAAACACTGATCTATTTGGAATGCTTGCACAAGCAAATAAGTTAGATGGCACCAACTATCCCACGTGGTCCTACATCATCGATGCATCCATGTGTTGATAACCAAGAGCTTGTGGAATATTATTGTATGCTTGAAGTTAGACCTTCATCAAGGTACTTGCAACTGCACCTATCACTACGGTTGGTGGCCATGCTATTGATTCTTCATCTTCCAACACTACCGCTCTTTTGCCTCCCAACTTAGGAACATGCATGATGGGATAGCAGAGATGCACATGATCATGCTTTAATTGGATTTGCAATCAAAAGAGTTATAATTTTCACATCAAATCTTGCAAAACAAGAAAGGTTGCTTGGGATAAGTTGGAATACAAGAAGTCAGTGTGTATAGTTAGAATCTTGTGTCCACTTGTCTCCTAGGCTCTCTCTCTCTCTCTCTCATTTTCGCTATCATGTTATCAGAACCGATTGTGCTCCCACTCCCTTCATGAGTGTCAAGACCTCCTTACGTGAGGCATCTTCCATTGAGAGAGTTTTCGTTAGAGAGAGAGTATAAGCCCAAAGACGCACAAGACCTCGCTCCATCGAGGCAATAAGCCCACCATTTGAGGCATCTTCTTCATTTCAGTAGCTCCATTTTGTAGAGCTCCTTTCACCCTTCGATTTGGTTCAAAAAGCTTAGGAATCTGCTTCCTGGAGTGTGAGATATGATCATTTGAATCTCTATCCAAGTAAGGAGAAAGCATGGATGCATATTTGACCAAAGTCAAGGACTTTAAGGAACAGTTGGCCAACATTGATGAAGTTGTAACAGATAGTCAAAGTGTGTCCTCTACACTTAGTAGACTCTCTTGACTCCTATCAAGGGTTTGCAACCACTTTAAGGTTGGTTGCAAACCAATGGGCAATGTCAACCACTATACCTTGAATCGGCTTGTCACTTTGTAGTTGCAAGAAGAGGAAAGCCATGCAAATTGGAATGCCTCTATCTGATCAAGCATTTGCTACCCATCATAAGGGTAATGGAAAGACAACGAAATCATGTGGGAAACCCAATAATAATTCTGTTAACCCTTCAGATGCCAATAAAAATGCAAATTAGAAAAGAAAAGATACAGAAAGCTAGGACATGACATTTTTGAAGGCAGGAAGACCGTTGAATCATAAAAGAAGAAGAAGAGTCTAGAATTGCAGTTACTGATGCTTCATCTTCACGTGAGAAGGATGAATTAGGAAATATTCCTTATCATGATTGGGATTGATTTCCTTGCATCTTGTGTATAAATCATCAATGTTTTGTGCCATACACACCACAACAAAATGGTGTTGCAGAGCACAAAAATAGAACTTTGATAGAGATGGCACGACGCATGATAACAGGTAAGTCTTTGCCCAACAAATTCTGGTTGGATGCCATTATGTCTTGAACAGGTCAGACACCAAGGCATTGAACACTATTACTCCCTATGAGGCTTGGAAACATTGTAAGCCAATCATTTCATACACGAGGATGTCAAGATGCCTTGTTTATGCACATGTTCTCAAATGCGGCACAAACTTGAGGACAAGGCGCTTAAATGCATCTTCATTGGTTACAGTTTAGAAAGTAAAGGCCATCGCTTATACCAGCTAAGTACTAGGAAGACTAATATCCGTAGAGATGATGCCTTTGCTGAAAATTCTGTTATTCCATTGTTGGACTGTCAAAAATAGCCAACTATTATTGCTTCTGATGTTTTTGATACATTGCTGCTATTGTTGAAGTCTGATTCAGACTTTGATGAGTCTATAGAGGCTTCAACTCAGCCACAAAAAGATTCTGATTTTCAGCCTGAAGCACCACATTGATCAGGCTACCACAAAACAAGCTTGAAGCAGTGACCAAAGATAGAGCTGTTATAACGCAACCAAAACAGTCCCTAGATGGCTGTTGATACATTAAAGGACAGCAAACAAGGGGAGCCTTTCTCTGCCCGCACGAGCAGCTTCTCATCACATGCAAGGACACTTATTTAGGCCATCTTCTGGTGGTTCTAGTGGTGCCCTGTTGGCCATGGTATGTGCCTTGTAGGCATAAGTGTAGGCACTTTTACTGTTAGTGCCTTTTAGGCCACATAGGACACTTCGTCCTATGTGACACCTAGGACACTTAGTCCTAGGTTTAGGTACAAGTACTTTGTACTTGTATCCTTTCATTATCTAAAGTTTTGACGTGACTACTGATCTATCGACTCGTTACGTACCTGCACTCTCTCTTTCTTCTCAACGCACCTTCAGTGGTATCAGAGCCCAGCCTCGCTTCCTGTGCCTCTTGTCCGTATTGCCCGTACAACAGTACGGACGCCCGTACAACCAAGTACGGATACTGTACCGTACCTTCAATGTACCTGCGCGTCGTCGTACATTGCATCGCCGTACTGAATCGTGCATCGTCGTACCTCTGCATTGCGGGTTGCCGTACATCCACGTCACTTGTACCTGCGTCGTACATCCACGTCACTTGTACATGCATCGTACAACCGTCACTTGTACCTGGCTCGTAACTGCATCCGTACAGCTGTACGTTGATACAGTCACATGCATCCGTACAGCGTACCTGCAATCGTACACTCAGGTACAGCGTGTCATGTACTTCCTACACTGTACAACAGTACCTGCATCGCCGTACAGTGTACATTGGGTGCCGTACACCCATACAGCCGTACACCAGTGCAGTTTTACTTTCTTACGTACAAGATCTACAGAGATTGCAGGATATTGAGTCAGATTTGCAGGACATTGGGCCAGATTATCATACATTGGGTCACATTTGCAAAATTTCAGCAAAATTTGGGGCTTTTCTACATTTGCCCTCTTTTTGGCCTATTTGCTCTCAATAAATTTGGGGCTTTTGCCAAATTTGCTGTTTTTGCAGTGAACATTGCCTGTCACAGTCACATTTGGGTCAGATCTGCATTTGCCCTTTGATTTGGGTCTGAAGTTTGCAGATATTTGCTGTCATTTTTTGGGACAGCCAGTTTTTTGCAGTGATAGCCTTGAGGCTTTTGGGTTTTCAGGTCTTTTTCAGGGTATCACATTTGCTATGGCTGGAAACAATCAAGATTTATTTGGAGTTCTTCGTGAAGATGATAAGTTGGATGGCACCAACTATCCGATGTGGTTTTATCTCATGAAACATAATCTTGTTGCAAAGCATTTGTGGAATATTGTTTCTGGGGCTGATCTGAGGCCAACCAATGCTACAGTGGTTGTTTCTACTGTTGGTCCTTCTGCAGGGGTACTCCTCCTGATGCCTCTTCCTCTAGCACTCCTGCTGCTGCGCTTCCAACTCAAGAACATTCAAGATGGGATGCAAGAGATGCAAATGCACATTCATGCATTGCTTTATCATGCAAGAGAATCATTATTCCACACATTCGGTCTTGCAGGACAGCAAAGGATGCTTGGGATAAATTGGCTTCTCTCTATCAGATTCACAATGAAGCTCGTGTTGCATATTTGAGAAGGCAATTACAGGAAGTGAATATGAATGAAGGTGAGTCAATGGATGCATCTTTGACAAAGGTCAAGGACCTCATGGAACAGCTTGCCAACATTGCTGAGGTGGTGCCAAATTCACAGCTTGTCAGTACCACATTGAATGGATTGCCAGATACATATCAAGGGTTTGCTACAACCCTTCGATTAGTGGCCATGGGTAATCCAGACCAGTATTCTTTTGATCAGCTAGTTACTTTGCTTTTGCAGGAAGAGCAAAGTAGAACTAACAGACAAGCCATTATTCTTGATCATGCATTTGCTTCACAGCAGACATGAAGAGGCAAGGCTTCCAAGCCTATGGGCAAGCCAAAATCTGCGCATAGCAGCTGCAATTCCTCTGCGCGTAGCAGCTGCAATTCCTCCCATGCATCTAAAAATACAGCAAATAAGGCAAAGAAGAAAAGGTGCAACTATTGTCGCAAGCCTGGACATGACATTTTAGAATGCAGGAAGCGCATTGCTTCGGAGAAGAAGAAAGCAGGATCGACAGCTAATGCCTCACATGCTATTGAATCCCATGAGCCAGCAGATGCTTCACATGCACCTGCTCTTCAGGATGATTGGGCATGGGCTGTCCATTGCTCATTTGATCCCTCCAAAGCTGATGCACTCTTTATTGCTGATGATGCTCAGTCCTGGTACTTTGATAGTGGTGCTTCCAAGCATGTCACATCTTGCAGACAGCTGTTTCATTCTCTAGCTGATGCACCTCGAGGGGGGACTGTTACATGTGCTAATAATGCTTCATATGCTGTAAAAGGAGTTGGAGATGTGCAGCTCACATTCATTTCCAGCCATCCTGTCACTCTGACAAATGTTCTTTTTGTATTTGGCATTGAAGTCAACTTGATTTCAATTTCAGCAATTGCTACTTCAGGTTTCAGAGTAATTTTTGATGGCTACAGATGTCTAGTTTATGATCTTCGTGATGACAATGCCACAGTTCTCACTGGCACTTTGCAAAAGGGGCTTTATCACCTTGATCATCATTCAGCTGCACTTTCTATTGAAGCATTGACTATTTCAGATTCACAGCTTGCTGAAACTCATCTTTGGCATGAGAGAATGGGCCATCTCAATTATAGAGCTCTTGCAAAGCTACATTCACAGCAGATGGCAAATGATGTACCTCAGACTCACATAGTTTCTAAACATGTGTGTGAGGGTTGTCTTTTGGGTAAGATGCATCGATTTCCTTTTCAAAAGAATTGTCCAAAACTCTCACAAAGGAAATTGCAGCTAGTACACAGTGATGTCTGTGGCCCAATGAGGACAAATGCCATTGGGGGGTATAAGTATTTCATGACTCTCATTGATGATTTCACAAGATATCGCTGGGTATATCCTTTAAAGGCCAAATCTGAAGTTTTCTTATGCTTTCAGAGATGGCTGAATATGGTTGAGAATGAATCAGGAAGCAAGCTTGTCACCCTCAACACAGATAGGGGGGGTGAGTATATGTCAAAGGAGTTTGATGCATTTCTGTCTTCACGGGGCATTATTCACTCATGCACTACTCCTTACACTCCTCAGCAGAATCCTGTTTCTGAAAGAAAAAACAGGTCCGCAATGGAGATGGCCAGATGCATGCTTAAGGCCAAGTCTTTGCCCAATAAATTTTGGCTTGATGCAGTAATGTGTGCCAACTATGTGCTGAATAGATCACCTACACGGGCATTGAAGACTATTACACCTTATGAAGCATGGAAAGGCAGGAAGCCTTCACTTTCATACATGAAAGTTTTTGGGTCTCTTGCATATGTTCATGTACCATCTCAGCTGAGACATAAGCCTGATGACAAGGCAATCAAATGCATATTCATTGGTTACAGCCAGGAGAGCAGAGGGTATCGGTTATATCAACCAAATACTGGGAAGATTATTGTCAGTAGAGATGTGATCTTTGCTGAACATTCAGCTTCTCCTCTTGCGGACTGCAAAGCAAAGCCAGATGTTGACATGTTTGATGCCTTTGAATCTTGGTTATCTCTGCCATAATCAGAAGAGGATTTTGAGCAGCAACATGAGCCTCCTGCAGGCCCTCCACTAAGCAATAATCAGCCACAACCTCATGCTGATTTGCAGGTTTCTCTTCCGGCACAAAATGATCTCACTACTCATGATGCAGTCATTGAAGAAAGAGCTGTCAATAGACAACAAAGGCAAGTTCCCAGATGGCTTCTTGATACATTGAGGGACAGCAAACAAGATCAGCCTTTTGCTGCCCGGACAAGATCAGGGAATACATAGCATGGTCACTTTCTTGAGTTTCGACTCCTTGCTACATCTTGCAATGAAGAGCCTCTGTGCCATAAAGATGCTTTTAACAGCAAAGAGTGGATGGATGCAATGAAAGCTGAGTTACAATCTATTGCCAAAAATGACACATGGGAATTAGTACATCTCCCACCTGGCAAGCATGCCATTGGAACGCGGTGGGTCTACAAATTAAAAAGGAAATCTGATGGCAGCATAGATCGATACAAAGCCCGTCTTGTTGCAAAAGGGTATGCCGAACAACAAGGCATTGACTTTGAGGAGACATTTGCTCCCACTTCCATGATTACTACCATTCGATGTGTCATTGCCATTGCAGCCGATCATCATTGGCAAGTGCACCAACTTGACATCAAGACCGCTTTTCTTCATGGGGATCTGCAGGAAGAGGTCTATGTCACACAACCTCCTGGCTTTGAGGTTGTTAATTCTGAAATGGTGCGTTGCTCTATCAGCTAGATTTAGATTTAGATGCTCGTTGGGGAGAGACTAAAATTGTTAAGGAACTTGAATCCTCGAGGGCTTTGCTTCATAATGTTCCACCCGACCACGGATTCCTTTCTCTTGGAGCCTCCTCCACCTTCTTTCTTTTTTTGGCTCCCTCTAGAATCCTCCCTCCTAGCCCAATATCTCCCAAGTGGCCATCCCTCATGGTGCCATGTGTCCAAGTGGACCTTACCATTAAACCCCTCTTTAGGTTCAACTAATGCACCCTTCCATTAATTACCTAGGCCTAGGATTTTCCCCTAGACCCTATTAGCCACATAGGTAAGTATTGTCAAGCCCTCGTGGTTTCCCCGTTACACCGATGTCACGGTATTATAGTTGATGTAACATTCCCTCCCCCTTAAGAATTGTTTACGTCCTCAAAAACAAAATTGGAAAACCTCCTTTGGAGATTGCTTACCTTTTTCCATGTTGAACTCTCTTCAGATCTATCTTTCCACTTAATCAGACATTCTTTCCATATAGTATGTCGCGTTCTTTTTTCTTGTGTATCTAAAATTCTTTCTGGTTCATGTTGTAGAGATGCGGGTTCAATAAGTTCAACTAGGACTTCATTTCCAATGAGATTATCATCATCTCCTAATTTTCTTTTTAGCCTACTAACATGAAAAACTGGATGTACTCTACATCCCTCAGGTAAGGCTAATTTGTAAGCAAGTTCTTCAATCCTCTTAAGTATTGTGAATGGTTCACAATACCTAGGAGATAACTTTGGACATTTACATGTTTTTAGAGATTCTGAAGATTCAGGTACCTTAAGGTAGACTTTCTCATTTACTTCAAACTCCAACTTTCTACGGTGGGGGTTTGCATAACTTTATGCTCTATCTTGAGCTCTTCTTATGCTATCTTTAGCTAACTTAAGCATTTGATTCATATCCTCAAGAAAGTCTTTGGCCGCTTGAACCTTTTCTTTTTCAAGTCCCAGTGTCATTGGGGCTCTAGGTTGAAATCCATACATGGTCATGAATGGACTAAAACCTGTAGCTGAATGTTTGGCACTGCTATATGCAAATTCTAATATGGGCAAATATTTTTCCCAATTAGTTTGCCGTTTATTTACATATGCTCGAAGCATATCCTCAATGATTTGATTGACCCTTTCAGTTTGACCATCACTCTGTGGATGATCCGCAGTGCTCATATTCAATGAAGTTTCCAACCTCTTAAAAACAGCCCTCTAAAAATGGCTGTTAAATTTGCTATCCCGGTCACTAACAATACTGGCAGGTAGCCCATACAGTCTATAGATATGCTCCACAAATAGCCTAGCTAATTCTGGAGTTTTAACATCTTACTTACAGGAACAAAATGAGCCATCTTAATTGCTTTCCATATTTCAGAGAAGTGAGGATCAAATCCACATTTCCCTTTTAAGGACTCTAGGAAATCATTCTGAAATTGAGTAAAACTCAATTCATTAACAATCGGCATTCGGCTAAGAGCGTCTGCTACCACATTAAACTTCCCTTTCCTATATGTCAATTGTATATCAAACTCTTGCATTACCTCAGCCCATCTAGCTTTTCTACCTTTAAGCTCTGGCTGATTACAAATCCATTTAATGCTTTCTTGATCAAAGATGATCTCAAATTTTGCACCATATAAATAGTTCCTCCACTTCTTTAAAGCATAGACTATAGCATATAGTTCTTTTTCATATGCCGAGTAATTCTGTTGGGCACGATCTAGCTTTTTGCTTTCAAAAGCTATTGGTGGACCTTTTTGTATAAGTACTGCCCCAACAGCAAAATCACTGGCATTTGTCTCAACCACGAATGGTTCATTGGGATCCACTACTTTTAAGACAGGAGCTGCCGCTATAGCTACCTTTAATTTTTCAAGACTTCTCTTTTGAGGTTCATCCCATATGAAGGTGCTTCCCTTCCCCTTAAGCTGGTCCATCATCGGAACATCAATCTTAGCATAATCTTGGATGAATTTCCTATAAAATCCTGACAAATCTAAGAATATCTGTAATTCTTCTAGATTTGTAGGATGTGGCCATTTCAATATGGCCCTTACTTTATCAGGGTCCATACGAACCTCTTCTTGGGATATTATATGTCCCAAGTATTTCACTTCTTTTGCAAAGAATTCACACTTGGATTCTTTTGCAAATAGTGAATTATCTCTAAGCAGTTGGAACACTTTTTGCAAATGTTCCAAATGTTAAGGAACCTGAATCCTCGAGGGCTTCTCTTCATAATGTTCCACTCGACCACGGATTCTTTTCTCTTGGAGCCTTCTCCACCTTCTTTGTTTTTTTGGCTCCCTCTAGAATCCTCCCTCCTAGCCCAATACCTCCCAAGTGGCCATCCCTCATGGTGCCATGTGTCCAAGTGGACCTTACCATTAAACCCCTCTTTAGGTTCAACTAATGCACCCTTCCATTAATTACCTAGGCCTAGGATTTTTCCCTAGACCTTATTAGCCACATAGGTAAGTATTGTCAAGCCCTCGTGGTTTCCCTATTATACCGATGTCACGGTATTATAGTTGACGTAACAAAAATGAAAATGTTTAGACTTCACAAGCAGTTGTAGCTTGAATGAAGAGATTTTGGACTACCTTTTGATTAGCCTTCTCCTTTAGTGCTAGCCTTCATCATTGCTGAGTCTGCCCTTCACCTCCGGAGTGCCGACAGAAACTCAGTACGAAGACCTTGTATAAATTGATGCTCAAGTATGTGTGGGTGTATGGATTTGTATGTGTGAGAGCATATTTTTATACTATGGTCTACACCCACTGTTGGGTGTTGATGACATCAGTGGGGATGTCATAGTAGCTAGTCCCTGCTATGCATGATGGAGTTTATGGTTTTCAACCTTGAGAGTGACTATCATGAGATTGAAACTGCACTATGTTGTGTTTTTAGAGGATGAGTTTGGGAATGTTCCTGGATTCATCTAGGTATATGCTTCTGCCGTATTAGCGGACATGCAAATTTCACCTTGTGAAGTTTTCGTCCAAGTTGCGGCCTGCTGGTGTTGTGATAATTCTTTCTATCTTAAATGGTGCGTTGCCCTATCAGCTAGATTTAGATTTAGATGCTCGTTGGGGAGAGTCTGAAATGAAAATGTTTAGAATTCACAAGCAGTTGTAGCTTGAATGAAGAGATTTTGGACTACCTTTTGATTAGCCTTCTCCTTTAGTGCTAGCCGTCATCATGGCTGAGTCTGCCCTTCACCTCTGGAGTGCCGACAGAAACTCAGTACGAAGACTTTGTATAAATTGATGCTCAAGTATGTGTGGGTGTGTGGATTTGTATGTGTGAGAGCATATTTTGATACCATGGTCTACACCCACTGTTGGGCGTTGATGACATCAGTGGGGATGTCATAGTACCTAGTCCCTGCTATGCATGATGGAGTTTATGGTTTTCAACCTTGTGAGTGACTATCGTGACATTGAAACTGCACTATGTGGTGTTTTTAGAGGATGAGTTTGGGAATGTTCCTGGATTCATCTAGGTATATGCTTCTGCCGTATTAGCGGACATGCAAATTTCACCTTGTGAAGTTTTCGTCCAAGTTGCGGCTTGTTGGTATTGTGATAATTATTTCTATCTTAAATGGTGCATTGCCCTATCAGCTAGATTTAGATTTAGATGCTCGTTGGGGAGAGACTAAAATGAAAATGTTTAGTCACAAGCAGCTGTAGCTTGAATGAAGAGATTTTGGACTACCTTTTGATTAGCCTTCTCCTTTAGTGCTAGCCTTCATCATGGCTGAGTCTGCCTTTCACCTCCGGAGTGGCGACAGAAACTCAGTACGAAGACTTTGTATAAATTGATGCTCAAGTATGTGTGGGTGTGTGGATTTGTATGTGTGAGAGCATATTTTTATACTATGGTCTACACCCACTGTTGGGCGCTGATGACGTCAGTGGGGATGTTATAGTAGCTAGTCCCTGCTATGCATGATGGAGTTTATGGTTTTCAAGCTTGTGAGTGACTATCATGAGATTGAAATTGCACTATGTTGTGTTTTTAGAGGATGAGTTTGGGAATGTTCCTGGATTCATCTAGGTATATGTCAATTCTGAAAATAAGGTATCGTTTTCAGTTTGAGGATTGCAAGCCAATCTCTACTCAGTGGACGCTGGCTTCAAATTCTCAGCTCATGATGGGAGCCCACCATGTGACATCACTCTTTATCAGCAGGCTGTTGGATGCCTTATTTATTTATGTCACACCAGACCTGACTTGTAGTATGCAGTATCTCAGCCCAGCAGATTCATACACATGCCCAGTTCACAGCATTGGCAGGCAGTGAAGAGAGTCTTTAGATATCTCAGAGGCACTCAGGATTTAGCCCTCTTCTATGGTGATCAGGGTTCACTTACCATGCATGCTTACACGGATAGTGACTGGGCAGGATGTTCCAACACCAGAGTGTCACATACTGGCAATTGTTTTTTGCTTGGCAATTCATGTATTTCTTGGCTTAGCAAGAAGCAACCGACAATTGCCACGTCTAGCTGTGAGGCTGAGTACAGGGCAGCTTTCACCGCTACAGTAGAGTGTGTTTGGCTTCGACAGTTACTTACAGATCTTGGTATTTGCCAGACATCCTCCACTATTGTCTACACTGACAGCCAGAGTGCTTTGGCCATTGTGCGTAACCCAGTGTTTCATGTGCGTACCAAGCATATTGAAGTTCACTATCATTATGTTCGGGAGCGGTTGTCAGCAGGAGACATAGAGTTGTCCTATCTTCCCACAGAGGACAACATAGGAGATATGTTTACAAAGGCACTTCCACGTCCCAAGTTCGAAGTCTTCCGACAGGCTTTACACTTGGTTCCCTTTGTTACATGATCTGACATTCCTTGTACATTCATAGATGGCTATATCCTTTTGGATGAACATGTGCCACCATGACGAGAAACTACCAGGTATTCTGAGACGTTTCTAGAGTACTTCAGCCCATCCCATGGAGGGGGGTTTGTAGGCCATCTTCTGGTGGTTCTAGTGATGCCCTCTTGGCCATGGTATGTGCCTTGTAGGCATAAGTGTAGGCACTTTTACTGTTAGTGCCTTTTAGGCCAATCTAGAATCCAGATGACTATGGTCTCTGGAGGCTGGAGTCTTTCATGAATGATGAATCACGATTCACGACTCATGACTCATGAGTGATGACTTTAAAATTAATACAAGTTTCAAGTTTCAGTTTAATACCTCTATGTCAATTTAATGTGTACAATGATCAATGATCAATCTATATTTTTCTGAAAATTTTCTGGGTAAAACTAGGGTCACGTATGTTTCAGCCCCAAGCGCTGAACCATACTCCAATCATACTTCCGTACTCGTATGACGTATGCGTATGGTAACGAATGGAAAAAACTATGTTTGTAATCTCTAAGCTGGATAAAAAGTGGACATATTTCTTAGTCAATTTGGAGAGTATTTTTTTGACTCATTGCCAAGGCAACTTACACTTGAGAAGCCTAAGGATCATGGGATTGATACAGTGCTAGGCAATAGTCCACCAAACAGGGCAACTTATAGGGGAGTGCAGCTCAACAAGAAGAAATCATGAGCCAGGGGAGGGATCTTTTGAAGAAGGGGCTGATTCAGCCCAGTTCACCCCTTACTGTTCACCAGTTTTGTTAGTAGAGAAAAATGATGGTTCATGGAGAACGTGCATTGATTATCGTGCACGAAACAAGATAACCATCAAAAACAGATTTTTCATTCCAAGAATAGTTGATATCTTGAATAGATTGGAGGGGTCAGCTATCTTCAGTCGCATACATCTCAAGAGTGGGTATCACCAATGGTTCATACACTATTTTGCTGAAATTGCTTTACCCCTCTATGCAATGCAACATCTTTCATATGGGATGAAAATCATATTGCAGCATTTGAGATGCTAAAGAAAAGCTTACTTCGGACCCAATATTGATCCTACCAGATCTTCGGAAAGCTTTTATTGTCCAAGCAAACGCATGCGGAAAGAATGGCCTTGGAACGGCCAATTGCTAGCTGTAATTCACGCTCACTCAGACGAAGTTATCTGAGAAGCATATGCATTGGGCCAATTTCTTATCCATGTTTCACTTTCAGATAGTGCATGTGGAGTGTACAAAGAACGTAGTGGCCGATGTATTATCAAGGAAACCTTAGGTTTTCACAGTAACGATTGCTTACCATAGTGAGTTGGATGCAATGAAGGACCAGTATGCTCAGGATGAGGATTCTCAAGGATTTATGACCAGTTTTCTAATAATCAGCGGCATGACCATTATACTCTCAGGGTTGGCTTTCTTATGATGTGTGGTCGCCTTTGTGTCACAAAGCAATTGAGGTCAAAGGTTATGATAAAAAGTCATGCTCCACCATATGCAGGGCATAGAGGCATTGATGCCACAATGAAGGCAGTGGAGCACTTTTTCTATTGGCCAGCTTTGAGACGAGATGTGGATGCCTTTGTTAGAACGTGCATCCTCTGCCAAAAGGTCAAGTTTGACCGAAAGAAGATACTTGGATTGTTGCAGCCATTGCCAATTCCAGATAGATCGTGGGAGAGCATTGCCATGGACTTCGTATTTGATCTTCCTAGGACATCTCCGGGGAATGATGGCCTTTAGACTATTATATGCCGGTTCAACAAGCAGGCACGTTTCATTATGGTAAGGTAGGGATTCCATGGCAAGATTGTTCATACAATACATCTTTAAATATCATGGATGCCTAGTGACACAGATCTGCGCATGACGGCTCTTTAAGAAATGGGCACGACATTGAAGTTTTCATCGTCTTTCCATGCTCGGAAAGATGGGCAGTACGAAGAGGCTAATTCCACTATTCTTGACTTGCTGAAATGTTATGTGTGTGAGCATAAGATAGCGTGGGGACAGTATTTTCCCCTGGTGGAGTTTGCTTACAACAATATTGTGCATACTTCCACCGGGAAAGCTCCATTTGAAATAGTGAAAGGAGGGAGGAAAGTCCCCTCTATCTTGCATATAAGGATAAGATTTTTTAGGCTGATTGTATCTGCCTCGGGACTTCTGTGATCACTGTACTTCTCTATGAGATACTTTTTCCAGTGTATATGGATTGCTATCCTAGGCTCTGAACAATCATACATGCAGCATTGGTTTGGCAATACATGTTTGTATATACATGTGTTTCTATTTATGATAACTTTGTCACACTCAGATGCAATCCAAGTTGCTTGCCATGTTTCAAGAGAGGAATATGTGACGAGGGCTTGAATTCTAGCACATGCATGTTGGCCTGCATGTGGGCAAGACCCTCGGAAAACAAGGAGCAAGGTCATGGGTCGCTTGGTGTGCTAGAAACCCTAGCAATTAATGCCTTGAGGGTAAATTTGTGGTTGGGTCCAAAGAGGGGGACAAAAAGTCTTAAGGATCCAAGGTTGGGCCATTGGTGTGGTCTTAAAAATAGCCCCACTAGAGGGGGCAATGGAGGCAAATAAGAGGAGATGCCACTTGGCATTTCCTCTCGTTTGGATGCAACTAGCAAGGTTGCTTGTAGAAGCACCTAAGAAAATGCATGTAAGAAGTAAGCGACAACAAGAGCTAGTGAAAGGGGTTTTCCATACGAAGATCGGACTGAGGAGGAAAGCTTCACATGGGGGCTGACGGGAGTGAACAGCTGGTCGAGTAATGGAAGCTGGTCCCTAAAGCTGGGGATGTCCCTCTTGGTAGAAAAAATAGATCATTACCCAATTCAAGAGCTGAAAATGGTAGGGTTTATAATTTGAAGTGTCATTAGTACTGCTGTAACAAAAAACTGCATCCGACACATACTTATTGATAACTCATTGTTCATTACTTTAATTTTGGTACTAGAAGCAGTATGAATTTTTGGTAGTGTGACAACCATTAGCAAGCACTTCTTGGTACTCGTTTTTTCCTTAGTATCCTCGTGGATCTTCTATGATGAATGCAATTTTTGGCTTGTACCTTGTCCCTCATTCTATCTTACTCAAACAGGTGGTTGATTTAGTTTTTGAGGGTAGTTTGTCCTATCTATTTTGCAGCTTTGGTAGAAAATGGCAAGTTTCTTTTAGTTGCAAGACGTGTCAGGCGTGCAACCAGTACAGACTATGTCATCTCCCTTGATGCTGATGCCATGTCCAGAGCAGGCAACACATATGTTGGTAAATTACGGTAATCGGCTTCACTTTTTTTTTGAACTTTTCGTAGGCCTTCCTTTCAAGTGGTGCACGTGATGCTAATTGTATAAGTTGCATATTCCAGATTTTTCTGGAAAGAAAGCTAACATGAAGTCTTTGTTTAAGCAAAACTCGCACTCTGGTAAGAACTGAAATTGTCACTCATAATTTACATTCTCTGCTTTGAACAGCTCGAATTTTCTGGGCACCAAATTCACAGTATATGACAGTCAGCCTCCTCATAATGGTGCAGTTGCCTCAATTAATAGAGCAGGAAGGCGGGTTGGTTCAAAGCAAGTCCTGCCGCCGCGAGCTCCTGCAGGGAGTTATAATGTTGCTCAGATTGCATATGAGCTGAATGCTTTAGGTACAAGGGGACCGAGACGCATGCAATGCACACTCCATTCCATTCCTATTTCTGCAATGGAGGAGGGAGGGAGTGCTCCAACTCCTGTGGAGTTGTCAAGCACTGTTGTGGACTCTCTCTCTTCAATCTCTTTCCCTAGGTCCAAGGCTGCTGTTGCAGACTGTAGTTTTGTTGAATCTGAACAGATACGAATGAAAAATGTTAAAGGTGCTCCTCTGGTTCTTAAGAATAAAGCTCCAAGGTGGCACGAGCAGCTGCAATGCTGGTGTCTGAACTTTCGGGGACGTGTCACTGTAGCCTCAGTCAAGAATTTCCAGCTGGTTGCAGCATTAGAACCTTCTCAGCTTGCCTCGCCAGAGGAACATGACAAAGTTTTGCTGCAGTTTGGGAAGATTGGGAAGGATACATTCACAATGGACTATCGATACCCGCTTTCTGCATTTCAAGCATTTGCAATATGCTTGAGCAGCTTTGATACCAAACTTGCATGTGAATGAGGAGATTTGAATAGGCTTAAATCAATCAAGCTCACTAGAAGCTGCCAGAGATGCTTTTCAGGGAATCTATGATCTAGCATCTGTTTGTAAGCAATCAGTTTTCATTTGTCAAGGGAACAGTGTGATGTATAAATGTGCTACAGAGACCCAGGGGACTGGCTTGCCCACACCCAAATTCTCTCATGGCACAGTTATGATTTTTTGAGGCCACATTGAATGTACTTCTTGGATGTAAATACCTTATTTAAGCTTGTTGGTATGGAGTTTAGGATTGACATGCCGTGTACTCATTTGAGGACAAAAATATCCTGGCGTCCTGTCAAGATTTGTTGCAAATCAGTCAAAAAGTTGACAAATTGCTAAGCTCCTAGTTTTGATGTCTTGTGGGAAAGGCTTGTATTATTGGGTGCAGCACGCACATTTGTGGATCATAAGGTTTCGAAATATTTCACTCATGTATACCTGCTTTTTTTCAAATTATTGGCTTTTCCATCGTTTTTTTTTTGGGGGCTTTCTAATCAGAGAGGCTTAGTGATATGGCACAAAGTCTGGATTGTTATGAAACTGCACGATGTTGTGTTTTTAGAGGATGAGTTTGGGAATGTTCCTGGATTTATCTAGGTATATGCTTCTATTGTATTAGCGGACATGCAAATTTCACCTTGTGAAGTTTTCGTCCAAGTTGCGGCCTATTGGTATCGCGATAATTCTTTCTATATTAAATGGTGGGTTGCCCTATCAGCAAGATCTAGATGCTCGATTGGGAGAGACTAAAATGAAATTGTCTAGACTTCACAAGAAGTTGTAGCTTAAATGAAGAGATTTGGACTACTTTTTGATTAGCCTTCTCCTTTAGTGCTAGCCTTCGTCATGGCTGAGTTTGCCTTCACCTCTAGAGTGCCAATAGAAACTCAATACAAAGATTTTGTATAAATGGATGCTCAAGTATGTGTGGGTATGTGGATTTATATGTGTGAGCATATTTTTATACTATGGTCTACACCCACTGTTGGGCGTTGATGATGTCAGCTAGTCCCTCCTATGCGTTATGTAGTTTATGGTTTTTAATCTTATGAGTGACTATCGTGAGATTGAAATTGCACTATGTTGTGTTTTTAGAGGATGAGTTTGGGAATCTGTGTTTGGTGGTTTACAGGTGTTATTAGTTTGTGTTGACATGTCTAAATGGCATTCCAAGGAATATACATGCTGCCTTAATCGAAAGCCGATTTAGAGAATGAACGTGTTACACAATAATAGCATAAGTGATTGTCTAGTTTGATCCAAGCCTTGGTTATGGTATAATGTCCTTCAATGAGAGTCTTTATCGTCCATAGTACACAGTGAAAATAAGGGTTTCATAGAAAGCTATGATAAACTTGTATATTTTGTTAATCTACAAGGAGCCACTCAGGACTTGCCCTTGGATCCCGTTTTTGGAGCTTCATGGGTTTGAGTGTTTCACACGAGCCATTCTTTACAGGTTCATTTACTTGTTTTTTAATAATTGGGAGTGTGGGTGCTTGAGTCAGTACGTAGAGTGGTTATCCATGTGATGTGGATTATAGAGCAATTAAGTGTGTGTGTGTAACAATCGTGTAGAGAGAACGAGAGAGAGAGAGAGAGAGAGAGAGAGAGGTACTCAACCTCTATTGTAGACAATGCCATAGAGGCTCGTTTCTTGCTAGACCAATATACAAGGTGAGAGGAAGATGACGACGAGGGAAAAGACAAGGACAGAGTGGTGAATTAACAAAATTGGGATGATACTAATGACAGACAGAATTTCTCTTTGGACTACGGGAGTGTGTAATATCTACTTTTCTACTGAGACCATGTAGTTTATGATCTTTTTAATACGTCATAATATTTTGGAAATTTCATAAAAGGGGTCCAAGTGAGTCCTTGTAGAAGTTTGTGCATAATGTATAGACAATGTAAACATGCCACATTTAATAAAATTTACCATCTCGTCTTCACTTAGCAAAAGAGAAGACAACTCATCCTCTTAGTTGTCTTGCTTGTGTGTCTTTTGCTACTATGGTGTCTTTCTTAGTGGATCTTTGATCTCCTCTTAATGATTCATTTTAACTCTTTCGGTTTCTCTTTCCTTTGTCTCACTGTTGACCTTGTAAAAGCATGCAAATGCATGCCATTGTTCTTGAGGTTGAGGTTGAATCTTAGGATAGACATTGCCATGATTTCTTGCAAATTTATATCTATTTACATTATAATTTATTTCATAGAAATGTAAAAAAGCAAGTGTCTATATAAAAAATGTGTCTAACTACCTAAGTTGATAGCATCTGTAGCATCAAGAATTAAAAAATTCCACAAAAATTTTCAAGTAAACGTATACATTCCCAATTCCCAATGCTTTTTCTTCACTTTAGTATTTTTTATTTCCAAAAATGAAATGCTTTTTTATTTTTTATTTCCCAATGCTTTTTCTTCACTTTAGTATTTTTTATTTCCAATGCTTTTTCTTCACTTTAGTATTTTTTATTTCCAATGCTTTTTCTTCACTTTAGTATTTTTACTTTTTCTTCAAGAAGTGAAATTACGATTTTTTATTTCCAAAAATGCTAATGCCCACTTATGTAGTGGCTCTGTTAGAGCAGTCAGCTCATACAAATTATTGTTCCTCATTGCTTTAGCACAACCTAGCTAGCTGCATTTAGGATTTCTGCTCCGGTTCTCTTGAAGAGCACCTCTAAGTTGCAATCAACTATCATAGCAACTGATATCATATCTTCTTAAGCTGAGGTATTAGCAATACATTAGACAACGGCTTAGCTTCACAATCGTGAATGGAAAACGAAATAGTGCCTATATCTTCAAATTGGCATTTTGCATTGTTGTTGCTGGACCATCACATTGATGGGCTCTTTGAGTGGCATCAAAGACCAATACCATTCCTTTGTGTTGGTCATGTGACAGGATGATCTGTTGTCAAGGAGGCATGAATCCTTTCTTGTTGATACTTTGGGTTGAGGAGCATACTTCTTCAATCACAACCCATAGCTCCTACTTAACTTCAACAATGTTAGCAGATTCATCGCCTTTTGAAGAAGATGTCGTAGTACCATTCTTCTCATCCTGTTGCTTCTTTCTGCAGGCCTTGACCATGTGATCGCTCTTCTTGCAATAGTGGCATGTACCTTTGAATGTCCTCTCCTTCACATCCTTCTTATTCTAACTACCCTTTCTTTTGGTGGTGGCTAAGAATGTTGCATCGCTTCCACCATTGCGGGTCCTCAATTGCATCTCCTCCTCTAGAAGCATGGAACTAAACTCTTCAAAAGTGGTTCTCACTTGTGTACTTGTGTGTGTTGTGTTGTAACTAGTGCATCATATTTTTGGGAAAGAACTGAGACACATCTCTTGGCTAACTCCTAATTGTTGATCTTTACTATGCCTACTACTTCCATTTGATAACATAGATTCTTAATCCACATAATCTCCTTTGAGAACTCTATTGCTACAAGTTGATTTTCTAGGTTTGAATCTTGGTTTGATTTTGCATCTCATACTGACCTTTAAATGTGTTCCAAGCCTCACTTTCCTTAGATGTATGCTGAGACAACATTAGATAGAATCAGTTATACAAGTAACAATAGCGCAGAGTGGATCTACATTTCTATGTCTCCAAATGTGTAGACAGGAGGCATCTTGTTCTTAGGGTTGCTTGGGTCCTTTGTTGCAATTTAGTTTTGGATATAATCCTAGAACTATATCCAAGAGCTTGTATGAATCCGATATGGCAATGATGCTGAACTTCCAGAGTGTGAAGTTGGTTGCATCAATGTTGCCTTTGTGGAAATTAGGTGAACGACTTCACAGGGTTTGCAGTAGAGCCACTAGCTTCTTGCTAGCAATCACTCCAAATGTTTTCTACCACAAAAAGCTGGTTGAACTTGCACTTATGTTCTTACTCAAAGCACTTGTGCTTTGATACCATGAAAGAAAATAGGACATAGCAAAAGATAATAGCCAGACTAAAGTACAAAGTAGAAAACTAGAAAGAACGAGAAAATTATAATATACCAAAATTGTTGATACACCTAATGGCTATTGCCGTTCACACATGTGCTCTGAGAACACTTGAAACGGCATGTAACTTACATGAGAGGTGGACATTTGAGCTAGCTTTGGCATAAAGCTCCCAATTCGTATCTCGTAATTGGATTGACCTCATGATTTTATGGGGCTATTGCAGTTACTTTTCTTATGATGTAGGACATTTGTACCTTTTTGACTCTCCTTGTTTATGTGGGAGTATCATTTTGAAACCCCTTGAAGAGGATTTGTGATACTATCCCAAAAATTCTATAGAACCATCCCCCTAATCCTCAATCCCTCCCCATTAGCTTTTTGCACCCTCCTTCTCTCTCCCACATTGCGCGTCCGCTCTTTCACATCTTTACCACTTCTCATGTTCTTTCCACATCCACTTCTCCTCACCCATCCCCCCAGCCACTTTTCCTAGACCAATTTTGTTGTTCCATCTCCTCCTCCTTCCACATCTTTTTGCCACCTCCACCTCCCCTCCCTCTTACACCTCCACCCCCACCTATTTCTACCACATCCACTCTCCTAAAGGTATTCTTATTCTCCCCCCCTCCCTTCTCATTTTGCTTCTTCCCCTCTTGCCTCACACTTTTCCTCTCCTTTCCTCTTGTTTCCCTCCCCTTCCCTTTCTCTTCCCCTTGGATGCCCCCCTTTCCCTCTCAAACCCCCTCCCCCCCCCCTCACCCCTCCCCCTTCTCTCCTTGTGCATTGTACAGTGGTGGAACCCTATCCCATTCCACCCTCCTTACCCTTGTGCATTGTGCACCTTAGCAACACCCCATCTCTCTAATTCCCTCCCCTCATTGCAACTCCCCTTATCCCCTTAGCTATCACACCCATCATGGTGCTCTAGCCTAAGAAAACCCTCCCCTTGCATCACCCCCATGGATGTTTTTATTGAAGCTATGCTTATAAATCTTGGCGAAATTTTTCAAGCTAATTTTTTATGTTTCACAATATTGGTAGAATCTAGTACTTTTTTATATATTTTCTTTTGAATTTTGAAGGGAAAAATGTAAATGTTGGTGAAACTTTAAATTTTTTAATGTAAAAGTTTCAAATCCTAGTGAATATTCCAAACATTAGTTTTGATTAGGGCATATAACTTTCGATGCCAACATAAAAGTTTAGCTTCTTAACGAAACTAACTTGAAAAAATCATCCATGATCACCCCCCTTCTCCCCTTGATCTTCGTGCCTCTCGGTAGCACTCTAGCTGCCCACCCCCCTCTCCCCTCAAACACCCCACCCCCTCCACTCATTTCAATGTCGCCATGCCCACCCCTCCTCCCTCACCCGATTCCCCCCTCTCCCCTCGTGTTTTGCACCCCATCCTTCAACCCTCCCCTTAAAATTTCCACCTCGCTTCTCTAGTGACAACAAACCACCCCCCATCACATTTACCGTACTTCACCTTGCCACCCCTCCCTCACCCTCCTCTCTTCACACACACACACACACACACACACACACACGCGCGCGCACGCACGCACGCACGCATGCACGCACGCACGCATGCACGCACGCACGCACAGCCTTGGGATCCTTGTGATCATTGGGTGTGCGTATAGTTTAACATACTTTAGATTGTGAAGGGCCTTCCATGTATCCTATGGTATGAGGCCTTACTGATGGTGTATACCTCGTACAAAATATGGAAACCAAGTGAGAGAATGTGGCAATGTATATGAACTATTATCTTGCACCTTGTGATACTTTTATAGAGGATAACTTCTCCCACTTATACTGTAATTTTTTGCACTGTAGTGATTGAGAAGAGGTGGTTTGCACCTTAGTGATTGGGATTATGGATAACCTAAGGCGTTGTTTGGACCACCATGTATATTGTATGTATATTATGGATAACCTATCGCATGGGAATATGCATCCACCATGTATATTGTATGTATAAGCAAATGTCATCGTGGCTTGGATAACGATGGTTTTTCCACAGTGGAATGCAGGTTTACTTTTCCTCTTGATATACATCTGATATGGTATCTAAAATCTTGAAATATTAAACTTGGACTTACCAATGCTATCGAAGCCTATGGGATCATATGTGTATACTTGTCTAGAATGATTAAATCTTGGTAGGAGCCTATGGGATCATATGCCATTATAAAGGTTTTATGGGAATCCCAAAAATCACAAAGTCTTGAAATTGCAAAGCCCAAAAATAACGTGACTTACATGAAAGTGCTCGTGAAAGAATGAAAGGTCATGGATGATGAACCGACTACATTAGCTGAGCTCCTATTATTGTTATAAAATGGCTTCCGTAGCTTTGTAGCTTCTCGGAAGGTTTGTGTGCCTCTAGCTTTCACTTTGAGCTACATCGTTGGCCTGCGCAGCCTCCCTTGCCATTTGCTGCCTCCCGTGTATGGTGCAACCTCCATCACCACTATTGCCTCCCTTACGTGATTGGCTTAGCTACTGGCACACTGCATATAAGCCTCCCTCACCATTACTGCCTCCCGTATTTGGTAAGTATAGTGGCAGCTACTGCTTTGGTAAGATATTGGACTGAGCGATGAATTCTTTAGCATACACTTTTATATCATGGGTGAATATACAAGCCTTGGCGGATTGACGATATGGAGAACTGCATGTGATTGTGGGGTGTTGTTGCACACAAAACAAGGAGTGACTACCTGTTATCACGCTTGAGGCAAGCTAATAGTTGTTGGTCAGCACCATGAAATATTGTGGTAAGATTTTGAGGTCAAGAGTTATCTACGTAGCTTTTTGATATACCTTGTGTATGCATAGCTCTTTGCTAATTGAGGTAGCTCACACTCTCACACGACATATTAACGGAATGATAGTTATAAACAAAGATTGCTACCAATAACTTTGCTTCATAGGCCAGTATTGCACACGAGCGAAGCCTACAAAAGGCGTGAAAGACTAAGTTCGGCTATCAATCATCCTCCAAGCCATTAGTATCTTACAAATGACTACTTTCAAGGTTCACAAACAATTATTCTCCTACTGGAATCACTCGCTACACGTGGGTTTATGTGCTGGCTATTAGTCTAGTGGGTTGCACATGGATGAAATGTCCTATCGAACATAGTAAGGTGGTCGACGATCTGCCACTAGGACTAAGGTATGCTGCATATGTGCTGATCGTCGCACCAAGAAATTGCAATAGATGAACGAGAATATCTGGTCTGATATAATGTTCTATATTCCACTCTATGTCTTCTGTTTGCTCAGGAGCCAAAACAAAATCAAAATGAGAAGATCCGTTAGCGTTCACAAATTTTCATGACTAAAAAGCACAGGGCTCATTTTTTCTAACACCTTATGGATATACATAGCTCTTCTATCTACAGAGGATACTTGGTAATAGAGGGATGATCTCTATAGTCAAATCAAGGGGCTCGTATTAGAATGCAACCTAACAGACTACGTGTGATAAAAAAAGAGTGGGCACACAACCTACCACATATTATCAGACAAAGATGAACACAATTAAAGGATAGACTATGGAACACCACGGATAGAGGAAACTTGTACTATCATGGTTTTAATTTCAGATGGTATATGTATGTGACATGATGTATGAATAACTTGGACAAGTCTTTGTCTTGTTGACTTTGTTGT
This sequence comes from Dipteris shenzhenensis, assembly GCF_047967505.1. NCBI lineage: Eukaryota > Viridiplantae > Streptophyta > Polypodiopsida > Gleicheniales > Dipteridaceae > Dipteris > Dipteris shenzhenensis. Next base: position 7,485,886 of record NC_141623.1, read on the forward strand.
ATATAAAGTTAAGGGAACATCTACCCTAGAAAAAGAGGCATTTTAGGAAAGACAACTAGGATTTCCATGTAAGAATATAATCTCATATTGTGATTATCATAATTTTCTTTTCAAATATTGGCAAGTTAGCCAATTCACTTGGAAGAGGTTACTCCTTAAAATATGATGTGAAGTCTGTTATGACCCCTTACAGAGAGGGATTTTTGAAAATTGGCAGTTTAGAGAGAGTATACTACCTACACAATATACATGGAGCATCTGGATACTTGTGACTCAAATGTTGAGGTGCCACACAATGCACCACCATCCAAGGTGAATATGATTTACCAATATAAATGGCTTATGATGTTGTGACATTGATAACAAGTGCAGTTGTGCTTGGAAGCCTGTAGTCCCACAAGTAAGGATTCTTGTTCTAACTTGTCCTTGTTGTGGATGGATGCATGTGAGTGGAGGTCCTTAAATATCATTCGGTATTTATAATTGAGCAAAATTATATGATTTTTTCATAAACTTTCTTTGTATAGATTATCTTATCACAAATTGTCTTGATTGATAGGGCTAAGATGGATAATGTTTGTCTTGAAATTGCACACACACGTGCGCGCGCACGCGCACACACACACACACACACACACACACATACACACACACACACACACACACACACACACACACACACACACACACACACACACACACACACACACACACACACACACACACACACACACACACACACACACACACACACACACACACACACACATATATGATTAAAACTGGGAAAGTGGTGGAGTTTGGAATGTTCAACATTGGAAACATTGTTATGGTCATTGATTGTGATAACAGAAGAAGAATTGGTGTCATCAAGCATCATGAGATTCATAAGGCAAGATTTGAAATAACTTAGGTACAATATGTAGTTGGACAAGTGTTCCCCACTTGATTGGGTAATGGGTTTACAGTTTCTTTGTTCCTCTATCAAATTTTAAATCACAAGATGAAAAGATGTCAAACGAAGCCTGTATTTTTATGTTGGGTGACCTAGCTACAACATAAGGTTGGAACTTGAATGTAAAGCCCTGTGATACATGGTTTGGATGTCTTGGAAATAGCCTCTAATCATTATCTTTGAATTCTCTGCAAGTCTCTAGATCCTATCATGTTGGGAAGTTACCCAGCAATCATGAGTAAGTTGATGGGAGATCACGTGCCTTAATTTTTAGAGGAGGTTAATTTTGAGAGAGAGAGAATTTATAAGATATTTATTTATATTTGAATATTTGTCTTTAGTGGAATGCTGTGCTTGCCGGAAACACTCCCGGAAAGTTCATCGCACTAGTGTGCAAAAGGTTGCTGCATCGATGTGATCGAACGTGCAACCTCACTTATGTGTGTTATCAGTCCTACCACTACAGTATTAAGCGCTCGTGCACACTAATTTATACTCTGCGCACATATGTGAAAGAATGTGCGCTTTTGCACCTTTGTCAGTGAAAAATTCACTCTGGCAAGCTGGGGCCTGCTGCTCCTGCGTACAACAAATCTAAGCGACGTAGAAATAACATCACGCTGAAGCTTGGTGACATGACTATTCAATAACTGTGGGATAATGTCCTTCGAGTTATACTGGAATAATTTTGCCATTTTCTTGTTGGAATCATTGTATCCAACGTTGGAATTGAAGGCTTAATAGACATACAAAGGTTGGGACACCCATTACATGAGATTTGCAAAAGAATAATGCAGAACCATACTTGATTTACTTGGATATTCTTTGCTCCGATATTTCAGAGCCCCACGCCTGTGTATGGGTGTTTGTTTGTGGCTATGTTGTGTGTGCATGTCATGTCTATGTTGTGTGTGTGTGTTATGTTGCACTGGCGTTGCCACCTGACTTCCACTTTACAGTTGGTCTTTACTTCACACTTGAAGAGCAGCCACCACTGTCATGATGCATAAGTATATGGTGTTTATACCAGTATTTATACTGCATATATGGGGGGGTGCAAGACGCGAGGAATAATAACTTGCATGATCCCCTCTCATAATCTCTTCATGGACTTTGATTCATTCATGTTTTATAATTTCTAAGCAGCTGCATTCTATTACGTATTGCTTCTATTACATAGGGTACTTCCGTATAGAAGAGATTAGATGTTAAAAGATTGACGGCCACGCTTTGATTTAGGGCCACGCTGTGAGTTCTCCAGGATCGACACATCTCTGATTTCAATAGAGATTATCAATTACCTGTAGATAGTACAGTGATCTCCGGAAAGTGCTCGCTAGCCCTTCTCATTGTCGACGGTTTTATAGTCTTGTCGAACAACATACACACTTGGTCTGGGAAGGTAAAAGGGAGTATGGATTGCCCATTTAGGCCGTCTTTGCATGGCAACTTGTTTCCATGATTTTCACTTGAAAAATGAGAGAGACTACCAGGGAAAATGGTTTTACATTGTCTTGCAAAGCCATCGATAATGCAGCTGGAGTATATGGTTGGACTAAGATATTTCAGAACTAGTATCGCTCAAGGCGTGGTTTGAACTAGTAGGTGGCTATTATGTGTCCGTTTGAATTAGTACTTGAGACTCTTCATTTGAATTAGTACTTGAGACTCATTGAATTCATTCACATTCATGCGATTGTAAAATTCTCTGATCTAACAAGACTATTTTAATGTTCCCACAATAAAAAACGATGTAGTTGTATCCTTCATTCATGATCACCCAAAGGTCGTCGTATCCTTTATTCATGATCGTTTCCCACGATTTTATTAATTCTTAAAGAATGAGTAAAATTATAGGCATGAGACACAACAGAGGGTCCATTAGCACCCGGTCCTCCCTCCAAATGTCAGGGGTGGTGCTTTGTTATTGATTTGATGATGCCAAAAGATTTGTGCCTTTTGGTCATCGAAGCCCAACAAAACATGAGTAAGGATATGCTCGCGAGTCACAAGAGCTTATAATTTATTAATGGTGTTATCGTCCTTCGATCTTGCATCCAACTTGGTTATCTTCTTTGCTGACTCAGAATGTTCACTTGCATCGAGAACATGAATGAAAAGAGAGACATCTTCAATATAAAAATTTAATTGATTTAAAAGATATACTTTTTCATATTGCAAGCAATGAATATGTGTGTGTGTGTGTAAAGTAAGTATACCCACAGAGTGTGGTTGGAGAGGCCAAGTGCTTTCTCTCAGAGCGCTATCAAAATCAGGAACGGGCCCTTCCCTCGTGGTGTAATGATCCATCAGTCCATCGGCTAATGATCCATGGGTCCATCGGCTTTGGTCCATTGGTTTTGAGTAGAGGAAGAGTTGACGAAATAAAATTACCTTTTCGAATGTTTGTGAAGTGGCAACGAAATGTTGTGAGACATAGATCAAAATTACCGTTTCGAATGTCTTTCAGGTGGCAAGGGTCTGTAACAAAACGTTGTGAGACAAGGCCGATGATGTCCAGCTAGATCTTGTCATGTGGCGGGATGCGTCTCTTGATGAATACTTTACGCCCTGTTTTGCCAACACAAATTTGTAGTGATGTCTCGTCCTTCCTAGTGTCTGTCAGTCACGTGTAGTGCACGACTTCTTTGGAGACGTTGGAAGAGATATTTGTAGCATGGCAATGAGTGAATGCCTTTAACCGACATCGAGAAGCAGGTTGGAGTTCTTACTGTTGAGCTACACTCTGGTAGCCAAGGCATATCATGAAGGAGGACCTTGAAGCTAACCAGGTGATGTTCTCGTGCATTCTTGCAGGGTACCAAGGCGTTGTGTGTTGCTACACGGCGCAACGCTCTAGATTAGGAGCTTGAACAAGTCCCTAATTACTCGGTATCTTGTGTACGAGCACCAAGAGATATGAGACGCCCGAGGAAGTAATACTTGGCAGTGTCGTGCTCGAGGAATGAATCTTTGTAGGAGGCAAATAGCAAATTGTTGCTATGCCGTGGAGGTTTGATATCGGCACAAAGAACGTTGATCTGTTTGGCTATGGTACTCATGGGGGAGTCAGGCCTCATTATAGTCCCACCGCGTCTTTGCAAACCACTACCTTGATCAATGGCTTCGTCCTAGTGCTGCTCCCCTGTGTGCTCTCCTGCGCCCTTGCAGATCCTAGTCTTCGGATGTAGCTCTGGCTATTCATTGTATTGTTGACATGTCCCCGTTCAAATACACTCGCATTGAAGCAGAACTATCAGTCCTACTGGCCAGTGAAGTCGACCATCAGCAATCACAACTATGCTTGGAATTATTTCCAGTGGAACACTATCGCTCAGTGAGTATTTAATCTGTCGTCTGATACAGTACTTGTCCCTTAGCTGCTGCTTCCTTGCTACTACAATCCCGCCAATGATTACTGGTTGAATGCATATTATGTTTTGCCAGATGATACTGCAATGTTTTGCGGCATCAAGTATTAGAACAATTTGCTAATGCCAGCAGGAGAGAAGAGGGTAATGTGCAGTTTGAAATCTTGTTCCAAAAGGATTCCAATTCCTCTTTCAAAGAAGCTTGGGTTTTGTATATTTCAACGGTGACGCTTGCGCTTTACCTCTGCCAGACGTTTAGCCAATGCTAACAAATCAAAGCAATACGTTGAACATCCGTGCGTCAGTCAGCCATGCAGCCTTATTAAGATTTTTCAATCGTGTCGTGGTCTTTAATCTAGAATTTGGATCGTTTGCAACTCAAAAAATGGATTGACCAATGCAGTTATTGCGTCCGTGATAACAGCGGCTAGGAAGAAGAATTAACAGAGCAAGCAAATATGCTTGCAGATCGGTAAACAACCCCTTGAAGTAGGATGAGCTTGAGTGCTGTTGTGCTTGAAAGGTATGCCAGAATGGCCAAGAATGAAGGCAACGAGCGAGAGGTGAACGGGCTGTCGATGAAGGATAAACGTAGCAAAAGCCTCAAAGGCTAGAGCCACAATCGATCGTTCAACTACGAGATGGATGGATTGGTCATGATTATGGTTATGTAACTTCATCTATGCTTTTCAATCTTAAAATAAAGCAAAATTGACACCGTTAGATTTTACAAAATCAATGTCTATGATTTTGACAAGTGGCTTTATGACAATTCAGAAAACCCAAAACCTTCTATAGGCTGCCTTGAGTTAATAGGAATTTTGCTTCAATAGATGATACTAGCATATATCTCCTTATGAGTTGATCATTAGGGGAACATTGGACTCAAAAAAGGGCCTCATAAGGAGAGGATTACGAAAGGGGTAATCAAAATTAAGGAATGGGTAATCTTCTTGATTTTTGGAAAATTCCATTGGTAAGATTCATTAAATGAGAGGATTTACGGTGTTAGAACCAATTTGTCGGTATTCTCTCCCTTTGATGGTCCACATGTGGTGATTGATGGGTCAAGGTTGAGGCTTGAGAGACCTAGCAAATGTTAGATGAGATGCTAGACAGGGCTATATACATGCCTAAACAAATCAATGCAATCTTCTAAGTGAACTAAAAAATGATTCAATCTAATTCACTTAATTCTCATTCAAGGTTTGAGTAGGCAATATTTGACATCTTGTTGAATATCATGTCATCTCATAATCATAATAGTGTTGTAATCTTTCAATGACTCGCCCTCCTTGCTCTTGTTTGCACAGCCCAATGTGAGGCACCAGAGTCTCCAACATTGAATGAATGACTTTCCCCCTTGCAATCCTTTTAATAGGTCTTGGAATAGCCAACCAATTTGTAAACTTGTCGACCAGTCAATCTGCTGTCCCTTTCTTGTGTTTAGCCTATAAAATGCCTTGAGCATGGTGGGCAAGTCATATATTGAATGAATGATAGGGCTTGGAATGCCCTATGGACTCGCCAACCACTCTGTAAATTTTTTGCCCAATTAATTTCCTATCCCTTTCTTGACATCCAATTTGTACTTGTTTAGCCTATAAAAGGCCCTACTAGACCGCCTCCTTTTGCCTCCCTAGTCATGCCTACTAGACCGCCTCCTTTTGCCTCCCTCCCAAGACTTGGTGCAGTAGTACCCAACTACCCACAATAATCTATTGACTTGTCTATAGTAGCTTAGCGTGTCTACAGACACAAAATGACCCCACACTCTAGCACTTGATTGCCATGTGGTGGTTTTGCTGACTTGACTGCTCTAACATGCACCTATAGGAGCCTATCTGCTACTATCTTCTGCAAAGACTTCTGCTCTAGCCATGATAGTTTTCCAACTGTATCCTTAGCTGTCCATGTTGCTCACATGGCAGCTTGTATGCTGCCCATGTGACAATACTACATGCCATCACAGATCTTCCCTCCTGACAGTTCCTTTCTCTACCCACGTGGCATCTTTTGAACACTGATGGTACACCATGAAATGGAAATTGATCCAACTGAGGATGGTGAAAAATCTAACAAAAAGGACACATTCTTCTATTTTGTTTTAGAGGAGCTCCTTTATGTAGTCTTACAGATCTTGTTCTACATCTCATGGAATGTGATGGTATTTATTGAACTTAATCGAACACTGAACTTGTCTTATGCCTTTGTTCTGCCCCCCTGGTCAACCCATCTCCAGGCCTGGTTGGCTGGCTGCAATCAACCCAACTAGCCTTAGCCAATGGATGACCCAGGTGTTGCTGCTCCCTTCCATGGTTGTGCCACTTGTAGGCTCTGTTGTAGGGATCTAGACTCTACTGCACAAAGAAACATGCATACACAAGCAATTTAAGGAGGTAAGAAGTTCTTACATCTCTTCAAGATGCAAAAACCAAAGAACAAAGGATTGTTAGTACAGAATTGTGCATGTGCAAGAACATGAGTATGCCTTAGGTGCATGTGTCCATGTTAAATAATATATGTGTTCATATTTGTACGTGCAAACATGTGAGTACATCTTAAAACTAGGTCCATGTGTCCATGTTTCCAACGTTGTATTATTTTCTTACACTAGGCACATGTGAAAACACTTCTAACATTGTTAAAGCACATGCAAAGCACACTATAAAGCACAAGCAAAAACTAGTCACAAACCATTCTCAAAGTAGTTACACGAGAAGCTATGAGTGGCACGGCCATGCAAGAGGACTAAGCAGCATTGACAAAGTAGTCCAACAAACGATCCACTTGAATGTGTGATTCCTTAACTTGGAGTTTACATGTCTCCAAACAGTCACATAGTCGTGAGAATGCAACCTCAAATCAATTCATCATGGCAAAAACCAATCTAGAAGCAATTCATTATGGTAAAAACGAGTCTAGAAGCAGTTCATTATGGCAAAAACAAGTCTAGAAGCAGTTCATTATGGTAAAAACTAGCCTAGAAGCAGTTCATCGTGGCAAAAACTAGTCTAAAAGCGGTTCATCATGGCAAAAGCCAATCTAGAATAGTTGATTATGACTCAGATGAGAAAAAATGGGGAGGGGAATCTAGACTTGAGGTTCCTCAAGAAGATGGATAGGGTGCTTCACATAGGTTTTTCTGCTTATCCTCTTTCTATAAACATCTTTGGTATTGGGGGACACCCGTGTTTCCTGAGTCCAAAATGCAGACACAATATCTTGAACCTCCTGTATAATTTGGTTGCATCATTATTGTTGTCTTTGATAGGAATAAAGCAACAACATTCCCTGTTCTTGGATGGGCAAGCGAGATTTTGCAGAATAGAACTTTCTCTTGTGGACACCCAAAAGCATGAAAGCCTTTGCAATGTTGAAATCTTGGCATTCTTGCCCATCAAAAATTCATAAACATTATCATAGTAGACCTTTTGAAGAAAAATTCATCATGGCTCTGTGGTTGTTTGACATGGGTTAAGGTTTTGCATATATTGATTACGATTGTTTCCTGCAACAAGTGAACTTCTTTGTTGGCACTATGCAAATGCTGGATATTGGGATGAAACAAGATTTGCATGAAGATATCCTTTTTGGTTTCTAAGTTCATTCCTCTTTTTTGTTCTTCAAAGAATGAAACAACCTCTTTTGCTATCTTTCGTCTCTTGTTCATGTTAGATACAACATTTTCCTGATCTGCCATATCTCGCTTTGCCCTTGCTTTCTATCGTTGCAGCCTCGTACATGATTGACAGCATCTACCTCTTTTTCTTGATGGGTCAGTTGCGTCAATGTCTCTGCATTGACATCCTTAGGTCCCAGAGACAAATAAACTAGATACACCTATAAAAAGTAGCATAAAGAATTGCCACCTGAATTCATTTGCAATGTCATTTAAGAAATAGAGAAGAAAATGCATTTCCTACAAAGGCACGTACCATTTTTGGATAAAAAATATGAGTATGAACTTTGATGGTCTAGGGGACGTTGTTAATTCAGTAGAAGTGTTTGCAAATATTTCATTGGTTTGAAGTTATGCTACTTTGCTCTGGTCTCAAGTTGATTTGTTCCTCACTAGTAGTGGAATTCGCAGACTCCACTCCACTTAGGATCTCACCTCTTCCACCATCTATTTGAAGTACTGCTACTCTAAGGCTATTTCTGAGAGAGATTTTCTTCAACCCGACCACAGAACACGGGAATGTCAGCCATGCTTGGAAAATGGAAAAGAGAGAGGCAAAATGAGGCTTATCTACTGATAAACAATAGAAAGAGGAAGCTTGAACTGAAAATCAGGTGAAGATACATCCACAAAGCACACATAGGCAGGGTAGGGTGTGACTGGTGTATTGTGAAATACTGTACGAGAAGAATCTCTAGCATAGAATAGCTCATAAACAACCTTGAAAGGACCAATCCTTATTGGATGAGGCATGACATTGCATCCATCTTTACAACCGAGGGTTAGAGACATAGCGCTGCATGAGGTTGTTCATCAAAAAACGCAAGGCGTCGTTCATAATACAAATTCTCACCCTCTCTATTTTGTGCTCATTTACCAACTGAGCTTCATCCATTTTTATAACAAATACTAGCTTGCCATCTATACAATGAAAGAGAAATACAGTAAGGATATAGAAATGAGAAGAAGTAAAGTTGAATGCAAAGAGGGAATTTCTCTTACCTTCTTCTCTCATCCCATAGAATTTGACCATGGTTCTCTGCAAATTCTCTACATCCACGTAAACATTATTGAAAGCATTCATCTCAAACATTTGGATGCCAAATTCTTTTTACTCTTCCAAGTCATTGTGCCACTTACACAATGGTATCCTCCAAGCTTTTCTCTAGCACATTGTTTTGTTTCTTGATGTGCAAGCCTTACAAACCAAGGTGTTGAATGGCATTGTAGATATCTTATACTTTTCCTCCATAGCAAACTTGAAAATTTTGAAAATAGAGTTGTGAGCTTCACGACTTACACCAGTAGTAGCATCACAAGCTCCAATTACTTCCTTTCCTTGCATGAGTCCCTTGAAGTCCTTCATTACCTCTCTAGCAACTTGTTCACATAGCCCTTTTCATCTAGGGTACTTCAACACTTCAATGACATCACTTGGCTTTATTAAACTTCTTAGAACATATGAATGATCACTATCATCCATTTCCATTGTTCCCATCACATCGTCTATGAAATTCCTAAAGTAGAGTACAAATGAGCCTTAGTGGAAACAATGCAACACCATGAATATTTTGGAGTAGATTTCATTGAAAATTTGGGGAACTAACCTTGCAGCCCATACTCTCCTCTTCAAGCACCACTATTGGCTGATAATGCATCCATAGATTGTAGTTGTCTTTTCCTCTCCTTCAGTGCTAAAGGTGAACACCCTTCAACTTTTGTACTCGTTCTATCAACTTCTCTCATTCCTTCTCCACAACACATTGACCTTGGCCATAGATAGACCTTTCCAAATCTTGTTTGCTTTCAATGAGCTCATGGATTGATTCTTCCAATTCCAATCGCTCCAAGTCCTTGTCACTGAGTTCCTTGTTTTGCACTTGGAGATCCTACATACTACTATGCATTGCCATAATAGTAATATTTCCTAAATGTGCTAGTTCTTCTGCTTGGGCTCTCTACACCTCGCTTGCTTGCATAGCCAATGTTTGAGACTGGTTTAATCAATTACAATAATCAAACAATCCAGCATGTCCATTGCCAACACACCGAACAACATCATGCACTGTATGAAAAGGAGGATTGTTTTGGATGGCAGGGTCTAAAGGATACAAGGCTCCATCCACCCAAAGGTCAAGATGCTTCTTCCTTTGTAATTGAAGACTGTGGAGCACTTTATGAGGAGTTCCACTATATCCCAAACGGCATGTGCTTGCATATTCAGCCTCCAATTTTGTAAGTTCACATCTTGTTGGATATGTCCTTGAATGGTACCATGAGTACTCAAGGAGAGGTATCAGTGATGTAGGCTGAAATGTAGAGAGAGCTGGCAAAGATGGAGCAGTGAGAGGGAGAGAGTAGCAAGGAAGAGGGAGGAGGAGAAGCAATTCAGGGCAAGAGGAAGAGGAGGAGGAGAGGAGGGCGATTGGTGTAGAAGGGAGGGAAGGAGCTATTGCAAAAGGGAGGGGAGAGCTGCTACACAAGGGAGGAGGAGGGGAGAGCTGCTACAGGAGGGAGGAGTAGAGGAGAGGGAGTAGGGCTGCTGGAGAAGGAGGGGAGAGGGAGGAGGGAGGAGGAGGAACCAAAAGGAGGAGGAGGAGGGGAGAGGAAGGAGGGAAGAGGAGGAGCAAGACGGAGAGAGGGAGAGGGAGAGGGAGAGGGAGAGGGAGAGGGAGGGAGGTGGAGAGAGGACGAAAGGGGAGGGGGAGGGAGATTCAAAATTTGAAAATTTAATTTTAAAAAGTGGGCCCCTCCCCTCATTGATGGGGGGAGAGGTGGGCTCAATTGTGGGCTTAACCCACCTAGGTTGGGGGCTAGCTAGGCCTCTTTGGGACCCTCCAAGCCCCTTGCATTAGCCCACTAAGCATTCCCTAATCCATTCCTTATGAGGCCCTTTTGAGACCCCAATTCTCTCCTTATGATGTACTCATTTATGGATGGTTACAATGGTTATAATCATATTACTATACCTCTAGGGCATTTGTCTAAAACTACCTTTATTACAAAATGGAGTGCCTATGCAACCCGCATGATGCCTTTTGGGTTAAGAAATGCTCCATCAACCTTCCTGAAGTTTGTGGTAGAAAATTTCCATGCATCACCGAATTTATCGCCATTTACTTGGATGATTTTTGTGTTTACTCCTCAGATCATTTTTGTGTTTACTTGGATGATTTTTGTATTTACTCCTTAGATGAAGATCATCTTGGTTATCTAGAAAAGGTATTTTAGAGATGTAGGCAAGCAAGTATTTCACTCAACCTATCTAAAAGTGTATTCTATGTCCAAGTGGGAATATTGCTCAGTCATGTTATGTCTTAAGATGGTATACATACTGAGCTAGGTAAGATTCGTGCTATACAACAAGTGCCTGATTCTGAGAATCTAACTCAATTGCATTCTTATGTGTATTTACTAGCTTCTATAGATGCTTTGTTAAATATTTTTCCAAGATTGCAGCTCCATTATATGAGTTGATAGAGAAAGATGCTAAGTTTGAATGGACCACCAAGCTGTCTAGTGCTACCTTGCTCAGAGGTAGTGAAACTTTGGATCAAGCACCACTCATAGTTGTTACGAGCAATCTCCCTCTCACCTGGGCTTGCTAGGTTGGGAAGCTATCAATGGAGTGTTCATTGCAAGCCGAGGCAGCTTGGTTGTTCAAAGTTTTATCAACACAAGTTGACTTCTTGTTCATATGTTGTTGTGCACTCTGTATTGTTATTTTCTAAGTAATGTGAACTCAGTTCTCCCATCACCATACGTTTTCCTTTTAAAGAATTATCCTTGAACTCTGAGTGTTTAATGTTGGCATATGTTCTATCAAGCCAACACACCGCACTAAGGACTAGCACCAAACAGTTTGAAGTTAGATGGAAGCGTCAACACTAACTTCCACTTCTTCAAATATTTCAAACCAAGTAGCATAGAGCCAAAAAAGAAACCTTCTATTCTTATCTTCTCTTTAGCATTTATCAACTTTGTATGTGCAAGATTGGAGGTAAACATCCACATGTATCCTTGATCTTTTGTATTTCTTTCATGATAGATGTTGCCACTTGGTTACTATCATATTCATGCAAGATATCAATCCATATGCCACAAAAGAGTGGGCATCCATGTACTAATACTTCACACAAGTGTGTCTTTAGTCCACTTAACCCTCTAATGGAGGTGGGGTGCATATGTTTGTTGTTGTATTCTAATCCATATTGTCAATGGTAATGCACATAGAATTATTGATATTTGAAATATCTTCCTCCCTTCAATAAGCATACAATATTCTAGCATCTTGTACATGATGTAAATGGATTGCTCACCATTTTTATATATCTTCCTTGATGTTGCTTGGATGTACTATGTTTAGTGGCATTTTCAATTCATCACATGTCTTGCACTTTGACATCCTTTGCTTTGATAGGGCTTTCACATTACAAAATGCTCCACATAGCCTCACAATTTTCTTTTGTAACTCTTCTGATGCAAATTTTCTTACGACAAATTTTCATTATAGTTTCTTGTATATTTTGTTTGGATAGCATTACATTACATGCCTCTTGGAATTTGGAATTGGTGCCATTATTTGTTGACTGTTAAGTCTTATTTTTTCTTAGCAGCTAAATTATTTTTTCTCATAGTAGTATTATTTTCCCTTTTGGTGACACCATTTTCCATTGAATGTGTGTCTCTTGAATCTTCAGCTATAAAGTCAAATGTTGAGTGGCCTTGAGAACTATTTGGTGCTTTGTAATATCTTAGAATTGACAATCGCTTAGAGAAGTCCATTGAATTCAATAGTTTTCCAAAAGCATTTGATTGAGTATGCCATTGAATTGGTTCCATTTCATTGTGAGCATAAAGTCAAGATCAACATCACAAATAGATGTTGGGCCATTTATACTCTCATGACCAATGTCACTAATGTCATCAACCTCCCACAAATGGCATCTATGCCCTCCACTCTAGTAACAACTTCATGGACAATTTCATTATTATCATTGATCCCAGTTATTGCATCGCTCATCCCATAAACAACATCAATATCCTCAATTCCAATAAGTACTTCATGGACAATATCACTAAAAGTTTCATCGATCCCTGTTACTACAACTCTTATCCCATAAACAACAATGATATTCTCATTTCCAATAAGTATTTCATGGCCAATATCACTAAATTTATGATCTTTTTTACTACATTGCTTATCCCACAAAAAACATTGATAACCTCAATTCTAGAGAGTACTTCATGGCCAATATCACTAAATTTATCATCTATCCCTCTTACTGCATCGTTTATCCCACAAACAACATTGATAACCTCAATTCTAACAAGTACTTCATGGCTAGTATCACTAAATTTATCATCTATCCCTTTTAGTGCATCACTTATTCTAGTAACCCCTTGCCTTTGTGATCTAGAATTTTTAAACCATTATTTTTGTAAGACAATCTTGTATCATCCATCACATTGAAATATACTTTTTAGAGGAAATGTGATTTCAAGAAAGCTACCTCCCGAATCGATAGTGGTATGCACTTGTATGATCCAGTTCGCTTTGAATGATGCCTTCGTATGTCAACTTAATTATCTCAATCATACAAAGTATATTATGAACATAGGAGTTAGATTTGATGACTCCTAATACTTCTTCAAGCTAGGAACATCTAGCTTTTCTTCCTCAAGACGATTTTGTGTCATATCATGAAGAAAATTCCTTGGAATGATCTCATCATGATCCCAAAGAATCCTCCATGCTTGCATGTCAATAATATCACATTGTAACATATCACCAAGTGTTTCAAACTCTCCATGTGGATATTTTAATTCTAGTTTAGGGAAAATGATGTTTATCACCACATATCTTCTCTCACCACAATGTTGAAAATGACACAATCTCATGGGATTAAGATCAAGTATTTGGCCAAACGCAACCACTTCATTTCTCCCATACAACACCACATCTGGACCTTCTTGTAGACCAAAATCTTGTATTGGAAAGAAATATTAGAAATGGAAATAGAAAATAGAATTTAATCGCTTCTAAATTAATTAACTTGGTTAAGATCTAAATCCTAAACCGTAAACCCTAATTCTATGGTATAAAATTGGAAAATGTTTAGAATCTAGTTCAAAAACCCTTATTTTTTTGTATTGATTTGGTTACAAATTTCAAAAAGTGAAGACATGTTTTTGAAAAGCTCCCATTTTTTGATTTAAAATTGATAAAATTTTCCAAATCTAGAAAAAAAGAAATAGCTATTATTTGAGAAACCATTATTTTTTGGTATTAGTCTAATTTAAAAATCAAAATGTAATGACAGGCTTAGAAAACTCAAGGTATGGCATACGCCATATGTTGAGAATAATTAACTTGTTGCTTCTATTTGTTTTTTCTAAGAAACTAGCTACATTCATGAAAATTTAGATGTGGTGTACATCATATGCTAGAGAGCAACTAACATATTACTTTGTCTTGGTTTTTGTTAGAAATCAGCTACATATGAATATATGTGAAGGTATAGACCATTTGTTTTTAAATAAAAAATTTGAAATTTTCCACAGAATTATAACTATACATACAAAAATAAGAAATCCCCTATGTGAAGGTGTGGTGTGCACTATATAATGGAGAGGAATTTGTATCTTGCTTTATTTTGCAATTTTACTCAAAATGAGCTACATGTGAAAAATAAAGATAGGATGTGGCATATGCCTTCTTATCCACAATTGTACCTTTATTTCAGGTTTTTTAAAAAATCAAGCCCTATGTTGGAAGCCTTGGAGAGAGACTACCATGGAAGAATGAGGAGGAAGAGAAGAATTAGCTCTTGACATATAGATATTGTTAAGCTTTTAAGGAAAATTAAAAAAACTAAAACTAACCCTAAATTTTATATAAACCTTCCACTGTCATCACTCCACTCTCACAATCTCTCCCTCCAAAAACTTTTGAAAATTGGAAAAAATATTTGGACAATCCTTCTACTGTTCTCCATTCTCAACTCCTCCTCCCTCCATGCTTGGCCCTTGCTTGGCCTTCTTCCCTCCCCTCCCTGAAAGGAAAACTTGCCACCATCTATGGAGTTCATGATGAAGTTTGCAAGAGTCAAATCTTATTTTCATCTATTTGAATATGAGCCAAAATATATATTAGAATGAAAAAATATATTTGAGCTTGAAAATTTGGGCTCAAAAAGGGCCTCATAAGGCCGTGATTAAGAGATGGGTAATCTCATTAAGCTTGAGCCTAATCTAGTAGAAATCTCATCTAGTAAGTCATATTAAATGCCTTGTTGAAATTATAAACATGTAGATGGGCTTGTGGAAAAATCTCAAATGCATCACTATTTGATCATGATCTTTATCAAAAGGCTCACGAGTAGTGCATGCTTGGAACCATAGATCTAGCTCAACATTTAATGGCTCACATTAAGTGCCTATTGGTAACCATTAGTTCTAGTATAGATCCAATGGTCTAGCGATATCTGCATGCATGGATTGAGGGCATTGAATGGGCATGTGCCATCTAGATTTGATCCAACAGTGTACGTTCCATGCCTACTTTCCACCATTGGATTGAAATATTCATCACACAACCATCATGTAGTGCCATTTATTAGATGTCGTGATATCTTCTCTAGATCCAATGGTCATGCGATATTCCAACCACCATCAACCACCATTAATGGTACCTCTCCCATGTGGGCCTCAACCATCTACCACCATTGGATTAGATGTGATCCAACCATGCACACAAAGCCACGAGGTCTCGTAAGGGTTAAAAACCCCTTAACATTGGTGATGGCAAAACTTTTTCTCCTTTCCTGGTTCAACATAACCTGCTAGTTGTTGCATGTAGACTTCCTTGTCTAGATAACCATTGAGAAATGCATTCTTGACATCAAGCTGATACACATTCCATTACTGAGTGTCGCTAGTGATATCAAGAACCGTATGGAATCCATCTTTGCTACTGGAGCATAAGTCTCATCATAATCTTGACCATATTGTTGTGCAAATCCTTTTGCAACTAATCTGGTTTTGTATCTCTGAATACTGCCATCTGGATTGTACTTCACTTTGTATACCCATTTGTTGGCTATGGCCTTCTTTCTTGGTGGAAGGTCACATAATTCCCAAGTGTTATTTTTATACAAAGCATCCATTTCTTCATTCATAGCAGTTTGCCATTCTGGCTTGTCTATTGCATCTTCAAAGTACACTGGCTCTTCTGTAGCCATGATGGTAGTCATAAGAGCATAGTTGGTGGTTTCCACCTGAATTGCTTTGCCTTTTTGAGCATATGTCAATCTGGCTGGTGGTCTGCTTTCCCTAGTAGACCGTTTGAGCTGCCGTGGTGCTGCTTGGGGTGTTGCTAGCAATTTTTGCTCTTCTTCATCAACCTGTTCTGTAGATGATTGTGAAGTCGATACGCCTATCTCCTGTGTAGGTGAGGTTATCCATTCTGATTCCTCATCAAAGATTACATCTCTAGAGATAATGACCTTGCGGTTGATGGGATCATACAATTTGTATGCTTTGCTTTCTTCACTGTAGCCAACCATGATACATTTGCATGACTTTGCATCCAATTTCCTATGATGATCATCATGTATATGGGCATATGCTATGCAACCAAATATGCAGAGATGCCCAATGCGTGGCTTGTGTCCAGTGAATGCTTCATAAGGAGTCATCATACCTTGTATCGGTTCGGATTAAGCAAATAGTTAGCTATAGCTATTGCTTCTACCCAATACTGATTCGGAAGATGCTTTTCACTAAGCATTGCTCTAGCACTGTCTGCTAAAGTCCCATTCTTCCTTTCAGCTCTTGCATTCTACTGAGGAGTCTCTGCACATGTGAATTGTCTTCGTATGCCGTGATTTTTGCAAAAGTTCATGAATGCTGGAGACATGTATTCACCTCCTCTATCTGATCTCATGACCTTGATCTTTCTGCCTGTCTGGTTTTCTACCATGGCTTTGAATTCTTGAAATGTGGAAAACACTTCAGATTTCTCTTTCAGAAAGTAGACCCAACAATATCTGTTGTAGTCATCGATGAAGGTCAAGTAATAAAGTGAACCATTGATGCTGCGGGTCTGTGCGGGTCTGGGCATAACACCATACATCTGTATGAATCAAATCAAGAATACCTTATGCACGAGAGGTACTTCTGACAAAGTTGGTTCGCTTTTGTTTGCCGAAGCAGCATGCTTCACAAAACTTTCCAAGAAACTGTAGCTTCGGAATCCCAATTGCCATATTCTGATTCTTGAGATCTAACAAATACTTGAAATTGACATGACCATATCTCTTGTGCCATTTTGCAGATAGTGGCATCTGTTGCATTTGAGCTGACATGGCATGCTTATCTGGTACTATAGCTAGCATCCTGTATAAGCGTCCTTCCTTGACACCTTTTGCTACCAGGTGACCTCTTTTGGATTTGTCTCTAATAGTGCATTCATCACTGTCGAAGATGACTTTGTAGTTGTGTTCCATCATTTGACCTACTGACAAAAGGTTCTTGTTGAGCTTCGGAACATAGAGCACATCTTTGACTAATCCTTTTGTACTAGTGAAGTTGTTCATAGGGATAACACCTGTCCCTTGAACTGGATTCGGTGTATTGTCTACTGTGTAGATGACATTCTTTTAACCTTCTAATGGCTTCATTTCTGTGAACCATTCCTGATGATTTGTCATATGAGATGATGCACCACTGTCTATGTACCAAGGATCCTGTTCCACTTGGCCGAGTTGATAGCTGAAATCCTCTTTGGGATTAAAATCAGTGTCTAGGTGCATTGTATCAGTTTGATGCAATTCCTCACTTGCAAGAAACATATTTCCATGTTCATTTGCAAAATGACTGTGACTAGAATGTCCACCACGATGATTTCTTCTTCCTCGAAAATTCCCTCGATTACTGCTGGATTGACCGCCTTGGTCGTACTGCTTCTTGCGGCAATCTCTTTCATAGTGTCCAAACTTGTGATAGTAGTTGCACTAAATGTTTAACACATTGGTGGATGCATTCCCTCATCCTTGGAATATTCCTCGATTGGAATGATTTCCTCTTTGCTGATTCTGATGTTGCTGAGGATGATGCTGATGTTGATGCTGATTCTGACTTTGATTTTGTTGATGATGACCACTTTTCTGGTATGATGATCTACTTGTGTTTCTGCCTTTGCCTCTGCTTCTATCTAAAGCTGTGAATGCCTGATCATTAGAATGACCTTTATGTGCTTGAATGGCTTGAGTCCTGAGTTCTTCACCAAGTAGAACTGACTGAAGTTCTTCCAGTGTTGGAGTTTGCCGTTGGATGGCAATACTCTAGACTAGATTCTCATATCCTTCTCCTAGTCCATTCAAGATTACTTGAACCATTTCTGTGGGATTCGTAGTCTCTCCTGCTGTTGCAAGTTGATTGTTGTAGTCTTTGATGCAGAGTACATAAGCATGACCGGTTTCACTGCTATTGTGAAAACTTTGGTTGATCTGGTTTCTCAGGGTGAGAATTCTGGATGTGTTCTTGGACTCATAGAGAGTTGCGAACATATCCCATGCTTCTTTTGATGTCTTGACTGTGTTGAGTTGTCCTAGCATGACATCTTGCACATTCTGCTTGATCAGGTGATAGGCATACTTGTCTTTCTTATCCCATTCTGCTTGAGCTCAGGCAATGGCAGGATCTGCTACTGGTGCGGAAACTATTTGTGTAGATGTAGATCCCAAAGTAGATCCCGTTGCTAGTGCTATGACAACAGATGGAGTAGAGCTACTGGTGGCTGGATCGGCCAATGGTCTAGGTGTAGATCCATCGACATACTCCCATTTGTCCTGAAGCATAAGAATGGTCTCCATTCGGTATTTCCATGTACCGTAATTGGAGTTGTCTAACTTAGCAGATGCCTCCAAATTGAGGTTGCTAGTCGACATGTTGCAAGAAATGTACTCAAAAGTGTTGTGAAAATCTTCATATGAATCAACTGCAAATACACTGAAGATGCCAAGTGAAATCTCTGTATCGTCAGTGAAGATAGAACTACAGTATATAAAATCTGATCTGTGTTACAAGGCTTGTGGCAATGATGTCGGGAATAGCCAAGAGGCTTTACAAGGCTGAAAATGATGTGCACGATGCCGTGAGATAGCCGAATAAGCTTTACAATGGTGGCATGTGTGTGTGAAATCAAATGCTATCTGCCCACTGAATCAATCTACAATGCCTTTGAACTCTGAAGTCTGCTCACTGAATTGATGAACATAAGGTTTCAGGTAATGTAATGATGTGAAATCGGATGTGAGCATATGGATTGACTCCGAGTAGGTACTAGTTGAGAATTTTGAGCATGGCTTAGATTGGCAACTTGGGGTGGCAATCTATTCTACTCTGATCTAGATCTAAACCAACCGTCGATCGATGAAAGAACAGCAAATAATTCCTTTTCTTTTGTTCTTTTTAGTTGTTGGGTCAGATGTGTCGATGGAGAGGCAAATGTGCGTGAAGGAAGTGGTTTTGTTGGCGAGGCTCAAATGTGAGTGTAACTTGCACCGAAATGTGTGCGCGATGTGATGAGCGTGTAGAGCACGAAAAAACGAGCGACTTTCCTTTTTGGAATGCCCTCAAATTCTTCCTGGATCAAGAGGTATGACTTGATCTAGGTGGAGGGGCAAAAGGAGTGCAAATGGTGCTCAATGATGATGTGTCACTGTGAGTCACATGCAGTGATGATGTGGCACTGGGCTTAGCAAGAGGTGTGCCAGTGAAGCTCTATGCTGAGGTGGCAGGAGTGTTCACATGAAGTGCCTGTGGAGCACTATGTGTGCCTAGCAGGGGTCAATGCTGACTGGATAGCTGAGGTGGCACTACTGAGGTGGCAGTCGATGATGACATGTCACTGATGACGTGGCTGATGATGTTGTTGATGACATGGCTGATGATGTGGGTGATGACGTGGCACTGATGACATGGCACTAATGATGTGGCTGATGATGTGGCAATCATGATGATGTGGTAATCGATGATGACGTGTCTATGCTGATGTGGCACAAGTGACATGGCAGCTGAGCTGGTAGGGTGATGTGGCAGATGAGATGAGGTGGCCTGTGACGTGTCTGTCTACATGGCAATGCTGATGTGGGCTGTTGATGTGGCAATCGACTGCCACATGTCAATTGGATGATGTGGCAGGCAGGATAAGATGATGATGTGGCAGACAGGCCACGTGTCACTTGGCTGACCACACCTCAATGTGGTGAGGTTGAGGATAAGATATCCTCCCTCACTACCACGTGGCGCTAGGAGGGCGACCGGAAGTGTCTTGTCGGAATCTCTAAGATGTCGACGGAATCTCGAGATTCTGTCGTCTTCGCCGATGATGGTCGATGAATAGGAGCCGTTGGCCGGTGTTTGTGAAGGAGATCCATCGGGAGTCGCGGCTTGTTTTGGCGGCGGCTAGGAGCTCACGGGAGCTGCTACAGAGTTCGTTGCTAGCGGAGTGGCCATCCGAGCTGGCAGGTTCGCTGGCGCTATGGCACTATGCGCTGTATGCTATTGACCATCCATCAGTGCTATTTGCTAACTTTGGAGCATTGCAAAGGGCCATTGTAGGAGGCGACAGTCGTTAGAGCTTCTTACCTTGGAGTCGGGCTGTGGCACACAGCGGTGCATTTGAAGGAGCAGCTACGCTGCAGATCTTGGGCCGAACAGTGCTATTCAGTCTGCTATGAAACAAGCCGAGATCCACAAGATGGTCATGTCTCAACACTTCATAGATCGCTTGTTGGAGGTGCAGTCTAGTAGAGTTCGCTGATGGGAGAGCTTTGTTGAAGGAGCCTGTTTGCCGGCGGTCGTTGCAGTCCGAGAAGGAGTTCGTGGAGGTGCCGTCAGCTTTTCTTACCTGTGCTATTGTTGTTGAAGGTTGGGCTAGCGAGGGAGCCCATATGCACAGTGGTCTCCAGCAGCCGTTTGGAGTGCCGAATGGAGCTCGTCTGTCACTTAGCTGTGCATACTCATCGGTCGAGAGAGCCGCTGAGACTTTGTCTTGGCTCGTCCTCAGGAGCTCTTGGTCATGAGCCAAGCTTTGGAGTCGAGTCATTGTAGAGGTCATCTGTGAGTCCCATCTTTGGGCTAGCCGAGTCAAGGGCTTTGCTTGAAGGTCGTAGGTCGTCTTTGTCGCAGATCGATGTGGATACTTGAAGCTGTCTATTGGCACTGAAGAAGACCGAGTTGATAAAGGTCATAGAATCCTCTTTGCTTTGGTGTTGCACTCAAAGATCTCCTCTCACCAAGAACAGAGAATAGTCTCTCTCTCTCTCTAATCAATACAAAGAACTAAACAGAAAATGGATTCTCACAATGGATTTCTTTCACTCTCAAAAGAATGAACACTCAAAGGATTCTCCCTATCTCTTTCATTCTAAATCTCTCTCTCTTTCAATAGATCTCTCACAAACTATCAAAAGAGATGAACGGAAATTCCTCTCAAATGGACGGATGAAGATCTCTCACCGGAAGTGGACTCTCACGGAGAACACTCAAGAGAACTCTCAATCTCACAATCTCTCTCACACTCTCAGAAATTGCAATGTCTCAGCGGAAGACAAGGGAGCTCTGATACCATGACAAAATATGAAGAGGGGAGAGGAGAAGAGTGGAGATGAGGAGAGAGGGCACAGCTAGAGAGCACACCACAAATGACTAACTGTACACTAGATTTAGTTGAAAAAATAGAATATATACAAACCCTTTTAGGGTTAGGGTTAGGGAATCTAACCCTTTCCTTTATAGCACTCTATAAGGTTATTGCTATGCACATATGATCACGTGATGGTGCTATGCACACATGGTCACTTGATGTTGAGCGTGAACTCTCAACAGAGAAACCATCCGAACACCACCGGTCCAAGAGATTAGAGGAGCAAAGAAGGGCAACTATCCTTTGATGATAGATGTGATCCGTGCTAACGAACCCAAGTGTCTTGAAGAGGCACAAGGTGATGATAGGTGGATGGAGGCTATGTGGTCAGTGGAGTATGGCTCCATAATGAAGAACAACACTTGGGACCTTGTGGATTGACCACCAAAATGCAAGGTAATTGGCACCAAGTGGGTGTACAAGACCAAGTACAAGTCCAACGACACGTTGGATAAGTACAAGGCTCAGCTCGTGGCAAAAGGATTCGCACAGGTACTTGGTTTTGATTATTAGGATACTTTTGCTCCCATAGTTCAACTAACCACAATTTGCAGTGTTTTGGCCTTAGCAACATAGGAAAGTTGGCCCGTGTTTCAGATGGATGTAAAATCTGCCTTTCTAAATGGAGATCTCAAGGAGGAGGTATACGTGGAACAACCACCAAGTTTTGTGATCCCCGATTCAGAAGGTAAAGTCTGTAAACTGAAGAAGGCACTTTACGGGCTGAAATAGGCCCCACAAGCATGCTACCAGTAGATTGATGCCTACTTTCTACAAAACGGGATCAGGAGGAGCCCATCTGATGCAAATTTGTATATCTACAGAGAAGGAGGCAGATGTATGATCGTGGTCCTTTATGTGGACGACCTTGTCATACCAAGAAACCATGAAAAAAAGATCTCGCAGACAAAGCAGTTGCTAGGAAGAGAGTTTGAAATGATAGACCTCGGACTGATGCATTTCTGTTTGGGGATTGAAGTTTGGCAAGTGCCAAAACACATCTTCATCTCACAGCTAAAGTATGCTGGAGAGATACTAAAGGCATTTGACTATAAGGTATGTGGAAATAGCAAAGGGGAGTGCGGTTGCAAAGCTGTTCAACATGCTAACATGGGTGTCACTAGTCTTTGGAATTCTGTGTTGTGCCCCAAACCTCTTGAAGCCTGCTATCACCATCGTGGGTGTCTTTTGGGTGACTACAAAAAATGTGGCCCACGCAAAATGTTATGCTACCCATGCGAGATGAATTTTGTTTCCAAAAAGGTGATGGTGAAGGTCTTCCAGAATGTGGACATGAACCATGGTGTAGGGGAAAGTGAAGCAAAGGAAAGACCTTGTTGGAAACAAGGAGATGTATTGCAATGAACTTATACAATTAATGAAGGCTCACCTCAAAATATTCATCAAGCACAATTACACTTTTAGGTGGCAGGCTGAACAGTTCAAAGAGTGTCTACTAAGGTTTCCTGAAGATGTTGTGGTTCCAATGGTGGACTTCATAGGTGGACTTCATAGAGAACTATTCTTTCAAGGAGCAAAATGAGATTCAACAATCCATGCACTAGCACTCTAGCCAGGTTACAATTTTTATCCACATATGTCCGTATTGGATCCGAGGTGAAGAAGACATTTCATTTTTTCATTTTAGATGACAAGGTGCATGACACCCTCTTTGTCCAACATTGTTTTATGCTACATCATAGGTGGTTGTCAGATCAAGGGTTGGTGCTAACCAGGCATTGGGTTTGGTCAGATGGAGTAGCCTCTCAAATCAAGGCTAGAATACCTTTCTATTTCATTTCTAGATTTGAACAGCTGGTGGATTTGAAGATGACATGGAATTTCTTTGGATCTGGACAAGGAAATGGCGAGCACAATGGGGCTGTTGCCTAGCAATGCTCTATATGTGGGGGACAACTTCACAGTGAATGTAGAGGTAGACAATGAAGAGGGTACTAAATTCTACATCTTAAAGTGTACCAAAGCTAAGGAGAAGAGCCAAAAGGCTGTGAAGGATGCTTGGGGCAACATAATTGTTGCAAGATCCTTTATTGTGAAGGGTCTCATTTATGGTCATCAAGGTGACCACTGCTACAAGCTTCTTGATCATAAACATGAGGTCATATTACATTCCCATCTTGTAAGGTCAACCAAGTTTCCACTGGAAGCCATTGAGGGAGAGAGAAACTTGTACTTGCTATCACTTGAAGAGTACGAGGCTGTCTACAATAGCATGCCTTATGATCTCTAAACCACATTCTAATTAATTTATTTCCCACGCTTGCTTTAATTTTCTATGATTGTTTATTTGTCTCCCCCCAAAAAAGAAGCCAAGTATGATTGACTGTACCAAATATGCATTGTATATACATTAATGTAAAGCAGTCTAAAAATGCAAAGTAGTGACCAAGCAGTCAGAAAGCAGTGCCAAGGAACTACTAAACAACTCACAAGCAATGCTAAAGGACTGCAAAAGCACTCACAAAAGCAAGCAGTCACAAAGGCAAGCAGTCACAAAGTACTACCAAAGCAATGATTGTTTACATGGAAAGCAGTTTTAAAAGAGAAAGCCTAGTCACAAAGCACTGCTAAGCATTGACAAGCACACATACAAAGCACTGCTAAAGCAGTGAGACCCACAAAACACATGTAGAGTACTTTGCACATTCCATGTAAAGTAGTCTAAAAATGCAAAGTAGTGACTAAGCAGTGCCAAAGCACTACCAAACCACTCACAAGCAATGCAAAAGCACTCACAAAAGCAAGCAGTCACAAAGTAGTGCCAAAGTAATGTCTGTTTACATGGAAAGCAATTTTAAAAGAGAAAGCAGTGGTAAAGCAATCACAAAGCACTACTAAGCATTCTAGATGTTGTTTAGGTTGATTTGGTGTAATTTGAATCATTTTGTAAATATCTGACCTTTGAGGCCAATGAATAAAAGATATTTTTATGTTATATTACTATCTCCATGTTATTATACATGTTTTGTGATGCTTTCCATCAATTATGCAAGTTCAGTGTGAATTTGAGTGGTCAAATGATGTGTTTTCAACATGGTGCAGAAGGGAAAAGTGTTCAGCATCACCCGGGGAGCCCAAAAAGGTCAAAACCCTCTATGGCACGTATGGAGCCTATTTGACTTGGTCAAATACACTCCATACGTGCCATAGAGGGTTTTGACCTTTTTGGGCTCCTTGTGCGATGCTGAACATTGTCCTCTTCTACGCTAGGGTGAGATTCTTGCAAGATTGCTCAGAAATGACCATTATAGTGCAAAAAGTTATTTGATAGCATGCTTTTGAATAGAATACTGAATGAAAATATTAATGCCAACAACAATTAAAGTTACAAAATACAATGACAGTACAAAATAAATTTTATAAATAGGATACTATAGAACAAGTATATCTCTATTCATATAAAATAAAAGTTTTGTACAATAAGGCTTCACAACCTTTCTCTCTTCTCTAAAACAATGAGAATATCGGGCTTTAAATTTCCAAATAGACTCCTATCTCTAAACCTAGTCAATAGAGCATCAACGCTATTGTCATTTCTGGCCAGGGACATGGCTGCTACTATCAATGCCATACCTTGAAAATTGGTTCCACAAGCATTGAGGGCAGCCATGCGGTTCACCAAAATGACCTTGTCAGCATTTGGATTGATGTCAGCATGACCAATCAGTCATCATCAGTGCCTTGTGGCAAAAAGTTTTTGTGGATAACCACAAAGCGCCCTTTTTCTTGACCAAGGCAATGTATCAATGAGTGATCTTAGTCGAAGCTACTGTGAACAAGGTGTTGCCGAGATGAGAAGAAATCGACCTCAAATGCCTCCTACAATAGTCCAACATTACATTAGAATGCCGATAAAGCAAAATTATACCAAGAGAGAAGAAATTCAAAGCTCATAGTTTCTTACCACTATGGAGTCGTCAAGATCAATCCCTTCCTATTTGTTAATGAGGATGGATCCAGAGGCCTCCTACTATTTGGAGTGAGATGTGGAGGCTTTTCTAGAACATCAGGTAGGTTAGAGTAGATCTATTTTTCTACATCTTTGATTTTGGCCAGTGTGAAAGCAAGAACCTCTTCTATTGAATCATCTACTCCCGAAAACCGAGGTTCTTACATAGTTGTGTCCACCTCGTATCCACATAGGACACCAAGAGCTTCATCCTCTCGCAGACCAAACATAACCTCGATGTCATGGAGAAAGAGGTATTGTTCTCCATCGACAAGAAGTGGAGCAAGAAACGATTTCACTGTTGTGGGATTAATAGAGGTGGTGCCCGAGGTAGATGGAATTTGAGAAGTAGAATGGGGTTTAGGAGGTCTTTGGAGCACTTCTAGGGCCAACACAACTTCCCGCTCCTCAGCTTCTTTATCAATGGGCTCTTCATTATAGATGTTAGGCTCATCTATAGAAATAAGAGGATCAGCAAGGGCAGAGGAAGGGTCAGGGCTTGAGGTTGAGGCCCCCTCTTCCATTTGTCCCTCCTGGAGAAGGAAAATAAAGGTCATTTCCCAAGATAGGAACCCATTTCTTGTGTTTTTGATGACTCCACATGCTAGGAAGTCATCAGTGTCTATCTCCTGAAGCCCTAGGGGTGTGAAATGTGCTCGAAAGTGATTTAAATGATTCACGAATGTGGGTTGTTGATTGAACACATACTTTAAATAATCAATTGGGACCCATCTTTTTGTAGACTCATCAAGTTGATATGCAAATCTCGTGATGTGGTCTTGCATATACTTGTTGATAAGGTCTTCAAAATTGTCTCTGGCTCCCAAGTAGGTGCCTAGGACATCTATGCTCTTATCAAAGACTAAAAATAGCTCCTCCTCTCTATCAACTAATGGATTATGGCAGATGAAATTGTGGAAGGTAGACCTAGTAGAATCCATGGTAGTTTGGTAGCTAGGAGAACTATGGCTATGATAGTGAAACTTTGAAACTAAAGTACCTTTATAACCTATATATACCCAAATGTTCTAAATATAAATAATAAAATGAATTATACTTTTTTTGGCCAAAAATTAACATTGACATGAAACAACACCATTCAAAACATCAAAATTAATTGCACCACTATGAGTTGGAAAATGTCAAAATCTACAATCGTTCCACCCCACATTGTTTACCATCTTTAATATTGCAGGAGGGATAAAAGTGGCACTATGCATGTGCTTCTTTGCACGCTTTCCTACCTTTTCACCATTTAAGGTAAAGTGAAAGGACTCAAACATGCCATCCTCCATTACCAATAGGTGTTCCCGCACATCCCTGAGAGTGCATTGTGTGATGATCACAAGGCTTGACATCTCCTAAATCAGAATCAATACATAAACTTACCCTTGTATTATCATCATCGTTAGAGTCAAGGGGGAGCCAATTGCCACCTATTTTTTTCCAATGCCTATATTGGAAAGAGAAATATAACATTTGGTGGGAGATGTGGTACAACCACATTGTCCTTACATACATGGCATTGAAACAGATCACCCTTTTGTTCACCTAACCTGCTTCCCCAATTCACCCTAAGCAATTCCTCAAGGGCATTCTCATGTAGGAAATTGGATGACCACATGGTTTTTGTTCTGTGCATATGGATATTTTGAAAACAAGAAGCAAAAATGTGAAGAGACATAAACCAAGACAAGCTTACCCATTTAGAGCCAAATGTAAACTTCATGGCCATGCCCACATGCTTTGTAATCTTTTCCTTGTATGATTGCATTGTTCTTGTGTCCACCATGCTACAATCCATGTCTTCAACTTGTGGTGTTGCAATGCATTAAAGATGTCCATAGCCTGATGCCATCCTTGGAGTAATGTACTTGGCATTATACCAATAGATATTTCTATGTTTCAAAGTAGAGGACTTCTCTCTAAGATGAATTTGCCTTTCTAAATCCTCATGAATGGCAGTAAACTTATATAAGAAGCACTCGACTAGTTCCCACTCCTCAAAGTTTGAAGGAAATACATCTGCTATGCACAAATGCTATTTCAAAATGCAATTTCAAATTGACTCATTACACTTAGAAATCTTATACAAACTGCAGACTTACAATGCAATGGTATTGTCGATTGATTGCTTGATGGAGGAAGGCACATGTCCTTCCCCATGTCGATGTGTTGCACCTTTGCAAGTCATCCTTTCTTCCCAAGATTGAACTTCATGATGTGGCCCTTCCATTCATGCAAAAGATCACCTCTCTTGCTCTTGGAAAGATTATGTGTGACTATCCTTGTACAGAGGTCACAACAGCAAGAGTAGACCTAAAAGTGCAGCTTAGAGGGCGAGAGCAGCTTTGCCGATAGAGGGAGAGAGAGAGGGAGAGGGGGGGAAGGTATTGTGGGGGTTAAAGGTCACTGTGGCTTTACCCTGGTTATGTACAATACTCAAACACATATATAAATGAATGAAAAAGAAGATTAGGGTGTTCTGCACCCACCAAAACTTGTGTGGCTCTCTGTTTCTCTCTCTCCCTCTTCTGTTCTTACTTCTGTTGAGAGTACTCTCAACTGGTATCAGAGCCCAGGTGATCTAGCTAAGCGTGCATGAATGCTTGAAGCTCAACAGCTCTGTGGGAGGAAGGAGAAGCTCTGTGGGAAGCTTTGTGGGTGACTTTACTTGCATCCGAGTGTGTAGAGACCTTGGAGGAACCTTTGGAAAAGTCACTTTGGTTTTTCGAAGTGGCTTTGAGAGCCTATTAAGTGTTTTCAAAGAAAAAGTCGTTTTTTGAGCTTTTCCTTGTTCCGTTCGATGACAGAGACTCTGTATTAACTTGTAGAGGCAACTATTGCTTGCTTTTGGTGTCCACATCACTTCAAGAGCTTGGAAACACCTTCATTCTTGAATCTGGGATCATTTCATTGGATTTCTGACTCACTGTGTCAGTTTCGGCTAGGAGTTGGAAGTTTGGAGTAACCATTTGCAGATCTGTCAGTTTTGGTGGACTTAGGAGGTCCTAAAACTTCTATATTGCTCATCATTCGCACTCCGGTGGAGTTTACAAACAGCTCTGTTTCCAAAAACGTTTTTCAGTCTGTGTGTTGGACCCAGTGATTGAGACCACGGTTTCCAAAACCGTCTGTCCCATTGCATTCTGGATGCCCAAAAACCCCTACCTGTTAGCTCTTACGCGATTTGGAGGAGTATTTCCAGAGTTATAGATCTCTGTGTATTCGATTTCGTCTCTCTATTATGCATTTTTCATTCTAAGGTTTTGAAACCTTAGATTTATGCCACATGGTAGTGGATAAGTGTTGACTCCCATTTCTCTCATCGGTTGGGATTTTGGAGTTTTGGCAGAAGAGAGATATTTACAGATTTTCTTGCTGATTCCGATTATGCAATGGCACCCATGTTTTGAGGCATCTTAGGTTCTATTTTCAGTAGCAGTCATTATCGTGGGACTATGATTTCTTGAGCATACCTTATGCAGATCACTCTGGTTGCAGTTTGAGCAGTGTGTGCTCATGCATGGTGTGCATTGGGTTTTAGTGGATGATTTATAGGCCATTTGGATGCATTGCGGTCCTTATTGGATGCAATGATAGGCCCATATTACCTTGTGAGATGCTATTTTTATGGACGCTTTGCACATGGATGCTATTTCGGTTGGGAGTCTTATGTATGCTATGATAGCTACTAGACCAGACATTGCATTTGCAATGGGAATTGTTAGCCGGTATATGGCTAATCCAGGAAAGAGGCATTGGGAGGCAATTAAGTGCATCATGAGGTACATGAAGGGTACCAAGGAGATGTGCATCTGCTTTGGTAAAGGAGACATGCACGTACTTGGGTACATAGATTTAGACTATGCAGGGCATGTGGATAGTAGGAGATCCACTTTTGGTTATGTGTTCACCTTTGCAGGTGGTGCAGTGTCGTGGATGTCTCATGCACAGAAGTGCGTTGCTTTGTCTACCATAGAGGCTGAGTATGTTGCAGCCACAGAGGGTTGCAAGGAGGCTATATGGCTTGATCGGCTAGTGGGAGATTTGGGGATTCATACAGGTGTACTGACATTGCATAGTGATTCCATAAGTGCTATTCAACTAGCACGGAATCCAGTCTTTCATGAAAAGACCAAACACATTGAGGTCAGGTACCATTTCATCAGCAGGGAGGTATTTGAGGACAAGCGCATAGAGCTTGTCAAGGTTCATACAGATGATAACCCTACAGATATGCTGATGAAGAGTCTACCTAGTCAATGGTTTGAGTATTGTCATGTATTGATGGGCATTGGATAGTATGCTCACTGGTTGCTCTCCCTTAAAGGCACATTATCCTTTAAGTGGGAGGTTGTGGGGGTTAAAGGTCACTGTGCCTTTACCCCGGTTATGTACAATACTCAAACACATATATAAATGAATGAAAAATAAGATTAGGGTGTTCGGCACCCACCAAAACTTGTGTGGCTCTCTGTTTCTCTCTCTCCCTCTTCCGTTCTTACTTCCGTTGAGAGCACTCTTAGGTATAGAGCGTGCAGTTGAAGGTGGAGAGTATCTCCAAGAGGTGTTGTAGCTAGGAACGGAGGGAGAAAGGGCAGAGGGGGATGAGCATCTACTCTAGGATGTATTGTATCTAGGAATGGAGGGAGAAAGAGCAAAGGGGGATGAGCAGCCACCACTACAAGAGGTACTATAGCTAGGAATGGAGGGAGAAAGAGTAGAGGGGGATGAGCAACTGTTGTAGGAGGTGCTATAGCTAGGAATGGAGAGAGAATGAGCATCTACTACAGGAGGTGCTCGAGAGGGAGAAAGAGAGTGGACCAGAGCAAGAGGGGGTAGAGAAGCTGCCAAATGAGTTCCCACAATTGAAAAATGGAGGGAGAAAGGAGATGGACTAGAGAAGAGGAGGGAGGCCTGCAACAAGCTGAGAGGGGGGAAATTTTCACCCAGAAGGGCCCACTGCCTCTTGAATGACTTGTAGTTGTTTTGGGGGAGGTGCATATGGGAGGAGGGTTAAGGGTTGAGGGGGTGGTTTAAGTGGTGATCTCCAGTGTAAGAGGAGTAGCCAATAGGGGTTTGCAGGTCTTCCCACCTTCCACCTCAACATGGCATTGCCCCACAAAAAGGAGCACTCCCATTGGTACACCTCAAATAACTCACTAATCCCTTGAAATTAGGAAACAATAATTGGGGGCCCTTTGGAGACCCCAATTCTCCCATAATGCTCATGTCTTGCAACTTGATCCAAGATTCCATCAGTGAAAGGTATTGGAAATGGGTTAGGGATAGTCTATGCATTTCACTTCCGATAATCCATGCACACTCAAATTTACCATTCTTTTTAGGTACAAACATAATGGGAAACAACCAATTACAACGATCAATAGCATAGGAAAAGCTAGCAAGCAAAAGTTGATGCAACCCGGCTTTTACCTATTTAGCACTGTTGGGATTCATTTTATACCTTTGTTGTCAATTTGGTTTAGCACCTAGCAGTTTAGGTATTCTATGTTTACATAACTTGGGAGGAACTCCTCATAGGCCAATGTAATTCCAAGCAACATCCTTATACATGATCAATAGCTCTTTCATGACCCTTAGCTCTTCGGAAAAAAGATTGGCACATAACACCACCATTGTAGGTTTGTCTTTTGTTCCTAGATTGAGTTCTTGTATTGGCTCTCGTACTGATTGTTCAGTACCAAATCATATAATGGTTACTAGTGTCTCAGATAGGTCTTGTTCCCCTTCAATGTCTTCAGTGAAACGACTCGAGTAGATATATTTTTGCTTAGCAATCTACACGGCCTTTAATTTTTGCTTGATATTTGTAGCCACTTGGAAAATATCAATTTCACCCACAAGAAATATTTGTAATTCCATTAGTCATGACTCGACATCCTAAGGGAACGGATCTATGACTTCCAAATCCTTAGGCTGCGGAATCTTTTGAGGATTTGTAGGCATGCACACATTTTGGTTGTTTATTTTTATAATGATCTCTTATGAACCCAAATCATGGAGTACTTTTGCACTTTTAAGCCAAGGTCATCCCAACAGTATTGGATAGGCATGTTGCTCCATGGAAATCACAATAAGACTAACTATATAATAAATACAACCTACAAATATAACAACATGTTGTAGCACACCTTTTGGGTCAACTGGCTGTTGATCTGCCATATGTACTTGGAAAGGAGATGGTTTGAGGGACTTAAACTTCATCCATGTCCCAACTCGAGAGATTTGTGAGTGCCTCATCTAGACCAAAGGCCAAAAGTTTGTTGCATTTGATCTATTTTATTCCATGAAAAAAATGAGTAGAGAGGGCTTTGCAAAGCCGGTGATATCACGGCCTTGCTCCACTCATTTCTTTTTCCCTCCAAAAATTTTCATAAGAGAGGAAAATCCCAGTACCCATCTAGATCATCAATCCTATTGTGGTGCTATGAGTGCCTGTATTCCTTCATGCACGCTCACATTCCCT
Organism: Dipteris shenzhenensis; assembly: GCF_047967505.1. NCBI lineage: Eukaryota > Viridiplantae > Streptophyta > Polypodiopsida > Gleicheniales > Dipteridaceae > Dipteris > Dipteris shenzhenensis. The sequence goes on from NC_141623.1 coordinate 7,518,071, forward strand.
TCATAGGGACAAAGCAAATGAAGGGCCATACCAATGCCATTTTAGCCCCATATAAATTCCTTTTGAAGGGGAACAAAATGGAAAAAAAATGATCAAATGGGGCTACTTGGAGACCGTGATATCACTTCCTCCAAGAAGCCCCCTTTGCTCATTTCCCCCCCATTCATAGGGCATGTATACTAGCATCTTGCACCTAATACTAGGCTCAAATCTATGAAAAGTTGAGCCTCACGCACACTAAAAAAAGGAATAGATGGTGTCTTAGATCGAGATATCGCGGCATCCTAGGAGACACTTTCGTTAAATTTCTGGCTATCCACACAAAGGGAAAACAAAGAAAGGATCATGTAGGTACTATGTGGAGGAGCTCAAGCCAAACTAGTATTAGGAAGAGCTACAACTAAACTCCCATGAGTTGGGCTGGAGGGAGGCTGGAGGTAAGTAATTAATACTAAACTAAGACTAACTAATAAACTTGTGACTAGTAACTTACTAACTAGTTCCTAGGTAGTAAACAAAGACTAGCTACTGCTAAGAGCTTACTACTATTATTGACTAGCTAGATGCTACTAACTACTTCTAACTATTCTAAAAAAACTACTATGAGGAAGAGTAGCAACTGAACTACTGTGAGATGGGCTAGAGATAATTAGTAAATACTAAATGAAAACTAATAGATGCTACTAAGTACTTCTAACTATTCTAAAAAAACTACCTCTAACCTGCAAACAATGGCTAACAATTACAAGTGATGTGAATTAGTGTATAATAACTATTACTGGCTAGACTCTACTATTTACTAACAATGTGAACTAGACTCCAAAATTTTTCATGAAGATGTTCTATGATCTTTAGTGGTTGACTGGCAATCAAAAGGACCAGTTATGGCATAGCTACTCCATGGTTCATAGTGATAGCTGCCCCATGGATGGTCAATTATAAATCTGTGATCCCTTCTTACCTTATCATGAGGAGTGAAGACTTCCCATTCCCATCCACTAAATAATTTCAAAATAAATAAAATCATAAAAGAAACTACAACATAATCTTTTACAACACATTCAATGCATTATGTGGCACATATTAAGCCGCTCTATCAAAGCCACGAGAGGTCCCCACTATCTACTCTTAGAAGTGTGTAAGGAAGAGTTGTAAAATATTAATGCATGATGAAGAGGTTGTAGGAAATGTAAATACCAAAATTCAATGCATATGGTCATTCCCACACATGCACATAAGATACAATGACGTATGTGATTAGTTCTATCAAGTTTGGCTTATATGATCTTATAGGGTTTGGTCTTGATTTAAAAGCACTAATTATGTTCTTAAATATCATAGTATAGAGTTGAGTGGAGTTTTTTGGTTTGTTAAATGTTAATGAGGGTTCTATGTGGGATTAGTAGCATCATAATGTGTTTGTGGTCGTGTCTTGACGTGTTTTAGCTAGCCAGATTGGTATCTATTTAAAGGCCTCAAAGGCCAATGACTTTAGCTGATGGCATTCAAGTGAGCTTAGGTTGCTATGATAAAAAGTAATAAGCCTTCAATTCTATTTGTATGGAACTTGAAGCAAAGAATCTATTTGTATGGAACTCGAAGCAAAGAAACTATTGAGGTTACTAAAGTGAGAAAGAGGACCTATATCAATCCCCATTGTAGGCATTGTGTTTTGGACATTGAAGTTCCTAAAGCCATGCAAAAACATGGATTATGTCCATGCATATGAAGGCTTTGAAGGAGGACATGAAAGTCAAAATTATGGAGAAATGAGACTTCTTTGTCTTTTTGTGTGTGTATCATGGGTCTATGAAGGTGCCCATAATTAACTGAAACAATGGTAGAGGAGGTTTCATTAAAACCATTATAAGCTTTGGGCTTGGTTTGTTAGGAGTAATTGTATTCACAGATAGGACCCATAAAATGCATAAAGTCAATTTTTATATATTTGAAGAGGAATGTGTGAAGCTTTTTGGGGGAATTCAGGATTGGTAAAAGAGGAAATAGTAGGCTTTTCAGTAAAATAATACATTTTGCTAGATGCATGTACGTTATGTCTGAGATCAAACTGTTATTACAAAGTTAGCACTTCAGATGGTGGCTTTTTCTTTCTCGTTCAAGCTTGAGTTAACATCCATTTTGTGTTGGCATTAATTTTATAGCATGTCTTTATTTGTGGTTCTATTAGTATTCTCTTTATGTCAGTTCTTAGGGAACCATAGCAAACCTTATCATGCCAGTCCATGTTAGAGATGAGTGCAGAAAGTCAACTCTTCTTAATGATTTAGTAGAGCGCTTACCATAGTTGATAAATTAGTCATCCAATGAATGAATTCAGATAAATTATGTATCCATGGTATTATTATTATTCCTAGAGATTTACCACCATTGCACATGATGGGAAGACAATAAACATATACAATCCTCTTTTTTGCAACTACTTGTTTCATGAGTGTAATATTCCACTGCATATCAAAATGAGCTTCTATTCTAGAAATCCACAAAAGATAATTCTCTTTAGCACTAACTCCAATGGAATCTGATACTATTTTTATGTTTCCATCAACTTCATTGTACACTGTTTTCATTTTTTGGTTTTTTTGCTCTTTGGCAAATTCAAAATTGTTTTGTAGTATCTCCTCAAGGAAATAAATGGTGGGATATTTTGCCCAAATATTATTAACTTATCATTTGTCCCTTTGTACAATTCTATCAAATCTACCCTAAGCCTCATCTTTCTAACCAATGGAGTTGTCCAAAGTTAACTCTTTTGTATTTTTTTGCGAAATTGTACTATATGAAAACATAGAGGTAGGTAAAAATGGTTGTTTCCATGGGCTCTTTTTGCAATTCGTCATGAAGGTGTGGCTTGATACAAGAGATGCTATTGTAAAGCTCGGGGTCTTTATAAGGGCACCTCTTATTATTGGGGTAAGTATGATCAAGGGCTTGCTCTATGGTGCATATGTGCATCTAGGGGAGTCACATGTGTGTTTGTGTGTGTTGTAAAGGCACATCAAGTGCTATGATGTGTCTAGTGTGTGACCTAAGTGATGATGTCAAATTCCTCTAAGCCCATGCTGGATGACACTGAGGGCAAGCTGTTGCTGAAATATGAGCTCATTTGGACAATAGATGGAGGAGAAAATGACAAAAAACCAGTCGACTTTCAAGCTATTGGCTATGGCAACCTAACGCAACATTGCACCTCTCCTTGCTAGTAGCCCTTCTCTGGTATAAGGCCCTTCTTCTTGCATAAAAATCCCCTTGAATAGAGCTATGAGCTATGAGAATTGCACCCTCTAAGTTTAGGCCTCTATAGTTTTGACAATGTTGTGAGTTTGATGCTACTTTAGCATTTCGGATGTTTTAAAGTGATGAACAGCTTTAGGACAACTATGGCTACAACTTTGCTTTAAGTTGCTACACCTGGATTTTCTTGGAATGCTTCATTTAGCCACCTCTATGAAGCATGCAAGTGAAAACATCATTTCCATTATGTTTTGTAGTATGGAATTTGGTTGCAAGCCTTTGCTATTCTAAATGCTTGTATTTTAAAGCTCTTCAACTCTTTCTAGCCTTGTAAGAGAGTAGACGCTGCCCATTCTGGGTTAGACCCTCTCATGGCTACCATCTTGAATATGGATAAGTTCAATGGTAAAGGCTTTCACACATGGTAGATGAAGGTTAAGTTTGCATTGATGAGGGAAAACCTCTGGGGGCTTGTCAAACCGGCTTCAACTTCTTCTTCAACAGCCTCTAATGATGGAGAATCCTTAGCTCCGACACGCCTGACAAGAGATCCTGCTAGAGAGGAGAAAGCCTATGGCATCATTGCTCTTGCCTTAGGAGATGACTGTATTCATCACATCTCTGACTTAGAGTCTCCTTCAGAAGCTTGGCAGAAGCTTGACATTATTTTTGGTGCTAGCTCTCACATCTCAAAATTGTCACTTAAGATTGCTTTCTTTGAATTGAAGATGGTTAGTGGCACTCCTCTGACTACCCATGTCAATCTTATGCGGAGTCTTATGACTCAACTTGCTTCTATCAACTCTCCAATCACTACAGATGATGCAATGGCACTATTGCTCAAAAGTATGCCTGAAGATTATGATCATGTTGTTACCACTTTGAAAAATCTTCCTAATCCTAATCTTGAAGGTCTTATTTATGCTCTTCAAGAAGAAGAAAGGCACATGGAACTCTAGAGAGGCAATGACACAACCTACCAGAGAGGCAATGACACAGCCTATGCCATAAAAATTCAAAAGGGCAAGTTTTCACCTTGCAAACATTGTCGGAAGACAAATCACCTCTCAAAAGATTGCTTCAAGATCAATCCATGCAAACATTATGGAAAAAACAATCACCATGAAAAGTATTGTAGAGCCAAAAAGGAAGAAGCTACAAAGTTAGAAACTGCCAATCTACTTTCATTTGAAGAGTCTCCACATCCATTTCTGTAAAACTCACACCCTTGGGAACCCTTGCTAGCATGAGATCCTAGCCATAGATTAATCCTTGACCACCATGAGATGGCATGAGAAACTATGAGACTAGATGAATCCTTGACACTGCAAGAGGCAATCCCTTGAGGGGGGTTTGTTGGGGTAAGTATGATCAAGGGCTTGCTCTATGGTGCATATGTGCATCTAGGGGAGTCACATGTGTGTTTGTGTGTGTTGTAAAGGCACATCAAGTGCTATGATATATCTAGTGTGTGACCTAAGTGATGATGTAAGACAAAGAGAATCCCACTGATGTAGGGATTGATTCCCACTGATGTAGGGACTGATAGCCACTATGTAGGGAAGGTATTTCCTTCTCCCCCTTTCTATAAAAGAGAGTCTTTTCTCTCTCAATCATAATAGAGACTTCATTGTGTTCTCACACCTCTTGCAAGATGCATCTATTCTATCCTATAGGATCTTACACTTATATGAGGCTAAAGTGTGTGATGAATTGGAGTAAGAGCTTATGGAAATGACCATTTCTATCAACCCCTGTCTTTTCATTCATAAAAAGTACAAAGCATTAATTTTGAAGAGCTTCTAGTTGTGCGAGGTACTACTTAATATGGATGGCAGGATAAGTTTATCTTGGATTTGGTAGAGTTTGGTAGAGGATTGAAGAATGAAAACTTATTAATATTCACTTTGAATATCTCACCATTGATGCCATTAGAGGAGATACTACAAAACAAATTTGAGCTATCATTGTACAAGAAATTGGAGAAAGATAAAATTGTACAATGAAACAAATGGTCGCATAATAATAACATTGGCTTCTATCCGAGCATGACATTCTTAAAGAATTTACCTTTTAGGGGTGTCCTAGATGGTATTTCATGTTGTCGTGCATTGGGATGTTGTACTCATGAAAAAATTCATTTAAGAAAGAGAATATTTTTCATGTTTATTGTCTTCTAGCATGTAGAACAACAATGAATCTTCTAAATAATAATGACTTTATGTGTATCTAATTTATATGACTTTATGTAAGAGTAATTTGTTAATTTATCAACTATCCTTCTTAATGATTATGACAAAGTGAGTGCTTATTTTCATCTCTCTATCTATCTAGAGATTCATCCAAGAAAGGACATGATATCCCAAAATTGTAGAATGTACCGCTCAAATGCTACTCTCGCTTTGAATGATGCAGTCACTCAATGTTTTGATTTACTCCTATTTGGGTGGACCTTATTTTCACCATCAAGAGTTAGTGAAAGAGATGTACTGAGTCCTCTAAATTGACACAAGAGATTGATCTCATTCAAAAGTACTTGGGATTGTTCCCTCTTTTTTCATTTGACACAACTTGGGATGTCATGGCAGTATAGACCATCCCCTTGGCTTTTCTACCATATTGTAGAGGTCAGGGATAGAGTTCTTACTCTCCCACCACTTGTATAATTTCTTTTCTTTTGCCACATTACTCCCATTGTCTCTCACATAATCCCTTCCTCTCCTTAGCCCGCCGTCCTTGACCCTCTTAGCCTTGGTCCTGACTACTATCATTCGTTGTGGTGGCTGGTCGACCTATTTGTCTTTCCCATCTGGGTGAGCTCTTGGTCCTAGATTGGTCATCTCCCTTTTGCACTGGTCAAGCTACTTCATCTTTATATTCGAACGTTGTTATTAGTCCTCTTCGCCATCGTCACTCTTGCAGTAGGCTGACTTGCCTCATCTGTAGATCTAGACATGGCTAAGATGATATGTTGGGGTGTTTTGTTTTAGGTTTGGGGCCAACAAATCCCTCTACTTGAATTGTTTGTTGTTTCCCCCCCACTTCCTATTCCCATCAACACTGTTTTGGAATGGTGTGAAGTGCCTTCTTTCCCCCTTTTTTTGACCAACCCTTGCTACGACGTTAGAGAGCTCCTGTAATACATTAGAAAGAGATAGGTAGGTTTTGTAGGGGTTTGGGGCATGCTCTAGATTCTTCTATAGTAGGCTTTAGGGGGGTTGTGTTGTTCTTGATAGGCTGCAGGTTGCTTATTTCTCCTCACCTATGCTCGTTTTTGGGTTTCTTTGTGGAGTTTGTAGGATGGAGATACTCTCCCATCTTTGATGGGATCCCCTTTTGGTTGTTTTGAATGGAATATACTACTATTTTATGCCTTAAAAGAAACTTGCATGGGTTCCAAATAAATAGGGCTTGAGGGAAGCATACTGAGAAGATATACTATGCATTATTTTCAACAAATGATGTAGTTTTACACAACCTCTATGTTAATATCAACAACCCTTAAATTATCATATTTATGTCAATAATTTATTCACTACTCAATTAATAATTAATCAATAAATAGTTAAGAAATTTAGTAGTAATTACCCCAAAAATTAGCTAGCAATAGAAGTAGATTAATAATTCCTAAAGAAATTAATTTGCAGTTAGTCAAGAAATTAATAAATAATTAATTAGGTCTTTGCTTTCCCACATAAAGTACACATAACATGTTCCCCCCTCCCCAATATACGGTGCACACTAATTTCTATTTTTGGGCAGGAAAGGTTGATTTTATACTATATCAAAGGATTTATACAATGTCTTTTTTGGAAAATCTTTCCATAGCAAGAGATACAAAAAAATAGAAATCTTGAGCTAACAAGTGAAAACCAGCATCACATCATAGACAGCAGTAGCAATAGTAGCAAGGTCTTCATAGTTCATGTACTCCCACATGGAAAAAGTACCCAAACCAGAGGTACCAATAGTATTGCTTGGGGCACTGGCAAGCTTCATTCCCAAGCCTCGGCCAAAGCACAACCTAGTGCTTTCTCTTTGGTTTTTTTTGTGCCATCACTCTTCAGGTTAGGGGGACTATTTGCCCAACTATTGGCATGCATGCACGGAGGATGCACGCTAGAGAGAGAGAGAGAGAGAGAGAGAGAGAGAGGTTTTCATTCTTCATTCATTCCCATTAAGGGTATGCCCATTGCCACATTATATGGAAGTATTCAAAAAAGTAATTTATAAAATATTAGTACATAAATGTAGAGATACACAGACTTCTGTTCAGTCATCATTGCCTGGAAGTAGCTTTGATAAATTAAAACTTGAGAGAGGATGGTGGAATAGCTAATTTAGGCTAGTATGGTCTCCCTAAATAAAAGAGAGAGAGAGAGAGAGAGAGAGAGAGAGAGAGAGAGAGAGAGAGAGAGGTCTTCATTCTTCATTCATTCCCAAGGGTATGCCACATTATATGGAAGTATTCAAAAAAGTAATTTATAAAATATTAGTACATAAATGTAGAGATACACAGACTTCTATTCAGTCATCATTGCCTAGAAGTAGCTTTGATATATTAAAACTTGAGAGAGGATGGTGGAATAGCTAATTTAGGCTAGTATGGTCTCCCTCAATAAAAGAAATTTACAAAGCTTGAAATCTTGAAATGTTAATGTTTGTATTCATGTTAATTCTTTCTTTATCTCCCTCATGAAAAACATGACATAATAAATTGTAAGAAAGTGGCCTTGACAAGAAATTTACAAAGCTTGAAATGCTCTTGAACTGTTAATATTTCTATTATAAGTTGAAGAAAATTATCTTTCAATTCTTTCATTATCTCCCTCAAACATGCCATAATATATTGTAAGAAAGTGGCCTTGACAAGACATTCATAAGTCTAGTCCATAATACTTTAGTCATAGGCTTATATAAAGTTTATCACTACATCATTAACATATCTTTGAATGGTTAGTGTATGTGCATGTGAGACTACTCTTTTTGCATGTATCTAGGTCTATATGTATATGTATATCTATATGTATTTGTAATGTGTTTTTTAATTTATCCTATGACATGTAATGTGCCCTTGCATACATGGTGCATGTGTTTGTGTATGGTATATATCATGCATATTTGTAATGAGTAAATTAGCATGTATGCAAAATAAAACAAGTTTGATGCTCTTTTATTTAGAAAGAACTCATGGCATTAGGCAACTGTTTCACACTTGGCATTAGGAGGCCATTCTATCATGTGAAAAGTAAGGTAGATTGAGGGTTTTAAGGAGAATCAGACCATCGCATCGTTCATATTGCCCAACGGCCATGGAACTTGCCTAAAACCCTTGTTTGAGGCGATGCTAGTATTATGACAATCAAGCTTTAATCATATTATAGCTATAGTAGTGGTTGGTTTAGCACTTTACTATGTTATTCTAGCATCAACTTAGTTGACATGCCTCCATGCTTATCTTGTCAACATCAATTGCTAAAAGATAACACAATATACTTTAAATGATGGCCTTTGTCTTCAGGCATTCGGATAGGAATGCTACGGTACTTGTTCATATCCTACAGTTATCATGCTTGAGAAGTTTAAAAATTGGAGGACATTTCAAAAGGTGAGGGAATTGACTCGATTAGCTAATTTCGAGTAATCTCGAGTGAGTCTTGAGACTTGCATAGTGTTTCGAATTGAGTGAGGAATAAGATCCTTCCTGAGCAAGGCAGCTCTAGTGGTTTGGGCATTGGCCCTCATGAGCTACATGTGCTTAAATGCCCATAGGGGTCCCACTTCTTGGGCTATGCCCACCTTGAAAATGCGAGTGAAATACAAAAAGAGGAAATATAAGATCCTATCTTGAAAATAATTCCTACATCTTAATATATACATTTTGTGATCTTTACAAATTTTGTGATCTATACAAATTTTGATATATATTTTGTGATGTTAACAAATTTTCCTACTTGGCATGTAATAACACAGAGCTACCAGGCCAGATCTGCAAAATTTCTTGTGATTGCAAGACTGGATATCTTTTCAGACTGAATGTGAGTAAACGAGAATTCATTGATGTGAGAGCGGACTCAACTCTTTTGGACGCAGCCCATCATCAGGGATCTGTCAGGATCCTATTCGGGACGCGGCTAACAGAAACCAACCTTATGACAGATTATATACGCAATGCACGTTGAAATATGCGTCGGAGACAAGGTGGTACAATATGCCATCAGACTTGCGTATCTCCGTCCCAGCGAGGTGATGAAATACGATAAGATCCCATAACCTGGAACGATTTTCTGCAACGTTTCTTTGGATGCCAAATGTTTTCCTTTGTATAAGAGGGACAGATACGCTATACCTTTGGGATTCTGTAGAAGAAAACGTTACGTTTGAGGATAGAGACGCTGCAACTCGAAGGATTGTTTAAGACTGTAGACGAAGTGCAGCCCGCCTGCCCATGAGCATATAATATAGCAACACAACTTCAATCATGTGCTTGCAAGTTTCGTGAATCTTCAAATAGTTTTGACAGTGGAAAAGCACCAGCTTCGGCAGTGGATATGCCTTGGATTTGCAGGATATGCTCGGTGTAGGTAACCTGTTGAGTGCAGCCGTAAATCAATCACCCGGAACCTATGGCTTTATCACGATACGCCAAGGACAGCGAAGGAATTCCTGTCGTGTACAGATGATTTTTCTGCTCAAATGCAATGCCGACAGCGCAAGTTGCAACCATTACTCACTGTTTCGAAGGTCGATATCTGCGCCCGTGAACGAAAATCAAAGTTCCCCAAACACCACGACTTGTAGCTTTTCTTTTGAAATCATCAACCGCAGAAGAGGCTCCTCAGTAAGCACCTCTCCTTTTAAGGAGATATCATGAAGGCTAGAGAACTTTTCGTAGGATCCAAGGCTTTAGCCAAGTGTGGCCCACACTCTCATAGAGTGGGTGCTTGGGCGGTGTGGTTGAGTGTATCCCGAGTAACACTAAAAAGTGAAAAGGAAGTTGAGCTTCGTGTCAATAAAGAAAGGATGGGTCTAAATAGCTCATGAGGGCCCTACATTTAGGCAATGAATGCATATGTAGTGGTGCTTTACTGCTAAAGGAAACAATGTCAATAAAGGAGCATAGATATTCGTCTCAAGGTCACCCAGGTGACCTCGTACACAAGGAAAAGGGTTTATGGAAGATGACCCTACTAGAGTGAAAAAGAACTCATATTACTCACGTTTTTCAAGGCCAATAAACTAAGTGTCCAAGTCCTATGAGCGACTCGTCCCTTTTACATTTCAACTTATCCTCATGACCACCCAATAGAAAAACAAGGGACAAAACACTATGACCATACTAGTAACATCATGAATCTATGGTGGAGACGCAATATATTAGTATAAATCATTGTGTCAAAGTATAGGTCTTGCATTGATTTTCTTCTTTGATTGTCCTGAAGTACCTTAGTGCAAAGAATGGAAATTGAATGAACACACTTCCTACTTTATCCACAAGTACATCTAGCATGACTCACCAATATTAAAGTAACAATGATTAAAACAAAAAAGATATAGAGAAGATCCTTCATTAGATTTACAAGTACATAAAGAAAACCAAATGAAAATATAAGTTCACTATAAACATATCATGTGTGGATTAGCGAGAATACATTAATAATTAGTATAAGAAAGATCACATTACGATCGTTTCTTTCATGAGTCAAGGTCTTTAGAGGTACAATAATATTGACAATAGTACTCGGGGGGGTCACTCATCATATGTAACCCTATCATGTGAGTTTAACAGAAGGATGTTTTTTATTCCTAAAATTTACAGAAATAAATATACATAAGGGACTATTTAAAATAGTTTTGGAAAAAATTTACAGATTTGTATAGAAAAGGGGTACATTTTATTAATGAAAAAATTTACAGATAAGGGATTTTGAATATAGGCCTTGAATGCACGTGATATAGAGGGTTTACACATAGTGAACCCCCCGAGCAATAGTACTCTTTTGTTAAGCATAGTTTACTTTTTAAACCATACTAAAGTTTAAATGTTTGAACCATACTACAGTTAAAATACATTTGGACTTGCATAATCCCAACCGCACATGCACCTATATGCGTAGGTGTACGTGAATGCAGTGTTCATACGTGAACACACATGTGTGTACGCGCACGCACGTGCATGCGTAGATGTATGCTTGATATATGTGTATGGAAAACACACGCGTGTGTATCATACATGTGCATGTCCACACATACACATACACATGCATGTGTGTGTGCGTGTGCGTGTATGAGTGCTTTGTGCATCTTAGATTGTTCATGCCATTCTATTTTCTATGATGCAAGAGATGGAAAAAATGTGAATGCATACATGCATGTGTGGGGATGCATGCATGCACACACATGTGTGTGTTTTAGTCCATAGACATTCATTTTCGCATAGAGCTAGTGGTCTTAGCTATTGGTATTACATGGGAGCTTGTTTGAGGAAGGAAACCTTTTGGCAAATAGATAGCTTATAAAAGCTCTAAAGGAAATGGAAATTTTCTTATAAAAGATTCTAATTACAATAGAGTTTTACATTAGCTTATGCTATAAGAAATCATATTATAGGTATATGCCTAAAAGAAATTGGTGAAATTTCAGTGGAGTTTTATAGTAAGTTTCTTGGTTTAAAAGGTGTAGTTGATAGGGAAGGTAAGAAATTAAAGAACTTGCATCCTACTAGCAGTTCTCCTAAATACATTGCATCTTCAATCATGTACAAAGATATACAGTCTTCATTCATATAATAGAACTTAAAATGTTTACACCATGGGACTACAAGTATCAGTGTCCTTTGATTACTTATTATCATGAGCTATGCTACATTTTGTACACTACAAAATAATGGCTAATTCATCCATATTTGAAATACAATACTAGTGAGCATAGTATTTAGAAAAAGGCCTTGCATGTGATCTCATAGAAGCCAAGACAACTGTGCATAATGTCACTTATGGTACATGTTGTATAACAAAATATTTTGACCACACTCTAATGATATGAACTTGGATTCTTGAATCCAAAATTTCGTGGTGGATTGATCTTTCCATTGATGGATAAAATTTCCATCCCAAGAAAGGGTTAAAACAAGCGGTCAAATGAGTCAAAATTTTTTTAATACAATGAAATTTCCAGTGCCGAGACTTCCTACCAATGAAAAAAAGTTGTCAAAAATCTTTTTCATAATCAAAATTAGGATTCAAGAACCCAATAAGGTGTGACAAGTGATGTTTTCTTTTGATCTTCCTCCCAAATATGAATTTGAAAGTACCCATAATACCCTGGAATCCCCAATTCAATGACAAAAAAAAAATCATCGACGAATTAAAATTTTTATCGACAGAAATTTCAATCTATCGAGATGAAAATCTCAGTTTGTCAATGGATTTTTTTTCCCGTTGATGAAAGTTGGGATTCTAGGATCCCAATTTTGATGATGGGAAAAAATTTTGTTGATGGAAATTTTTCCGTCAATGAAAATTTTTAACAAATCTTTTTTCCATCTGTGGGAATTTTCGGCAGTAGAAATTTCATTGTACAAAATTGATATTTCACTCATTTTGGACTACTTATTTTTCCTCTTATTTGGGATGGAGATTTCCTCCATTGAAGAAAATATCAATCCGTCACAAAATTTCGGATTCCAAAATCCAAGTTAACATCACAATTGCCTAGATTGAAATAAAGAAAATTGATAAACTTAAAAACTTACTATTTTCTAAAAGATCGTTGGACATTAGATTGAAAGTAAGCCATTTGATCTAAATAATATCACATCCAAGTTATCATCACAATTGCCTAGATTGAAATAAAGCAAATTGATAAACTTAAAAACTTACTACTTTCTAAAAGATCATTGGACATTTGATTGAAAGTAAGCCATTTGATCCAAATAATATAAAATTATTAATATATTTAGTTAATATTTAAGTCTAAAAGCATCTTTACATTCAACAAATCTCTTCTATGGGACATGAACTCCATATAACTATCTATGTTAGTATTAAAATATGCTTAAATTAAAGTATTGGATTAACATTGTATAAAAAGAAAGGCTTTTTTAAAGATATTCCTTCTTATAGGTTTATGGATAGCATATTATGTACAACAGTACGCAGTTTGGAAACATGTATTAGTACAAAACTATTGTTACTTACATTGGTACAAAATCTTTCAAAAAAAGTGCTCAAGGGAAAGTAGGATTCAAAGATGCGCATGCCAAAAGTGAGAAAAGCAGCCTAGTCATGCTGCAGGGAAAAGTGGATTCATCAATGTTTAGAAATGTTTAAACTACGATTTGTAGAAATTCTTGTGTATGGATTTGAGTTAAAAAAAATTGGGCAATTAAGCATTGAGAAAAACAATTGATATTTTAAAGCAAAAGGTCCAAGGACTTTCATATTTGAGCAAAAGAGCTTTCTCTCCTTCATAATTTGTCATGTTTTCTAAATTATAGGTTAAGAACGATTTTTCCAATTCATAATGTTGGACACATTGGGGTTTTTAAGTAAGATGTAAGTAAATTTTTTCCCATAAGAGTAGTTATTTTAAAAGAATGTTTGATATAATTTTGTGTATTTTGTCTCCATAATGGTACTTTTTTTTTCTAAAAATGGGGTTGTGTTTTTGTTTGCATGATTTTGTTGTTGTTTTTTATGACTCCCTATTAGAACTGATAGACATTTTGTGGAAGTAGAATGAAGATACTTTGCATAACACGTTGTGTCTATATAGAGTCTCTTCATATTCTATCCTAAATGCTACATGTTAAGTTTGTTAGGGCAGTCCCTATATAGCTTCTCTTCTTATTCTATCATACATGAGACCACAAGCAAAGATACATCTAGGGACATGCATCTAATACTCATGTGTGCTCACTCAAGATTTAAAAATGAAAGGATCAAGTGATAATAATCTTTTGAGCCTATTTGGATTTAATTTATGCATTTTTTATCAAAGGATCAAGTGCTAATAATCTTTTAAGCCCATTTGGATTTAATTTAAGCATTCTTATTATATTTGCTATATGTTTATCTATCATTGATGTTGTCAAATTTCATTACCAAGGCAATGGATTCGATGAGTAACATGATCTACTTGAGGTACTACATCTTGTTTTCAAGATCAACTACAAAAGATTTTTACAGCATCCATGAATAACATTTATTCTCTTGACATCCAACTGGACTTAATGAGTATCATTTTTGATAATGAAGGGAAGCCTTTACTAGGTGTGTAAGCAAATTGATCCTTACCGATTTAGTCCTTACCTTATGTTGAGTATCTAAATAAAATGTGTGTGTGCACATACATGCACATATTCTTATGTGCTTGCACACAAGCACACATGCACACACACCATGCATGCACACATGCACAGACATGTGCACATGTGCACACATACACATGCACACAGCATGGACATGTATGAACACACATATGCATGCACGCACCCGCACACGCATGCACGCATGCACACACACATACACAGACGCATGTGCACACATGCACGTGCACACACACACACACACACACACACACACACATACACATGCACACATGCACACACGCACGCATAAAGTGATATAATAGAGTAGTAAAAACACATTAGATGGGAGTTTATATATTTGTTCCTTTCTTGTGGTCTTTCATGAATAAACCTTGGTAGACGAAAGGAATGAGAAGGTCCATCTTGTCACATATGATCCTTGACCCAGCATAGAAATTATTCTTATGAAATAATCTCTTTTATAATAGTATGGCATTTTATATTTTGGATGAATGATAAATGGAAAATCCTAGAGCAATGAAGAAAATTATTAAGAGTGATGAAAAACCTTGAACTAATGTAGACTTCAATAGACCTAATCATACATTGATATACAATACCCATGAGACACTACATTCATATGTGACCTATTAGGGGTCAAGGGCGATTTATCTTTTTAACATTATCCAATCATTCAAATGGGTAAATAACCTCTTCTCTTTAAGTCCCAATACCCATCAAGTATAGCCCGAATATAGTCCAATTGTTAGTATAAGACGGAAATGAAACTTTTGGGCCATATCTATGATAATTTTAGAGATATATTCCAAAGAGAATGGGGAAACTGGTCATAGTTAAAACGTTTCACATGATAATGTTTGAAGGGACTTAACCACATACTCTCTAGAAAATTTAATATCAGTAATGCTCTAAAATCCAATCTAGATGTCCAAAATTATTTTTTTGCTTCTTTGCTTGTTTGCAGAACTTGGTAAATATGTATGATTTGAGACTACATATCCTTAGGTGGGTAAGGTGTCAAAACTCAAGGAAAAGGAAATAGTAGACATGAGAGCTAGCTCAATACAAAGGTGATAGCTAAGTCATGGTAGCAAGTATGGCTTCAAGATCTTTCCTTGATGTAGGAGTGGTAGTAAGCAATGACTTCATTCATATGGTCATGAGGTGATGAAAAGGTGGCAACTAGCTCAAGGAAACATATATGTTTTCAAGGAATTTATTCTTTTATTGATGCAGGTCATTACTTGAGGCAAGGATGACAACTAGGTTGTGGCAACAGCTAGGTTTTTTGGGGGCCTTTATTGACATAAGAGAGATAACAATGAATGCAATAGCTAGGTCATGAAGAGAGGATCAAACAAGAAGGAAATCAATATCTAAAGAGTCATTATAAGAATGTCAAGTGTAGTGAACATGATCTAGAAATGCACATATCAATATCCTATAGAGTAGACATCAAGTACAACAAACAAGTCCATATAGCAATGCATGTGAATTAGAAAGTGATACTGTGTGGTGTAGCCAATATGCGACTTCAACTATGCCTCTTCATATACAAGGTGATGATGCTAACAACTTGTAGGATATGAGTCCAAAAATTCCAACCTTTAATTACTTTTTGAATGCGTTGATGCTTTCACTAGAAATTTATGGATTTGAGGATAAGAAAAGATACATATTTGCATTTTTTTCCTTAATCATGGTTGGACACATACATATAGATTTTAATGCATTGTTTAGTTGGTTCTCTAAAGTTCTTAAAATGTAAATTAACAAGGTTTAATGAGTCTACAAGTACCAAACCTACAAACTAACAAGTTTTAATGAGTCTACAAGTACAATACCTACCCCATTTCTAGTTAAAAATGTTCTCAGCTTCAAGGGCCTTGGTTGGTTACTTGTGTGGCAAGAATAGTATATTGATTGGAATTTGGATAAGCATTTAAACCATTTTAATTTAGATTCTACATGCAAGAAGGTCTTCCATGGATGCAATATAAGGTGCACCCTAAGGTAACTAAATGGGTTTCATGAGAAGTGATACAACTTTGGGACACTTGTGTATGGTTACCTATGTGATAGACTACTAAATTGGATTGGACACTCTAAACCATTGCAATTTAGATTCTACATGCAAGAAATTGTTCCATTGATTTGCATGTAATACAAGATGCACCCTGTACAACTTTGGAGACTTTGGAGATGTGATCTGTACGGTCAAAAAATGATTGCTCAAGGGAAACTAAAAAAAAATTGTTGGACTCTTTGAATGTATAGGTCGAGGAAAGTGATCAAATCTTATCAAATTTGTAGAGTTACAAGGAATTTTGTAAAGGAAGTGTGGATACTTAAGATTTCAAGTATGGTCTTCTAACGAGACTCATCCAGCCAATCAATATTGGAAGAATGTGATTAATTTTCCTTAATAAAGCAAACATACAAGCTACTAATACTTGCAAAGTATTTTAGCCACAAAGTTCAATATTCGTTGATCATGGCCAAGATGATGAGAGGGATATGGTGGTATTGTAATAGAATGATATAGTCTAAATCTTGGACATACTGGCTAACATTGAGGGGATTTCTCTTTTGCTTCACACTTAAAATCAACACATCCTTGACTTCAACAACAAATCTTCCCTGCAATTAGACAATAGGTTGGAAAAATCCAGCTCCCTTGGCTTTTACTTTAAAGATATATTGAGACACATCTATATATCACTCATCGTTACTAATGACAAAGAGGCTACCTTAGTAGACTTCACCACCATCAACACTAACTTTTCCTTTCCCCTCTGACCTCTCAAGACTTAGGGTGCTTTGAGTAAGCAAGTAACATCAAAAAATAGATGATAAGTTATCGTAGACCTTAGAGGACCCAATAGAGCTATGCCAATGCTATCCAATCCTCAAGAGAAGGACTTTTCAACCCACCTTTCTTTAGGAGAGAAGGTAGTATAGGACTTGGAGGAATTGATGAGCACTATGTTGAGTGCAAGGAGGCTCTCACTACCACCCACGGAAAGAGAAAGTGTATCATTAGACGTTTCCTTAGGAGTAGCCAATATGAGCTCAACATATAGAGATGCCAATGGGATCAAGCAAAAGAAGGAAACATGGATGCTGATGGAGGAGGAAATAAAAAAGGAGATGAGGCAACTACAACTATTATTGGTTGACTAGATGAAGAATTTCATGACAAGTCAATAGGTTGGCCGAGGTCACATGCTGCATTAGTCTTCTTCATGGTCCAAATTCTCTACTACTTATTTAGTCCATTGTCTTCCTTTTCTAGATAATGACATGGCTAGCAAGCCCTCAATCAAGGATTGTGGGTACTTAGGAATGAATCCTTGAACTTGAGAAGTGGCACCTAGTCTTTTCAAAATCTATTGATTCTCCTAGCTTCATAATAATGGAAACTTGGATTGAGCTACTAGACCTTAACCTCTCCATGTGAAATCAAGCTACCAATCTCTGTTAGGGGATAGGGAATGGGGGGAGTCTTGGCCCTTAACCTCTCCATATATAGCCAATCTGCTAATCTTTGTCAGTGAACACAAAAATTCATAGGGTTGGAGAAGGAAAGCTTCATCAACCCAAGAGCCACCCCCCACGTATATGTGGAACTAGACATGACTAAAATCTTTCCTAGCTCAATATGCACTATGCCCATGAATGGACATGTTTTTAGGGACCAACTAATGGTGTACAAAAATTTGATCAATCATACTTTGTTTTTGGGTACCAAGGGCACAATGTTAAAGACTTCTTTGGCACAAAAGGTAAACCCAAAGTAGCTTCTCAAGCTACTAAAGCTTAGGAAGGTTAAAATAGTGCAGAAGAAGTGGAACACCAAGAATGTTGATTTCCCCCTAATAGCAATGAGGAGGCACTAGTTATCGTTGAAACTCAAAAAGCAATAGACTGTAAAAATAGTAAAAAAGAAAGAATTCCTTTGAAATCTTGTATATTGAAAATAGTAGAAGGGACACGAGAAAGAGATTCACAATTACAAGGATAACTTAGTTGTGCAGTGAATTAGGTGCCTTTCAAATTGAGATGAAAAACAAGGATGTTGATGCCACGGTAACTATGGAGGCAGACTCTTCGGAGGATACGCCACTTGACAAAGCTCATGAACTTGAGCTGAATGTGCTAAAGTAAAGGATGCTATTTCTCTTGGATACTTTTCAAAGAAAGAGGAGACCATTATCCAAGAAGACCTCCCAAATAGGGCTAGGAGACTTGGAGGCAATTTTGAAAGAAAAGAAGGTAAGGTAAACCAATCTCAATGGCTACTTACAAATTTTGTGGTCTCATAGACCCTTATAGACCTATGTGGCTATCTCAATGGCTCAGATGTATTTATGTATGAAAAAAAGTACACACGTATGTACTTATATACGTATGTATGCATGCATGTATGTATGTTTACATTTCTTTATTTGTTTATATTTTTATATAAATCATGTTATGAAAACAATTGCCAACTAAGGCTTATCAAGTACTCATATATTTCTTCTAATTATGATGGAAGAAATTTTATATAATGCTCTGAGTATTTTGAATACATTTGCTCTATAAAGAATTTTGGAGAGTGAACCAACCCCTCCCCCCCCCTCTCCCCTCGCTTCCCCCCCCATAACAAATAAAATAGCAAACTAGAAGCTTTACAAAGTAAAAGACAAGTAAAACTATTTGGTTTTCTTAGCTTTCAATAAACAAATATAGGTAAAATCCAGGACACCCAAAATATTAAAGAAGCGAGTAGTAGCATCTAAAATTTTAAACAAGGGATCTAGGTAACTAGAACCATCATAGAAATGTGATGCTTGTAAATCTTAGATAGTTCACAACTATTAAGTTAAGTACTAGTGAAAATCTTGATAGAATTGTGTGCAAGAAAACCAACTAATCCACCATAGAAAAAAACAAATAACATTTTATATAAAGCCACATTAGAAGTTCAAAAGGATAGTGCATACAATCCAATGTAGAAGGTCACAAAGCTCATGTGTATATGTGCTATCCCCATAAAGTGTAGCACAAGAAGACCAATTGTTTTTCAAATAGAAGGTGGCAATGAATGCCAATGTTGACTGACTGAAATTGTGATTCAACAAGCATTGTTTAAGATTACCAACTAATGAGGAAAGCCAATGCTCACAAAGTGAAATTGTGATTCAACAAACAAGGTAATCTGCACTAATCAACTGCTGCAAGCATTGCTTAAGTCTACCAATCGATTAATATTTGGATAATCAATTAGTGGTCTTAAGCATTGCTTAAGACCTCCTTTAGACAATTAATTGTGGTAGTCTCATGCATGCTACAAACATTTCAAATCCACATGAACTTCCAAGTTCCAAATCGTTCACCAGACAACTTCCAACATTTGTACATACAAAAGTGAATATACTAAAGCAACACATAAGCACATGTCTGCATGAATGTAAGTAAGTGCGTGCATGCATGTTTGTAAGTACATATGTGTGTAGGTACATATACATGCATGCATGTGTGTGTGTGTATGTGTGCATGCATGTGTACATGTATGTGTGTGCGTGCACACATGTGCACATGTAGTCATGTGTGTGTGTGCGGGGGGACGACGCATGCACACGCGCATGTAGAGCTATTTATCTAATGTAAAGGAGGCTAAATTTAGTATTTTAGACACATCATTAAGAAATGGTTGCATAGCTAGCTTTTGAATTATGAAAATGCTTTGTTTTAAGGTCTTGATTGAATACACTTGACTTGATGAAATTGAAAATATATAAGAACCTCCTATAATTAGGAAGGTCACCATGCATTATTGATCAAGATAGGCCAATACAAATATTCAAGACAATTGTTGATATATACTTCTAAATCTACCTATTCTAAAGGCTGTTAAGTTCAATAGATATACCATACATGTAACTTTGCCTAGCGTGAGAGAAACCTAATTGAAAAGGCCTTTATTTTTCAATGGAGAAATTCAATTGTTTTCTCAAGTGAAAAGATGGAGATAGCCTAATTAAGCTAAATCAAAGGGATAACATTAAAATTTAATAAAAAGGGGGGATTCAAACTCAAGGCATCCTTTACCCACTTATAGGTTCTTTTTACTAGGCTAGATGAGATGTTGGAAATTTTTTTAATACAAGGGTTTTAAATTCTTGCCTTTATAAATAAGAGGGGAGGGGGGTCCTTCCATCGTAAATAGAGGGATATCCTCATTATTCACTCTACGCTTTACACAAATGTGACCCCCCCTCCCCTCTCCCCTCCCCTTCCATTTACCATGCCTCTACTACTCCCTTCTCCATTGATTAATACATTTTTGAACTCTTTTCAATTGGATGATATATGTAGAACTCAACCAATGACATAGCTTGGTATGTTTTAGAAGGAGGAAAACACATTGTAATGATGTCATAGAATCTTTTTTTGGATATAAATAAAGTTACTAAACTAGGTGAGCATATTTTGAGAATTTGAACCCAAAACTTAGCTTTTGTGAAGATTGTACATGGACTTCACCTTTAGCAACAAGGTGAAGATTGACCTTGGATAGGCCACATTTGTATGTATGAGGAAAACATTGAATGCGATGCCAATCAGCCCATTACCAAGGTGTTATATGATAATAGCAATAGTAGACACCCAAGACACATACAGTTAGCCTATGATAATCAACTGCTAATAAGACTTCTCAGGATCGTCTATAAGTACCATTTTAGATGTGAGGATCTACTTTGTGATAGTGCAATATTGTCTATCATGAGAGGACCAAAAGTGGGGTTCATAAGGTCTAGTCGTCAAAATTTCAAAGATTAGTTATGTAGGGTTTGATCAATTCCATATAACTCCCAAGGTTTATTTGTTGGAATTTAACTTTTTTAGGGTTGAAGATGAAAGCATGCATGTAGTGTAACAATCTAGTTTGTCCAAGATTTGGGACCAGTTGGTTGAGTTGATTCGTTCATTGATCAAGCTACATTTAAAAATCTTTAGTCAAAGTTGCTTTCAAAGTAGTAGGAATAAGTTTTTGTTAAAAAACTTTACCTCCATAGCGAAGAGTGGTTCCCTCTAAATTTACCTCTCTTTTTCAAACTTAACCTCAAATTTTATAAATGCATCCTCTATATACCCCATGTAGTGTGACGGCTATGCTTGACTCAACCCTAAGGTCTTCAATGATGTTGTTGTGGAAAATAGTGAGAAGGGTTACAACTTTTCCTCCAAGAGAGAAATGGGCTCCTTCACTTTGCCTTAAAAACATATTGGTAGGGACATTGTTGAGTAGAAGTCTAAACTGCATTGAGTTTTTAGAGCAAAAACATTTCAAGAGTGACTTTCAATTGAGTCTAATAGTTTTTGCACTCCTCAAGGCCAGTGTCCATTAATCAAGTAGCACTTAGTGATAGACTCTCAAGAGATATGGGAAGAGGCTATGTTGCTGCAAAAGTATAGTTTCACAATGTAGGTCTGCCCCTTTGTGGCTAGCCAAATAAAAGTTGGCAGTCTGGGAAAAAAAGTAGAGTTTAGCTACATTTGCAACTACTTTGACTATGCATTGTTATAGAAGGCCTTGCTAAGGTTGGCATGCTTCCATGATAAATACTCTCCAAGATGTAGGGAAATTGTTTTTGTGGCAAGGACTAATGTGAGTATGTTAAGTGGTAGGAAGGGCCTTGGATCATGCAAGGGATAGTGTAAATATGTTGAGTAAATAAGGGGAAAGAGAGAGACTTCACACGAGCGAAAAATAATTTTCGGTAAGCGGGCGGAAAATCCTGGGAGTGCGGAAAAATTAAAAAGAAAAGAAATGCGGTCCACAGAACCCTGTCGGCGCGTTTTGACTGTGGAATCTGTTTTTGACGGCAGATACCCCAGCTCGTATATTCTCCTTAGATCCGCTCCCGCTTTTTTTCCCCCACTTCTCTCATTTTTACGTCATCGAATCGTCCCTTTTTCTGCCCTTAATTCGCTAAGACACGGTTCTCTAACTTTGAACGGTTCATCACTTAAAGAGTGTTCCTAGTTAGGCCCGGGGACTATTCACTCTCGAGAAAAGATGATGGAAGACACGGTTCTCTGACTTCGAATGGTTCATCACTTTACTTGAAGTGTTCCTAGTTAGAGCGCGGCCACATGCATGGATGTATGGATGTAAAATGAATGTTTAGATGTTCGGAGATTTGGCCACATGCATCGTTGAAACGGATGTGCTCTCGTTCATTCATCTGTTGAAAATGGATGCTTTGGATGTGGGATGGAGGTGCCAAAACCCCCCCTCCGAAATGTCCATTCATCCTCCAAACTCTCATTTCAACTTCCATTTCAAGCCTTCTCCTCGTCCGAACCCCTCGCCTTAACTCACTGACTTGCGCTTGTTGTGCCCATTGTGCCCATGTGAACAAATCCAAAATTGGAGGCTCCTCCTCCCAACGGAACTGTACCATTGATGGGATCTAATTCCAGAGGAGTTTTGGAGGGCATGTGACTATGCTCTTAGGGGACTATTCGCTCTCGAGAAAAGATAATGGAAGAGGGGTTAAAATTCGCTCCTATGCTCTCATGCCCTCATGGCCACCTTCTCACATAGTTTTCTAAAGCCTTTGGTTGAACATTCTGACCTTACTTTGCCATCCTCTACACAGCTTTCATTCATTCTAATCCCACACAAAGCTATGGCCTCCTACTCACATAGTTTTATAAAGCGATTGGTTGGACATTCTAACTTTATTTTTCCATTCTTCTTGGAGCTTTTCTTAACTCTTTTCATTGCTTTCTTTGCTTATAACCCAATCTCATACACACCCAGAGCCCCTCCCATTTTAACAACTCTAGTAGACATAGGAGCAAAGGAATGAATACACAACGGTGACCTAGTTACATCACCATAACCACTTACTAGTAATGCACCCTCCAAAATGAAGTGGCTGAGTCAAACATTTATGGGAAATGCATTTGATGGCTGCTCCCATCATTTGACATATTTTAAGACCGTCATAATGCCCCATGCTTAGTGCAAAACAATGACCCAACACTTAAAGGGCATTCTCAAGCACTTAAAGAATGTTCCTCATGTGATTAGGATAGTTCAAGCAAGAGAAACAAAGAGATTAGAAGGCCAGTGTAAGAGCTTGAACTTTCTTAATTAGTTTTTAAAGGTAAGCTTTTTTGTACCCATTTCATATTCTCTCCTCTTAAAAAAAGTAGCTAACTTTAACATAATAGTATGCCAAGTGCTTCCCCACAATTTTCTTCTCCACACGTACAATGAGCGATGGGATATGAATTACATGACATTTCCCCTCTTTTGGAAACCCTCATGATGTGTTCTTAAGGTGAGGCTCAGTTCAAATTCCATAACTTTCAATATGATTAGGTAACATATAAAATTAAGGGAGTCTTTTAAAACCTTCCTCTAAACAATTGAGTGATAGGTGGACTTTTTGGAAATATATATGGTTATTTATTACTTGAATTTCAAACAAGATGATTATAGTTAGGGAAATTTTAATGTGCAAACCTAAAGTATGCATTAAGTATGCAACATATGTTAAAGTTTATGATAGCACACCCACCTTTTGAAACTCTTGGTTGAAATACACTTTTAACTCAAACCCATTTTATAGTTGTCTACACTTTTTACATTAATCAATTCTTTAAATGAATGGCTAGCGTCAACCCTTTTATCGCTATTGAAAGGATTATAAGGTATTTATTTGAATGAAAGATCATCAAGTGAGAGCAACAATTCACCTTGATAATGTTATGTAGGTTGTGTAATTTGCATCCAAATCTTTTACTTTATGTAGACTAGTAAAAGCAAACTATTTATGCATGCATTTTAATAGAGACATCATGGGATTGGTGACCTTCGATGAGTGTAAGACCAACAAAATAAAGATATATGCTATTTTATGCCTTTGAAGAATAATATTGGTTACATGTTCCATATCAATTTGAGAAAATTTTAAGTCAACATTTGACATAATGAAAATACATTTTGTCTCACAATAAAAGGTTAAAATGAGGATTCCAAACCCTTAAATGTTGTTCATGCTAAACTTTGAACTAGACATCAAGGATTAGATAATGCTTATCTTTTTATCATCAATAATTCTATTGTATCCATCCTGATCAGCAACAATTATGCGGTGTCTATCTGGATGGAAAACAATATTGTTATTAGAGCTCATGTAGATATAAATCACCTTCATTACTGAGGTGTGAATCTTGTAATGAGACAAACAAGACATCGTCTTCTCAAATGACACACTGTCATTTTTTGTGCCATAGATGCATCAACGGTGCCATAGATCCACCTGATGTGGGCCAAGAATCCATACAAGGTAGGATTCTTGATGCGAAGGGTGCAATCATGGATGGGTCAAGGAATCCATGGCTCTTTGTCTTCTCTTTGGAAGGGGAGGGGGATGTGCTAGTAAAGCGAGATGAGTACTTAAGGTCATCAATTGCATGTGCTTGCATACTTTCAGTTAGGGAGTTGTTGGAATGCATTCCATTTTACAATTGAGTGGGCATCTGATGCTAATTTATGGTGTTAAAGATCGTGTGACTTTTTAATTTTATTAAGGGATACCAAGTTGTAAAATCAAGCAATTGGGCGTAGCTGTACTATGTGAGAAACTAGGAGCACTCCCCAAGGTTACCTCCATGTAGTTGGCTACATGTGCCTTCCTAGAATTGACTCTTAGATGTGGGGCTTGCAAAAGATGGACTGTGTTAGTGACACGTTTGTGCCTATGAAGTGGGACAAGTGTGCAACCTTTATCAATCAAGGGACATTCTCTTCTCTCTCGGCCTTCCTTTTATTCTTTAGTTAAGATAACTTTTTGTGTTTCATACACATAACTTAGTAAAAGATTGTACTCTGAGTTGGAGAAAGTATTGTCCCATCAAACTTGTGATACAAGAATGGGCTTTTTGGAGTGCAAGATGTAAGTGAGATGAGGTGAAGTGGGGAATGGTGGCAAGGATGTAGTTTGTGGCCGCCATCATGAACAATGAGTTGTGATGCCTCTTTGGAGGGCACGGTGTGAGCGAGGCAAAATGGGGAGAGGGGGGTATGGCGATGTAGGAGCTGAGGGTGATGAAACTTGGGAGGAGGCACGATAGGGGATGGGTGCAAGAGTCGAAGTAGGTTCTCTGTCCACTCACGCGTCTCATCCGGGGGCATGAATTGTATACGATCGCTATGGTGCGGTTGTGAAGAGCGCCATGCAAGAGACTTGGGTGGTGCTGTGCAAGCGAGAGGCGTAGAGAAGTTGAGTGTGTAAAAACATGAGAAAAAGTGGGATGGGTGAGGTAAGGTTAAGTGAGAGGGGAGGGAGAGTTAAGGGTGGTGGTTAAGGGGGGAGGGTTATATAAAGGGTGGCATAGGCTAAGGATCTCAACTGACTGTTTGCTTTGAATTTGAGATCGTCGTCTTCTTCGTCTTCAGCTGAACTTCCGTCGCTCCCTCTGTTCACGCGTTCTCCTTCGACCTCCAAATCTTCCTCGTAATTCTTCCTTCTCCCCTCCCTCCACCTTTTTTTAAAAATTCATCTCCCACACTTCCTGGCATCGAAATCGCGAGAAAATGCACAGAGTCGTGTCCGCGAGGGAGCGAGAGAGATGCTTGCAGCCTACGATAGATCTTCACCTTTTGATTTGGGAGCACGTAACTTCAAGCAATTTGCGGACGCTTTCCGCTTCCTCTTTTCGTTGCTTTAACGCAAATCTTGATCAGCGCCCGAAATCTTGCATGGCTGCATGCGATTTTTTCGGTTTTCCTCCTCCTCCCCCTCAATACTTTGCAGGCTTTTCGGAAGTTTTGTGCATTCTTTTGAAGCATATAGAGGGGCATTGCTCCTCTGAAGCGTTGTGTGACTTGCACGTAATTGTTAGAACTGAGCTGAGATCGGTGCTAAAGAAGAGGGCAGTGTTACTCTGTCAGAGCTGAGGGAGATCTCGGGAAGAAACCTGCATGTTGGCATAATCGCTGTCCAAATCTCTCAGCTCAGAGATCTTTTCACAATAAAAGGGTTATATTCACAAATCCTTGTCTTATAGCTGTTCCGAACTTGGTGCAGTATTATCCACCGCAACCTGTCTATTTCGATTGGTCCTTCGAGTCAGTTCTACTTTTCCATCAGTCTGCCTGTGCTGTGCATGCGCACTTACGCTAAGTTGGCTTGTGCTTTGCCATTGTCTCTCTATAGGCACAAGGGTTCAGCTCTATCTACTTCTGGATCCGTACCGTTCTGTTTTCCCTTCTTCGCACAAATCGATTTATATGTACTGTATAGTATGTATGACTTTTCAGCCGTAGAGGACAGTCCTGGAGTACAAGCGGCAAATCTCTCTAAATGTTCATAAATGCCAATATACTCTTTAGTAAATTATCGTAAAAGCGTACTGAAGTTTCTAAAGAGATACGAGATGAATGTTTATGTTCATGGGTTATTTATTTGCGTTTTCGCTAAAACTTTTGTCTTCGTAGGTGTCAGCTATTGATTTTATGGCCTACCAGCAGTAGCAGAATGTAAGGGGCTTTACTTATTTGCGCAAGTGCATGCTAAGTTTCATACGCTTTGTGTGTGTGTGCGTGTTGGGCGGCAGAAGGAGGGGGAGCGGGGGGCGGGGGGTGGCGGTGGGCGCTTTTTCCAAGGGGCTTTCTTAGGATCCGTAGGTATATAGAAAATGAATCGATCCACGTGGGTATAAGCTTCGTTTTTCCTATCTATCTTCTTAGTGTGCGTCAGTGTTTGAGCGTTGAGAGAAAGCTGATGAGCTATATTGTGACGTGCATCTTTTCGTCTTGCAGATAGTTTCTGAAAAGAATGTCTCTACACCAGCTGGAGGTCCTAACGGCCTTAGACAAGGCCAAAACACAATGGTATCACTTCACGGCCATTGTTATTGCAGGCATGGGTTTCTTTACAGATGCATACGATCTGTTCTGCATCTCCACAGTCACAAAATTACTGGGTCGTCTGTACTACTATGATCCTGTATCTCAGAAACCAGGAATACTACCGCCAAATGTTTCTGCTTCTGTGAATGGAGTGGCTCTATGTGGGACGTTGGCTGGGCAGCTGTTTTTTGGTTGGCTTGGAGACAAGCTTGGGCGAAAGAAAGTCTATGGCATGACTCTCATGTGCATGGTGATCAGTTCAGTAGCTTGTGGTCTTTCATTTGGTAGCACTGCAAAGTCTGTGATGATCACTTTGTGCTTCTTTAGGTTTTGGCTGGGATTTGGTATTGGGGGGGATTACCCTTTGTCTGCCACAATTATGTCAGAGTATGCTAATAAGCGCACTAGAGGAGCTTTCATTGCTGCAGTTTTTGCCATGCAAGGTTTTGGAATCCTAGCTGGAGCTGCAGTGGCAATAATCGTTTCTGCTTCATTCAAACATGTTTATCCCAGGCCGATTTTCAATGTAGACGCAATTGGTTCCACACCTCCAGAAGCTGATTTTGTGTGGAGGATCATTTTCATGATGGGAGCCATTCCTGCAGGTCTTACATACTATTGGCGGATGAAAATGCCTGAGACTGCTCGCTACACTGCTTTGGTAGCAGGAAATGCCAAGCAAGCAGCTGCAGATATGACACAAGTGCTCGAAGTCGAGCTACAACCAGAGCAAGAAAAAGTGGACAAGATTGTCTCTGCTAAATCATATGGATTATTCTCCAGACAGTTTGTAGCTAAGCATGGAGCACACCTCCTTGGCACTACTAGCACATGGTTTCTCCTGGATGTTGCTTTCTATAGTCAGAACCTCTTTCAAAAGGATGTGTTCACGGCAGTTGGATGGCTTCCCTCAGCAGGAAAAATGAATGCATTGGATGAAGTCTACAGAATAGCAAGGGCACAAGCACTGATTGCATTATTCTCCACAGTGCCTGGGTATTGGTTTACTGTTTTACTGATTGATCGCATTGGGAGATTTGCAATCCAGCTGATGGGTTTCTTCATGATGACCGCTTTCATGTTTGGACTCTCTATCCCTTACAATCATCTACGGGGAACCAAGTGTGGTTCTGGATTTTGCAATGGTCATCAAGTCACCTTTGTCATCCTGTATGCTCTTACATTTTTCTTTTCCAATTTTGGTCCCAACAGCACAACCTTCATCGTGCCCGCAGAGGTTTTTCCTGCAAGGTTGAGATCCACATGCCATGGCATTTCTGCTGCAGCTGGGAAGGCTGGGGCTATTGTGGGGGCATTTGGCTTTTTATATGCAGCTCAGGATCCAAGTAATGGAAATCAAGATGAGGGTTATCCAACTGGAATTGGCATCAGATCTGCTCTTATCCTATTGGCCTGCTGCAATGCAATGGGTTTCTTCTGCACATTCCTTGTCCCAGAAACCAAGGGAAGGTCTCTGGAAGAAATATCAGGGGAAAACAATGAAAACACAGGAAGTTCAACTACAAATAGGACTTTACCATTATCTTCTATCTAGACTAGCTTGCTTGCAGATGTACATGGCATTAAGGGGCTAAGATGCTCCTCTGCCTTGATGCATGAGTACTAAAGAGGGGCCTGTTCTTGATGATACTCAGGTATTTAACCCTGGCCATAAGATTGCTACCATCTTTAGCAATTAGTCACACTGAATTTTGAGGCAACAACTGACAGTTTTATAGCTATAGTGAGGCAAACCATGTGTTGCTTTCCGATAAATAAAATTACAATTTTCATGGTGGTTACATTGTTATATCAGGATAAACTATTCTGAATTGTTGCATCTACGCCGTACGGTGTATCTTACAACCAGGGATACAGAATTTCTGAATTCCATGAGTTCTGGGTGGTTGGTTCAATCTAGACATATCGATGTGATAAAAGCACTCCTGTCGTACAGCATTCTTGTTGTACAGAATTCCCTATATCGGGGCAACAGAATGTATTTAGTTTGAAGAACGGCACTGAATATGCAGGGACAGAGTGCCATAATATTTTCATTTGCATTGAAGTTTTACAATTGTACACAATTGAAATTTTACAGTTGCATTGAATATGCAGAGACAGAGTGCCATTGTACTTTAATTGCATTGAATTTTACAATTGTACTTATAGATCTGCTTAGGTTCGATTAATGATGGAATAAAAACATTACCCTTGACAATTTCCTAAGTTAGTGAGGTTACGTACTTTGAGGGCTTTTTTCCCCTGGAGGTCCCCTTCACTATACAATGACTGAATAACAACTGGGAATGCAAGCACGACTATCAATTGAGAATACTAGCTTCGGTAAGTGAAGCTAAACGTGTAAAAGAAAACATACTTTAAACCAGGGAGAGGTAAATAAAAGAGAGCATTCTTTGTGTCCATTGCTTTCCATTAAGACTTATGGTTGATTTGTACATCAAATGCTTAGGAAGGATGAAAACATTGGTGTTGCTTATTATTGAATGAGCGTAAGCTCTTCCTTTGTAAGAACCTGGTATTGCTTATTATTGAGAAAGCATAAACTCTTCCTTTGTAAGAAGAACCAATTCATTGAACCTGAGGAAGGAACAAGCAGAAGTTGCTCCTTACAATAGTCGAGGTGGGCATTGTAAAGGGTCCTATTGAGAGAGCAGAAGTTGCTCCTTACAATAGTCGAGGTGGGCATCGTAAAGGGTCCTATTGAGAGAGATTTAATTTCGAGTCCAAAACGAGTTCCATCTTTGTGAATCATTCATAAGAAAGGCTTAATATCAATCTATCCATAAGCCTAGCCTTGAAGTCCATCCAAGGTGTGGCCATGTCCATTGATTTAATGGTATCCTAACTTGCATGGAAGGGCAAGGTGATTTTTGGAAATGAAAGATTGAAAAGGATCCTAATAAATGGAAAGGCAGTGAATGGACATACCGCTTGTGGTCAAAGGCTACTTGAATGGACCATTGGTAAGAGTTGCAGGCATAGTCGCTTGTGTGGGCACCCTTGACAAGCTTAGAGTACTAAAATCATTGTGGGTGCTCCTCCATGTGTATGAATGCTTTGAAAAGGACAACTTATTGGCCTATAACAAGGGCCACAAGCACAAAACTTGTTGCAATTGTGAACACACAGTTTCATTGCTTCTAGCAAATGTGAAAACATCATAATTGTTTTATGAGATGGCATGTTTTTTGAGAACTTATGAAATTTGGAAAAATATCAACATGTATTTCATTAATTTTGGACTAGTGCACTCTCCAAATTCATTTTTATAAGTACTTTTGGAGTACTTTAAGATAAAATATTGAAACAACCTACTCTTAAGAAAAAAAGAAAAGAAAAAAAGAACACAAATTAAAACAAAAAAGTAAGATAATTTTGTGAGTTTTTTTGAAGCACAAAAAATGGAAATTGTAAATTTTAAAATAACATCTTATAGAGACTTTCATATCCTCTAGGAATAGCACAACATATATCTATTCTTTAGGGAGACTAATCCTAAACCAGCCATGTGCCAGGGATTGGGAGATTTGGGGATGAATTCCTGAGGTTCGCGGGAGGAGGAGGGAGGCTCGTGGTGAGAGGAGGAGGTTTGGGACTCAGGGAGAGGAAAGGGCTAGAGTTGTTGATCTTGGAGGATACGATGGTTTCCGTTCTGTGCCTGACGGCCAACTTTGGGCCATTAGATCAATCAGCTAGATCTAGTGGCTATGGTTGACTATAGGCTCTGCACAAGAGACACATGGCGCAACTCGGTTTCGTGGGATGAAGTGGGATGCGCGGTACTACTACGTGGCACTGCGAGAAGCAGACTCAGCAAGCGATAAAGGCAAGACTTAGAGGCTCACGCCACGACAGACAGCTGGCTGGCAACCAACGTGGACACATGGCAACACATTATGAGGCGGCAAGATGACTCATGGGGCCACGTGAGCGATGACAAAAATACGAACACGTGGCGACCTGTGTGAGCACTCTGATGTGTGCGCGATATTTGACGCACGGACTGAGCAAATGATTTGAGGCTTGAGCCAGTAGTGCAAGCCGCAGGAGGTTGTCACATATATGAGGTGTAGTGCGGAGAGAGAGAGAGAGAGAGAGAGAGAGAGAGAGAGAGAGAGAGAGAGAGGTGGGCAACAAGACGATAAGGGGTGTTTTCTCATAATGATATGCTACACACACACACACACACAAGGCGATAAGCATTACAAAAATGTGATTTTTCTTCTACGAAAACTTCATCCCAATCATTGAAGTTCATCCTTGTCATTGAATTAGAGAATATATGTGGTGTTAAGATAAGTAGGTATATGTTGTCCATAGATAAAGAAGAGGCTTGTTGAAAGAAAATATTTTCATAGATGTAGAAGAAAATTAAATATCTGAACGATCAAATTTTAGACGATTGTGAGTAGTATAATTTAGTGGTTTACTTTATTTTAATCTAAATATGAATCATGAAGATGAAAACAGTTGTCCTTTTTAAAAATGATGTAAATCTAGATTCTGGAATCCACTTTGTTATTGTGATAAGGTTGAACGGATAAAAATTTTCGCCAATGAAACAAACTTTTCATCCGAAAAAAGGAAAATTTATAACATGAATGGCGGAAATTTTTATCCATCAACGGAAAATTTATCCCCAAATTCATCGACGGAAAAAAATTTTTTGCAGGGGGATTTTTTTTTCTGTCGACAGGGAAAAAATTCCATCGGTGAAAATTTTCTTTTGTCGATGAAATTTGGGATTCCAGAATCCCAAAATTCATCGACGGGGAAAATTTCCGTTTACGGGAACAAATTTCCACAGACAAAAATTTTCCATCGAAAGTTTTACGTGACGAAGTTTTTTGAACGATATTTTTGTTTATTCATAATGAAATTCATATTTTTTCATATGAAAATTTTATTCTATTGACAAATTTTTTCTTTTTTTAGACAAAAAAATGATTATGTTCACGCTTGTCAACATAGTGGATTCTAGAATCGAAAACCTCATGAATTTTTTTAAAATACAATTGCTAGCATACTCATGGTTCCAAATCTAGCCTTTTTAAACTAAAAGCTATATTTTTGCAAAGGCTAGAACTCTCAATCCAACCAATAGACCGAAACACAGTTATTGATAAATTGTACTAATCAAGACCGTTTACAATTTGACCATTTGAGTTATTGGGCTTCTATCGAAATCTGGAGACATGCTTGATTTGAATAAACCTCTTCTATGGTTGTGGACTCCGCATATACCTACCCATCTTAATGTCAAAATATATTAAAATTCAACCATTTGATTAACTGTGTATAAAAAAGAAAAGTTATTTGGTTAGACAATGCACTAAAAGTGTTTCATCAAATTGTATTAGATCTTAAAGTAACATCATTTTACGAATTATCAATTTGTGGATAGCATGCTATGTACAACAAGTATTCTAGAAATGTATACTGGGCAATGTTGTTACTTATGTGGAAGTCAATTCATAAAAAATTCTTTCAACCATGGACTTTAGGGAACATATCATCTAGAGGTGCTTAAACAACACGATCATAAGAAAAAAAAGGAATTCATCGATGTGTGGACATGCTTGATTTATAGGATGTAGAAATCCTTGTATATGGATTTGAGTTAAAAATATATGGGCACTTACATGAAAAACAATCGGTATTTTAAAGCAAAATCTCTAACGACTCTTTTAGTTGAATGAAGGAGTTTCTTCTTCTTTGTAATTCGTTGTGTTTTTCAAATTAAAGAAGAGAACACTTTTTTCAATTGATAATACTAGACATTTTCGGGTTCTCGAGTAAAATGTAAGTAATATTTTATGCATTCTTTTTTCATAAAAGTACTACTTTGTAAAATGTTTGACATGAAGTATATATTTTGTCCCTCTAATTTTGAAAATGCACATTTTTTGGGATTTTTTTCAAAAATGGACTTGACTTGTCGTTTGCATGATTTTGTTGTCGTTTTTTAATGACTTGGTGTTCCAAGCCAAGCTGTGTGTTTGAAGGCACTCTAGTGCATATGTATGTTGCTTGTCATGTTGATTTTTCAATCAAAAGTTATGGCTGAAATAGTGCAAGCATATTCGCCTGTCCAACACAGGCTAATTGTAGTAATTTACTGGCTGTAACAACAACTTTTAGTTGTTTTGTAGAGAGTATAACTTTTGCTACAAATGTTTGATGAATGTGCTTTAAAAAGAAAAATTATAGCTTGTCCAAAGATTTGCAACTTCTCAATTTAAGTCAGAATGCGATTCCTTATGTATCGTAAGATATGCAGCTTACAAATATGGCAGTCCAGAAATTTTTGTCACTACTTGAGAAGGGAGTCCTTTGTAAAACTGATTACCATTTGCTTACTTTTGGGTCTTCCTATATTCTGCCCTTTAATTAAACATGCCAAGGTTTGATTTTTTAAAATCTAGATGGTGTGGCATGGACAACAACTGGGTGCCAGCTTTGAAGCTTGGCTTCCACAACATAGATGAATGGTTCTAACTTTTGTCTTGTTTTGATGGTGCCAGGTGAGTTGGCACACCTCTTCGTCAGATTTGCAAGTAGAGCCTTGGGCATGATATTGCAGAAGAAGGTGTTGGCAACATTGAAGAGTATACTTGAGAGAGTTATGATGAGAGATATAGTACTCTCGACCTTGTTATGCACACTTACATAATTATATGTGTTTGCAACTTAAGAACTTGAAAGTGAACTACCTTGCAACTTGCTTAATATAGAAATTGTCTTATGGTTTTCACCATTGGGCAAATTGACAGGACGTTATTCTCTTGGATTCATGATTTGAAATGCAGTTAGAGTAATCAAATGGATTTCTCTTTTCTTGAGGATTCTCTCTAAACTCTCCTGCACCCTTAAGCACTAACGTAAATGTGAATATACTCGAAACAATGGCTATCAGGGGGCTTTCAAAACGTTGACTAAGAATATGGATTAGTAGAGATTTAGATTCATTGAAATAATAGGTAATACATAGATACACAGGCACACACACACACATATACACACACACATTTCTCTCAATAAAATTTCAC
Source organism: Dipteris shenzhenensis (assembly GCF_047967505.1). NCBI lineage: Eukaryota > Viridiplantae > Streptophyta > Polypodiopsida > Gleicheniales > Dipteridaceae > Dipteris > Dipteris shenzhenensis. The sequence goes on from NC_141623.1 coordinate 7,552,650, forward strand.
ACACACACACACACACACACACACACACACACACACACACACACACACACACACACATACATGCGCGTGCGCGCACACACACACACACACACACATACACATAGGTTGCTTATTGGTTTAAACTCATGGTGGCTACATAAATTTCCATATTTCCCCCCCAAATTCATTTAGATTATTTTTTAATACACACAAAATATTCTTCTTACTCAAGCACATAAACCCCTCCATTTTCTTTTTTTCTACTTCTTTTTAATTTTTCCCTCTTAACTTTTCTTATTTCATTCTACTATTCCCAAAAACCGCCCAATGATCTTGTTATGGAAAATTTTTCCCCACTTAACTTTTCTTATTTCATTCTGATGACCTTGTTATGATCATTTATACAATAAACCCCCTCTTCCTAAGTATTGAGAGCATATTTATAAATTACTCCCCTTAATTATCTTATTGCACTCTACTTAGACTTACTTATAGGGGTACTTACCTAATGTAACTTTTTTTCTTTTTCTTATTTTTGCTTTATGTATAAGTTTCATATAAACCTCTCCTTTTTGCTCATTGTTTCTCTTTTTTAACTCATAAAATTGTTCTTAATTTAATTATATGCCCTTTACTTTTTATTGTTTTTTAAAATTAAAATTATCATTTGCTATGTCATGTTTGCTTCAGCCTTTTGGGCCCCTTAACCTGACCTAAAGTAAAACTCGTAACTATATTACCCCTAAAAAACTACCTTATGCTTAACCTTGCATATCGGGTATTTATACTTCTTTACTTTGTCATTTTTTCCTCGACTTGGTGCACACTTAGTGGAAAATAAGTCATAGATGTTTCTACCTACTTTTTTCCTATTGGATCACAACCACCGGACCAACACCACCTTTCTTTGGCCTAGTTGTTAATCGCTCACCGCTTAGTAGCTCCACTAAGGGCCTTAGCACATGGATGGGACTAGCATGGGTTTAGGATGGGAATATTTTTGTCATCATTACTCCCATCCTACACCAAGTGGTCTAGGATGGATTTAGAATGGGAGTAGCCACTTTTTCTCCCATCCTGGACCATGGCCTCTAGACGCTGGCAGCCAGAATGGGTTCTCCTTTTTTAGGGATTCAAAAACATGGAAAGATGACATGTGTCCTTGTCCCCACAGGTCCCCACCTCTTAAACACATGAAATGATGCTATGTGTCCTCTTCCTCCTAAACCCATCCCTAGTTCTTTTTTTGTTCCCACCATGCCTCTAGACGCTGGCAGCCAGAATGGGTTCCCCTTTTTTAGGGATTCAAAAACATGGAAAGATGACATGTGTCCTTGTCCCCACAGGTCCCCACCTCTTAAACGCATGAAATGATGCTATGTGTCCTCTTCCTCCTAAACCCATCCCTAGTTCTTTTTTTGTTCCTACCATGCCTCTAGACGCTGGCAGCCAGAATGGGTTTCCCTTTTTTTGAGATTCAAAAACATGGAAAGATGACATGTGTCCTTGTCCCCACAGGTCCCCACCTCTTAAACACATGAAATGATGCTATGTGTCCTCTTCCTCCTAAACCCATCCCTAGTTCTTTTTTTGTTCCCACCATGCCTCTAGACGCTGGTAGCCAGAATGGATAACCCTTTTTTAGGGATTCAAAAACATGGAAAGATGACATGTGTCCTTGTCCCCACAGGTCCCCACCTCTTAAACACATGAAATGATGCTATGTGTCCTCTTCCTCCTAAACCCATCCCTAGTTCTTTTTTTGTTCCCACCATGCCTCTAGACGCTGGCAGCCAGAATGGGTTCCCCTTTTTTAGGGATTCAAAAACATGGAAAGATGACATGTGTCCTTGTCCCCACAGGTCCCCACCTCTTAAACACATGAAATGATGTTATGTGTCCTCTTCCTCCTAAACCCATCCCTAGTTCTTTTTTTGTTACCATATGGTGGGATGGGAATAGGATAGAAATATGCATGGGACCACTTGGGACCACTTTTTCCCATTGCCATCCTATTTCTTCTCATGTGCTAAGCCCCTAATATTTATGTATGAGATTGGTTTTCCCTCACACTACGACCTGGATATTCGGTACCTCCTTCGAGTTTCTTTATAAATGACTACGCCTCTGAGCCACCCTTCTTGCTTGAAGCTCTCCTCTTCCCGTAAGCTCTTCGTCTGCCTTCTTGCTGGCTCTCCTCTTGGCTTTGACCCTTCTCTCAGCCACCTCTACGTCGACGACTCCTCTACAACGTCCTTTGCAACCTCTTGGTCTTAACCACCTTTTTTTACATCATTTGTATGGTGGATGCTCCGTTCAGTATTGGCGTGTATACGAGGATTGCCTTGTCTTCACCTTGCTTCAACTACTCAGGTGGTGCTGCCTTTCCCTTCTCCCCCTGGTGGAACTCTCTTCTGTTGATATCCTGACATGATTTGCTCCCACCTACGTACCAGCTAGTCCTTCATGCCCCTCCCTTCAGTATTGTTCAAGCTTGTACTTACCTATTCGCTCCTTGGCCTCTCTGGCTTGCGCCCCCGTGCTGATGTTGCAACAAACTTCTCGGTGGTAGTTTACCGTCGCCGTCTCCTTCTCATTCACGCAAACTCTTGTCATTATGTTACAACTGCTTGGTTTTTTCTTGGCTTACATATCGACTCTAAGCTTTCATGGCTGGCTCTTGCCGTTGCTGGTCTGGATGCATATCACTCAACTACACTTCATCTTCATGGAAGTTTGCAAGTACAAAGTGGGAACTTGCTTCGCGGGTTCTTTGGCTTTTTGTCCGTCGAATTGCTCACTCGGTGCTCACTCACAGTGCTCACTATGCACTCAACTACATGAGCTCCCCAGTTATTTGGTTCTCCACTGGATTTGATCAGTCCGGAGACTTGCTTCCTCCACAACTCGTTATTTGCTTCCCACCCTGGTATCCTTCTTGGTCTCTTGGTTTGTTGCAGGTCTTTCATATTGGCAATGTATTTACGACTTACTTACGACTCATCTCGCTTTCCGCCTTCCATGCCCGCATGGTTTGCTTACTCGACCTGCGACCTACGTGTCTTCCACTTTGTTGCACTTATGGACTTGTGTGCCTCCTTTGGTTTCACTATCGTTTACTTCCCATCCCTTCCTTCTTTTACTTAGGCAACACTACTGCAGTCATTGCGCCAACGTGAATGTGTGGCCCTTCTAACTTCCTGCGCAACTGATGTGTCTCTTCTTCTCGTCAACTTCTTCCCTTCTTTTTGACTAGCTTGGTCTCTCGTGCTCTTCTGGATAGCTTATGCCGCGTCTAAGCCCCCTCTACCACTTTATAGTTGCTAGCTCTTCTTGTTGATTCCTGTGTTGCTCCATTTCTACTCTTGAGCCATGTTGTCGGCGCAGCTCCCCTGGTTTGTTTTCTACGTTGGAAATTGATATATATATATACATACATACATACATATATATATATATATATAACCTTTAGTTGTGTGCCCCTTCTTTATTTCTTCGTTTGCTTTTGATTTAAGTAGTCTTATTTTAGGATTTCTATGTTAAGGTTCTTTTACTTATACATTTAGTCTCCCCTAATAGTTTGGTGACTACTATTGATACTTCCTATTTTTCCTTGTTTTAAGTTCTCTTTAATCCAAAATTTGTTAAAATTATCTTTCAATTTTTCATTTATACCTCACTGTGCCTCTAGCACACACACATAGAACCCAAGGTGTGCCTGGGGCATACACCTTGAGATATCCCATCACTCTATCGAGTCCTTATTTTTGTCCCTCTCTAGTCCTCAAACTCTTAGAAAGAAGACTCTTACTCCCTAGCTTTTCTTTCCATCAACAACTCTCTCTTTTTCTCTCAAAGACAAGATTTCCTCTTCCAAATCTCAATCTTAGGGAACTCTCTTTATCTTTCTCTTTCAAGACTCTCTCACAGTGAAAATTAAAGAATGAATCTCTCTGAACTCTCTCAATCAAATGGATGGAAATTCCTCTTTCAATGAATGGAATTTTTCTCTCATGGAAGAGAAAACTCGATCTCTCAATCTCTCAAACTATCACACTCTCTCACACTCTCACACAAGGATCACCATGTCTCAGTGGAAGACAAGGGTGCTCTGATACCATGACAAAATATGAAGAGGGGAGAGGAGAAGAGTGCAGATGAGGAAAGAGGATACATCTAGAGAGTACACCACAAATGACTAATTGTACACTAGATTTAGTTTAAAATGTAGATTATATATACAAACCCATTTAGGGTTAGGGTTAGGGCATCTAACCCTTTCCTTTATAGCATTCTATTGGGTTAGTGCTATGCTTATGTGATCACATGATTTTGAGCGTGGTCTCTCAAAAACATCCTCATGCAAAAAAAAAAGTTCCTTTAAGCTGTAATATTTCTTAGCATTTAATCCTACCCGTATTTACATACAGTTAATTACATTTATAGGTTCCTATATACATATTCATGCTCATTATACAAATATATTGTCCTATATATATTTATTCTTTTTAAATTTTTTGTCTTTACTTTAATATTTACATAGGACATTGTTTTGTAAATTGCTATTTTTTGGGCTCCTCTTGAGTTATTCACTTAACTTTCTATATTGTAGGTATGATTTATCTCTTACCCTCACATTCATTTGGTTAAGTAATATTGTACAATCTAGTCTCTTTATATATATATATATATATATATATTTATACTCTTACACTTAAATCTACTCTTATCTTACTTTTCCTATAATCATGTACTATTATATTTTTTAATGCCCTTATTTTTATTTTTCCTTCTCTTTATTTACCTTGGTATGGTTTTCTATATTCAAGAGCTACTTTGCTTGCTATTTATTTACTTTCTTTATTCATTATATTTATTAAAGTACTTGCTTTTTTCATTGTTAGATATATATATATATATATATATATAAGTGTATATATAAGTGTGGTTAATTATGGGTGTGTATAGCACATATCTACGTAATGGTATGATCTTTTGATTACTCACTTAGGTAAAAAAAATCTTTTCTATCAAACCTTGTGCTTTATATGTTGGCTAATGTACTCATTTTCCCAAACATTTTTTTGCTTGCGTGCTACAATTGGACTTAATTTTTTCCTTTTCTTTTATCAGGGATAGCAAAAGGATTCTCCACCTTCTATATAATTGTTTATCATGGGTGTGGATTACCCCATTGTCTTATTGATTATGGGTGTGGACTACCCCCCAATGCACAATAATTTCCATTCTTTCATTTATAAGGGTGTGAATTAGCCCCCGTGTATCCTTTTTAAAGAAAATAATCTTACTATCTCTTTTATGGATATAGGATCCCCCTTGTTAATTGTATTTCGATGCCCCATCTTGTATTCATTTTAGAATCTTGGTAGGTGTCTAGTTCTATGGTATAAGCAATAACAAGTTGGGGTTTACAGGCACTACCTGTCTTCCCTAACAAAACTATGATGTTCTAACACATTGTTTTGTCTGGATGGTGGCAGGTAAGTGAACCCTGACCTCGAAGCCTGGACTACTGAATGGATTCTACACTTTTGTAAAACCTACCTTGTTTGGATGTAATACCTTCGAAATAAAATTATATCTCAGTACTTTTAAATGTTTAAATCTCCATATTTGAATTATTTTTAAAATTTAAATTTTAATTGTTTAGCTTAAGGCCAATCTATGATTGAATCAATTGTATGGTTCAATTATTGAGGGGATAATGAATTCTAAACACACACACACACACACACACACAACTCTAGGGCCCAACATAAACATCGGGCTGGAACCCCCCAAAGGATTTTATTGGTTGAGAGAATCTGAGTACAAGAGTTGAGTTCAGCCCATAGGCTACCTATAGAAATCATGAATGATTTACAAAGAGCTTAGCCTATTTCTTTGGCAACATGCTAGTTGTCAAATTTTAACCTACTTTCTTAATTACATGCCACATAGGGAAACTCTGGAGTCTTCATAGCTCTTGGTCATGCAAACACCTCCTGGTTGCTTGCTAGGCTCCATAGCACTTGCGTTTTCAACCCCTCTTGGTACTTGCAACAATTTTAAATTAAATGCACATAGCCATGGCACCTGTTAATCACTCGGGGGGGTCACTCATCATATGTAACCCTATCACGTGAGTTCGACAGAAGGAAATTTTTTATTCCTAAAATTTACAGAAATAAATATACATAAGGGACTATTGAAAATAGTTTTGGAAAAAATTTACAGATTTGTATAGAAAAGGGGTACATTTTATTAATGAAAAAACTTACAGATAAGGGATTTTAAATATAGGCCTTGAACGCACGTGATATAGAGGGTTTATACATAGTGACCCCCCTGAGGTTAATCATTAGCCTTTGCATGCAAAATAAAAATCTGTAGAATACTAATCCTAGTCACTGTAGGGGTCCCCACCAAGTAAACATGTGCACATAAAGAATGTATTCTCTGGTATATCGAGGTCAACCCTCATGATTATATTTAAGGAGCTTTGATCATAGTCAAGGTGCCTTTATTATGGCCAAGTCTCTCCAATCAAAGTTGGCACATCTCTCTGGCATGTCTTGGCCTAAGCCATTAGGGGAGAATTGGGCTCTCAAAAGGGCCTCCAATTAGTGTTTCCTAATTTCAAGGGATTAGAGAGTGATTTGAGGTGTACCAATGAGAGTGCTAGAAGGTGTGGGGTAATGGTATGTTGAGGTGGAGGGTGGGCTGGCCTGGAGAGTGGGTTGGTCTGGAGAGAGCCCCTATTGGTTGCTCCCCTTACACTAGGGACCACCCAAACCATCCCCCCCCCTCTTAGCCCATGTTTGACCCTCCTACCACGTGCATCTCCCCCACATGAGCCCAAAACTGCATTCAAAGGGATGGTAGGGCCCAAATGGCGAATTTTTCTTCTCCCCTCCCTCTTTCTAGGGCCTTTACCCCCCACTATTCTGGTCTAGCCTGCCAAATCACTCAGATTTGAACCAAATCCCATGCATTTTTCCTCTTCCCCCTCTTTCTCTGCTCCCTCCTGCTCTGGCTTGCTTGCTGTAGCTCCTCTCTGTGTGTGTGTGTGTGTGTCCCCTCTCCCTCTCCTGTGCCTCTGTCCCTCTCCTTCTCCCTTTCCTGTACCTCTGTTGCTATTGCTCTGTCCCTCTCCTTCTCCCTCTCCTATGCCTCTGTTGCTGCTGCTTTGTCCCTCTCCTTCTCCCTCTGCTGTGCCTCTATTGCTGCTGCTCTGTCCCTCTCCTTCTCCCTCTTTTGCGCCTCTGTTGGAGCTGCATTGCCTTGTGTAGGAGTCCCATTCTTGCTGTTGTAACCTCTGCAAGCATGGTGAGGAGAAAGGCTACAAGACCACGCAATGCTGTGACATCTTGTGTCTTCCACAACACCAGAAATGCATTAGATGAGTGGATCCCTTGCACCTACAATGTAAATCATTGGATAGTGATGAAAGGATCGGTCAAGGGTCCACATAAGCTTTCCAAGAGCAAGAGAGGTGACATCTTGCATGAGTGGAAGGGGCGCATCTTGAAGTTCAAGTTTGGGAAGAAAGGATGGCTCGCAAAAGTGCAACATGTTTACATGGGAAAAGATATGCGGCTTCCTCCATCATTCAATCAATCTAGGATACCATCACACTATGAGCCTTTCTATTTATGTACCTTTTTCACCTGTAAGTGTAATGAGTCCATTTGGAAATTTTGTGTTTGGTTTCTAAGATCTCTTATTCATGGTGGCAGATGTTTGGACCTTGAGGAGTGGGAACCAGTTGAATCATTCATAGGCAAGTTCACTGCGATTCATGAGGATTTAGGTAAGCAAATGCATGTTAAGGAGAAGTTGGCCTCCTTGTGAATAAAGAATGTGTACTGGTATAATGCAACATACATCACTCCAATGACATCATCAAGCTATGGCTATCTACAAACCATTACACCACCACAACTTCAAGACATGGATTGCAGCAATGTGGACTCGAGGACATTGCAATCGTACAAGGACAAGATTGTAAAGGATGTGGGCATGGCCATGAAGTTTACATTTGGATCCAAATGGGAAAGGTTATCTTGGTTTATGCCTCTACACATTTTTTCTTCTTTATTTCAGAATATACATATGCATAGAACAAAAACTATGTGGTCCTACAAGCGTGTAGATGAAAATGCTCTTGGAGATTTACTTGAAATGAATTGGGGAACTAGGTTAGGCGACCGAAAGGGTGATGTGTTTCAATGTCATGCATGTAAAGACAATGTGGTTATTAGATACCATTTGTCACACCAAATCATGTTGTATTTAGCTTTTTAGTACAAGCGCTGGAAGAAAACAAATGGCCGGTGGCTTCCCCTTGACTCTAATGATGAAGACAATACAGGGGTAAGTTTGTCTATTGATGTTGAAGAGGGAGATGTCAAGAATGTGAATGTCACATCTCAATGGACTCTAAGGGATGTGCGAGAACACGTATTGGTCATGGAGGACGGCATGTCAGAGTCCTTCTACTTTACCTTAAATGGTGGTAAGATCAATTGCCGTGTGGAGAAGTGCATGCATAGTGCCAATTTCATTCCTCCTACAACTTTGAAGATTGCTAACAATGTGTTTGACTAGTGCAGCATTTAATGGTTTGTCTGTCAAATCCTAGTTATTGCTTCAAAAGATGATGGACAATTAAATTAAAATGTTATTTCTTTTAATGTTTTCTCCTTTTAGTTCATGGTAAATGTTTTTCAAAACATTTGGGGATTTTATGATTAATTTTGCTTTTTAGGGTTTTGATATATATTAAGGGGTAAGAGCCCTTTTTACATCACATTATCACTTTTACATTTAGAGAGCCATAGAAACTCCAGTCCTTAGAAGTTACTCCCTCCATCAAATACTATTTGCCATGGATTTAGCTAGAACTACGTTCCATGACTTCATCTCACGAACTGCATTTGCAGATCGTGAGAGGAAGAGTTATTTTTAGTGTTTGATAGGACTTAGACATTCTAGGCACATATATGTGAGCCAAGGATGACTTCTCAAATCTCATCCTTTACATGCAAGATAATTTCTCAAATCTTGCCTATACACTTGACCACACTTCAAAGAGATGGGTTCCCATAGATTACATAAAGTATCTATTCGTAGAGGAACCCAATTTTGTAAAGTGCTTGGCCCACTTTTGTGACCATCTTACAGACGAAGGGTTTAGGATAGTCGAACTTCAAGACATCCTAGATGCAGGGATCATAGGAAATACAGGCACCAAGTTCCTTTCATGGGAGATGACATTCATCTTCCTTATCCAAGAAGGAAATTTAGAGGAAGAAGCCTCATCATCTAGCACCCCCTCTAGTAGAACTGCTGATTCTGGTCGTTCTTAGACTAGACTCAAACATCTACATGGAAGAGAGTCTTGACGATCCAACAGAGGAGATGGAAGCAGCTCAAGCATTGAGCCTACTGTAAGAGCCCTTAGTAGAGCAAGAATCTGCATCGGAGACCGTTGACCCAAACTTAGAATTATGGTCCTTGTCCCCCCTCATCATCGATGGAGAAGTGTATGTATTCCTCCATGACATAGAGATTCTTTTTGGACTACGAGAGGATGAGGCACTCAGAGTCCTATCGATGTTGACACAAGTGTCAAAGATCTCGAGGTTTTAGGTACCAAAGGCCAGACAATGGAACACTTTCTCTTGATGACGCTGGTTTCAATGAGGGATGCAGACATGTCTGTATATGATGCACAACCCTCTCATGCAGAAGCTTCCACCTCCAACACAGGTCAGGAGAAGGCATCCACCTCCCAAATGGAACATCACATAGCACCTAAGTTCCATTAACATTGCAAATGAGGAAGGGATAGAAGCTGACAATGCTGTAGTGGTAAGTTCGAACAATATTTTTTATTTTGATGTTCTTTCAATATAATTTGTTTTGTTGGTCTTCTAATGTTTGTTGAATTGTTGCAGGATGCGTTTGAGCTTGATGAATTCTCATCTCGATGGGGGAATGTTCGCAGCACATTTGGGCGAGATCATTCTTTGCCCCATTACCTTGGCAAAGTCACATAGCATATCGTGGTCTTTCACAACAAATTTTCTCCTTGAGGTCCTTTAGAGCTGCTGAAGTGCAAGGCATTGTCGTGCGCTATCGGATACTCCAACATTACTCGAAATGTCGACAAAGTCATTTTGGTACACCACCTGGCTGCTATCAATGCCTTTGGATCGAACATTCATGGTAGGGCATTGACGGTCAACGGCTATGTCTTTGCAGTAGGAGAGGAGGATGTTAGTGTTGTTGTGGCTAGATTTATATCTAGGAATCCACTAGGGGATTCAAAGACCCCTATTCTCGATGTACTCGAACTAGCCAAGAAGAAAGATAGCCTATGAGGCCTTTTGTATATATAAACATATATTTAGCCTATGAGGCCTTTTGTATATATAAACATATATTTATGGATATTTCAATGGATACATGACTACATGTCTTTATTATTTGTTTTAAGTTATCATTGCTTGTCAATGAATTCCATTGTATTTTGTTTAAGTCGCTGATGATATATTTTCTCCATCATTTTAATTGTGTTAATTTAATAAATTTCTAGCCAATTTAGTATCATTTTCACCAATTATGGGTATCAAGAGTTCATTTCTGTCAAATCCTAAAGGAATTTCACTGTTGTGCAGAAGGGAAAAGTGTCTACCATGTCGCCAGGACCCCAGAAAGCTCAAAACCTGCCACGACACGAATTTGGGCATTCTGGACTAGTCCAGAATGCCCAAATTCGCATAGTCCAAAATGCCCAAATTCGCATAGTCCAAAATGCCCAAATTCGCGCCGTGGCAAGTTTTGGGCTTTCTGGGGTCCTGGCGATGTGCCGGACACTTTTCCCCTCTGCGCGATGGTGAAATTCCCTTAGGATTGGACAGAAATGAAAACTTACATTAAAATGATCACTCAATGATTAGTTTCTATAGTCATAGAAATGGAAAATACACAACAATGCAAGAGTGTAGAGAATGTCGATATATTTTATTTAAAAAAATCAGCCCTTGGGCCTTATATACAAGATAGTCCCTTCAAGGGCAGGGGGTGGTCTATGTCCTAAGAGTGGGCCGTAAGAGAATCTAGGGCTTCAAACTTGGATCACTCTATAGCTGCTTCGCCAGAGCCATGTCCTTGTCCATGACTGTGACGTGCTTTGCATGGATGACACACAAGTTGGCATCCTCGAATAGAGTGGTGGTAACTTGCTCCGCAGCCTCGTGGAGTGTCCCCATAGCTCCTATGCTAAAGCGCATGTCATCCTTGTATCCTTGTGCTATCTCGTGTACCACACGTTGGAAGGGAGCACGTGGGATCAAGTTGTCGGTGGTCTTTTGCATTTGCCTGATCTTGGTGGGGGCCTTATAGGTACCTGAACACCTTCCCACGCCCTCTTGTCTGCCTTGAACTTCTTGCATTGCTCTTGTCTGCATTGGTCCTCCTATCGCTGACATCTGGAGCTTTGTCCTTCTTTGGGATGGGGCTTCCTCGGAGTCTAATTTACCCTCCTCATGGGCATAGGGATCACCTCTGCGATGGGATGTATCTCTGGGAGAGGGAAGATGGTGCTCTTCCTCGTAGTCTGTTGGCCCTCAAGAAGCCTCTCTATGTCCGGGAGGTTATCGAACACATTTTGTTCGATCCAGAGAGGGCTCTCATGGGGAGGGGAAGGTCGAGGGGAAGGCTGAGGGTCAGGTTGAGGCTAAGGATGAGGGGAAGGCTGAGGGGAAGGTTGAGGGTCAATGGCGCTGAGGCTGAGGGGAAGGTTGGGGAGAAGGCTGAGGGGAAGGCTGAGGCTGAGGGGAAGGTTGAAGGTTGAAGGGATGTGGGAGGGCTCACGAGAGTCAGGGGAGGTGCCACCGAACCCAGATAGGTTCGTGTGCATGGATGCCATGGAGGTGGTGGAGCTAGAGGAGGAACGATGGAGGCAGTGTCCAGTGGGTCTAGCAATGTTCTTCACTCTTGCCATTAGATAATGAGAGTTAGGGTTTTTTTAAAACGTTTTATAAGGGCCCATCATGTTTTGACATATCTTTTAATTACATTTAGGGTTTCATTGTGCCCCTTGCCCCCACCCTAACCCCTCCAATGCCCCCCCACCCTCGTCGCCCTTCCCCCCCTTGCCCTCCCCCTACTTGCCCTGCCCACACCCGTCGCCCTCCCCCATACCCCCCATCCCCCCTTCCCCCCACCCTTGCTACCAGTCCACCCCTCCCCTTGCCTCGCCCCACGCCCCTCCCTTCTCTCCCCCCTCCTTCACCATGTCCCCACTTTCCCCAATGTCATGTGAGTATAAAAATCGTGGTCAAAATAAGCAAGATATCAAAAGTGAGTACACAAATTGTGGTCAAAATAAGCAATATATTTATTTCATATTTGTATACAATTACACCATAGCTTTTGTTGGTGCTTGGACCCACCATCTGCTAGCACCCTTCTCTCACTCTAGCTTGCAACCAATGTGTGACTCCTCAACTCCCTATAGATGCTTTCCAAGCACAATGCCTTCTATTCTTTGATACAATTTGAACTGCTTTTGCAAGTTTTGATGCCTTTGCCTTTTCAGACTTCAAAGTCCTTCCTAGTAAACATCTAAAAAACCAGTCGAACATCTCATGCAATGCATTGCTGTGAGTGACACCACCACCATGCCTTGAGTTCTTAAAGTAGGCTGCCTTGGCTCTATACTTCTCCATGCCTTGTGTATTCCAAATGGAAAAAGGACCCAAATTTTGTACAAACCATGGTCCGTGTGCATAGAGAATATGCTGCAAACATGATGAGAATCAAATCAGCAACAAAAACTATTTATAAAGCAAGTGCTAAATATTACGATGGTGCCAAGATTATCATGTAATGCGTAATGTGCGACTCCCCCCATGCTTTCACCATTAATTGCATAAAATCTTTCATAGCCATCCTGAACCTTTCATAATACATCTCATCGATTTGAACCTGGCGAAGCAATTTTATTAATGCATCTCTCAAAGTTGCTACTTGAGGATGAGAAGCCTTATTGGTCATGCATTCACACAATGCTTTCCAATATTCCCAACCCAAACTACTTTGAGACAATGTATGTTTGTCTTTATCGAGATTGTGGTTTGATAGGAATCTCCTTGCCTTCCCTTTACCCATGGACACTTTTGCAAGAAGATTCTGTGTTGCCCCAGACATTTTCTTATCCTTCTTAAGTTTGACATGTTCTCCATGGAATCCCATCTGTGACAATAACTTCTCAGCTTCTGCAATGCACCGTTACTTCTTGCCAAATTAAATTCCAAGCATAAACAAGATGCAAATACAACAACTTATCAAGTACGTGTAGTTCTATGTGTAAAGTACATATGTGTACTCTCTCAAGTGGGATGGGTAAGATGGGATCCCACTTTGGATCCTTCTTGTCACGATTGGGAGCTTGCATTTGGCTGCAAGATAGAATGCCATTCTCCCATTGTAAGCCAACCTTTTGCTTACGTTGCAAAACACATGCAATAAAGGCATGTGTTCATTGCATTTGCCCCTGTATCACAACCATGCAAGCACTTGAGGGTTCTCAAATCACCAGCAAGATGCCATTCAACTTGAAAGGTTCCATGGCCATCAACTGTCAATGTTTGCCCTTCCTCTTGTCTTCGGATGGTCGATGGGATTCCTGTTCTATCTAGAACCCACTTCAATGTCTCATGGCACTCTTTCGGAGTCTCAAATGCTGCAAGCCACCATATAACTTTCTCTGATTGCACTAGAAATCTTGCTCTACTTCTTCATCCCTTAAACAAAGGCTAAGGCTTTATTCATAATGCAGATGCTGAGTCTCTATAACTTGTGTTCTTTCACCAATTGAGCTTCATCCATTTTGATGACAAATATGAGCTTTCCATTGCAATCTGTACAACAAAAGGGAAAAATTGTTAGGATAAACATGATATAGGAAATGAACTAAGTAAAGTGCAATGCTATAATGGATTTCCTCTTACCATCTTCTCTCATGCCATAGAATTTGACCATTGCTTGTTGCAGTTTCTCAACATCTAAGTAGACATTGTTGAAAGCATTCATCTCAAAGGTTTGTAAGCCAGATTTCTTTTTACTCTTCCAAGTCATTGTGCCCCTTATGCAATGGTACCCTCCAAGCATTTCTCTTGCACATTGGTTTGTTTCTCGCCATGCACATCTCACATACCAAGGTGTGGGTAGGGGCATTGTATACTTCTTATACTTTCCCAAAATAGCAGACTTGAAAATTTTGAAGATAGAGGTGTAAGATTCACGACTTACACCAGCAGTATCACAAGCTGCAAGCATGTCCTTTGCATACACAATATCCTTAAAGTCCTTCATCACCTCCTCAACAACTTGCACATGTAGGTGCTTGTGTCTTGGGTCCCTTAGTATCCCAATGACATTGCTTGACTTCAGTAAACTAGCTAGAGCATATGAACAGTCAATATCATCCCCGTCCATTCTTCCGATCACATCTTTCATGAAGTTTCTAAAGAAGAACACAATAAAAACTTAGTCACAAACAGTGTAGCACAAAAGAGTGTAATCTCATTGGAACATTTGATAACCAACCTTGTAGCCCGGACTCTCCTCTTTCTAGCACCACCAGTGGGTGCCAATGCATCCATGTTATGTGAGTACCTTCTTTTCCTCTCCTTCAATCCCAAAGGTGTTTCTTTCATCTTTTGCACTTGTTCTTCTGCCTTCTCTCATTCCTTCTCTACAGCTCATCGAACTTGATTGTATATAGATCTTTCCAAGCCTTTTTTGGACTCAACTAGCTTATAGAGTGACTCTTCTAATTTATGTCGCTCCAAGTCCAATGCTTTGGCTTTATCATGACGATCCTGCATAGAGTTATGCATTGCAACAATGGTGCTATTTCCTAAATGTGCTAACATCTCTACTTGGCTCTGCGCATCTCACTTGCTTGCATAGCCATTGACTGAGCATTGTTTAACCGATTGTAATAACCAAGAAACCTCGCATGTCCATTTCCAACAAACCGAACTAGCTCATGAATTGTATGGAAAGGAGGGCTCTTTTGGTTGGTAGGATCTAAAGGATACAAGGATCCTTCTACCCAAAGGTCGAGATGCTTCTTTCCTTGCAAACGAAGACTGTGGATTTTGGAAGCTCCCCTCAATCCTAAACTATGTGTGCTTGCATATTCAACCTCCAACTCTAAGTGAACCTAGTACTTGTTGGAGACGTCCTCGAATGGTGCCATGACTAAAGGAGTATAGAGAAGGAGAAGGTGTGGAGATGCAGGCTTGAAGGAGCAACACATAGGAAGAGGGAGGGCGAGGAGAAGGAGGGATGGGGGAGGGAGGACCAGTAGTTGAAGAGGAGGAAAGGGGGGCAGACCAGCAGGTCTGGAGGGTGAGGAGGAGTAGGCATGGAGGAGGAGGGAGGGAGGAGGGAGGAGTAGGAGGGAGGGGGGAGGAGGAGCAACAGTGGAGGAGGAGGGAGGGGGAGGGGAGGAGGAGCAGGAGTGGAGGATGAGAGTGCTCTCAACGGAAGCAAGAACAGAAGAGGGAGAGAGAGAAACAGAGAGCCACACAAGTTTTGGTGGGTGCAGAACCACCCTAATCTTCTTTTTCATTCATTTATATATGTGTTTGAGTATTGTACATAACCGGGGTAAAGGGCACAGTGACCTTTAACCCCCACAACCTCCCACTTAAAGGACAATGTGCCTTTAAGGGAGAACAACCAGTGAGCATACTATCCAATGCCCATCAATACACGACAATACTCAAACCGCTGACTAGGTAGACTCTTCCTCAGCATATCTACAAGGTTATCATTTGTATGAACCTTGACAAGCTCTATGCGCTTGTCCTCAAGTACCTCCTTTGATGAAATCGTACCTGACCTCAATGTGTTTGGTCTTTGCATGAAAGACCGAATTTCGTGCTAGCTGAATAGCACTCATGGAATCACTATGCAATATCGGTACACCTGTATGAATCCCCAAATCTCCCACTAGCTGATCAAGTCATATAGCCTCCTTGCAACCCTCTGTGGCTACAATATACTCAGCCTCTGTGGTAGATAAAGCAACGCACTTCTGTGTGCGAGACATCCACGACATTGCACCACTTGCAAAGGTGAACACATAACCAGAAGTGGATCTCCTACTATCCACATGCCCTGCATAGTCTGAATCTGTGTACCCAAGTACACGCATGTCTCCTCTACCAAAGCAGATGCACATCTCCTTGGTACCCTTCATGTACCTCATGATGCACTTAACTGCCTCCCAATGCCTCTTTCCTGGATTAGCCATATACCGGCTAATTACTGCAAAGGCAATATCTGGTCTAGTAGCTATCATAGCATACATAAGACTCCCAACTACTGATGCATAAGGAACCTTGGCCATCATGGCCCTTTCCTCATCTGATTTGGGACTATCTGTATAACTCAGTTTCACATATGGAGGCAATGGAGTACTCACTGCCTTCCCCCCCTCCATATTGAAACGCTGCAATACTTTTGTAACATACTCTTTTTGTGAAAGCCAAAGGAGTTTCCTACTCCGATCATGCATGATGCGCATACCAAGAATATGACCTGCAAGTCCCAAATCCTTCATATCAAAGGCCTCATGCAACTTGGCCTTTAATGCATCTAGCTCATAAGTATTCTTGCTAGCCAATAGCATATCATCCACATATAGTGCCAAGATTATCGGGCTATTATCCTTAGCCCATTTAGTGTAGAGGCAGTGATCATTTTCACTCCTTCTAAAACCCTGGGACCGATGAAAGCATCAAACTTCTGATACCATTCTCTAGGTGCTTGCTTAAGACCATAGAGACTCTTCTTCAGCTTGCAAACTAAATGTTCTTTGCCCTTTTCTTCAAAGCCTTCCGGCAGCACCATGTAAATTTCCTCATGCAAATCCCCATGCAAGAAAGCTATCTTGACATCCATCTGCATAAGCTCCATATCCTCTACTGCCACTAGTCCAAGCATGCATCTAAGTGTGGTCATCTTCACAACCGGAGAGAATATCTCATCAAAGTCCACACCCTTCTCTTGCTTGAACCCTTTAGTGACCAAATGGGTCTTGTACCTAGGCACATCATCACCTGTGACCTTCATTTTGTAGACCCATTTACATGGCAATGCTTTCTTTCCATGTGGCAAACAAACCAAGTCCCAAGTCTTATTCTTCATAAGTGACTGATTGCATAGCATACTCCCACTTGCATTGATCCTCGTGCATCATAGCCTCTCTGCAGCAAGAAGCTCCCTGCAATCAGTAAGCATCACATAGTCTACCCCTGGAACAAACCTATCAGGCAGTCTAGACACTCTAGATAATCTTCTCAAGGGCATTTCAGCTTGCTGTCCCACTTGCATATCAGCCCACCAATGGATGATCCATCATCTACCCTTGATTATATCCAGTGGGAGTACTTGGTGGTACCATTTCATGCACATTCGGTGCATGGACAGCTTGCTGTCTATCAACATATGCAGGTGGATTCACATCCTGGAAAGTGATTCTCCTCATTTCAACATCCCTCATGGGTGCCTTATGCATCTTCTTCTCATTGAAGACTACATCATGGCTACATATGATCTTCTTTGCTTCTGGATCCCAGAGATGATAGCCCATCTCTCCACTTTCAACATAACCTAGAAAGATGCATTTCCTAGACTTAGGATCTAGCTTCTTTCAAAGCTCTTTTGGCACATGTGCATATGCCTCACACCTAAATATACGCAAATGAGAGTAAGAGGGCTTCTTGCCACTCCATGCCTCTTTAGGAATACCACCATCCAAACTCTTACTAGGTGATCTATTGATCACATGCACTGCAGTCTTCATTGCCTCAGCCCAAAAACCACCAGAATGAATTGCATTGGAAAGCATGCATTGCAACCTTTCTTGAATGGTATGGTTCATCTCTTCTGCAACTAGACTTTGCTCTGGAGTATGAGGGGATGTGAGCTCCCTCTTAATCCCACATGTATAACAGAAATGCTGAAAGTCATGAGAGAGATACTCTCCACCATTGTCAGTCCGTATGCATTTAAGCATTCTACCTGATTGATTCTCAACCAAGGCCAGCCATTTCTGAAATACCTAGAACACATCACTCTTCCGAGCTATAGCATAAGCCCACACTTTCCTAGTTGCATCGTCAATGAATGTCACATAGTATTCAGCCCCGCCTAATGATCGTGTAGGCATGGGACCACATATGTCTGAATGCACCAAATCAAGCTTTTCAAACTCTTTCTTTCCCCTTCTTTTATGGGCTGATTTATTCTGCTTCCCATAGAGATAGTCCTCACAAAATTCAAAATCAGAGAAACTCAAATGCGGTACATAACCCAAACGGCATAAGAGTTTCATTCCATTCTGGCTCATGTGCCCTAACCTACAATGCCACAAAGAAGTGCTTGGCTACTCGATTATTGCAACAACATGATCAAATACCCATGATACATGTAAGGGATACAAAGTCCCACATTTGGCACCCCTGGCCAAAAGCATAGAGCCCTTCTGAATTTTCCAACTCTGAAAGCCAAAAGTGGTGTGAAAACCAGCATCGTCTAGCTGACCCACTGAAATAAGACTCTTGGTCAACTTAGGCACATGTCTCACATGTTTCAAAATAAATGCAGACCCATTTGCAAAAGAAAACTTTATGTCACCTACTCCCACTATGTCACATGCATAGTCATTTCCAAGATGCACACAACCTGTCTTTCCACTGTCATAAGTGGAGAGCCATTCCCTATGGGGAGTAACATGGAATGAAGCACCAGAATCCAAAATCCAATCTTGGGAATATGCATCATCTGAAGTGGTAAGCAACTCTGTAGATAAACTAGACATGAAGAGAACGTCATTGTCACTATCATGTGTGACTGCATTGATCTCCTTGATCTTCACTTTTTCTTTGTCCTCCGTTGGACTCTCTTCCTTTTGATTTGCACCCCAATTTGCATTCTTTTTCTTATCCTTTGCTCTCTTTTCAGCTTGTAGCAATCCTTTTTCATATGGCCCTTCTTGCCACAGTGGTAACACTCAATGGCCCTGGATTTGCTACGAGACTTCCCTCTTTCTTGGGACTTCCCCCTAAACTGTGATCTACCCCTTTGCACATTTAAGGTTGCATCCTGCTTGTTGCCGTCCATAGATTTCCGTCTAATCTCTCGGCCAACAAGCTACCCACAACATCATCAAATTTTAGTACTCCACCAGGTGCACAGTTACTGACAGCTGTACGGAAGGTATCCCATGAGGATGGCAATGAACATAAGAGAAATATTGCCTTAGTCTCCGCGTCAAAATTAATCTTTTGAGCCTAAAGCTGGCTGAAAATAATATTGAATTCATTCAAATGAGAAGCAATGGAGACCCCTTCCTTCATGTGCAGCTCAAATAACCTCTTCATGAGGTAAACTTTATTAGAGGCAGTTTCCTTTTCATAAGTGGCACACAGTTTCTTCCACAAATCTTTTGTAGTTTGCTCATTTACTACTGTGAAATAAATTGACTCTGCAAGATGAAGTTTAATAGTAGATTTCACTAATGCATCCAACTCATTCCAATCATCCTCAGACATATTTGCAGGCTTAGCTTCAATCCCTGCCAAGGGTTTAATCTGCTTCTTTTGAATAAGCACATCCCTTATTTGTTCTTTCCACAAAGAAAAGTTTGTCCCATCAAACTTTTTAATGCTAAAAAACTCCTTTTCAGACATGGAAGAGGATGCCATGATGCAAATGAAGCAAAAATCCCAAATGTTAGTGCCTATAAGAGAGAATCACACCAAATACCAGGTGAGAGTGCTCTCAACGGAAGCAAGAATGGAAGAAGGAGAGAGAGAGACAGAGAGCCACACAAGTTTTGGTGGGTGCAGAACCACCCTAATCTTCTTTTTCATTCATTTATATATGTGTTTGAGTATTGTACATAACCGGGGTTAAGGCACAGTGACCTTTAACCCCCACAACCTCCCACTTAAAGGACAATGTGCCTTTAAGGGAGAACAACCAGTGAGCATACTATCCAATGCCCATCAATACACGACAATACTCAAACCGCTGATGACTAGGTAGACTCTTCGTCAGCATATCTGCAGGGTTATCATCTGTATGAACCTTGACAAGCTCTATGCGCTTGTCCTCAAGTACCTCCCTGATGAAATGGTACCTGACCTCAATATGTTTGGTCTTTGCATGAAAGACTAGATTCCGTGCTAGCTGAATAGCACTCATGGAATCACTATGCAATGTCGGTACACCTGTATGAATCCCCAAATCTCCCACTAGCCGATCAAGCCATATAGCCTCCTTGCAACCCTCTGTGGCTGCAACATACTCAGCCTCTGTGGTAGACAAAGCCACACACTTCTGTGCATGAGACATCCACGACACTGCACCACCTGCAAAGGTGAACACATAACCAGAAGTGGATCTCCTACTATCCACATGCCCTGCATAGTCTGAATCTGTGTACCCAAGTACACGCATGTCTCCTTTACCAAAGCAAATGCACATCTCCTTGGTACCCTTCATGTACCTCATGATGCACTTAACTGCCTCCCAATGCCTCTTTCCTGGATTAGCCATATACCGGCTAACAACTCCCACTGCAAATGCAATGTCTGGTCTAGTAGCTATCATAGCATACATAAGACTCCCAACTGCTGATGCATAAGGAACCTTGGCCATCATGGCCCTCTCCTCATCTGATTTGGGACTATCTGTATGACTCAGTTTCACATATGGAGGAAATGGAGTACTCACTGCCTTCCCCCCCTCCATATTGAAACGCTGCAATACTTTTGTAACATACTCTTTTTGTGAAAGCCAAAGGAGTTTCCTACTCCGATCACGCGTGATGCGCATACCAAGAATATGACCTGCAAGTCCCAAATCCTTCATATCAAAGGCCTCATGCAACTTGGCCTTTAATGCATCTAGCTCATAAGTATTCTTGCTAGCCAATAGCATATCATCCACATATAGTGCCAGGATTATCAGGCTACTATCCTTAGCCCTTTTAGTGTAGAGGCAGTGATCAATTTCACTCCTTCTAAAACCCTGGGACCGAATGAAAGCATCAAACTTCTGATACCATTCTCTAGGTGCTTGCTTAAGACCATAGAGACTCTTTTTCAGCTTGCAAACTAAATGCTCTTTGCCCTTTTCTTCAAAGCCTTCCGGCTGCACCATGTAAATGTCCTCATGCAAATCCCCATGCAAGAAAGCTGTCTTGACATCCATTTGCATAAGCTCCATATCCTCTACTGCCACTAGCCCAAGCATGCATCTAAGTGTGGTCATCTTCACAACCGGAGAGAATATCTCATCAAAGTCCACACCCTTCTCTTGCTTGAACCCTTTAGCAACCAAACGAGCCTTGTATCTAGGCACATCATCACCTGTGACCTTCATTTTGTAGACCCATTTACATGGCAATGCTTTCTTTCCATGTGGCAAAGAAACCAAGTCCCAAGTCTTATTCTTCATAAGTGAACTCATCTCTGATTGCATAGCATACTCCCACTTGCGTTGATCCTCACGCATCATAGCCTCTCTGTAGCAAGAAGGCTCCCCGCAATCAATAAGCATCACATAGTCTACCCCTGGAACAAACCTATCAGGCGGTCTAGACACTCTAGATGATCTTCTCAAGGGCATTTCAGCTTGCTGTCCCACTTGCATATCAGCCACATTTGGCTCATCATTTCCACCAATAGATGATCCATCATCTACCCTTGATTGTATACCTATGGGAGTACTTGGTTGTACCATTTCTTGCACATTTGGTGCATGGACAGCTTGCTGCCTATCAACATATGCAGGTGGATTCACATCCTGGAAAGTGATTCTCCTCATTTCCACATCCCTCATGGGTGCCTTATGCATCTTCCTCTCATTGAAGACCACATCATGGCTGCGTATGATCTTCTTTGCTTCTGGATCCCAGAGACGATAGCCCATCTCTCCACTTTCACCATAACCTAGAAAGATGCATTTCCTAGACTTAGGATCTAGCTTCTTTCGAAGCTCTTTTGGCACATGTGCATATGCCTCACACCCAAATATACGCAAATGAGAGTAAGAGGGCTTCTTGCCACTCCATGCCTCTTCAGGAATACCACCATCCAAACTCTTACTAGGTGATCTATTGATCACATGCACTGCAGTCTTCATTGCCTCAGCCCAAAAACCACCAGAAAGACTTGCATTGGAAAGCATGCATTGCAACCTTTCTTGAATGGTACGATTCATCTTTTCTGCAACTGGATTTTGCTCTGGAGTACGAGGGGATGTGAGCTCCCTCTTAATCCCACGTGTATCACAGAAATGCTGAAAGTCATGAGAGAGATACTCTCCACCATTGTCAGTCCGTAGGCATTTAAGCGTTCTAGCTGACTGATTCTCAACCAAGGCCAGCCATTTCTGAAATACCTGGAACACATCACTCTTCCGAGCTATAGCATAAGCCCACACTTTCCTAGTTGCATCATCAATGAATGTCACATAGTATTCAGCCCTGCCTAATGACCGTGTAGGCATGGGACCACATACGTCTGAATGCACCAAATCAAGCATTTCAAACTCTTTCTTTCCCCTTCTTTTATGGGCTGATTTAGTCTGCTTCCCATAGAGACAGTGCTCACAAAATTCAAAATCAGAGAAACTCAAATGCGGTACATAACCCAAATGGCATAAGAGTTTCATTCCATTCTGGCTCATGTGCCCCAACCTGCAATGCCACAAAGAAGTGCTTGGCTGCTCGGTTATTGCAACAACATGATCAAATACCCCTGATACATGTAAGGGATACAAAGTCCCACACTTGGCACCCCTGGCCAAAAGCATAGAGCCCTTCTGAATTTTCCAACTCTGAAAGCCAAAAGTGGTGTGAAAACCAGCATCATCTAGCTGACCCACTGAAATAAGACTCTTGGTCAGCTTAGGCACATGTCTCACATGTTTCAAAACAAATGCAGACCCATTTGCAAAAGAAAACTTTATGTCACCTGCTCCCACTATGTCACATGCATAGTCATTTCCAAGATGCACACAACCTATCTTTCCACTATCATAAGTGGAGAACCATTCCCTATGGGGAGTAACATGGAATGAAGCTCCAGAATCCAAAATCCAATCCTGGGAATATGCATCATCTGAAGTGGTAAGCAACTCTGCAGATAAACTAGACATGAAGAGAACATCATTGTCACTATCACGTGTGACTGCATTGACCTCCTCGATCTTCACTTTTCCTTTGTCCTCCCTTGGACTCTCTTCCTTTTGATTTGCACCCCAATTTGCATTCTTTTTCTTATCCTTTTGCTCTCTTTTCAGCTTGTAGCAATCCTTTTTCATATGGCCCTTCTTGCCACAATGGTAACACTCAATGTTCCGTGCCCTGGATTTGCTACGAGACTTCCCTCTTTCTTGGGACTTCCCCCTGAACTGTGATCTGCCCCTTTGCACATTTAAGGTTGCATCCTGCTTGTTGCCATCCATAGACTTCCGTCTAATCTCCTCGGCCAACAAGCTACCCACAACATCATCAAATTTCAGTACTCCAGCAGGTGCAGAGTTACTGACAGCTGTACGGAAGGTATCCCATGAGGATGGCAATGAACATAAGAGAAATATTGCCTTAGTCTCCGCATCAAAATTCATTTTCTGAGCCTGAAGCTGGCTGAAAATAATATTGAATTCATTCAAATGAGAAGCAATGGAGACCCCTTCCTTCATCTGCAGCTCAAACAACCTCTTCATGAGGTAAACTTTATTAGAGGCAGTTTCCTTTTCATAAGTGGCACATAGTTTCTTCCACAAATCTTCCGTAGTCTGCTCATTTACTACTGTGAAATAAACTGACTCTGCAAGATGAAGTCTAATAGTAGACTTTGCTAATGCATCCAACTCATTCCAATCATCCTCAGACATATTTGCAGGCTTAGCTTCAATCCCTGCCAAGGGTTTAATCTGCTTCTTTTGAATAAGCACATCCCTTATCTGTTCTTTCCACAAAGAAAAGTTTGTCCCATCAAACTTTTTAATGCTGAAAAACTCCTTTTCAGGCATGGAAGAGGATGCCATGATGCAAATAAAGCAAAATCCCAAATGCTAGTGCCTGCAAGAGAGAATCACACCAAATACCAGGTGCACCCAAATGTGTATGCCACAATAGAGTGAAATATCACCAAAACTCAAAACTCAAAGCATCAAAAGATGCATCTGACTCATGTGCATATACTATGCATCCATATGAGCAAATCTGGCCCAAAAGAAAATGCCAATAAGTGCCAAATGACTCGAGCATAAACACTGTCCATTGGCATATGCATCAATAATGTCTCATCCAAGAGAGCATAGCACTATCAGTGCATCACCTGCAATGTGTCAAAGCTGTCCCTCAGCTTAAAATAGCATCCATGTGCAAAGCGTCCATAAAAAATAGCATCCCACAAGGCAATTTGGGCCTATCAGCGCATCCAACAAGGACCGCAATGCATCCAAATGGCCTATAAATCACTCAGGGGGGTCACTATGTACAAACTCTCTATATCACGTGCGTTCAAGGCCTATATTTAAAATCCCTTATCTGTAAAATTTGTCATTAATAAAATGTACCCCTTTTCTATACAAATCTGTAATTTTTTTCCAAAACTATTTAAAATAGTCCCTTAAGTATATTTATTTCTGTAAATTTTAGAAAAAGAAAATATCCTTTTATTGAACTCACGTGATAGAGTTACATATGATGAGTGACCCCCCTGAGATAAATCATCCACTGCAACCCAATGCATACCACAAATGAGCGCACACTGCTCAAACTGCAACCAGAGTGATCTGCATAAGGTATGCTCAAGAAATCATAGTCCCACGGTAATGAGCGCTACTGAAAATAGAACCTGAGATGCTTCAAAACATGGGCGCCATTGCATAATCGGACTCAGCAAGAAAATCTGCAAATATCTCTCTTCTGCCAGAACTCCAAAATCCCAACCGATGAGTGAGAAATGGGAGTCAACACTTATCCACTGCCATGTGGCATAAATCTAAGGTTTCAAAACCTTAGTATGAAAAATGCATAACAGAGAGACGAAATCGAATACACAGAGATTTATAACTCTGAAAATCCTCCACCGAATCACACAAGAACTGATAGGTAGGGGTTTTTGGGCATCCGGAACACAATGGGACAGACGGTTGTGGAAACCGTGGCCTCAATCACTGGGTCCAACACACGGACTGAAAAACGTTTTTGGAAACAGAGCTATCTGTAAACTCCACCGGAGTGCGAATGATGAGCAACATAGAAGTTTTAGGACCTCCTGAGTCCACCGGAACTGACAGATCTGCAAATGGTTGCTCCAAACTTGAGTTCCAACACCCGAGCAAAAAACGCAGGAACTGACACAGTGAGTCAGAAATCCACTGAAATGATCTCAGATTCAAGAATGAAGGTGTTTCCAAGCTCCTGAAGTAATGTGGACACCAAAAGCAAGCAATAGTTGCCTCCGCAAGTCAATACGGAGTCTCTGTCATCGAACGGAACAGGGAAAAGCTCAAAAAACGACTTTTTCTTTGAAAGCTCTTAACAGGCTCTCAAAACCACTTCGCAAAGCCAAAGTGACTTTTCCAAAGGTTCCTCTAAGGTCTCTGCACACTCGGATGCAAGTAAAGTCACCCACAAAGCTTTCCACAGAGCTTCTCCTTCCTCCCACAGAGCTGCTGAGCTTCCAAGCATTCACGCACGCTCTGCTAGATCACCCGGGCTCTGATACCAGTTGAGAGTGCTCTCAACGGAAGCAAGAATGGAAGAAGGAGAGAGAGAGACAGAGAGCCACACAAGTTTTGGTGGGTGCAGAACCACCCTAATCTTCTTTTTCATTCATTTATATATGTGTTTGAGTATTGTACATAACCGAGGTTAAGGCACAGTGACCTTTAACCCCCACACCAGGTGCACCCAAATGTGTATGCCACAATAGAGTGAAATATCACCAAAACTCATGTCTCAAAGCATCTGACTCATGTGCATATACTATGCATCCATATGAGCAAATCTAGCCCAAAAGAAAATGCCAACTGCAATGGCAATCCAAAATGCCAATAAGTGCCAAATGACTCAAGCATAAACACCATCCATTGGCATATGCATTAATAATATTTCATCCAAGAGAGCATAACACTATCAGTGCATCACGTGCAATGTGTCAAAGCTGTCCCTCAACATAAAATAGCATCCATGTGCAAAGTGTCCATAAAAATAGCATCCCACAAGGCAATTTGGGCCTATCAGCGCATCCAATAAGGACCGCAATGCATCCAAATGGCCTATAAATCATCCACCACAACCCAATGCACACCATGAATGAGTACATACTGCTCAAACTGCAACCAGAGTGATCTGCATAAGGTATGCATCCATTGCCATGTGGCATAAATCTAAGGTTTCAAAACCTTAGAATGAAAAATGCATAAGAGAGAGATGAAATCGAATACACAGAGATCTATAACTCTGAAAATCCTCCACCGAATCACGTAAGAACTGATAGGTAGGGGTTTTTGGGCGTCCGAAACGCAATGGGACAGACGGTTTTGGAAACCGTGGTCTCAACCAACACACAGAGTGAAAAACGTTTCTGGAAACAGAGCTGTTTGTAAACTCCACCAGAGTGCGAATGATGAGCAACATAGAAGTTTTAGGACCTCCTGAGTCCACCGGAATTGACAGATCTGCAAATGGTTGCTCTAAACTTGAGTTCTAATACCCAGATAGAAAAACGCAGAAACTGACACAGTGAGTCGAAAATCCAATGGAATGATCCCAGATTCAAGAATGAATGTGTTTCCAAGCTCTTGAAGTGATGTGGACACCAAAAGCAAGCAATAGCTGCCTCTATAAGTCAATACGGAGTCTCTATCATCGAACAGAATTGGGAAAAGCTCAAAAAACGACTTTTTCTTTGAAAACACCTAACAGGCTCTCAAAACCACTTCGAAAAACTAAAGTGACTTTTCCAAAGGTTCCTCCAAGGTCTCCACACACTCAGATGCAAGTAAAGTCACCCACAAAGCTTCCCACAAAGCTTCTCCTTCCTCCCACAGAGCTGTTGAGCTTCTAAGCATTCATGCACGCTCAACTAGATCACCCAAGCTCTGATACCAGTTGAGAGTGGTCTCAACGGAAGCAAGAACGGAAGAGGGATAGAGAGAGAAACAGAGAGCCACACAAGTTTTGGTGGTTGCAAAACCACCCTAATCTTCTTTTTCATTCATTTATATATGTGTTTGAGTATTGTACATAACCGGGGTAAAGGCACAGTGACCTTTAACCCCCGCAAAGGAAGGAGGGAGGGGGAGGGCAAGAGGAGTAGGCATGGAGGAGGGAGGGAGGGAGGGGGAGGAGGGAGGGAGGGGGAGGAGGGAGTGAGGAGGGGGAGGGGGAGGGGAGGAGAGGGAGGGAGGAGGAGGAGGGAGGGGGAGGAGGGAGTGAGGAGAGGGAGTGAGGGAGGGGGAGGGAGGAGGGGGAGGGAGGGAGGGAGGAGAGAGGAGGGAGGGAATTCAAAATTCAAATATTGAATTTTGAATTTTTTGGTTCCCACCTAGGAGTAAGAGTTGTGTAAGAGGCATAAGAGGTGGGGTCACTTTTGGGCTTAACCCACCTAGGTGAGGGGGGGTCAGGACTTTTTGGGACTATTAGCTGGAAAAGAAATCAGGACCAGAGGCTAGAGGCTAAGCATGGCGGCGCGCGAGGGCCATAGAGGAAAGGAGAACGTGAGGGCAAAACGTTATCATGGGAGGGGAAAAGGAATTAGAAGGGGAGGGAATGAAGAGGGAGACTATGATACAAGGGGAAAGGGATAGGGGGAAGAGAAGTGTGTACATGATGGGAGGAGGAATGTAAAGATGGAGACATCAAGGGAAGAGGACCATGCTTTATTTTGAAAGGAAGGGAAGGGAGAAATCAAAGTACTAGCAAGGTGGCTTTACAAGAATGAGCGTGTGTCATCAAGGAATAGCCCCCTCCTTTTATAGCCAAGAGAGAGGGTCTCTCCCAATAAATGCATCCTCCCATATGCATGTGTGTGTGGAAGAGTCTCCCATGTGGGCTAGGTGGTTACGCACTCTCAATTGTGTGTGATAACACTTGGCCACATTTTTCCACATATATCAACTCCCATAATCCGTCTATGATACTCCCTTGGTCTCTTCCCAATTTTATAATACGTTCAAACATCTAGGAGGACAAGTGGAGGGTTGGCACAAAAAATCTTGCTACCTTATCCTACTTTCCCCATTATTTAACTTGCATCCTTGGACTATCTATACCTCCCCCACATGGGCCTATCCTATATGGAGGGAATAACCCAAATAATATCCCTCTCCACCTATTTTATATTACTTCTTCCATGGAGTTTGAGCCATATCTCACTAAATGCAACCTAGGTGGAGGGGTGGCAAATAGAGGAGCCATGCCACCTTACATTTTATAATATTACTACCATGGATCACACCTTATGGGTCCTCTTACATGAAAGGGTGGCACATGGTCATGCCGTGCCACCTCAACCCTAGGCCCTATGCACACCATTTTTTATTTTACTATTGCCACACATACAAACACACACACATATTAATGCCTTTTTCCTTAGACAAATTTATCCATAACAGTTCCCCCCCTGGCAGGGAATGCATAGCATTTGCATGCCTGCATCCATCACGCACACAGAAGGGCTTGAGATAACGCTTGTTGATCACCTTCCTGCCATATGGCTCATGCAGCTCTTGAACTTGTACAGACCCATTGCTATGTTCCTTGATGATTTTGTATGGACCGGTCCACAGTGGCAAAAACTTCTTATCCATTTGGTGGTCCAATCTGTTATCAAAGCATAGCACAACATCCCCCTTAACAAAGTGTCTTTCCAATCCCTTACAAATCTTAGCATCTAAGCAGGCCTTTTGTCGATTCTTTTGAATCTCTGTTTGATGTAGGGCAAGGCATCGGGTTTCATCTAGCTTCTCAAGTTGCACCAACCGAGCCTCTACATGTCCATCTTCTATCATCCTCTATTCTTGTGCCAATCTCAAAGCTGGAATCTCTATCTCTAGTGGTAAAACGGCCTCAGTATCATATACCAACTCATAAGGAGTGTGACCTGTAGATGTTTTATGGGTGATGTTGTAAGCCCATATGGCTTCTATGACCTTCTGATCCCACTGGCTCCTGTTCCCTATGGCCATTTTTTCCAATGGTTTTACAAAGGAGGCCATTGGTCCACTCCATTTGACCCATGGATGCTAGATAATAGATGATAGAAGTGTGATGATCAATACCCATGCGATCCATGAGTAACTCCACTGCTTCATTTAAGAATGGACTCCCATGGTCGGAGACTATTTCCATGGGTGTCCCAAACCTTGTGCAGATACGTTCAAATATAAAATTCGAAATTGCCTTACCATTTGCAGCGGGAAGGGCGATAGCTTTAGCCCACTTAGTGACATACTGAGTGGATACCAAAAGATACTTCTTTTTGCGGCAGTCATGGGCAAGGGCCCGACAAAATCTATTCCCCACTTCTGAAACGGATGGATGGACATCACTGGGTGATGTTGCCCAGGACGCAAATCATTCCTACCAAAGAATTGGCATGGTTCACAGGTTTTGAAATATAAGGTGACATCCTTGAACAAGGTCGGCCAATAGTATCCAGCATGTAAAATTTTCTTAGTTATATAGTCACTGGCATAGTGGCCTCCACAAAATCCGTCATGATAATGCTTCAATACCTTATGTACTTCATCTGCATCAATGGCCTGTCTTAGTATCCCTTGACGGTACAACACCCCATCAAAGAGGGTGTAGTGACTACTATCTCTGCGGATCTTCTTTCTCTCATAGCTAGTACTTTCTAGAGGAAAGGAGAAAGCAGTCAAAAACCTATATATACTGCCATACCATGGATCCCCCACTTTTATGGTTGCTACAAGGGTTACATCGAGGCACTCCTCTAAATCAATCAAAGCATTCTTCAAGTTGGAACAACCCCCTTTTACAATTTTGAAAGAAAAATCATATTCTTGTAGAACTGCCAACCATTTGGCCAACCAGCCCATGGGATTTAGTGATTGAAGAACCTGCTTGCAAGACCATTGCTAGAGATTATAATGAAGGACTTTCTAGCCACATAATGCTTAAATTTCTCAATGCAAAAAACCAAAGACAAGGCATGCTTGTCAGCCTCTGAGTAGCATCGTTTGGTGTCGAGCAATTGTCAAGAAGCAAATCGAACGGGATACATGAACCGATCCTCCCCTTGCTAGAGAAGAATACCTGCCAGAGTGTGCTCACCAAACCTAGGATTGATATAGAAAGTCTTTGACCAATCTGGATTGCGTAGAATGGATTCTAAAGCCAGAGCATTCTTGATTTGTGCAAACCCATGATCACAATCCTCATCCCAAGAGAAATCAACCCCATCTTTTAATAGTATAGTCATGGGTCATGTCAAAGCAACATATTGATCAATGAAGTGGCAATAGTATCTTGCTAGATTGACAAATGAGCATACCTGTCATTTGGTTGTTGGCAGGGAGAGCTTGAGGATGGCTTCTACCTTCTCGAGGTCAGGCTTGACACCCTCGGATGAGATTATATATCCCAGTAACCTCTCTTGAGTGGCTCCAATGGTGGATTTCTCTAGATTGAGACTGCCATTCGCATCATTGACCCTTTGGAAGGCCAACCTAACCTTCATGATGTGCTCCTTACATGACGAGAATATACAAAAATCATCTAAAAACACTTCCAAGAAATCCCCCAAATAAGGAGCAAACACCATCTGCATAAATCTTTGAAAGGTAGCAGGAGCATTAGTGAGGCCAAATGGCATTACTTTGAATGCAAATGTCCCCCAGGGTGTGGCAAATGTGGTTTTAAGCACATCTTCTTCGGCAATTCTGATTTGATAAAACCTAGAGTAACCATCACAGAAAGTATACATCTCATGACCACTTACCTTCTCAAGAATGAGGTCTTGAAAGGGAAGAGGATGATGGTCCCTCTTGGTGGATGCATTGAGTTTTTTATAGTCGATGCAGACCCGCAACTTCTTGGTTTTCTTTGGGGTGACTACCACTGGCAAAACCCATTCAGTATTGTGAACCAGAACAATAAACCCACCTTCTACAAGCTTCTGCAACTCCAAGCACAAAGCATCGGTCTATAGGGGCCCTAATCTCTGATACTTTTGAGCCATAGGCTTCGCATCAGGCTTCAACTCTATCTTGTACTCTATGGCAGTCACATGGCAAAGGTGGTGGTAGCTAGTTGCAAAGGGGTCAGGGAAATCTTTGAACATTTCTAGGAACTCGTCTTTCTGACTTGGAGTGAGGTTTGGGGAAAGCATAGATTCAAGCTGTTGAGGACTAGCTGTTACCTTTTCTACAGATGGCGGGGTCGGAGACACCCCCATCATGTAAACTTCCTCCTCTGAGAACTCCTCCCCCCCGTCTAATTCTTCCATTGATTCAGACACCGAGGATGAGAGAGTATCACTATCTTGTACCTAGTTGCACCGGGATCTTCTCCTTAGAAGCACCAAAAGACATGTGTCATGTCTTCCAATAGCTGATTGCATCACTCTTTCTCAACCATGGTCTCCCAAGTATGGCTAGGTAACTCCTACCTATATCTCCAATGTCCACTACATAGAAATTGACGGTGGTGGTCAACCCATTGACAGTGATGGGCGAATCCTCAATGAATCCCAGGGTGGTGAGTCGTCGACCATCTGCTACCTTGATTCGAGTGGAGGAATTCGGGTTACCATGATATTACATGCAGCTCCCCCATCAACATAGCCATTTTTGACACGGCAATTATCTATGATGACATCGACTGTATGTGGGTGCCGATCAATTTCTTCAGAGATAGAAGATACCTCTCTTACCTTTCCCTTTTTCTTGTTCCTCCTTATTGAGAGCCCTTGCTACAGCTCATGTCTCACCTTAGAGCTTAATGCTATTAGTTGAGGGAGCGTGATGCTCAAAGAATGATGAGCAAGGTCCTGAACGACTGAATAGTCTTCTTGCCCCAAGCCGATGGGAAAATCTGAGGGCAACCACTTACTCCTGTGAGATCTTTTAGTCTTCTCTATTGATGGGTCTGCCATCTCAGCATCTGAGGGCTCTGAGAAGGACACCTTCTTCTTGGGGTGGCCTGGTCCATGGTTTGGAGAGGGGTCCGAGGTGGTACGACTTCTTTTCCCGAGGTCAAGGATCTCTACATCAGAATCCTCAGTGCCAGATTCACTTAGAAGATTCACCCTATTGGGACATTCCGTGTGATAATGACCTTTCTGGTGGCACTCGTAGCATACAACATTAGCTCGGTCTCTTGGAGGGCGATTGGCTTGATTTCTGATGCCCACCATCTCAAGCCGAAGATCATTCAGGGCCTTGGCTAGGTCATTGACTCTGGGTTCTTTTGCAAGAGGGGCCTCTTTAGCTGGAGGGGCTGAGGGAGTAGAAAGGAGGGGGGCTCATGGGCGAGGCTGGGGAAATCTTCGAGGTGGAGGGTGAGAATATACACCTTGTTGAGGGTAAGCATCTAAGGGAGGACCATACATTTGAGGTGGAGGTAGTAAATACATCCTTGATGAGGGGTGGGGGTATGCCCCTGAGTTCGACCCCCCAGGTTGTTGTTGCAAGAATTGAGGGGGTTGTGGAGGGACAATCGTCTTCTTTGAAGCGGGATCAGACTGAACTTTATCAAACTTTTGAGTAATCTCATTTGCTAGCACCATAGTTTCTGGATTCTCCCATTTAAAGCTTGAGGCGGAATTCATCACTTGCTCTTGCTACAAGGTAGTCCAGCACATGCTGAGTCATTCCAGCTCAAAATCTGGCATTGTCCTCTTGTGTGGCAATTAAACAGTCCAGGAGCATGGCTGCTCGATCCACATATCAACGTGCTGTCTCACCTTCTGACTGCTTCAAGTTTGCCATCTGCAAGTACACATTCTCTGGCTCCTCTTCTTTGTCAAAATACTCAATCATCGCTACTGTCAACCGTGGCTAGCTTTGGCGAATGTCTTTGGCATGCTTCTCATACCACACTTGAGCCAAACCCTCTAGAAATGTGGGAAGAACCAACAGCCATCTGTCTTCAGTAAGAAAGTTGAGAGAAACACAATGGTGCTTGAAGGCCACAAGATACTCATTTGGATTTTCTTCAACCCATCCACAAAACACAGGAATGTCAGCCATGCTTGGAAAATGGAAAAGAGAGAGACAAAATGAGGATTATCTATGGGCAAACAATGGAAAGAGGTAGCTTGAACTAAAAATCAGGTGAAGATACATCCACAAAGCACACATAGGAAGGGTAGGGTGTGACTGGTGTATTGTGAAATACTACACAGGAAGAATTTTCAGCATAAAATAGCTCATAGACAATCTTTAAAGGACCAACCCTGATGATATCGTAGCCATCTTTACAAGCAAGGGTTAGAGATGCGGCACTGCATGAGGTTGTTCATCAAGGCAAACAAGAATGCCATGACAAATGTCAACAGTTGGAGAGCTTGCACATCACCTTCAGCTTCTTCCAGTTCTTATAGTCGCCATGCTATTTCTTCAAGGAGTGTGCGGTTTGGCATCCTTCTTTTGAACAATGTCCTTGAGGACCTTTTTGATGATCTTTTGAAGTTGGTAAACTCATATCAAGTATGCCCAACACTTAGTTTCATGATGACCACAACCTTTACATTCCTTACAAATGATCACCCTCCTTTGTGGCTTGCAGCTTTAGTGGGGTGGTGCTTCCACTCGCATCATGCATGATTGAAGTACAAGCTTCTCATGCCAAGAAATCAGCAACTATATTTTAAGCTCGAGGGATATGCTGAATTTTTACCTCTTCAAATTGTTGGCACAGTTCTAATGCTTGTTGATGTCATGGAACCAAGCCTTTTCTCTGCACCTTCCACCTTCCACTAACTTGTTCACACACTAGTTGAGAATCTCCTTACACCTCAAGTTGCTTGATGCGATGCTCTTGTGCCTTTTGTAGCCCAAAAAAGAGTGCCGAGTACTCAGCATGGTTGCATGTACTCGCAGGTGCAGACTTGCTATAACAATACTCCTCACCACCTGGTGAAGTGAGCTTCACACCCACGCCAGTAGCCTTGGTCAAAGGTTTGTAAGCTCCATCAAATTGAAGGATCCAAGATGTCATCACACCAAGATTAAAATCCGGACATCCCAAGCTTCTCGGTAGTCCAAGATAGGTAGAAGGAGAGGGTGGGGAGAATTCAGCACCAAATAAACTAGCAATCCTTTGTTGATAGTTTATCTTTAGACCAAAAAGAATTACAACTTGAAGCTCAAAATGAGGCACAAAGGGTTGGTTAGGTACAAATGGATTTCTTGGTTGAAACATTACCAACCATAGCCAGGGCCTAGAAATCTTTGTAGTGAGATTGAGAATAAACCAATAAAGACGAGCTTATCCACAGGAATTAATAAGCAGATGTGCCAAATCTCCCCCCAAGCTTGGGGAGCATCCCACCCTTCAAAGAAGGATACCCTTTTAATTACCTCTGAAGCAGCAAGTAGCTCGATCATTGTACAATGAGTAGAATTGAAGTCAAAGTTCTCCCAGTGTATCAGTAGTTCTTCACCTTGAATCATCCATGGTATATCATCCCACTCGTCGTCTCCTTGAGCAATGCACTATACAATCAGTTGTTGCAGATCAACATGAAGATCAAGAAAGAGATGTCGCCCATTGGTAGCCGTAAGGCGCAGAGGACCAAGCACCAAATCCTTGAACTTGTTGAGAAGTGACATAAATATCTGCCCTCTTCGTGTGGTGTGCATCCGTGAAGTGAACTTGAAAAAGTTCAGAATCTGTGATCTAGTAGGAGATATGAGTAGAGCACGTGAAGTGAAGTACTTTTGCTTTTTACAGCATGTGAAATCTCCCTACAATTAGAGAGTTACAGTTTCTCAGATTTCAATATATAAGCAAGAATCATTACATTTTCATCACTTCTTATTTGCTGGCCCAATGGTAAGTCTCCCTTTTGTGAAGGGGGAGGTCTTGGGTTCAAATCCCACTCTTTAATAAAAAGAGAGGAGAGGAGAGGAGAAGGAGAAGAGAAAGAGAAGGAGGAGAAGAAGAAGAGAGAGGGGGCGCGGGATCTGTTACAGTTTTCCAGAAACTCGAAAAAACTATCCGCGACCAGAAGGCGCATGAGCCCAGAAAAACATCGCAATCTGTCCGGATGCATGCAGGTGTGCATAGCGGAGGCGAATTCATGCACGGGAGCACAAATGTTGCAGTTCTGCAGCTACGATCAGTACGAGTAGAAGATTCGCTAGCCGCAATACACGTAGGAACCGCAAGTAGAAAGCACGCCGACAGAAAGCGCAGAAGCAGGGCGGTTTTATACCCGTAGAGACAGGAAAGGCACGTAGTTTGGAGCCGCAAAAGAAAAGAACTATGCACGAAAGAGTCTGCAGTGCTGCACCTAGTCGTAGGAGTAACAGATTTTATACCACTAGCCGTGAAGATTTCGATCCCAGCAGCCACACCATTTCTATTAGTGGGAAAAGAAATCAGGACCAAAGGCTGAGGCTAAGCATGGCGACGCTCAAGGGCCATAGAGGAAAGGAGAACATGAGGGCAAAATGTTATCATGGGAGGGGAAAAGGAATTAGAAGGGGAAAAGGAATTAGAAGGGGAAGGAATGAAGAGGGAGACTATGACACAAGGGGAAAGGGAGAGGGGGAAGAGAAGTGTGTACATGATGGGAGGAGGAATGTAAAGATGGAGACATTAAGGAAAGAGCACCATGCTTTATTTTGAAAGGAAGGGAAGGGAGAAATCAAAGTACTAGCTAGGTGGCTTTGCAAGAATGAGTGTGTGTCATCAAGGAATAGCCCCCTCCTTTTATAGCCAAGAGAGAGGGTCTCTCCCAATAAATGCATCCTCCCACATGCATGGTGTGTGTGGAAGAGTCTCCCATGTGGGCTAGGCATTTACGCACTCTCAATTGTGTGCGATAATGCTTGGCCACATTTTTCCACATATATCAACTCCCATATCCCAAGTCTTTGATACTCCCTTGGTCTCTTCCCAATTTTATAATACGTTCAAACATCTAGGAGGACAAGTGGAGGGTTGGCACAAGGAATCTTGCCACCTCAGCCTACTTTCCCCATTATTTAACTTGCATCCTTGGACTATCTATACCTCCCCCACATGGGCCTATCCTATATGGAGGGAATAACCCAATATAATATCCCTCTCCACCTATTTTATATTACTTCTCCCATTGACTTTGAGCCATATCTCACTAAATGCAGCCTAGGTGGAGGGGTGGCACATGGAGGAGCCATGCCACCTTACATTTTATAATATTACTACCATGGATCACACCTTATGGGTCCTCTTATGTGGAAGGGTGGCACATGGTCATGCCCTGCCACCTCAACCCTTGGCCCTATGCACACCATATTTTATTATACTATTGCCACACATACAAACACACACACATATTAATGCCTTTTTCCTTAGACAAATTTATCCATAACAGGACCTACCTTGGCCCTTTCATTAGGACTAATCCATTCCTTATGAGGCCCTTTTGAGACCCGAATTCTCCCCTAATGCAAGTCTCGTGGACTCAAGTTAACACTGTCTGAGGAAAGTGAGTCCTGTGGTTCTTTGGTTAACTATAGTTAATCCTCTTGGCGTGATTGTCCAATGTCAAATAGTTCTTGAATTTTACAAGGAGTTGTGGATCATCCAATGTAAACCAAAATTTCCTTGTAAATACAAGGGCATGTTGGTTTGATTTCTAAGATTTGATGTTGTGGAGATACATGCTATGCATGAGTATGTTGATTCAATTGAGAACCACTACAAATTTGCCTTGGATAATTGTTCACTATAGTAGATGAGGTAGGGGTTGATATGAAGAGTATTTGAATCTCACCCTTCATTTATCATTTGGGTCCAAAGGACTTGAATCCCATAGTACTGGGTAACTATTTGGTAGAGCAATTGGTTCAACATATGTGCACTTCATGGAGCCATGCTACATGTCATGAGGCACGATCAAGGCAACATAAAACTGCCTACAATTCTTGAGATCTTGCCAATGGTGGGCCATAGAAGAAGAGAGTTGGCGTAAGGGAGGCTCTTCATCTCCAATCCACAATTTACAACCATTAAGATATGATAGGTCATCTTTCTACATGCATGATCAAGTGTAAGGATATATTCATTATTCTCTTCTCACCCTGAAGCATATGAAGGCTGCACCAAGTTTTGAGGAGGGAATGTGGCATATGAGTGGTAAAGAACAAGCCGCTAATCACAAATATCATGTACATATAAGTTACTATAATTTGTTTTCTGGGATAAATTATGATAATTGACTCCAATGAGTATCCAAAGCCAAAATAATATTAAGAGTTCCTACTTGAAGTGCAATGAATTTGATTTCGAATTGCAGACAAAAACAAAGCTTTCCCTTACTTTTGTCAGCGCATTCTTAGCTCCAAATAATAGTTTGGTAATGGATTAATGGTGTGGTATCAGCCTCTATATTTGGTCTAATTATCTTAAGCTTCCCTGATACCACACCATTAATCCATTACCAAACTATTATTTCTTCCCCCTTTTTTTAAACAATGTATCCCCAATTTTTCTAAAATAATTAATTCTATTGTTTCATTGTTGTCATTATTTCACCTACCTCAATTTTTTTCTTTTCCCTTATTTTTTGTTTCCTTTTTCCCTTTTTATCCTTTATTATTGGCCTTTTTTCCTTTTCTATAAAATTTGTGCTTTTTTTCTTTTCCATATAATTCTTATAAATTTTCTAATTTTACTGTTTTTTTCTAATTTGTTACTTTTTCGTCCTTATCTCCAATTTTTTATTTCCTTTATTATTTTTTCTTAATTATTGGTTCTTTTCTTGTTTATTATCCCAAATTTCCTTAATATTTTCCCTATATTTGTTGATTATTTCTTTTCTTCTAAATGTCTTCTTTTCATTATTTTTTGGATCTACTTAAAAAATTTTCCCTACTTCCCTTTAATTTGATTCTCTACTCTTATTTGGCCAAATGTTTTCCTTTTGATTTTTCATCCTAACCCCCTGGCCCCCCTCTTTTTTCCTATTTTTCCCTTTTCTTGCTACTTTCCCTATATTTTTTTCTACTTCCTAATTTCCCCCCATATTCTTA
The DNA here is from genome assembly GCF_047967505.1 of Dipteris shenzhenensis. Lineage (NCBI taxonomy): Eukaryota > Viridiplantae > Streptophyta > Polypodiopsida > Gleicheniales > Dipteridaceae > Dipteris > Dipteris shenzhenensis. The sequence goes on from NC_141623.1 coordinate 7,590,966, forward strand.
ATTATTCCTAGCTCCACACTCTCCCTAACCTAACCTCACTACTATAACCCCCCCACTCCCCCCCCCTCAACTTTCAAACTTACCATTTTTTGTAAAACTAATAAATTATTATACCCCCCTCCTTGTGTTTTTTGCCGGCCCGTGGTTCTACAATCATGGACTTTATCTACACATTTCCTCAAAACCTTGACTCCCTAGCTCTCTATCTCCCCAACTGACTGACCCTCCTACCTATTTAGCAGACACTTCCCTTCTATTCTATGGTCTACCCACCTCTTCTACTAGTCTCTGCCCCTTGCGGCCCTGCCTGCGGCTATAGCCCTACTTGCGTGACTCTACCCATAGCCCTGCTTGCTTCTCATATAGTCTTTACTCTACGGCTTTGCCCTTTTACTCCGTATTTTGCTGGCCGCCTCCTTTGATCGTGCTATAGTATTGCCAACTGCCAACGGTTTTGCTTTGACCCCTATCGTGTGCATGCAGTCTAAGGCAACTCATCTGCATCTTATCGATTGCACCTGTATTTCCCCATAGTACACACTACCTCGTTTGCTACATACCACCCATGATCGTCTCGACTTGACTTCTTGAAGAACCTTATTCTCAGGTTCTTTGTTAATTAATCTTTTCATCAAACGTATGTACTTTACCTAGCCCCCCCCCCTCTCCCTCTCTAACAAAATAGATATATATCCCTTTATATTTTTATATGCATTTCTTTCTATATATAAATATCTTTTACCCTATGTTTTCCCTCCCTCTTTGTAGATCTCTCTATACCTCCCCCCCCCCCCCTCCTCTCTCTATGGATATATCTATATCTATTTTCCCCTTCTCTATATGTCTCTATAGACAAATAATCTTGACCCCCCCTCCCTAATAAATATTTACCCTTAATTCTCCCCTCATCTCTATCGACCTCTTTTCCTCCTCTTTCCTTGCTTCTCACAGTTTTAAATTTATACCGTAAATTTCTATCAACCCTTCATCCTAACCCTAATTAAATCCTCTTCCTATCCTTATCTTAATTATTCGTGATTCTAGAACAAAACCCCCCCTACTTCCCCATTTTTTCCACCAACCTTTTTTCCTCTTACTAATCCTAATATTTCGTTTCCTCTTTTTATTTTTTCTAGTTCTACCACTTAATTTTCCTCCTCTCATAATTTAAGTAAAGATGTATTTTTTCTATCCCCACCCTCCATTTATTGGGTACACATTCCCTTCTCCTTTGTATGAAACTCAAGATTATTTCACTTCATTCCACAGTTTACAAAACATATCTTGTTGCACTTTGTATACTACATCGAATGGTTTAAGTTCTTGGTAAAGCTTCTAATTTCTTGTGACTCCAATAACAAGGAAGGGGTGTTTATGACACCTATATTCCCAACCTAAGCTAAGCTGGTTCTTACCATGTTTTCTTGTTGGATGGTGGCAGATAGGCATACTCCCCTCTTCAATAAAAGTGATGCTTGCTAGGACTTATCCAAGCTCAACTTTCCACAAAGCCATTTCTACAAAAGAGCCCACTGCTAGTTTCCTTTATAAACAAGGATTCATTGACTTGTAAAAAATTTTTTGTTAATGCAATTTGTGCTATTTCATCGTCTAGCTTCGCGCTTTTGTCTTTTCACTATGCAAAGGGGTGTTGTAAAGTCTTCCACACATGCGCGCATGCACACACACACACACACACACACACACACACACACACACACACACACACACACACACCCTTTAATCTCCCCCCCCCCCCCCCCCCACACACACATAGACACACTTCCATTTCTCACACTTTCACTATGGTGTTACCCACAACCCCCACGTCCCCTGAAACACATTTAAATCAATTTTTATAGATGATTGGGTACCTTGATATTTTTTAGTATGGTGATCCCCCCTTTTTTTGGCTACCTACACCAAATTATTTTGGTTAAGCTCCCTTCCTTGTGAAACTTCTTAACCTAGTATCTAAATCCCCATGATGTAATGCTCCATGATGAAGTGAATTATTAATACTCTCTTTATACTCTATGGTAAGATAGAAAAATAAATTGCTTCATTTTTTTGACCCTTGAGCAACATCATTGGAGGATACTATGCTATGGTACACTTGTATACACACACACACACACATTTATAAATCTATATATTTATAAATATAGATGTAGTTATATCATACTCCTTTATGCTCCTTAATCTACCATATAGTCATGCAATACTGGCACTACTACTACAAGCAAGGAGGAACATTGGAAGGGAGACGTGGGTTGCCAGTGGAGATAGAGAGGTATTTCCAATGAAGGTAAGGATACTGAGATGCCAAATCATGAGTAGGGAGAGCACGTATTGTAACAAGCAGATGGAGAAAGTAGATGACCTACAACATAGACATGTTGTAAGCTTTACAAGGGTCCTAGCAAGAAGTACGGTGAATTGGGAGTGGTATAGGAGCAAAGTGAGGTGTGGGAGTTATAAGTAGCTCAAGGAGATAATGGCATAGAACAAGGTTAGCGGATCTTTTAGAGGGTTTAGTCATTTAGGTTAATCAAAGGGTTAATTTTCTATACCATAATATGTCCAATTCAAAGTACTGGGTGTTTTTTTAGGGGTTTATTAGAGGTCATCACTTTCATGATAATAAGCCTCGAATCCTTCTCAGCTACCTTTCCCTTGGTTCACTCGATGGCATGAACTCCTGACTACAAGCACCTGCTGTTACTATCGTGTCGCCAACAACATGGATTCCTCTTCCATTGCCTTTGTCTGTCTTACGGGGCAGTTTGTTTATCAACCAACGCTTCCTGACTCCCTTCTCCACCTCAACTCCGCTCTCAACATTCCTCTATGGATTTTACATTTTATCTTTCATTTTACTGCTCCCTGACTTTTGGAGGAAACCCAAACTTGTTTCGTGGGTTCTCCTTGATCCTTGCTTTTACCTTTTCTCATGTGCCTTTCATCCATTTACACTTTGATAACATTTAATAATGTCATAGAGAACTTCGCATGGCCTCCTATATGCTATGGATCAAGCCACCTTTCATTTTCTTCTCAGTTCTGCTTTGAGGTTTTCTGGCAGCACCACCTTCGCCAAGTTGCACCATTATTGTTGCTCTATGAAGCTCCTGACCTCTTGCTACCTCTTGATCTTGCGCCTCATGCATAGCACCCTTTATCGTGTTCTCTTCTGCATCCTCTAATGCTTTATGACTAGTACTAATCTTGTTGCGGTTCTCCCTACTCTTCTTTGACTTACTAGTGGCCACTCTTTGGTTTGCCAACTGGGCTCTTATGTGGCCTCAAGTCTTGGTGTTTCTTTCCTTATTTAGATTTATGTTTAATACGTTCCCCCTCTTCTTCTTTTTTATATTGTAAGTTAACCCTGTATACTGATGGATATAAATGCTAGACCCACTCGTGGGTTGGACAAACTTCTCATCAATAGTATGAGGATGCTCTTTTTTCTATATATATATATATATATATGGTCATTTGCCATATACCCTCTATTGCTTTCTATATAGTATATATATATGTATATACTTTCATTTGCCTTGAACTTACATGGGTTTGTCTCTTTGTCCTTTTTCATATGTATATCGTAACATTTATATTTCTTTATTTGTACTCTTATTTACCTATTTTCTTTTCTTATTAACTCATTTATTCTATTCTAATTTACTACGATTTTTCCTTTCTTGGGCTTTTTGTTAATGCCTTTACTCTATGCTTAGGATGGTATAAGTATCTTCTAATCAACTTCTAATGGCCTTTTTTTCCATCCTAATTGAATGTTTTTTCCTAATTGTATATTGCCTTTTTATGAGTTTTTGATGGCCCTAATGATTTATTATCTAAGGGTCTATTTCCTCCCCCCCCCCCCCTAACTAATATTTGTATTCTTTATTGAAGAAACATAAGGATCCCTTAATTAACCTTATTGTCCCTTCCAAAAAGTTTTTTGTCCTTCAACCCTTGATTTTGTTTTGTAAAATTGGTCTACATGTGGTCATTTAAAGTTTATTCACTACTTAAATTTGTTAAAATGATATTCCTCAAAAAATTGTTTATCTTTCTTTCAATTGCATCATTCAATTATGTCTTCTTAAATACATTGAATTATAGAGCAGGAACCATGGGTTTTTTTCAATGTACTTTAAATACAACTATTTTTCTTTCACTTATTTGCACTAGACTCTTTAAACATGGGTTTTAATTATGCTGGTTCATTGCCATGGGTGAGGATTACCCCCCATTTGTCCTTGCATGCCTACTGCTGATTAGCCACCACAGGTGGGGATTGATTGTTTGAATTTTAAACATGAGGAGGAACTCTCCCCGTATAACTTGGATTATAGCAGCATCTCTTTTTCTCATGATCGTTCTTCCCACAAAATGCACTAGCAACTTTAGGCGAGGGTGGGGGTGTTTTTAGACTATGCAACTTGTCCTTGATCATTTGCTCCAACTTGGAGTGTTGTCTTGATAGCTTGTTTGATTTTATTCTTAGTCTTTGACTTTTCTTTACTTTTGAACTGCTTGTCCTTTTTCTTTTTCTTGGTGTGTTCTTCCTCTTCATTGTCTTCATCAGATGTTTCAGATTCTTCTTCCTCACTATCTCCTTCCTCTCCATCAGTATCTTTCTAACTTATAATGAAGCAAAATTCAAACGTGAATGATTGTGGAATAGACTAGAATTTGAAACTTAAGAGAACTTGTAATTTATTAAGGTATTAGACTATGGAGTCTTGCATAGATAAGAAAGTATTATACTATGGAATCTGTTGAGATATCGAGCTCCACTCGAGATATGCCAGGGTGACCGTTGTGTACTTATGTCACCGACTTGTTAGCTGGAGATGCGGTTGGTACACTGCCCACGAATAATAGCTGGATGTTTCTTTGTACTAGAGTTCTTTTGGCTTTCACAACTAAGAAGAGGAAAACTGTTTTCAGCCTCCACCTTTGTGTGTATTCCCCCATTGTGCATGTGAGAAAGCCGCAAGTGAGACTCCTTCCCTCTCTCCCACTATCTTCACATGGTATCAGAGCCTTGTTCGTGGTAAGGAGCTCAAGAAAGCAAGCCAAGTTCGTGATGTCTTGGTAAGAGGACCAGTGTTGCTTTCCTATTTCGAGTTTGGGAGCAAATCTCTGCAGGTAGCACAGCCAGAAGTGCAGGAGTGCACTGTTTCAGATTGAGACGCCCTTCGCGGTGTGGTGAGAGCGCAGTATTTTTTTGATTTGAGGCCGTGGCCCGTTTTGAAGGCGGAAGTTCTTCGCAGGCACTCGGAAAAAGGCCCTATTTTTTGCTGTGCGACCACTGCGTGGCTAGTCGTCGGTGGAAAGGTGCCGCAGAAATTGCATCGTATGCCTGTGTGCAGAGATATTGGGAGATGCAGATTCATGCCTATTGCCTGTTGATGCAAAATCGTCACTAGGAAGTGACTGTGTGGTGAAATACCACTCTCGTCGGTTTTGCAGATCTGCCCGTGTGAGGCAAAAGCTGTGTTTTTTGTAGTGACAGAACATTTTGCAGTGTTTTGTAATGGCATCTGATTCTCTTTCACAGATTGTCACTGAAAAGCTTGACAAGAACGACTTCCAGGCATGGAAGTTTAGAATGATGAATTTCTTAATGGGAAAAGGCTATTGGGAATTCATTACAGGAAATGAAGAAGAACCTGTTCTTCCTAATGTTCCCAGTCAACAGGAAATGCAGGCATTCAAAGGATGGCATGAGAGAGCTAGGAAAGTTATGTATTGGCTGTCTATCAGTATTTCGGACTCCATGATTGTGCATATTCAAGATGCAAATACGCCAAAGGAGGCATGGGATACTTTGGCAAAAATGTATAGCACAAATACGCAAGCCAGGAAAATGCAACTCAAACAGGAGTTGCACAATGTGCAGAGAGAAAATTTGAGCATAAATGACTACCACATGAAAGTGAAGAAAATTGTAGATGCACTTGCTTCCATTGGGTCGCCAGTGGATGATGATGATTTGGTTTCTGTGACCTTGAATGGTCTAGGAAAGGATTATGCACAGTTCCGGACATCCATTGCCGTCCGTGAAAACTTTCTTGATTTTGAGGAGTTGATTGCTCTTCTAATTTCTGAAGAGCAGAGAAATGGGGGTGCATCTTCTTCAGCAGGTACTTCAAAAGAAACTGTCTTCTACTCAAATGCTGGCAGAGGTAGAGGCAGAGGTAGAGGAGGCCGATCTGCAGGCCGTGGTAGAAATCAGAATATGCAACAAACGCAAGAAAACCAGTCCTATGCAGGAGGACATGGTAACTCTAGAGGCAGGGGGAGCCAAAGAGGCCGTGGTGGATGGCAGAGAAGCCAAAATGCAAACATCAATGTTGAATGCTACTATTGTGGCAAAATGGGTCATATGGCTAAAGACTGCTACAAAAAGCAGAATGACATTATGAGTGGAAAATTGCAGCAAGGCAATTATGCATCCTCTAGTAGACAGGGCGATGACAGAAATGAGCATTTGTTTATGGTGCAGCATATGACAAATTCTGTAACAAGTGCAGAAGAAAGCAATGATGTGTGGTATGTTGACTCGGGTGCGTCAAACCACATGACAGGTCACGCTGAATGGATGCAGGATGCAAGAAAAATGAAAAAACCAGGATTTGTGGAGACTGGTGATGATACTGCACATCCTATTGTGCAGATTGGCAAAATTCCTTTGTCTATGCAGGATGGGAAAAAGAAATACTTGTCTGATGTATTTCATGTCCCGAACATCACCAAGAACCTGGTTTCTATTGGTCAAATGGTTGAGCAGGGCTTGCAGGTTAGATTTAATCCTCATGGATGCTTTGTTGAGGATATGAAAAATAATGGTCGCTTGATAGCAAAAGGAAAGAAGAAGGGCAAGATGTTTACGTTGGATGCAGACATGCCTGAATTAAGTGTAGCAATGTTTGCACATGGGACCGGTGTAGTTGCAGATATTGATATCTGGCACAAACGCATTGGTCATGTTAATATACAGCGACTAAAATCAATGCAAGCCCAAAATATTATTGCAGGATTGCCTAAATTCAAGGTTGCAGAAATGCACAAGGTTTGTGAAGCCTGTCAATTTGGGAAACAGGCAAGGAAACCTTTTCCTAGGCATGTTCAAGAGAGTAAAAAGCCATTGGAATTAATCTACTCTGATGTGTGGACTACAAAAGCTGCATCTATTGGAGGCTGTCACTATTTTGTCACATTTATTGATGACTTCAGCAGAAAACTGTGGGTGTATTTTATGAAAAAGAAAAGTGAAGTGTTTGGGCACTTCAAAGCTTTCAAAGCTATGGTTGAAAAAGAAACAGGCCTGCAAATAAAATGCCTAAGGTCAGATGGAGGGGGAGAGTACCTGTCAAATGAGTTTGCAAGGTTCTTGCAGGAGCATGGTATAAAGCAGCAATATTCATGCAGTCATACCCCACAGCAAAATGGAATTGCAGAAAGAAAAAATAGGCATATTGGAGAGGTATCTTGGGCTATGCTAAATGAAAAAGATCTACCAGATTATTATTGGGCTGAAGCAGTTGCTTAGTTAGTATGCCACCTTAGTTAGTTGAGTTTGGTTTGAGACCCACATATAGGGTTCTTCTATTTCTTTGTACTAGAGTTCTTTTGGCTTTCACAACTAAGAAGAGGAAAACTATTTTCAGCCTCCACCTTTGTGTGTATTCCCCCATTGTGCATGTGAGAAAGCCGCAAGTGAGACTCCTTCCCTCTCTCCCACTATCTTCACAGAATCATGCATAAATAAGAAAGTATTAGACTATGGAGTCTTGCATAGATAAGAAAGTCACACCTTCACATCCCAAAAACTCTCCTTGAATTACATTGTGATTTTCTGCTATCATTCACACATAGTCATGAGTATTTCCGCTCATGAGATAGCACCATAGCCACCTCATCATTGAGAGCACAAGTTGATGTGTTTTGCCCATGGGGGGGGGGGTAGGAATATGTGTTGTGTGGCCCAAACCCCTTCACAAGGCATAAGGAAATATATGTGTGGCTAATAAGATCAATGTTAAATAGCCTTTTATGTCATGCAGGTGATTAAACTATTTTTGTGCCTCCATGTTCGTAGACCACTGTCCCACTAGGGCAACTCATGGTATTCATGCTTAAGTCCATCCGCTGAAGCCATGAGACATTCTGTGGACTTGTCATATCTACCATGTGCTTAAAATCCTAGAAGTCGGTGAGAGGAATGGTGGCTAACCTTCTACAGGATCTTCTTATTTGGGGTTTTGCCCCTATATTTAAGTTTTGGCTTTGTGTTATGGTTTCTATAGAGGAGTGCCAGATCCCCTTCCTTGAGGTCCTTATTCTTGAGGTTGTGGTCAAACCATTTCTTATGCCTTGCCTTCTCGACTCAAAGGCAATAGGCTACATGCAATATTGTCTCATCTAGCCATCCAAGATCAATTAAGAACTCTGCCAAAGCATTTTTGGTGACCCCTTCCTTGACCGTCACACAAAGGCTAGGCACTTCATACTCCATCAGCATAACTTCTTCCACCCCAAAGGCTAAGCTGAAGGGGGTGTAGTTTGTTGCCACTTTGTAAGACCTTCGGTAGGCCCACAATACTATGACAAGCTTGTGCTCCTAGTCGGTGTGACTAGCCTTGAGTGTATAAGTTATAATCGTGTAGCACATTTGTTTGAGCTCTCGGCTAGGCCATTTGCCTTAGGATAGTATGGCATCAACTTCCTTGTATGATCATGAATTATCTAGTTAGGATCGCTATGGTATCATTGAGGAAATGAGTTTCTTGATCGTTAACTAATTCCAAGGGCAATAATGACTTGTTCTATAAAAAATTAGCTGTGAACCGTGCATCAGCTTTTCTTATGTCTCGTCCCTCCACCCATTTGGGGAAATAATATGTGGCTAGGATAATGTGTCTGGCCCCTATTCCTTTAGCTACTAGGCTTATAGGACCAATAAAATCTATGCCCCATTTCTCCCTCATTTCTCAAAGGGCTAATTGGTTAATATTCACATTAGGGGCATCATATTCGATTTATGTGGGATTTTCACTCTTTCATAGGGATCGCATCGCTTGATATCTCCAAAGAGAGTTGGCCACCAGAGGCTTTCCTGTAACACTTTTTGTGCCATAATGTCAACATCAACAATGAAGTGACTACTTGCCATCCCTAAATGGGCTTCTTTGAACACATTGATATATTCGTGTTCGCACATGCACTGTGCATGATTCCATCCTTGCCGATGCGGTAGAGTTGGCCTATAATTAGCTGATGTACGATGTTGCATCTTTAATGAGTTTGCGAGATTTGCCCCTCTTGAGGGATTTTTCCAAGGTTAACCCATTTGCTAGTAGGTAGTGGCCTATTTCGGCTGCCCATTCCAGAATTATGTCAATGAGAAATAGGGGAGCATCTGGGAGGTCATCCTCAACTCCCATAGGAGCTTCCCCATTGGGAATCCTCGAGAGGTGGTTGGCTAGGACGTAGGTCTTCCCTTTACGCACCATGACTATGAAGTCAAACTCTAGAAGGATTAGCATCCACCTTGTTATGCATCCCATCATTTAGGGCTTGTTAACCAGCTATAGTAATGCTTGATGATCAACAAAAAAGACAAGCTTGTTGGTTAGCAACAAGTAATGCCTGAACTTCTTAACTGCATAAACCATGTCCAATTTTTCCCTCTCTATTGTAGTGTAATTATCCTTGGCATCATTTCATTGTCAACTGGCAAAGTACACCGGGTAGTCCAAGGTGTACTCCTTTGGTTGGGCTAACATGCATCTGATGGAAAAGTTTGAGGCATCTATGTGGATGTGGAATATTAGATTCTAGTTTGAGGCCTACAACACTAGTGTTGTGGCTAGAGCTAGCTTGAGGGACTCGAAGAATTTCTAACATTCCTTGGTCCACATTTGAAGACTACTAACAACTTGTACAATGGTCGGGCTATGTCTACGTAGAACAAGATGAACCTTTGATAGTAACCCATATGGCCTATAAACCATTGTACTCCCTTGGTGTTCATGAGGGTGATAACTCTAGAATGAGCTTGATCTTGTTGTAATCTGTGGAGATACCATTCTTGGGCGCTATGTGATTGAGAATCACATCGTGTTTGACCCAAAATTGACACTTGAGAGGATTCAAGGATATCTGGAACAGCCTGCACCTCTCAAGAACTAGCTTTAGGTATCTTAGATGATCATTCCACTTCAAATTCATGCAGATGTCATCCAAAAAGACTTCTACAAAGTCCCTTAGGTAATCTTTGAAGGCGGTGATCATCAGCCCCACTGAAATGTGGTAGGCACATTGGTGAGTCCAAATATTATCACTTTCAGGTCACATACACACCCCACTCAGTTGCAAAGGCAATTTTATGTTGATCTTGTGGGACGATGGATACCTGATTCTATCTGAGAACCCATCTAAAAAGCTAGAAGCTTCCTTCCCGACTACTCTTTCTAGAACAAATGTTCCGTGAAAGGCAATGGGTAGTGGTCACACCTTGTGGTGGCCTTGACCTTTTTCAAGTCCACACATACCCAAATCTTTCCATTCTTCTTTAAGACTATCACAATGGGTGACACCTAATCTATATGCTCTATCTCATAGATGAATCCCACATCTATGAGTTTTTGGATCTCCTCCCTCACTGTGAGCACATTTTTGGGATTCATAGGATAGCGATGCTATTGCATGGGCGCTATGTCATCTAGCATGCATATCATGTGCTGCACGACCTCAACGGGCACACCCTTCATGTCTGTGTACTCCCAGTCCATGTAGTCCTTATATTCTTAGCAAAGAGAAATTAAAGGATGCTCCTCATTGGGGGTGATGTCATATGCTATGTTTATTACTGGTTGTGGATTTGTCCCTTTTAGCACCAGGTCTTCTTCCTTGGTTGGGCCATCATATCCTTGGAAGCACCCTTCTTCCTGGGTTCTCTTGGTCTGTTGGTATAAGATCTTGCGATCCTCAATTGTGTAGGCCTTATAATGGGAAGGTGCTTGTCGTCATAGGTACTCCTTTTCCCTCCCCACTGATAGTGGATCCTCTTGGAGCTATAAAGGTCTCCTTTCTCTCTTAGGTTTTATAGCACTGGGTCCTCCTAGAACATTTGTTGCATCACATCTAGAGCTTTTGAGTTATCGGTGCTCGGTGGCTCCTCTTCTTCCACTCTCTTTGGCACCCTAAGTGCCTTTGCCCCCCTATGAGTAGTCAAATGGTCCAGGCGGATGGTATCTAACCCTTCGTTGATCCTGAGCCTATGTCCAATTCCTCTTAGCATTCTCGTACCAAGTTCTGAGTGTTTATTAAGCATTGTTTCTCTAAGGCTGGGTATGGATATGTTACCTTATAAGAAGGTGGAGATGTGAGGCCTTGGGCTTGCACTGGCTTGTTTACATTTGGGTTTGAGAGCATATCCGGATTGTCTTAAGAAGGGGCTTGTACAGAGGTAGAGGACATGCCGAGAGTGGTTGTCTTGTCATATGAACCATCTTGGATGAGCACTTGGTTCGTTCCTTTGCCCACCCTGGTGACCACTTCTCAGACCCAGTTTGCAGAGGCTAGCGTGCCTTGCAAATTTGTGATGTGGATGTTCTATTCTTCCTTGCATGCTTCTTCATTTCCTTGCCTATGGCCCTTTCCTGCATCCTTGTGATGACTTTCAAGGGCATTGCTGCTACTTGACTCTGTTCAATACTCAGTAAATTGATGCTAGTGCTCTTGAGTGGGGTGGTTGGAGTCGCTGGTCTCCTTAGGGGGATATCCTTGAATAAATTCTCCACTTTGCATCCAGCACACAAGGGCATGGGACTTGTTTTGGGCAGGACCCCAGAGGTAAGATCCCTATATGGACAATCCTTTAAAAAATGTGGCCCTTCGCATTTAAAACATGACACAGGGGCATTCATTGCACCCTTATATGGTCACCTTGTGTGGACCCTGACATGTATAGCATTGGATCAAGGGCCTTCATGCCAAGGAATTCATGTTTCTTGCCCTTGTGGCCACGAGTGTTGTCTTGAACATTGGGACATGTTGATCTTCATGTAAGAGGTAGTGACTTATGGCGCCCCTTCCCTCCCCATAAGGGTGATAGTCTAGATGTTCGTGATCATGTACCGGCTACTCCCAATCATTAGGTAGTTCTTCCACCAATACTTGGTTGGGTGGAGTTATATGAGTTGGGGGCGGTTGTAGATCTAGTATGGGTGGTGGTAATGGAGCATATTGTGCCCTATAAAGCCCTCGATTGGCTAGAGGGGTTCCTTGTGCATTCATGGGGTTGGGTGGGCTGTCTGGGCTAATTGGGGCCTCGGCTGGTAGATCGGTTGGGAAAGGACTTTCGGAAATTGGAATTGGGATGTATCGTGGCTTCGCCATGTATAGCAGTGTGTATAGTAGAGGGCTTGCCCTACCCTAAGGCACGAACACTCATTAGAGGGGTGATTGCCATTGCATACCCCGCACCAAACGTTGTCCCTCTTAGGGAATAAGTGGGGGTTACTCAATGTTTCCTTGGAGGTTCTTGACTTGCACTATTGACCCAACTGATTTAGTAATAACTAGAGGCCAACTCGCCCATATCTAAACCCTCATACTCTTTATCCTCCTTGGTAAGCTCCATACTGGAAGACCTTACCGATTGTGATACCTTAAATGGAGTTGTAGTTTTGTCCTTGAGATTCTTATCCATCATATTATCACTTATATGGATGGCTACTTTGCTACAGAGTTTGAAGGAAGTGGGATTCATAACCATAAAGTGGACATGCAACCTTCCTACTATGCACCTGTACATAGTAGGGTCTTCTAGAAGCTCACCTACATCTGCGCTCAACTTCACATTCTGCTCCAAAGGAACTGAAATAGGCTTACAGCCTATCATCCCATATTTGGACAGCATGTCCAATCCATACTGCCTCTGCAAGAGCCATATCCTACTTGGTGATCTAATCACCTCAATGCCCAAAAAATAATGCAGCTCTTCCAAATCCTTCATCTTAAACTTCTGCTTCAATAGCATTTTCACATGAAGGATATCTTCATCACTATCACCTGTGATGATCAAATCATCAACATAAATGACAAGCAGCATAATACCTTTCTCTGTTTTTCTCACATAAAGTGAGAAATCTGCCTTGGAAATCTGAAAGCCAATAGTGACAAGGTATTGTCCTCTCTCGTCAGACCATGCTCTAGGTGCTTGCTTCAAGCCATACAAGGCTTTCTTCAACCTACAAACAAACTCACGATGAATTGCATGAACATAACTTGGTGGTTGCTCCATAAAGACCTCTTCTTGCAAATCACCATGCAAGAAGGCATTCTTTACATCCATCTAATGTAAAGACCATCCCTTTGATGTAGCCATAGCAATGACTGCTCTTACAGTTGCCATCCTTGCAACCGGGCTTAATGTTTCTTCATAATCAATGCCATATGTTTGTGCATACCCCTTGATAACTAATCTTGCCTTGTATCTCTTCCCATGTAGCATTTGCTTCCAAGGCATCCGTTTCTTCATTCATGGCTTTCTCCCATTTTTCTTTTCCCATGGCTTGCTCAAAAGAAGTGGGTTCTAGTTCCTGTATCACTTTGACCATATAGGCATAGTGAATGGCTGTAAATTCATCATATTTCAGCCTATCCATAGGATACCTAGCTTTGGTAGACCTGCGCAAAATAGGCTCACTTGTAGGTGCTCTCAAAAAATCCCTGGTCTTCCTTACTCTAGGTGTAACAATAGAAGGAATACCAAACTCATCATCAATGCTCTGTTTTGAGCCACTGGATTCACCATCCACATAAGAGTGACCTGCATTCACATCAAACATGGGCTGATCTACCTTTTCTTTTCCTTTTTGTGATACTTGCATACCACTATCTGCATTGCTTTGAGGAGATTCTCCTGATCTCAGTCTGCCTATCCATGGCGAAGTATGTGAACCATTGCTAGAGGACACTGCAGGTCCACTAATATTTTGTGATTGCTGTTGTGTGAATTCTGTGCAGCATTACCATTTTGTGCATGTATATCATCAATCACATTTACTGGTTTATACCAGCTACTCATCTCATCAAAAACAACATCTCTGCTCACTGTAAACTTACGAGCAGAAGGGTTATGTCATCTATACCCTTTCTGCTGCAGAGAATAACCAATAAAGATGCACTTCTCAGCTTTTCGATCCAACTTGGACCTCAACTCATCTGGCACATGAACATAGGCAATGCAACCAAAAATTTTCAAATGAGAAATATCTGGTTTCCTACCAGTATACATCTCCTCTGGCATCATGCCATGTATTGCTACAGTGGGAGTCTTGTTCATTATGTAAACTGCTGTAACAACTGCTTTAGCCCAATAATAATCTAGTAGCTCTTTTTAATTTAGCATGGCCCGAGATATCTCTCCAATATGCTTGTTTTTCCTTTCTGCAAGTCCATTTTGCTGTGGGGTATGACTGCATGAATATTGCTGCTTTATGCCATGCTCCTGCAGGAACCTTGCAAACTCATTTGAGAGGTACTCTCCCCCTCCATCTGACCTTAGGCATTTTATTTGTAGGCGTGTTTCTTTTTCAACCACAGCTTTAAAAGCTTTGAAATTCCCAAACACTTCACTTTTCTTTTTCATAAAATGCACCCAAACTTTTCTACATAGTCATCAATAAAAGTGACAAAGTAATGACAGCCTCCAATAGATGTAGCTTTAGTAGTCCACACATCAGAGTGGATTAATTCCAATGGCTTCTTACTCTCTTGAACATGTCTAGGAAATGGTTTCCTTGCCTGTTTTCCAAATTGACAGGCTTCACATACCTTATGCATTTCTACAACCTTCAATTTAGGCAATCCTGCAACAATATTTTGGGCCTGCATTGATTTAAGTCACTGTACATTAACATGACCAATGCATTTATGCCAGATATCAATATCTGCAACTACACTGGTCCCATGTGCAAACATTGCTGCACTCAATTCAGGCATGTCCGCATCCAATGTAAACGTCCTACCCTTCTTCTTTCCTTTTGCTATCAAGCGACCGTTATTTTTCATATCCTCAACAAAGCATCCATGAGGATTAAATCTGACCTGCAAGCCCTGCTCAACCATTTGACCAACAGAAACTTGGTTCTTGGTGATATTTGGGACATGAAATACATCAGACAGGTATTCCTTTTTCCCATCTTGCATAAAGGAATTTTACCAATCTGCACAATAGGATGCGTAGTATCATCACCAGTCTCCACAAATCTTGGTCTATCCATTTTCCTTGCATCCTGCATCCATTCTGCATGACCTATCATGTGGTTTGATGTACCTGAGTCAACATACTGTTGAGAGTTCACGCTCAACATCATGTGATCATGTGTGCATAGCACCATCACGTGATCATATGTGCATAGCACTAACCTTATAGAGTGCTATAAAGGAAAGGGTTAGCTTCCCTAACCCTAACCCTAAAAGGGTTTGTATATATTCTATTTTTTCAACTAATTCTAGTGTACAGTTAGTCATTTGTGGTGTGCTCTCTAGCTGTGCCCTCTCTCCTCATCTCCACTCTTCTCCTCTCCCCTCTTCATATTTTGTCATGGTATCAGAGCATGGTTCTGCCTTCCGTTGAGGCGCCATCCTTCTTGTGAGAGTGATTGAGAGATTGTGAGATTGAGAGTTCTCTTGAGTGATTGTGAGATCCTTCCCTTCACTTCCGTTGAGAGAATTTCCGTCCATTGAAAGAAATTTCCGTCATTGTTCTTGAAAGACTTCCTTGATTGAAAGCAAGAGAGATTGTGAGTGATCTCTGCAAGAGAATCGTGTGAGAGACCTTATCACAAGCCAAAGGCTCTAAAATAGCTCACGACCTGCGAGTAGCGTGCAATAGAGACCAAAGCTCCATCTCTCACTGTCAAGAGCCACGACCACTAAGGCTCTTTTACAGCCCATACGGGCATCTTACCTTAACACGGGCACTTAGCTCTCAACTCGATGACCCGACGGACTGTCTCAAGGTTCTACATCTTCTTGAGATCGCGAACAGTTGCAAGCCATACTGCCAGGCTCAAGATCCTTCACGGCCAGTGCCTCCATTCGACAGCACGAGCGCCCGACTGCCCTTAACTACCTAGCCTTGTAGCCTCCAACGAGGGCTTCAACCGCAAACTCGACTCGACAAGGTAGTCATCTATGAGCTCACGGGTGACATCTATGCTCCCGACGACCTTCAACGAAGAGCGACACACACAGTACAGGTAAGTGGTATTGTAGGCACCAACTCAAGCGAAGAGCCTCCAGCAGCCTGCAACAACAGCTGCCTACGGGCACGCCTCCACGAACTACGAAGCGACTACAAAGCGGCACCTCCAGACGGACGTCCACAAGACCTCCGACTACTCAGGCTTACGAGACCTTCTCCACCGGCGGCCGACTAGCTACAACATCTACAGCAAGCTCCAACCGCCGCCATCAGCTTCGCAGCAAAGCTCCTAGCTCCTCCAGTGAGCTCCAGCATCCACGAGCTTTGACGCCTTCTCCAACAGCGCCATCAACGTCCGACTGCAACTAAACGACGGGCTGCTCCATTGCATTCTCCAACACACGACGCCAATAGCAGCAGCAGACGACGCCACAAGCAGCAGATGATTATGCCACAAGCAGCTTCGAGCTCTTGCGCTCCAACCTAGCTCAATTCCCAGCCCCATTTCCTGCACAGCCTCGACGGACATGAAGACGGAATCTTCGTAAATTCCATTAGAATCTTTCAAAGATTCCGGTGCCCAACAGTCAGACACGTGGCAGATAGAATAGAACCAGGGTCTGGTTGCGATGACCTTGGGTTAACTGGCTGACCCACAGTTGGACACGTGGCAACCTTATCCTACCCACGTGCCACGTCATCATCTTATCTGGCCACGTCAGCTGACACAGCACCGACTGCCACGTCACCTGCCACGTCATCAGTGACACGTCATCAGCCACGTCACCTGTGCCACATCATCTGTGCCACCTCAGCAGTCCAGTCAGCACTGACCCCTGCAGGCACAGTCCCTTGCCAGGCACACTGTGCACACACTGCATGTGCACACCCCTGCCACCTCAGCACAGAGCTTCACTGGCACACCTCTTGCTAAGCACAGTGCCACATCATCACTGCATGTGACTCACAGTGACACATCATCATTGAGCACCATTTGCACTCCTTTTGCCCCTCCACCTAGATCAAGTCATATCTCTTGATCCAGGAAGAATTTGAGGGTGCTCCAAAAAGGAAAGTCGCTCGATTTTTCGTGCTCTACGCGCTCGTTACATCACGCGCACATTTCGGCGCAAGTTACACTCACATTTGAGCCTCGCCGACAACACCACTTCCTTCACGCACATTTGCCTCTACATCGACGCATCTGACCCAGCACTTAAAGAGAACAAAGGAAAAGGAATTATTTGCTGCTCTTTCATCGATCGACGGTTGGTTTAGATCTAGATCAGAGTAGACTAGATCGCCATAGAGGGGACGCTTTGAATTCCCCAAGTTGCCAATCTAAGCCATGCCCGAAATTCCCGACTAGTACCTACTCGGAGTCAGTCCATACGCTCACATCCGATTTCACATCATTACATTACCTGAAATCTTACGTTCATCAGTTCAGTGAGCAGACTTCAGAGTTCAGAGGCATTGCAGATTGATTCAGTGGGCAGATAGCACTTGATTTCACACACACATGCCACCATTGTAAAGCCTATTTGGCTATCTCACGGCATCGTGCACAACATTTTTTTCAGCCTTGTAAAGCCTCTTGGCTATTCCCGGCATCATTGCCACAAGCCTTGTAACACAGGTCAGATCTTATTTATTACAGTTCTATCTTCACCGACGGTACAGAGATTTCACTTGGCATCTTCAGTGTATTTGCAGTTGATTCATACAGAGTTTTCCAGGACACTTTTGAGTACATTGCTTGCACCATGTCGACTAGCAACCTCAATCTGGAGGCATCTGCTAAGTTAGACAACTCCAATTACGGTACATGGAAATACCGAATGGAGACCATTCTTGTGCTTCAGGACAAATGGGAGTATGTCGATGGATCTATACCTAGACCATTGGCCGATCCAGCCACCAGTAGCTCTACTCCATCTGTTGTCACAGCACCAACAACAGGATCTACATTGGGATCTACATCTACACAAACAGTTTCCGCACCAGTAGCAGATCCTGCCATTGCCCGAGCTCAAGCAGAATGGGATAAGAAAGACAAGTATGCCTATCACCTGATCAAGCAGAATGTGCAAGATGTCATGCTAGCACAGCTCAACACAGTCAAGACATCAAAAGAAGCATGGGATATGTTCGCAGCTCTCTACGAGTCCAAGAACACATCCAGGATTCTCACCTTGAGAAACCAGATCAACCAGAGTTTCCGCAACAGCAGTGAAACCGGTCATGCTTATGTACTCCGCATCAAAGACTACAACAATCAACTTGCAGCAGCAGGAGAGACTATGAATCCCGCAGAAATGGTTCAAGTAATCCTGAATGGACTAGGAGAAGGATATGAGAATCTGGTCCAGAGTATTGCCATCCAACGGCAAATTCCAACACTTGAAGAACTTCAGTCAGTTCTACTTGGTGAAGAACTCAGGACTCAGGCCATTCAAGCACGTAAAGGTCATTCTAATGATCAGGCATTCACAGCTTCAGACAGAAGCAGAGGCAAAGGCAGAAACAGAGGTAGATCATATCAGAAAAGTGGTCAAAATCAAAGTCAGAATCAGCATCAGCATCAGCAGCATCCTCAGCAACATCAAAATCAGCAAAGAGGAAATCATTCCAACAGAGGAAGATTCCAAGGACGAGGGAATGCATCCACCAATGTGTCAAACATTCAATGCAACTATTGTCACAAGTTTGGACACTATGAAAGAGATTGCCGCAAGAAGCAGTATGACCAAAGCGGTCAATCCAGCAGTAATCGAGGGAATTCTCGAGGAAGAGGAAATCATCGTGGTGGACATTCTAGTCACAGTCATTTTGCAAATGAACATGGGAATATGTTTCTTGCAAGTGAGGAATTGCATCAGACTGATACAATAATGCACCCAGACACTGATTTCAATCCCAAAGAGGATTTCAGCTATCAAGTCGACCAAGTGGAACAGGATCCTTGGTACATCGACAGCGGTGCATCATCTCATATGACAAATCATCAGGAATGGTTCACAGAAATGAAGCCATTAGAAGGTCAAAAGAATGTCATCTATACAGCAGACAATACACCGAATCCGGTTCAAGGGACAGGTGTTATCCCTATGAATAATTTCACTGGTACAAAAGGATTAGTCAAAGATGTGCTCTATGTTCCGAAGCTCAGCAAGAACCTCTTGTCAGTAGGTCAAATGACGGAACACAACTACAAAGTCATCTTCGACGGTGATGAATGCACTATCAGAGACAAATCCAAAAGAGGTCAGCTAGTAGCAAAAGGTGTCAAGGAAGGACGCTTGTACAGGATGCTAGCTACAGTACCAGATAAACATGCCATGTCAGCTCAAATGCAACAGATGCCACTATCTGCAAAATGGCACAAGAGATATGGTCATGTCAACTTCAAGTACTTGTTAGATCTCAGGAATCAAAATATGGCAATTGGGATTCCGAAGCTACAGTTTCTTGGAAAAGTTTGTGAAGCATGCTGCTTCGGCAAACAAAAGCGAACCAACTTTGTTAGAAGTACCTCTCGTGCACGAGGTATTCTTGATTTAATTCATACAGATGTATGGGGTTATGCCCAGACCCGCAGCATCAATGGTTCACTTTATTACTTGACCTTCATCGACGACTACAGCAGATATTGTTGGGTCTACTTTCTGAAAGAAAAATCTGAAGTGTTTGTCAGATTTCAAGAATTTAAAGCCATGGTAGAGAACCAAACAGGCAGAAAGATCAAGGTCATGAGATCAGACAGAGGAGGTGAATACATGTCTTCAGCCTTCATGAACTTTTGCAAAACTCACGGCATTCGAAGACAATTCACATGTGCAGATACTCCTCAGCAAAATGCAATAGCTGAAAGGAAGAATGGGACTTTAGCAGACAGTGCTAGAGCAATGCTTAGTGAAAAGCATCTTCCGAATCAGTATTGGGCAGAAGCAATAGCTACAGCTAACTACTTGCTTAATCGGCTTCCTACCGAACCGATACAAGGAATGACTCCTTATGAAGCATTCACTGGACACAAGCCACGCATTGGGCATCTCCGCATATTTGGTTGCATAGCATATGCCCACATACATGATGATCATCGCAGGAAATTGGATGCGAAGTCACGCAAATGCATCATGGTTGGCTACAGTGATGAGAGTAAAGCATACAAATTGTATGATCCCATCAACCGCAAAGTCATTATCTCCAGAGATGTAATCTTCGATGAGGAATCAGAATGGCAAACCTCACCTACACAGGAGATAGAAGCATCGACTTCACAGTCATCTACAGAACAGGTTGATGAAGAAGAGCAAGAATTGCCAGCAACACCCCAATCAGCGTCACAGCAGCTCAGACGGTCTACTAGGGAAAGCAGACCACCAGCCAGATTGACATATGCTCAAAAAGGCAAAGCAATTCAGGTGGAAACCACCAACTATGCTCTTATGACTACCATCATGGCTACAGAAGAGCCAGTGTACTTCGAAGACGCAGTAGATAAGCCAGAATGGCAAACTGCAATGAATGAGGAAATGGATGCTTTGTATAAAAACAACACTTGGGAATTATGCGACCTTCCACCAGGAAAGAAGGCCATAGCCAACAAATGGGTATACAAAGTGAAGTACAATCCAGATGGCAGTATTCAGAGATACAAAGCCAGATTAGTTGCAAAAGGATTTGCACAACAATATGGTCAAGATTATGATGAAACTTATGCTCCAGTAGCAAAGATGGATTCCATACGGTTCTTGATATCACTAGCGACACTCAGTAAATGGAATGTGTATCAGCTCGATGTCAAGAATGCATTTCTCAATGGTTATCTAGACGAGGAAGTCTACATGCAACAACCAGCCGGTTATATTGAACCAGGACAGGAGAACAAGGTTTGCCATCTCAAGAAAAGTCTCTATGGCTTAAAGCAAGCACCCAGAAGTTGGTACAGCAGAATTGACAAATATTTTGCTGATCTGGGATACATGAAGTCAAATGCAGATCATACTCTCTACTACAAAGTTCAAGGGGAGGATATTACTATTGCACTTTTGTACGTAGATGATCTGATTGTGACAGGAAGCAAGGATAGCTTCATCAGAAAGCTAAAACAAGACTTATCTGCAGAGTTCGACATGAAAGATCTTGGACTTATGCACTATTGTCTTGGAATTGAGTTCTGGAGAGATTCAGATAGCACATTCATGAGTCAGCTCAAATATGTTGACAGTCTCCTGAAGAAGTTTCATATGGCAGATTGCAAGATTGCAGCCACTCCCATGGAACAGAGTTTGAAACTTACTAAAGATTCAGAAAAGCCTACAGTCAATGACAGATACTACAGGCAACTCATTGGATCTCTTATATATCTGACAATCACACGGCCAGATATTTGTTATGCAGTAAGCTCACTAGCACAATTTATGGCAAATCCAAAACAGTCTCACTGGAATGCAGCCAAAAGAGTCTTGAGATACATCAGAGGTACAAGACAATTTGGGATAGAATACAGAGGAAGTCATCCACGGTTGCATGGATACTGTGATAGTGACTATGCTGGAGATCATGAGACCAGGAGATCGACACAGGGATATGCATTTTTCCTTGGTCAAGGTGCTATATCATGGTTGTCAAACAAACAGCCAACTGTTTCTTTGTCTTCGACTGAAGCAGAATATAGAGCACTCACTACAGGTGCATGTGAGGCTATATGGCTCAGAAGACTATTGTCAGAAACAGATTACTTTGATGAGTCAAAGCCAACAACAATATACTGTGATAATCAATCGGCTCAAGCATTAGCCAAAAATCCAGTATATCACTCCAGAACAAAGCACATTGATGTCAGAGAGCACTTCATCAGAGAAAGAGTGTTACTTGGTGACATCACACTGCAGCATTGTGATAGCAAAGAAAATGTTGCAGATATCTTTACCAAACCACTCGGTAAAGAGCTATTTGAGAAACACCGACTAGCTCTTGGTTTGATGCAGAGGAAGGACATTCCCATTAAAGGGGTGTGATGGAATGTAATGCTCAGTCCTTCTTCGATTCCCCAGAATCATCATCTTGAGGGAAGGCCTACTTCATGATGTTGATCTTGAGGGAAGGTGTTGAGAGTTCACGCTCAACATCATGTGATCATGTGTGCATAGCACCATCACGTGATCATATGTGCATAGCACTAACCTTATAGAGTGCTATAAAGGAAAGGGTTAGCTTCCCTAACCCTAACCCTAAAAGGGTTTGTATATATTCTATTTTTTCAACTAATTCTAGTGTACAGTTAGTCATTTGTGGTGTGCTCTCTAGCTGTGCCCTCTCTCCTCATCTCCACTCTTCTCCTCTCCCCTCTTCATATTTTGTCACATACCACACATCATTTCTTTCTTCTGCACTTTTCACAGAATTGGTCATGTGCTGCACCATAAATAGATGCTCATTTCTGTCATCACCCTATCTACTAGAAGATGCATAATTGCCTTGCTGCAATTTTCCATTCATAATGTCATTCTGCTTTTTGTAGCAGTCTTTAGCCATATGACCCATTTTACCACAATAGTAGCATTCAACATTGCTATTTGCATTTTGGGAGTCTCTTCCATCCACCACAACCTCTTTGGCTCCCCCTGCCTCTAGAGTTACCACGTCCTCCTCCAAAGGACTGGTTTTCTTGAGTTTGCTGCATATTCTGATTTCTACCATGGCCTTCAAATCGGCCTCCTCTACCTCTGCCTCTACCTCTTCTAACATTTGAGTAGAAGACAATTTCTTTTGAAGTTCCTCCTGAAGAAGATGCACCACCATTTCTCCTCTCTTCAGAAATTAGAAGAGCAAACAACTCCTCAAAATCAGGAAATTTTTCACGGACGGCAATGGATGTCCGGAACTGTGCATAATCCTTTCCTAGACCATTCAAGGTCACAAAAACTAGATCATCATCTTCCACTGGCAACCCAATGGAAGCAAGTGCATCTGCAATTTGCTTCACCTTCATGTGGTAGTGATTGATGCTCATATTTTCGCTCTGCACATTGTGCAACTCTTGCTTGAGCTACATTTTCTTGGCTTGTGTATTTGTGTTGTACATTTTTGCCAAAGTATCCCATGCCTCCTTTGGCGTACTTGCATCTTGAATATGCACAATCATAGAATCTGAAATATTGATAGACAGCCAGTACATAACATTTTTGGCTCTCTCATGCCATCCTTTCAATGCCTGCATTTCTTGTTGATTGGGAACATTAAGAAGAATTGGTTCTTCTTCATTTCCTGTAATGAACTCCCAATAGCCTTTTCCCATAAGGAAATTCGTCATTCTAAACTTCCATGCTAGGAAGTTGTTCTTGTCAAGCTTTTCAGTGACAATATTTGAAAGAGAATCAGATGCCATTACAGAACACTACAAAATATTCTGTCACTGCCAAAAACACAGCTTCTGCCTCACACGGGCAAATCTGCAAAACTGACGAAAGTGGTATTTGACCACACAGTCACTTCCTAGTGATGATTTTGCATGAATAGGCAATAAGGATGATTTTGTAACTCCCAATATCTCTGCGCACAGGCATACGATGCAATTTATGCGGCAACTTTTCACCGACCTGCAGAGCAATGGTCGCACAGCAAAAATAGGGCCTTTTTCTCAGTGCTTCGAAGAACTTCCACCTCCAAAACGGGCCCCGAAATGGCCTCGAATCAGAAAAATAAAGTCACCAAGGGCTTCGCCTTTTCCCAAGCATATACTACCCTCTCGCCACACTGCAAAGGGCATCTCAATCTGAGACAATGCACTCTTGCACTTTTTGGCTGTGCTACCTACAAGGATTTGCTCCCAAACTCGAAAAGGAACAAGCAACACTAGTCCTCTTACCAGGACACCGCGAACTTGGTTTGCTTTCTTGAGCTCCTTACCACGAACCAAGCTCTGATACCATGTGAAGATATTGGGAGAGAAGGAAGGAGTCTCACTTGCAGCTTTCTCACATACACAATGGGGGAATGCACACAAAGGTGGAGACTGAAAACAGTTTTCCTCTTCTTAGTTGTGCAAGCCAAAAGAACTCTAGTACAAAGAAATAGAAGAACCCTATATGTGGGTTTCAAACCAAACTCAACTAACTAAGGTGGCATACTAACTGAGCCACGAACTAGAGTACATAAGGATAGCTGTCATCCAGCTATTATTCATAGGCAGTGTACCAACCGCATCTGCAACTAACAAGTCGGTGACATAAATGCACAACGATCACCCTGGCATATCACGAGTGGACCTCGATATCTCAACAGCATTGACATGGAAATTGACCTGAATATTTATTGGATGCATTGACATGGAAATTGTAAACATCCCTTGATAGTCACTCATGAATGCTAGCAAAATAATTCACCTGTAACTTGTTTACAGTTTGGTAAGTGTATTTGTTTTAGTAACCTCAATGTCATTATGTGAGAAGCCTATGGCTTAAGCATAAGATCATTTGGCATGTCACCCCCTAATTTGCTTTTTCCTTTCCCTTTAGTAATGCTAAAATTTTTGTCTTACTAGTCAATGGTTGGGCCACCATAATTTTTAAAAGGGTAGCTATTAATTGCATATGCCCTACTATGCTTTGTAACCTCTTTTATGAAGCTAGTACTTGCATATGCCCCACTATTTTTTGTAATATCTTTTATGTAGGGTAGCTAGTACTTGCATATGCCCCACTATACTTTGTAATATCTTTTATGTAGGATCTTCAACACAACACTAATGAATGATGATAATTTTATTCTCATTTAAGCTACCATTAGTCCTAACATTGTATTAGTAATTTTGGAAAAATCCCAATTCCTATTTTTTTAAAAATCTCAAAAATCAAAGGCATTTTGGCTATTTTGGAAGGAAATTAAGATGAAAATCATATATTCAAAGAATTTTCTCACTTTGATGAGAGCGACCTTGTGGGACCAACCTTGAGAATACCTTGATGTAATGAAAGGCCAAGGTTTGAAAAATGTTCACGAGGTGTTAAAGGTGGAACGAGAGGCGTTGGAACTCGTCGAGACCTTGCGGCCCATGGAGACGATGGAAGCAACCATGAAGGAAGCTTTGATAGCATTCAAGGCTATAGTGATGGTGGAGCAACCATGAAGACAGAGATTCTGAATGTGATGAAGGCATTGGAGGCGACAAAAATGTCTACGTAGATGGAGATTTTGGATGTGAAGAAGGCGTTGGAGGTGATGGAAGCGACCTTGCATCTCGTGCATCCCTTGTAGCCTATGGAGACTTGGGAGCCTGTGCAGGCCATAGAGCCTATGCAGCCTATGGAGCTTGTGGAGACCGAGGAGATCTTGTAGCCCACACATACCATCTAGACCTTGCAGGTGATGGCAATGGAGATTCTAAACACCGTGGAGACTGTGGAGTAGGTGAGTCTGGTGGCCTCACAGGCAAGTCTTGCAGAGATTAGGATCGAGACCTTTGTGATAACGATGGCGACCGTACTGGCGATGGCGACGATGCTGGGCAATCGTGCACAACAAAAGAGAGTTGATGGCGCACAGTAAAAGAGAGTCGATGGCGACGGTGCACATAAAAAAAGAGTCGATGGCAATGTTGGTGCTGGTAGCAGCACATAGTAATGTGGGTAGAGAGTAAAAATGTTAGGACGTTAAAACGTTAGAAGGTTAAAATGTTAGAATGTTAAAACATTAGAAATTTAGAGAGTTAAAACATTAGAATGTTAGGTTAGTTAATGTTAGAATGTTAAAAATTTAGGTTAGTATATAGTTAGAACGTTAAAATGTTAGGTTAGTTGGTTAAAATGTTAGGTTAGTTCAAAATGTTAGGTTAGTTAGGTTAATGCATTAGGTTAGTTTCAATATAATTTAGTACAATAAAATATTCTATTATGTATTTAGTATATATTTTAAAATAAAATATAAAATAAGTAGATTTTTGTGTAAATCTTTTAAAATATCTTTATATAAACCGTTGTTGGAAGGCTGAAAGGAAAGGAAAGAGTGGACACAAACTCAGAATACTTGCATTACTTGCTTGTAGAATGAAGAAGAGTGAGGTCCTTAAGTAGGCACCTCATACATGCTCACTGACATCACTGATGACCTCAGAGCTCCACAATCATCTCCTCAATTTGCTCCTAGATTCTCTCAATCATCCTATGTGGCTCTCCACCACCTAACTGTGCTTGTGGGCACCTAACTGTGCCTTTAGCACTCACACATAGAAACATAAGGTGTGCCTGAGGCATACACCTTGAGATATCCCAACAAACCCCCCCTCAAGGAAATGCCTCAGGCTATGTCAAGGATACATCTAGTCTCATAGTTTCTCATGCCATCTCATGGTGGTCAAGGATAAATCTATGGCTAGGTTCTCATGCTAGCAAGGGTTCCCTTGGGTGTAAGGTAAACAAAAGGGATACAAAAAGGCCTTCCAATGGTTATCTCCCCTGCATGTACATGCACACAATGTCTGCAGGAGGTACCATGGAACAAAACATACACATGGCCTACATCATAAGGCGACCAGAGGTGTTTACAAAACACAATAGTTTATTTTCATTCATTTTGGAGGACTATCTAGGCTGAGTACCTTGACATAAAAAGAGAAATCTGGAGCATACATAGAGATGTGTTTAAAATGCATAATCTTCAAAGGATGCTTCATCTTGTGGAGGCTCATTAATTGTAAGTAGATTTGCATTTTCTGTCTTTGCTTTGGCTCTGCAAAACTTCTCATTATGGTTGTTCTTGCCACAGTGCTTGCATGGATTAATTTTGAAGCAGTCCTTTGAAAGGTGATTTGTCTTTCCACAGTGATTGCAAGGGGTATACTTGCCCTTCTTGACTTTTACAGCATAAGCAGTGTCATTGCCTTTCCTGAGCTCCATATGCCTTTCTTGTTCTTGGAGAGCAGAGATAATACCTTCAAGATTAGTATTAGGAAGATTTTTCAAAGTGCTAACAATGTGATCATAATCTTCAGGCATACTCTTAAGTAACACTGCCATAGCATCATCTGGAGTAATAGGAGAGTTGATAGAAGCTAATTGAGTCATAAGACTCCGCATATAGTTGACATGAGCTGCTAAAGTAGTACCACTAGCCATCTTCAATTCAAAGAAAGAGATTTTAAGTGATAGTTTAGAGATGTGAGCACCAAAAATCATGTCAAGCTTCTGCCAAGCTTCCGAAGGAGACTCCAAGTCAGAGATATGGTGAATATAATCATCTCCTAAAGCAAGAGCAATGATACCATATGCTTTTTCTTCTCTAGATGGATCCCTTGCCGGTCGTGTCGGAGTTGAGGATTCGCCAGCATTGGAGGCCGTAGAAGAAGCGGTAGGAGTTGGTTTGACAAGTCCCCATAAGTTCTCCCTCATCAATGCAAATTTCACCTTCATCTACCATGTGTGGAAGCCCTTTCCATTGAACTTCTCGAGATTAAATAGGGTAGCCATGAGAGGGTCTAACCCAGATATTGGGCAGTGTCTATCTCTCTTACAAGGAAAAAATAACTGAAAGACTTCCAAAATATGAGCACTTGATGTAGCAAAGACTAGTGACCAATATTCAAACAATGATGCTTCTTCTTACATGCTTCATAGAAGTGGGTGAAATAAATATTTTCCAATCAAAACCAGGTCTAGTAATTCAAAACAAAACTGAAGCCACGCTTGCACTGAAGTTATTGAAAGCTTCAAAAAACCAGAAATGCTAGAGTAGCATTTTATGTAGCATCATCTTCAAAAACTTGTCCAAAACTATCAAAACTGAAAAGCTGAACTTGGAGGGCTTGTAGCGCACTCTTCAAAGCAAGAAAAAGAGGGCTTTCTGAAGCAAAAGAAAGCTCATATACCAAAGAGGGTCCAGCACAGATGTTGGATGAAATGGTGCGCACTTTTGCTCGGGAGAGTTGCTACAGGCTGAAACTGAGTTTTGACGATTTCTCCCTCGTTACTGAACCAAATAACCTGAAAAATGGCTCAAAATCTTCGTCTTGAGGTCGCCCATCTACTCCTAAGAGGGCTCAGGAAATAGCAAAGCAGGCAGGGAGTATTGAGCAACAGAAGAAATTCGCTGTTTGGAGAATGGCAGCCACCATAGACATTTTTTCTTCAATTGCTTGTAGGTGGAAGTTTGCCCATACTAAAGGAGTTTCCAGCTCAGAGGGTTTGGGCAATGGTCGTTTGTAGGTGGAGAACCAAGCTCTCAAAGATTTTGGGAAGAAAGAGGAAAATGGAGAAGAAGAAGATGATGATGTGGCAGAAATGGGCTCAAGGGGGATCAAAGGGCTCTGATACCATGTTGGAAGGCTGAAAGGAAAGGAAAGAGTGGACACAAACTCAGAATACTTGCATTACTTGCTTGTAGAATGAAGAAGAGTGAGGTCCTTAAGTAGGCACCTCATACATGCTCACTGACATGACTGATGACCTCAGAGCTCCACAATCATCTCCTCAATTTGCTCCTAGATTCTCTCAATCATCCTATGTGGCTCTCCACCACCTAACTGTGCTTGTGGGCACCTAACTGTGCCTTTAGCACTCACACATAGAAACATAAGGTGTGCATGAGGCATACACCTTGAGATATCCCAACAACCGTATTTCACTAAAATTTAATTATTTTGTTATGTTTTAATTAATAACAAATATTTTTTTGTAAAATTTTAAATATGAAAGATATTGAATATATATTTTAGTATTCTATGAACATGTTATTTATTAAAACATATTTAGGACATTTTGTTATTAAAATTTGTTCTAATATGAAGGTATTGTGATGCCAAAAATTGATATTTTTAATTTGGCATTGGTATTGTTTTTCCCTATGTTTGATAAGAGTTTGAGTATCAAGTGACAGCCTAGTGGCTCTCACTTGTTTCTATTTTCTATGATATTGCATGGGATGGAGAGGATGAGTGGAATGGCTCATTGTAAATACCATAGGTATGAATTATAAATACCTTGGTATGGGGTGAGAGTTATTTGTGTATGGGATATTATGGAGTTTTTTAGAAAATAGGAAGAGTGAGTCATATAAAGAGGTGGGCTCATGTCCATGTGTTCCAATAATATAAGAGAGGCCACATGCCAAGCGTGTGGAGGAGTGTGAAGTCAAGAGGAATCCTTCTAGAACTCCTATGTAGAATAAGGAGGATGTGGACATGTGGAAAAGAGAGGGTCCCTATGGGCTCCATGTGAGGAGACTCTTGAATTTCTCAATATTTTAAGAGTCTTGAGCATCTTGTGATGGGACACATGGCAAGAGTAGCCAAAAAGGACATGGATGGTGACATACGTGCTTATGTGATTGATGGGGAAAGGAATCTACAAGCAACAATTGTAAATGGGTGAAGGAGGGTAACAAAATCTCTATAAAAGGAGACCTCCTCTCCCTTGTTCATCGATCTCTTCCACCATTAGGCCTCATGTTGCTGTAGCTCTAGTATTCCCAAGCCTCTTCCATGAGCCTTCTCTCCCTCTTGTAGATATTCTCTTATGTAGACTCTTGAGTCCATCTCTATCTAGTTTATTCTCTCTCTATGAGTAGTCTTGGAGCTTCCGCTCCCTCTTGTATGTATGAAACCTCTTCTTCTCCCTTGTGTTTGTAGTGTTGGAGTGGATTCTCACTCTATTTGTAACAAAGGTCACTTCAGGTTCTCTCTCTCTTGAGTGTCTCTTCCCTTTTCTTTCTTTCAAAGCCTTAAAAGTCCTTTCTATTCGGCTGCTCACTGTGCACACATGGTCCATCTATTTCCTGAGCCACCATGCAAGCTTCTTACCCTCTTCTAGGCAAAATCCATGAGGGGTGGATCGTTGATGAAGGTGGAGTCTTGAGGGAGCATCCTGATCAGGCAAAATTAGTTTGGGTTAAGGGCAGTTTTCATGACAGTTTGACCCCTTATTAGTGTTTTGCTCATAACTTTCTGCTCAATAGTCCGATTGTAATGAAATTTATATCAACGCGAAGCTCTCTTTAAGGTGCATGTTCATATTGATTAGATCTTAAATCAGATACTAGTGCAAAAAGTTATGATTATCTGTGTCTGACAATCGATTTTCATGACAGTTTTTACCCCCGTCTAGTAAACTGTCCATAACTTTTTGGCCGCTTCTCTGTTTCTTATAAAACATATATCAGCACGAAGTCTCTTCAAGGCGCATGTCTCTAGTGCTTAGATCTTGAGTCAAATACTATTGCAAAAAGTTGTGATTCTCTGTGTCTGACAGTCTATTTTCATGACAGTTTTTACCCCCTTCCAGTAAACTGTCCATATCTCTTCAACCGAAGCTATGACTTGTTGTCCGACCTTAAAGAAAAGGAAGCTCATATCACCTTTGGTCAATTACTTGCTTTGTCTCCAAAACTACGGAAGGAATGGGGAAAACTAGCAAGCACAAAAGTGTCAAAGAAGAAAAAGAAGAAAAGTGCCATTCCTGTTGTTCAAAAGGTAGATATAGATGTTGGTGATGATGTACCTGTGGTTGATGTGATCATTGATGGTCAAGTGATTTCTAATGTGTACATTGATGGAGGTGCATCGATTAATGTCATGAGTGAGAAGACCATGATAGATGCTGATTTAAAATACTTTAGTACTACCTCCTTATCGCATCAAATTGGCTGACAACACTAGGGTTAAGACCTTGGGAGTTGTGAAGAATCTAGAAGTGGATGTATGTGGAATTTCTGTGCCAACTACTTTTCAGGTGATCCCTACCAAGCCAGATGCACATGCCTATCCATTGATTTTGGGAAGGCCTTGGCTACACAAGGTAAAGGCTATTCAAAAGTGGGATACTGGAGAATTGATTTTGCAGGGAAATGATAAGAAGGTGCGCTACAACATCAGAAGCCGCAAAAATGAAGTTGTCAAGGAGGAGTCTTCAACATCAGAGAGTTCAATCAACCGATGAAGAAGAAGAGACAGGGTGTAGCTCCGAGGAGTCCAACTCAGAGGGTGAGGTGGAAGGAGTGGCCTTTGGTCTTTGTCTTGGTGCTGATCGGGATGAGTCAGGAAGGAACAAGGTGGTGGTGCAAGAAGATCCTGTAGAGACACTTCATGTGGAGGATGTGGAGCACACTAAACGACGCCAATGCAATGAAGAGCTTCTTGGTGATTCTCTATCAGGTAGTGAGAAGCTCCAATACTTGGATATGCTAGATGATTTTCCATGTCTCTTTGCAACAAGCTATTCACAGGTTTGACCAGTCTCTCTTGTGGAGGACAAGATTGAGTTGAAGCCAGAAAGCAAGCTAGTTGTGCAATGCTTAAGGCGATTGGGGGTGATCCAAGCTGAGGCACTAAAGAAAGAGGTAACACAACTACTTGAGGCGGGATTCATCTTTCCTGTTGATGATTTAGAATGGATATCTCCTGTAGTTGTCACACCAAAGAAAGGAAATAAGTGGCGAGTTTGTGTAAACTTTCGTCCTTTGAATGCATGCACTAAGAGGGATCATTTTCCTTTGCCATTCCAAGATGAAGTACTAGACCAAGTAGCAGGGCATGAGATGTATTCTATACGTGATGGGTATTTTGGGTACTTTCAAATTCATATTTGGGAGGAAGATCAAAAGAAAACATCATTTGTCACACCTTGGGGAGTTTTTGCTTATAGAGTGATGCCTTTTGGGTTGACCAATGCACCAGCTACATTTCAAAGGTTCATGAGTAAAGTCCTGGAGCCTTACTTGGGAAAGTTCATACGGGTGTTTTTGGATGATTTTTACATTTATTCTCGGCGCATAGATCACATGGAGAAGTTAAAGATGGCCTTAGCTAGGATTGATGAAGCAAAAGGGTGTCTAAATCCTAGCAAGTGTCATTTGGCTCAAATAAAAGTAGTCTTGTTGGGGCATATTGTGTCTCAAGAAGGCCTGCAAATGGATCCTGACAAGGTTCAAGCAATCATGGCATTGCCAAGTTCTGAGAGTGTCACTGGTGTTCACAGAATTCTAGGAAAGAGCAAGTATTATCAACGCTTTTGTGATGATTTCACAGAGATAGTGCATCCCATGAACTTGTTGACAAGAAAAGGAGTTTCTTTCCAATGGGGTGTGGAGCAACAAGAGTCTTTCCAGCAACTTAAGGAGGCCATGAGTAAGGGCCCAATATTGAAGCCCCCTGATTGGTTTCAAGACTTTTATGTAAATCCAAGTGTATCTTTGCATTTAGTTGGTGCTGTATTGCTATAAAAAGGAGAGGCACGTAGAATGCAACCCATCTATTATGCCAGCTAACAGCTTACAGATGTGGAAACAAGGTATGAAGAAATGGAGCAGCAAGCTCTCTCTTTGGTGTTTTCCATCAGAAAGTTTCGCTCCTATTTATTACCTTGACCATTTTTCTTCCTTACCTCTCAGTCTGTATTAGCATATCTAGTTCGCAAGCCTAATCTGGGGGGGAGATTTGCAAAATGGTTGTCAGAGCTTCAAGAGTTCTCTTTGTCTTTTGTCACTGAAAATACCACTAGGTCCACTATGGCAGATTTGCTCACAGGGCAAGAGGATCTAGGAGAAGAAAAGAAATGTAAGGAAAACATTAAAGATGAAAGGGATACACCACCAACAGCTTTTGTTTTGTATTTTGATGGGGCTTTTAGTTCTTCATGCCAATAAGGAGCCGGGGGGATAGTCTTGATGAATCCTGAAGGTCAAGAGGTATGGGCAAGAGGACAAGAGCTTCCAGGTATCACAACTAACAATGCAGCTGAGTATAATGCTTTGATTCTTGGTTTGGAGGGTTGTCTTCAAAGTCAAGTTAAAGAATTGGAAGTAAGAGGAGATTCTCAGCTTATTATAAAGCAAATGCAAGGGCATTACAAGACAAGAAGTCCGCTATGGCACTATGTAGTCGGTTTGATTTTTGCAAGTTTGTTCATATAAACAGAAAAGAAAATCAAAGGGCAGATGAGTTAGCTACTCAAGCCATTGTAGTTCCAGACCGGGGGGTGGTTTCTTGGGTAGACACTGGTGGATGGCCAAAACTACAAGATGTTCAGAAATATGTGGAAGAAGGCATGTTTCCTCGAGGGTTAACTCCATAACAGAAGTAGAGATTGGTTACTTTTGGCCATGCCTCCATAAGGATGTATATGAATGTCAAGAATGGAACCTATTAGCTTGAGGAGGTTGATGGCATGGTGATGCCCAAATGCACCAATCAGTATCACCTTAAATTCTTCTATGCTCGACCACCTTGAGGGCTAGCAGACCCTCTCTATACTAGAGAGGATCTACTGGGGGAGGAAAGATGTGACGCCAAAAATTGATATTTTTAATTGGCATTGGTATTGTTTTTCTCTATGTTCGATAAGAGTTCGAGTATCAAGTGATAGCCTAGCGGCTCTCACTTATTTCTATTTTCTATGATATTGTATGGGATGGAGAGGATGAGTGGAATGGCTCATTGTAAATACCATAGGTATGAATTATAAATACCTTGGTATGGGGTGAGAGTTATTTGTGTATGGGATATTATGGAGTTTTTTAGAAAATAGGAAGAGTGAGTCATATAAAGAGGTGGGCTCATGTCCATGTGTTCCAATAATATAAGAGAGGCCACATGCCAAGCATGTGGAAGGCATGTGGAGGAGTGTGAAGTCAAGAGGAATCCTTCTAGAACTCCTATGTGGAATAAGGAGGATGTGGACATGTGGAAAAAAGAGGGTCCCTATGGGCTCCATGTGAGGAGACTCTTGACTCTCTCAATATTTTAAGAGTCTTGAGCATCTTGTGATGGGACACATGGCAAGAGTAGCCAGAAAGGACATGGATGGTGACATAAGTGCTTATGTGATTGATGGGGAAAGGAATCTACAGGCAACAATTGTAAATGGGTGAAGGAGGGTAACAAAATCTCTATAAAAGGAGCCCTCCTCTCCCTTGTTCATCAATCTCTTCCACCATTAGGCCTCATGTTGCTGTAGCTCTAGTCTCCCCAAGCCTCTTCCATGAGCCTTCTCTCCCTCTTATAGATATTCTCTTATGTAGACTCTTGAGTCCATCTCTATCTAGTTTATTCTCTCTCTATGAGTAGTCTTGGAGCTTCTGCTCCCTCTTGTATGTATGAAACCTCTTCTTCTCCCTTGTGTTTGTAGTGTTGGAGTGGATTCTCACTCTATTTGTAACAAAGGTCACTTCAAGTTCTCTCTCTCTTGAGTGTCTCTTCCCTTTTCTTTCTTTCAAAGCCTTAAAAGTTCTTTCTATTCGGCTGCTCACTGTGCACACATGGTCCATCTGTTTCCTGAGCCACCATGCAAGCTTCTTACCCTCTTCTAGGAAAAATCCATGAGGGGTGGATCCTTGATGAAGGTTGAGTCTTGAGGGAGCATCCTGCTCAGGCGAAATTAGCCTGGGTGGAGGGCAGTTTTCATGACAGTTTGACCCCTTATTAGTGTTTTGCTCATAACTTTCTGCTCAGTAGTCCGATTGTAATGAAACTTATATCAACAGGAAGCTCTCTTTAAGGGCATGTTCATATTGATTAGATCTTAAATCAGATACTGGTGCAAAAAGTTATGATTCTCTGTGTCTGACAGTCGATTTTCATGATAGTTTTTACCCCCGTCTAGTAAATTATCCATAACTTTTTGGCCGCTTCTCTGTTTCTTATGAAACATATATCAGCGCGAAGTCTCTTCAAGGCGCATGTCTCTAGTGCTTAGACCTTGAATCAGATATTGCTGCAAAAAGTTATGATTCTCTGTGTTTGACAGTCTATTTTCATGACAGTTTTTACCCCCTTCTAGTAAACTATCAATATCTCTTCAACCGTCTGTCTGTTTTCAATGAAACTTATGTCAGCACGAAGCCCATCTCAAGGGCATCTCTTTATGTGATTGAATCTTTGATATCATATCTCTACTGAAAGTTATAGGCCTCTGTGTCTAATGATAGTTTGTAGAGTGTTTTGAGCTAAGTATAAAGGTGTCTATGAAGGAGGTGCAATGTTTCCTCGGAATCTACCCATCCGACCTAATCAACCCCTTCAAACTCCTCGATATATATCAGTTCATGTCATGTTGAGCTGCAAGATCTTCTTTCAACAATGTATCGCTCTTCTCTTTGGCGCAGACCGGCTCGCTGATATTAT
Source organism: Dipteris shenzhenensis (assembly GCF_047967505.1). Taxonomy (NCBI): domain Eukaryota; kingdom Viridiplantae; phylum Streptophyta; class Polypodiopsida; order Gleicheniales; family Dipteridaceae; genus Dipteris; species Dipteris shenzhenensis. Next base: position 7,626,320 of record NC_141623.1, read on the forward strand.
GGCCTCTATTGATCCTTTCCTTCTCCCTATGCTTGATTACAACATCACTTAGGATGTTACCATCTTCATTCTCATCTGAGGGAGGAAAGTATGGTGTGGTATCTTGGCATAAAAGCTTCTTTCTAACATCCTATTCTTAATGATAAATATCTTTGTTAGTCAGTTCGAAAGCAGCAAGAAGTGAAGAGGTGCATGAAGTTTATTATCCCCAACTTCATGTCACAGTATTCTTTAATTATATCTTAGTGAGAGCCTTTTCCCTTTATCACATAAAGCAAGATCTTTTTCAAAAACGTTCTTGAATTTTTATCCTCTACCATGCCAGGGAGTCCAATATTGGATCTTAAACTTGCCCATGATGAGAGTCAAAGATGGGTATTAAAACCAATCTTGGTTTCATTCTCCATAAATCAAGCGGTATTAAAGAGACAAAGGTCGGTTTTGAAATAAATCTTGGTTTTATTCTCCATAGGACATGATGGAGGCCATGATCAGTTTTAAAACTGATCTAAAATTGTCATCTTACATCAAGCATGAGAGATTAAGATCGGTGATGGAATGTAACTCACATCTGACCACCTTGCAGTAGCCAAAGGATTATGGCACCAAGGGGAGGTGTTGAGAGTTGTGGTGCCATAAGCACATGTAGAGCAAAGGTATGAGCAAAGGGCAAGCTGCCACATGGCATGGAGGAGATATCCCACATGTGAGCAAGCAAATGGATGTAAGCACCCTCACCTATAAAAGGGAGGTTCATTTGAAGTAATATCAATCAAGCACTTTGCACTATCTCAAGATTCTTTTTATGAGTCCAAGCTAATCTATCTTGGAACCTAATTGACTTGAGATACATGTCATGAGCACTCTCTTCATCATGTTTCCACACATGTTTCATCCACCTTAGAGCGCTCCATAAATCCTGAGGCACACATGTTTTGTCATGGTATCAGAGCATAGGTTTAGCTCTCCTAGTTTAGCTCATTAGTAGTTCACTAGGATTGCTCCCATTCCTAGATTAGTTTCAAAATGTTAGATTAGTTTTAGATCTAGAGAGTTCTTTAGAGTGTTTCTTGAGTTGTAAGAGAGATCCAGATTCATTCTTCTTGTGAAATTTTCCATCCATCCAATCCATGAGAGTTCTCATCATTCCGTTCTTGTGAGAAAGAGATGTTAGAGTCCATTTTATCCTTAAGGGGAGAGAGAAAGAGAGACAAGTCTATCCTATCCTAGCAGCAACAAGCTGTCGACCATCTCAAGCAAGGCGGATTCAGCCTCTTGCCATACGAGACTGTAGCTAAGCACAAGGAGCTCACGGCTCCCTTTATCAACCGACATAACTAGCAGTGCATAAGCTAAGCGAGGACCAGCAACATAGGCAAAGAGATAGGCCGAAACGGTGAGACCAAATCACAGCAAGTAGAAGCAGCTCCATAGCAAGCTTCAAAAGTGGCGACCAACAACCTCTACAGCATGGCTCCAGTGACGAATGACTTCAGAAATTTGATGGCGGCTCGCTCAATAGACTCTCCAAGCCATCCACTAGCGATGCATAGCCAACTCCTACGCCACAAGTGGCTGCCAGCGGTGACTTCTCTAGCCCAAATGATCGCTTCTACAACGATAGCCTCAATGGCATCTGTGATCACCGACTCGAAGGCAGCCTCCAAGTCCTTAAGCTCTAGCTCGTCGTTAATGCTCAGCTCCTCCTAACGACAAAGAAACGGGACTTCAGTGACTCAACAGCCGTCTTCCAAAGCTTCTACACAGCCACCGCAACCACCTCTGTCTGCAACACTACTTGCTACATCAAATTGCAGGAGAGACTCTGATGCTCGGCTCCTACGACTCCGCTCCTTCTAACTAACCCGCCACATCTCCATCGACGCATTGACAGAATAGATTGCATAGTTTTCTACAAAGTCTCCTAAGGTTCCCCAAAAATTGACATGTGGCAAAGATAAAACTTAACCACAACCAGGAGTAGTTCAGTTAGTAGGGTGAAGTTCAGTTACTTGGACCATAGTTAGGTTTGTTTAAACTCTGGGTTAATTCAGTTTGGTTAAAAGTGTGCCACATGGCATCAGGCTACCTCAGCATAGTAAACCCTTGCCAAGCACAATTTGTAAGCTGCATGTGAACAGCCTCTGCCACATCATCAAGGCCCCCTCTTCTTCACAGAATCTTCGACAAGCCATAACTTGCAATCCAAGAAGAATTTGGACACACTCCAAAAAGGAAAAGTGATCGTCTTTTTGAGCTCTACACACCTGTCAGATCAGAATCATTGTATGCAATTAGACACTGCCAATATTGAAATAAATCAATTGGTAAGAACTTTGCAACAAATGAAAAAGCAACGCATGAATGCAGAAAGCATGCCAAAAGCACAAGTGCATGAGATGACCATAGCACAGAAAATGGCATCCACACATAAAGCATTAAGGCACATGGAAGAACAAAGCAGCATGCATCAAGCAAAGAAGACATATATCGTCATCAAGCCATGAGCCAAAAAGGTGACATAATGGAATGTATTGAAAAGCAAAAACCTTGCCAACCTTATGTAAAGAATAAGGGAGAGAGATAGGAGACTCAAGTTCACCTTTCTTCACAACACACAAGCGAGAGAGGACACAAGGTTGGAGGGTGAAGCCTTTCTTCACTTTTGCACACAACAACAATACAATAGAAGAGGGAAATACCCTATATGTCAAAACCTAGAATACATGGTTCATATGTGAACCCAAACCAAAACATACGTGGTAGTCTAACTACACCACAAGTACAACTAACATAGGCGGTGACATAAATGATAGTCATCCAGGAGATATGTCGGGGATAGAGCTTGATATCTCAACACTCCCCCTCAAGCTCAAATCCATCTCACGTACACCAAGCAAGCTCCTAAATCTGCGAAGCTTCTCGGTACCCAATGCCTTCGTAAAAATATCAGCCACCTGCTCCTCAGTGCTGACATAGACAAGATCAATCTCACCAGCTAGAACCTTCTCTCTCACAAAGTGATAATGCACCTCAATGTGCTTCGTTCTAGCATGATAAACTGGGTTATTAGCAAGCATGATGCTGCTAATGTTGTCACAATGAATGACAACTGCTGCATGAACTGACTGTCCCATATCTGCAAGTAGCTTCCGTAACCAAGCTACCTCACATGCAGCCATTGCTGCACCCCTGTACTCTGCCTCTGTGCTCGACAAGGCAACTGTTGGCTACTTCTTGCTGCTCCAACTGATGGCACCACTCCCAAGGGAAAACATAAAACCACTAGTAGATCTCCTGTCTGAGACACTACCAGCCCAGTCAGCATCTGTGTATCCATGTACCTGTAATGCACACCCAGCTTCATAAAACAGTCCATAATGCAATGTGGACTTCACATACCGCAGTATGCGCCTAGCCGCATCCAAATGTGGCTTCCTCGGTGCCTGCATAAACTGACTCACCAGCCCCACAGCATAGCTCAAATCTGGTCTGGTTATAGTCATGTAAATCAAGCTACCTACTATGCGCCTGTACATAGTAATATCTTCAAGAAGCTCACCTGTCTCTGCATTGAGCTTCACATTCTGCTCCAATGGAACAGAAATAGGCTTACAGCCTGTCATCCCATATTTGGACAGCATGTCCAAACCGTATTGCCTTTGCAACAGCCATATCCCACTCGGGGATCTAATAACCTCAATGCCCATGAAGTAACGCAGCTCTCCCAAATCCTTCATCTCAAATTTTTGCTTCAACAGCAGCTTCACTTCATTAATGTCTGCATCACTATCACCTGTAATAATCAAGTCATCAACATAGATGACTATAAGCACAATCCCTCTGTTTGTCCTTTTCACATAAAGTGAAAAATCTGAATTGGAAATCTGAAATCCAATAGTGACAAGATATTGTCCTATCTTGTCTGACCATGCCCTCGGCGCCTGTTTTAAGCCATACAAGGCTTTGCGCAACCTGCATACAAAATCGGGGTGTGACTTATCCTCATAACCTTCGGGCTGCATCATATAAACCTCTTCCTGCAAATCACCATGCAGGAAGGCATTTTTCACATCCATCTGATGCAAAGACCATCCCTTTGCAGCAGCCATAGCAATTACTGCTCTCACGGTTGCCATCCTTGCAACTGGGCTGAAAGTTTCCTCATAGTCAATTCCATATGTCTGTGCAAAACCTTTGGCAACCAATCTTTCCTTGTACCTGCTAACAGACCCATCAGCATTGTGCTTTACTTTGTAAACCCACTTACAGCCAATAGCCTTCTTATCATGAGGCAAAGGCATCAAATCCCAAGTGTGGTTTGCATCCAAGGCAGCCATCTCTTCATCCATAGCTGCTTCCCAATTTTTATGCCCTGCTGCATCCTCAAAACATGTGGGCTCTGGCTCCTCTAGAACCTTGACCATATAAGCATAGTGATGTGCTGTATACCCATCATATCTCAGCCTGTCAACTGGATACTTAATACGAGTGGACCTCCGTACAACTGGATCAGTTGCAGGAGTCTTTAAATCATGCCTGCTTTTCCTTGCACCAGGTGTAACAACAGAAGGAATCCCAAGTTCCTCATCAAGGCTCATTTCAGAGCCGCTTGACTCTCCATCAACATGAGAGCTACTAGCAGACACATCAAACACTGGAGTATGGTCCACTTTTTCTTTTCCCTTATGTGATACCTGCACAACACTATCAGGACTGCCATGTGACGATTCACTAGATCTCAATCTCCCTGTCCATGCATTAGATCCACTAGTAGAGGACTCTCTGGGTCCACTCAAGGCTTGAGATTGCTGCTCTGCATTTATTGCAGCATTCCCATTTCCTGCATCTGCATCTCCTACCATAACAGTTGGTGCATACCAGCTGCTCATTTCATCAAAAACAACATCTCTGCTCACTTGCATTTTGCGAGTGGAAGGGTTATAACAGCGATACCCTTTCTGGTGCTGAGCATATCCAATAAAGATGCATTTTTCTGCCTTTGGATCCAGCTTGGTTCTCTTCTCATCAGGACCATGAACATACGCTATGCAACCAAATACCTTCAAGTGAGAAATATCTGGTTTTTGGCCTGTATACATTTCTTCAGGCGTCATGCCATGGACAGCTGCAGTGGGAGTTCTGTTCATAATATAAACAGCAGTTGCTACTGATTTAGCCCAAAAATAATCAGGCATGTTTTTCTCATTTAGGATCGCCCGTCCTACTTCTGCAATATGCCTGTTCTTCCTTTCTGCAACCCCATTCTGCTGAGGGGTAGACCTGCATGAGTACTTCCTTTGAATTCCTTGTTCTTTCAGATATTCACAAAATTCTTCTGAAAAGTACTCTCCCCCTCCATCAAATCTTAGCACTTTAATATGCACACCTTTCTCTTTTTCAACCATGGCTTTAAAAGCCTTGAAATGGCTGAACACTTCACTTTTGTGCTTCATAAAATAAATCCACACCTTCCTAGTGTAGTCATCAATAAACGTCACATAATAATGGCATCCACCAATAGAAGCAGCTTTGGTTGTCCAAACATCTGAATGGATCACTTCCAAAGGTCTTCTGCTCACCTTAGCATTTTTGGGAAATGCATGTCTGGCCTGCTTACCCATTTGGCATGCTTCACATACCTTTTGCATTCCCTCAACTCTGAATTTAGGCAAACCTGCAACAATGTTTTTCGTTTGCATAGATTTCAGCCTTTGTATATTCACGTGCCCAATGCGCTTGTGCCATATCTCAATATCTGCAATGACACCTCTCCCATGCGCAAACATAGCAGCTTTCACCTCAGGCATATCAACATCCAAGGTGAACATTCTGCGATTTTTGTTGCCTTTCGCAACCAAGCGGCACTTATTTTTCAAGTCCTCAACGAAGCATCCATCAGGGTTAAATCTAACCTGCAGACCTTGCTCAACCATCTGGCCAACTGAAACCAGGTTCTTAGTGATTTTTGGAACATGAAGTACATCTGCCAAGTACTTTGTTTTGCCATCCTGCATAGCCAATGGCACTTTACCAACCTGCGTAATTGGGTGCGCAGTATCATCACCTGTTTCAACATAACCTGGCTTATCCAAATTTCTGACATCATGAAACCACTCACCATGACTGGTCATGTGGTTAGAGGCACCTGAATCAACATACCAAACATCATTGCAAGCTGCAGAATCTCCTGACATGGAGTTAACCATATGCTGCATCACAAAAAGGTGCTCATTTCTGTCGTCACCATGCCCACTTGATGATGCATAGTTGCTTTGCTGCAACTTTCCACTTTTGATGTCATTCTGCTTTTTATAGCATGTATTCTCCTTGTGTCCAGGCTTTCCACAATAATAGCATTCTGTGCTGCTATTTACTTGCTGGTTCCTTTGCCATGAACCACGGCCTCTTTGGCTCCCCCTGCCTCTAGAACTACCACGTCCTCCTCCATAGGACTGGTTTTCCTGTTGTTGCTGTTGGTTCTGATTTCCTGCACGGCCACCAGAACGGCCTCTTCCTCTACCCCTGCCTCTACCTGTATTCGAGTAGAAAGCAGTCTCTTGAGAAGTTGAGGTGGCTGAACCACCATTCCTTTGCTCTTCACTCAGCAAGAGAGCAATAAGTTCCTGAAAATCAGGAAATGTTTCACGGACTCCAATGGATGTCCGAAATTGTGCATAATCTTTCCCAAGACCATTCAAGGTCACGGACACTAAGTCCTCATCATCAACAGGTGCTCCAATGGAGGCAAGAGAATCTGCAAGGCCTTTCACCTTCAAGGAATACTCATTTATATTCAGATTTTTCCTTTGCACATTGTGCAACTCCTGCTTTAGCTGCATCTTTCGTGCTTTGGTATTTGTGCTATACAGCTTCACCAATGTATCCCATGCCTCCTTAGGCGTCTCTAGATCCTGTATATGCACAATCATAGAATCTGAAATGCTAACGGACAACCAATACAGGCATTTTCTGGCTTTTTCATGCCATTCTTTAAAGGCCTTCAATTCAGCAGGAGTGGGAGCAGCACCCAAAACTGGTTCTGCAGTTTCACCATTGATGTAATCCCAAACTCCCTTTCCCATAAAGAAGTTTGTCATCCTGAACTTCCATGCTTGGAAGTTGTTCTTGTCAAGCTTCTCACTGACAATGGTAGATAGATTCTCAGACATTTTACAAATCACGAATTGCAACAGCAACCTGTAAACACAGCAAATGCCTCAGAAGGGCAAATAGCAAAACTTCTGCAAAGAGCCTCACAGGGGCAGATCTGCAACACTGACGAAAGTGGTATTTCACCACACAGTCACTTCCTAGTGACGATTTTGCATCAACAGGCAACAGGCATGAATCTGCAACTCCCAATATCTCTGCACACAGGCATACGATGCAATTTCTGTGGCACCTTTCCACCGACTGGCCGTGCGCAGTGGTCGCACAGCAAAAACGGGGCCTTTTTCTGAGTGCCTGCGAAGGACTTCCGCCTTCAAAACGGGCCCCAAAACGGCCTCAAATCAAAAAAATAAAGTCACTAAGGGCTTTGCCCTATCCCGCAGCATATACTGCGCTCTCGCCACACCGCGAAGGGCCTCTCAATCTGAAGCAGTGCACTCCTGCACTTCTGGCTGTGCTACCTGCAAAGATTTGCTCCCAAACTCGAAGTAGGAAAGCAACACTGGTCCTCTTACCAGGACACCACAAACTTGGCTTTCTTTCTTGAGCTCCTTACCACGAACAAGGCTCTGATACCATGTAAAGAATAAGGGAGAGAGATAGGAGACTCAAGTTCACCTTTCTTCACAACACACAAGCGAGAGAGGACACAAGGTTGGAGGGTGAAGCCTTTCTTCACTTTTGCACACAACAACAATACAATAGAAGAGGGAAATACCCTATATGTCAAAACCTAGAATACATGGTTCATATGTGAACCCAAACCAAAACATACGTGGTAGTCTAACTACACCACAAGTACAACTAACATAGGCGGTGACATAAATGATAGTCATCCAGGAGATATGTCGGGGATAGAGCTTGATATCTCAACACCTTACCTATATTTTGTAAATCAAGCTTGACCACCTGAGAGTAGCTATGAAAGCACCCAGGGGAGGTATTGACATGTAAAATCCACACTTGACCACCTTAAGTAGCAATGCATGCACTAAGGGGAGGTGATGGAATGTAACTCACATCTGACCACCTTGCAGTAGCCAAAGCATTATGGCACCAAGGGGAGGTGTTGAGAGTTGTGGTGCTATAAGCACATGTAGAGCAAAGGTATGAGCAAAGGGCAAGCTGCCACATGGCATGGAGGAGATATCCCACATGTGAGCAAGCAAATGGATGTAAGCACCCTCACCTATAAAAGGGAGGTTCATTTGAAGTAATATCAATCAAGCACTTTGCACTATCTCAAGATTCTTTTTATGAGTCCAAGCTAATCTATCTTGGAACCTAATTGACTTGAGATACATGTCATGAGCACTCTCTTCATCATGTTTCCACACAAGTTTCATCCACCTTAGAGTGCTCCATAGATCCTGAGGCACACATGTTTTGTCAATCGGTAACAAAATTGGCCTTCTACCATGCATGAGAGTCCAAGGTTGGTTTTGAAACCAATCTTAGCCATCATAAGAGACCAAGATTGGATTTAAAACCGATCTTGGCTTAATATCCTCACAGGACATGATGGAGGTGTCATTATCAAGCTTTCATCCTCCCTAGGGAATGAGAGAACAAGATCCATTTCAAAACTGATGTTGAAGTTTTCTTCCACCTCAACTAGAAGTCCAAGATCGACTCATCTTCCATATGACATGATGGAGGCCAAGATCGGCGGTTTTAAAACCGATCTCAAACTTGCATCCTCCGTTGGACATGAGAGATCAAGATCGAAGAGCATCCATGAGAGTCCTAGATCCTCCATGATGTATGAAAATTCTGGATAGGTTTTAGAATTTCTCTTTGTCTCTCATCATCCAAAGGACAGGAGAGGCCAAGTTTGGTTTTAAATCCAATCTTAAACTTTCATCCTTCATCTAGTATGAGGGACTAAGATCAGTTTTAAAACCGTTCTTGAAATTCTATCCTTCATTGGACATGATAAACTGAGATTGGTTTTATCCTCCATCATAGCAACATCAGGATTATCCTCCATTGGGCATGAGATAATAGAGATCAATTTTAAAACCAATCTTGAACTTTTATCATCCACAGCGCATGAGAAAACAAGATCGGTTTTAAACTGATCTTAAACTTTCATCCTCCATTGGGCATGAGAGACAAATATCGGATTTAAGACAACTCTTAAACTTCATCCCCCGTTGTGGCGTGAGAGGTCAAGTTCAGTTTTAAAATTGATCTTGAACTTTTATCATCCACGACGCATGAGAGATCAAGATTAATTTTAAAACCAATCTTAAACTTTCATACTCCATTGGGTAAGAGAGACAGATCGGTTTTAAAATTGATCTTGTACATGTCACCCCCATTGGGCACGAGAGTCAAAGATCGGTTTTAAACCAATCTTTGCCTTTCATCCTCCACCAAGCTTGGCTAAGCTACTGTTGTTTTTAAAACACATTTTGAAGAGAGAGAGAGAGAGAGAGAGAGAGAGAGAGAGAGAGAGAGAGAGAATTGTAACTTATACAAGAGAATGATTTTGGACACATGAACATTGTGTAGGCAATATGCTCAACAATGGTAATATGGTGGAACTTAGTATTAGTGGCATTGTTTTGGCACATAGTACAATATTCAACAATGATGCAGGTGGCTTGTGTCAGGGTGTGCAAATTGGGCATTCATGTGTATCTGCATCAGTAGATGTTTGTTTCAATGCAGATATTGAACTTCCATTTCCGTCAATGGATACATGCAAACTTCAAGATGCAGTGGGAAGCACTATTAGGTGGGAAATGAAAGACTTAAAGCTCTATGATAAAGATAGCATTGTAGAGGAGGACAAGGTGGATGTGCAAAATATCCATATGCAACTTAGCAGACCAGATGTGTATGATGTATGGGAGACATGGAGAGAATGGAAATTGCTTCTATGGGTAGAGGATAAGACACAAACACCTAAAATAGGGGTAGTGTTTCTAGTACAACCTTATGAGGTTGTAAACTTCCAAGAGTTGGGTGAAAATGATATAGGAGTGATAGTTGAAGATAATATACTTTCAAGAGTTGGGTGAAAATGATATAGGAGTGATAGTTGAAGATAATATACCACACTCAGAGAATTTGAGTAGTGCCAAGATTAAAATATATATTCCAATTCTAGAGACATGGCCTATAGATCAGATCACATTTTAGGATGGTGCACTTTTGCAACCCTTGGTCTATGAAGCCTACATGGATGATTTATTGCAAAATTCCAAAGCACAAGATGGGATTGGTAGTACTTTCTTGAATGTTGAACCAGTTGATGCAAAAAGAAAATATCATATGGTCAATTGCAAGCCTAGAGAGGAAATTCAATGTAATTTGAAGAAGAAGTGCACATCTGAAGATGTTCAACAAAACACCTATTTCATTAATTTTGGTTTTTTTCTATTGTTTTTGGACGAAGCCCAAAAATCCTTCCCAAATGAAAAGTTTACTTTGTGAAAATATCCATCCCAAATCAAAATTTTACTTTCTGAAAATATTTTTCCCAAAAGTTCACTTTGTGGCACTATCATATTCACATAAAAATCTTGTTTTTTCAATCTATACTTTTACACCAACATGCAAGAATTTGAAATAATCCTATCTTAGAAATTCTAGCTATACCTAAGTTATTTGTTAATTTAATTATTTTTAATATTTTTTCTTGACGTGATAAATTTATAAATCCATGAAAGGAGACTTAAATATTTCATGTAAATAACATTGTCACTCGCAATATGCACAAAATTTTTAAAACTTTTAATAAATAGAAAAAATACATGATGCCATAAGACCCAAGTTTTGTATTGAACCAAAGATTTATAATAGCAATTATAGCTATCATTATATGTTTACATTAAGAGACGTTGCTCTCAGCTGGAGTCTTTGTATAAAATGATATAGATTGAACATATGTTTACAATTTAAATTGTTGCTCTTAAAGAGTCTCAATTTGTGCCATCTGCATAATTTGACTCCCCATTGTCTTATTGCTCAATGTCACGACAGTCCCTTGCTAGGTGCCATCTGCATTAACTCCCACTTGTCTTGCCAAGCCTTGCCCCTTGGGTGCATTGACTCCCCATTGTCTTATTGCTCAATGTGACAGTCCCTTACCAGGTGCCATCTGCATTAACTCCCTATTGTCTTGCCAAGCCTTGACCCTTGGGTAACATCCAGTGCATATTTTGACTCTCATTTGACATAGGAGGTGATGAATCTGATTATAATTGTCAATTGGCTTCTTGCCTAGTACCCAAATAAAATCGTTCAATGGACTTCGATACAAAGCTTTAATCATGGACATTCTTCATTTGCGATGTCTCCTTCTACTTCCTCCATGGCGAGCATCCTTAAAAATTTATGTATATGCAAAATACTTTGTTGTGGTATTTTTATTTTTCCTTCTACCTCATATCCCATGCACTTCTTTGACTTCTTTGCCCTTGAAAGCCAAGACACTATGATTGTCTCCATCGAAACTTGTGAGACCGCTTCATCATTTGGGACCCACTCCTTCATTATACAATTAGTATACAATGTGTTGTTATCCATATTCTCCTTCCTACCCTTTGGCTCATACCATACCGCTGTAAATGTTGTAGCTCTCCCTTGGTCATCTCTTTGCACATCAACTACTTTTGCAACCCAAAACTTCACATTCTCATATTCATCATCCGATGGCCGAACCACAACAAGACAATCGACCTCTATATCTACTTGTGGCATAAACTCTCTCTTCTTTGGTCCACAATATGGACGTGGGAGTAATGACACAAATGAGAGTGCTCTCAATGGAAGCAAGAACGGAAGAGGGAGAGAGAGAAATAGAGAACCACACAAGTTTTGGTGGGTGCAGAACAACCTAATCTTCTTTTTTCATTCATTTATATATGTGTTTGAGTATTGTACATAACTGGGGTAAAGGCACAGTGACCTTTAACCCCCACAACCTCCCACTTAAAGGACAATGTGCCTTTAAGGGAGAACAACTAGTGAGCATACTATCTAATGCCCATCAATACACGACGATACTCAAACCGCTGACTAGGTAGACTCTTCGTCAGCATATCTGCAGGGTTATCATCTGTATGAACCTTGATAAGATCTATGTGCTTATCCTCAAGTACCTCCCTGATGAAATGGTACCTGACCTCAATGTGTTTAGTCTTTGCATGAAAGACCGGATTCCGTGCTAGCTAAATGGCACTCATGGAATCACTATGCAATGTCGGTACACTTGTATGAATCCCCAAATCTCCCACTAGCCAATCAAGCCATATAGCCTCCTTGTATCCCTCTGTGGCTACAACATACTCAACCTCGGTGGTAGACAACGCAATGCACTTCTGTGTGCGAGACATCCACGACACTGCACCACTTGCAAAGGCGAACACATAACTAGAAGTGGATCTCCTACTATCCACATGCCCTACATAGTCTGAATCTATGTACCCAAGTACATGCATGTCTCCTCTACCAAAGCAGATGCACATCTCCTTGGTACCCTTCATGTACCTCATGATGCACTTAACTGCCTCCCAATGCCTCTTTCTTGGATTAGCCATATACTGGCTAACAACTCCCACTGCAAATGCAAAGTCTGGTCTAGTAGCTATCATAGCATACATAAGACTCCCACTGCTGATGCATAAGGAACCTTGGCCATCATGGCCCTTTCCTCATCTGATTTGGGACTATCTGTATGACTCAGTTTCACATATGGAGGCAATGGAGTACTCACTGCCTTCCCGCCCTCCATATTGAGATGCTACAATACTTTTGTAACATACTCTTTTTGTGAAAGCCAAAGGAGTTTCCTACTCCGATCACGCGTGATGTACATACCAAGAATATGACCTGCAAGTCCCAAATCCTTCATACCAAAGGCCTCATGCAACTTGGCCTTTAATGCATCTAGCTCATAAGTATTCTTGCTATCCCATAGCATATCATCCACATATAGATTATCAGGCTACTATCCTTAGCCCTTTAATTGTAGAGGCAGTGATTAATTTCACTCCTTCTAAAACCCTGGGACTGAATGAAAGCATCAAATTTCTGATACCATTCTCTAGGTGCTTACTTAAGACCATAGAGACTCTTCTTCAGCTTGCAAACTAAATGCTCTTTGCCCTTTTCTTCAAAGCCTTCTGGCTAGACCATGTAAATTTCCTCATGCGAATCGCCATGCAAGAAAGCTGTCTTGACATCCATCTGCATAAGCTCCATATCCTCTGATGCCACTAGTCCAAGCATGCATCTAAGTGTGGTCATCTTCACAACCGGAGAGAATATTTCATCAAAGTCCACACCCTTCTCTTGCTTGAACCCTTTAGCGACCAAACGGGCCTTGTACCTAGGCACATCATCACTTGTGACCTTCATTTTGTAGACCCATTTACATGGCAATGCTTTCTTTCCATGTGGCAAAGAAACCAAGTCCCAAGTCTTATTCTTCATAAGTGAACTCATCTCTGATTGCATAGCATACTCCCACTTGCATTGATCCTCATGCATCATAGCCTCTCTGTAGCAAGAAGGCTCCCCGCAATCAGTAAGCATCACATAGTCTACCCCTGGAACAAACCTATCTGGTGGTCTAGACACTCTAGATGATCTTCTCAAGGGCATTTCAGCTTGCTGTCCCACCTGCATATCAGCCACATTTGGCTCATCATTTCCACCAATAGATGATCCATCATCTACCCTTGATTGTATACCTATGGGAGTACTTGGTGGTACCATTTCTTGCACATTTGGTGCATGGACAGCTTGTTGTCTATCAACATATGCAGGTGTATTCACATCCTGGAAAGTGATTCTCCTCATTTCCACGTCCCTCATGGGTGCCTTATGCATCTTCTTCTCATTGAAGACTACATCATGGCTGCGTATGATCTTCTTTGCTTCTGGATCCCAGAGACGATAGCCCATCTCTCCACTTTCACCATAACCCAAAAAGATGCATTTCCTAGACTTAGGATCTAGCTTCTTTCGAAGCTCTTTTGGCACATGTGCATATGCCTCACACCCAAATATATGCAAATGAGAGTAAGAGGGCTTCTTGCCACTCCATGCCTCTTCATGAATACCACCATCCAAACTCTTACTAGGTGATCTATTGATCACATCCACTGCAGTCTTCATTGCCTTAGCCCAAAAACCACCAGAAAGACTTGCACTGGAAAGCATGCATTGCAACCTTTCTTGAATGGTACGTTTCATCTTTTCTGCAACTGGAATTTGCTCTGGAGTATGAGGGGATGTGAGCTCCCTCTTAATCCCACGTGTATCACAGAAATGCTGAAAGTCATAAGAGAGATACTCTCCACCATTGTCAGTCCATAGGCATTTAAGAGTTCTACCTAACTGATTCTCAACCAAGGCCAACCATTTTTGAAATACCTAGAACACATCACTCTTCCGAGCTATCACATAATCCCACACTTTCCTAGTTGCATCATCAATGAATGTCACATAGTATTCAGCCCCGCCTAATGACCGTATAGGCATGGGACCACATACGTCTGAATGCACCAAATCAAGCTTTTCAAACTCTTTCTTTCCCCTTCTTTTATGGGCTGATTTAGTCTGCTCCCCATAGAGACAGTGCTCACAAAATTCAAAATCAGAGAAACTCAAATGCGGTATATAACCCAAACGGCATAAGAGTTTCATTCTATTCTGGCTCACGTGCCCCAACTTGCAATGCCACAAAGAAGTGCTTGGTTGCTCGGTTATTGCAACAACATGATCAAATACCCCTGATACATGTAAGGGATACAAAGTCCCACACTTGGCACCCCTGGCCAAAAGCATAGAGCCCTTCTGAATTTTCTAACTCTGAAAGCCAAAAGTGGTGTGAAAACCACCATCATCTAGCTGACCCACTGAAATAAGACTCTTGCCATCAACTTAGGCACATGTCTCACATGTTTTAAAATAAATGCAGACCCATTTGCAAAAGAAAACTTTATGCCACCTACTCCCACTATGTCACATGCATAGTCATTTCCAAGATGCACACAACCTGTCTTTCCACTGTCATAAGTGGAGAACCATTCCCTATGAGGCGTAACATGGAATGAAACACCAGAATCCAAAATCCAATCCTGGGAATATGCATCATTTGAAGTGGTAAGCAACTCTGCAGATAAACTCGACATGAAGAGAACGTCATTGTCACTATCATGTGTGATTGCATTGATCTCCTCGATCTTCACTTTTCCTTTGTCCCCCCTTGGACTCTCTTCCTTTTGATTTGCACCCCAATTTGCATTCTTTTTCTTATCCTTTTGCTCTCTTTTCAACTTGTAGCAATCCTTTTTCATATGGCCCTTCTTGCCACAGTGGTAACACTCAATGTTCTGTGCCTTGGATTTGCTATGAGACTTCCCTCTTTCTTGGGACTTCCCCCTGAACTGTGATCTACCCCTTTGCACATTTAAGGCTGCATCCTACATGTTGCCGTCCATAGACTTCCATCTAATCTCCTCGGCCAACAAGCTACCCACAACATCATCAAATTTCAGTACTCCACCAGGTGCGGAGTTACTGACAGCTGTACAGAAGGTATCCCATGAGGATGGCAATGAACATAAGAGAAATATTGCCTTAGTCTCTGCATGAAAATTCATCTTCTGAGCCTGAAGCTGGCTGAAAATAATATTGAATTCATTCAAGTGAGAAGAAATGGAGACCCCTTCCTTCATCTGCAACTCAAACAACCTCTTCATGAGGTAAACTTTATTAGAGCCAGTTTCCTTTTCATAAGTGGCACACAGTTTCTTCCACAAATCTTCCGTAGTCTGCTCATTTACTACTTTGAAATAAACTGACTTTGCAAGATGAAGTTTGATAGTAGATTTTGCTAATGCATCCAACTCATTCCAATCATCCTCAGACATATTTGCAGGCTTAGCTTCAATCCCTGCCAAGGGTTTAATCTGCTTCTTTTGAATAAGCACATCCTTTATTTGTTCTTTCCACAAAGAAAAGTTTGTCCCATCAAACTTCTTAATGCTAAAAAACTCCTTTTCAGACATGGAAGAGGATGCCATGATGAAAATGAAGCAAAAATCCCAAATGCTAGTGCCTACAAGAGAGAATCACACCAAATACTACGTGCACCCAAATGTGTATGCCACAATAGAGTGAAATATCACCAAAACTCATATCTCAAAGCATCTTACTCATGTGCATATACTATGCATCCATATGAGCAAATCTAGCCCAAAAGAAAATGCCAACTGCAATGGCAATCTAAAATGCCAATAAGTGCCAAATGACTCAAGCATAAACACTGTCCACTGGCATATGCATTAATAATATCTCATCCAAGAGAGCATAGCACTATCAGTGCATCACCTGCAATGTGTCAAAGCTGTCCCTCAACATAAAATAGCATCCATGTGCAAAGCGTCCATAAAAATAGCATCCACAAGGCAATTTGGGCCTATCGGCGCATCCAATAAGGACCGCAATGCATCCAAATGGCCTATAAATCATCCATTACAAGCCAATGTACACCACAAATGAGCGCACATTGCTCAAACTGCAACCAGAGTGATTTGCATAAGGTATGCTCAAGAAATCATAGTCCCACGGTAATGGATGCTACTAAAAATAGAACCTAAGATGCCTCAAAACATGGGCACCATTGCATAATCGGACTTAGCAAGAAAATCTGCAAATATCTCTCTTTTGTCGAAACTCCAAAATCCCAACCGATGAGTGAGAAATAGGAGTCAACACTTATGTGACTGCCATGTGGCATAAATCTAAGGTTTCAAAACCTTAGAATGAAAAATGCATAACACAGAGATGAAATCGAATACACAGAGATCTATAACTCTGAAAATCCTCCACCGAATCGCGTAAGAATGAACAGGAAGGGGTCTTTGGGCATCCGAAATGCAATGGGACAACACACGGACTGAAAAACGTTTTTTGGAAACAGAGCTGTTTGTAAACTCCACCGGAGTGTGAATGATGAGCAACATAGAAGTTTTAGGACCTCCTGAGTCCACCAGAACTGACAGATCTGCAAATGGTTGCTCCAAACTTGAGTTCCAACACCGGGGCAGAAAAACGCAGAAACTAACATAGTGAGTCAGAAATCGAATGAAATGATCCCAGATTCAAGAATGAAGGTGTTTCCAAGCTCTTGAAGTAAAGTGGACACCAAAAGCAAGCAATAGTTGCCTCTACAAGTCAATATAGAGTCTCTATCATCGAACGGAACAGGGAAAAGCTCAAAAAACGACTTTTTGATCTTTGAAAACACTTAACAGGCTCTCAAAACCACTTCGCAAAACCAAAGTGACTTTTCCAAAGGTTCCTCCAAGGTCTCTACACACTTGGATACAAGTAAAGTCACCCACAAAGCTTCCCACAGAGCTTCTCCTTCCTCCCACAGAGCTGCTGAGCTTCAAGCATTCACGCACGCTCAGCTAGATCACCAGGGCTCTGATACCACTTGAGAGTGCTCTCAACGGAAGCAAGAGCAGAAGAGGGAGAGAGAGAAACAGAGAGCCACACAAGTTTTGGTGGGTGCAGAACAACCTAATCTTTTGTTTTCATTCATTTATATATGTGTTTAAGTATTGTACATAACTGGGGTAAAGGCACAGTGACCTTTAACCCCCACAACAAATTCATTTTCAAAGACTGGAGCTGGGCGCAAATCGTTATGAACATTTGGCCAAAACATATTGCATCCTTCCTTGACATCCTTTGAGCCTCGCATTCTCTCAAGGTCCTTTATTAAATTTCGTGTCTTGTTAATTATAGTGGTAGTGTGTTCTCTCCAAGTAGGCGTCGAATCAAGATATCTCTGGAGCATTTCCTCTTTGTATGTAATAAATGCTTTTAATTTTTCTATTTCATAGGTAGACCTCTCATTGAATTCTTGTATAGGAGCCCATGTTGGATACCTTTCCTTGCTGGGAATTAAAGTTAAGATACTGTAAGGTTCTTCAGGTTCCCATTTTGTATCATGAGAATACTGTTGCCATTGCATTACGGGTTTTTCATCTTTTAAAAAAAAATGAAAGTAGTGTGGATTGGTATGACCTGTCAATGCATCACCACCCATTTGTATGAAAGGTAGAATGAAGCTCTTCCAATCATACATTCTTTCGAGCCTCACATACTGTACTTTCCTTATGACCACTAACTTGCCTACCACATCTTCTTACCAAGTCATCTATTGTCTCCACATCCTTGCATTTAAGCTCTCTTGATAGTGTGCTAAAAACCTGATTGATATCCTCATGTGTATGCCCAACATACAAAAATCCACATTCAACCTCATTGAAGATTCGATGAGCAACTAGCATGGAGCAGAATGCAAACATGAGTACATTCTTATTTTCTCGCTAGCAATTATCAGCTTGTATTCTCAAAGTCGGTGGTAGGCGACCTTTTTCTGCATGTACATTGCGAATTGCCTTCATAATAGATGTTACAACTTGATTGCTATCATGTAGATGCAAGGAATCAACCCATATATCTACAAAGAACTTAATTCCATGCACTAAGACTCCACATAGATGTGTCTTTAGAAAGTGCTTTCCTTGTAATTTAGGTGGAGTGGCAACAAAATGAGGCAATGTTGTTGTATTCTGATCCATGCCATCTACAATAAGGCACATGTAGTCATCGGGATGTGAAATAGCTTGCTCCTTCCAAAATGCATATTTTTGTCTGGAATGTCAAATAAGGTCATGATGAGATTTTCGATTTTTTTTGTATAATTTCCTTTGATTTGGACATGTTGCACTCTCAATCGCTTGCTTAAAATCATCACAGACATTGCACTTTGACATTTTTTGCCTCGAGATTTTAACATATCCAAAGTTCTTCCAAAGAGTATACAAAGTATGAGAAGAAGCTACGACATCCCCTCTTTGCCTTTTCTTTTCTACAATAGAGTCAAATAATTTGAGCTTTGTCAAGCCCATTGGAAGGTGCATTTCAGTGTTCATGTATGAAGTCTTGCAAAATTATTGCTGCCTTGATAGTTGAGATTCTTGATTTGGACCTTCCTCTATTACCATGAATGCTAAATTTGTTGCCGCCCTTTGCCTTGGTGACTCAATCCCAATATGTACCGTAATATTGCGATATGCCTTATTGAAAATATTTTTTCCATTTATGAGAGGTTTTACCTTTTGTCTTGAACTTAGCCTTTTATTGCCATTCTGAAGAAAGCAAGAGAGACTTGTGAGAAGGTATTCATTTCTTTTGCTTCCTCTTCTTTGCCACATGTGTCCTCTACATTCCCTGATGTCTGCAAGATCAATGAAGCGCATACATCTTCGCTTGCAACATAGATATCCCAATGCATTTAACATGTTCTCCTCCTTCATTACTCTCTTCCTCTTTGGTTGCTTTTGTGGATCTACCTGGATTCGCTTCCTCTTCATGAATATGTATGACCATTTTCATTCCTCGTGCACGTCGTTATCTATATTTATGCACTTCTTCTCCTCACATTTGTTTGTAACCAAGCATCCATGATTGGTCGTTGCATCCTTGGCCATATCACAATCAAAGTTAAATATTGAATAATCCTTTGTTGATCTCATCCTCGTTTTTAACATACTCTTAGGACCATTCAATGAAATCAATATTCTATGAGAGTATTGAGAACCTTGAAGCTCTTCCACTCCTGAGAGAACATTGCTCATTGGGACATCTTGCATGGCTTTCACCAATCCACAAGCTTGATTGACACTAGGTTTGTTAATATGCATGAACTCATCCACACTTGACAAGACATCGCTATTGAAACCTTTGCCCTTCTCACTATGCAAGAATTCATCCACCCCAGATAAGGCTTCGCTTCTAAAATCATTTTGTTTCTCAGAACCAATGAACTCATCCACTCTAGATAAGATGTCACTTCTATAATTGAGTACATTGAAATCATCCACATTTGAAGTGATAGAGCCTAGCACATGGGCATGCTTTTTAGGTCCTTTGATATTGTAGTATACCTTGTCTTTATCATTGAAAACCACGTGCCTCTTTCTCATGTTTAAAAATTGCATGCTCCATCTTATATTCTTGCCTACCTCATAGTAGGGATCACATAAGGATGTTATGTTATCAACCATATTATCATCAGTGACTTTTAGAATCCTCATCCGTGCAAATGACCATTGCTCCACTTGTTCAAATCCCAATTCTTCACCTTCTGCTATAGTGTTATTTGCAAATGATCTCATTTGTAAAATGTCCCCTATAGTAAAATCCAAGGTGGTACACTTTGTATTCTTGATAATGTCTTTTGCATAAGTCTCATCTTTGTCCCATGCTATAAATGATTTGCTATGATTTGTTGGATGTATTGTAGGCATAACATCTCCAAGTGTTTCCATATCTCCACATTTATACTTTAGCTCAACATGTGCGCTAAGAATCTTTAATACAGTAACTGCCACCTTATCTTTGCCAAGTCTTCGAAAGTGGCAAACTGAATTGGGATCACTATCATGGATTGTAGCAAATGCAACTACTTCTCTTTTGCCACATAAAATCACATCCATCCCTGGAACAAAATCTATAGTCATCTCCTTTGTGAGAGTCCTTTGCAAGCAAGCCTGCAGTAGCAACAATTACGTAAATATTAGTCTCTTTTTAATAATCTACTCATTTATTAAAATTTTTAATTAGTACTTAATTTATTAGTGAGAGAAGTTATCCGATCAAGTACTCATCATATGGACATGCCACTTTGCATGCAACTCAATAACACCTACGTTGAGGTGCGTGCAAAGTATTGTGCCCATCGTCTATGCTTTGCATGGTATATCATGCATTAAACACCATTTGTGCCTCAATTCATACACAACCATAAAAAACACGGTCCTAGGTGTGTTATTCAAACAAGTACTTATTAAATACCATTTTTGCTCTAGTGTCATGCACATCCATTAAAAAACACACTGCTAGGTATGTTATCCGATCAAGTACTTATGGGATGGGCGTGCCACTTTGCATGTAAATGAAATCCACCTAGTTGAAGGTGTGTGCAAAGTATTGTGCCTATCAGATATGCTTTTCATTGCCGATCAAGCATAAAACACTGTTTTTGCCTTAGTGTCATGCACATCCGTAAAAAAACACGCTACTAGGTATGTTATTCGATCAAGTACTTATGGGATAGGCACTCCACTTTGCACGTAAGTCCATTTCAACTATGTTGAGGTATGTGCAAAGTATTGTGACCATCGGATATGCTTTGCATGGTCGATCATGCATTATCCACCATTTTTCCCGTAGTGATACGCACATCGGTAAAAAAACACACCCTTAGGTATGTTATTTGACCAAGTACTGATCGGATGGGTGTGCCTCTTTGAGAACATTGCAATACCACCTAAGTTGAGGCGTAGGAAAAGTATTGTGCCCATCCGATATCCTTTGCATGGTCGATCGAGCATTAAATACTATTTTTGCTCTAGTGTCATGCACATCCGTAAAAAAACACACTACTAGGTATGTTATCCGATCAAGTACTTATGGGATGGACGCGCCACTTTGCATGTAAGTCAATTCCACCTAGTTGAAGGTTTGTGCAAAGTATTGTGCCCATTGGATATTCTTTGCATTGTTGATCAAGCATAAAACACCGTTTTTGCCTTAGTGTCATGCACAACCATAAAAAAACACATCCTAGGTGTGTTATTCAAACAACTACTTCTCAAATGGGGGCTCCACTTTGCACGCAAGTTGGTTTCAACTAGATTGAGGTTTGCGCAAAGTAGTGTGACCATCGGATATTCTTTGCATGACTGATCATGCATTATACACTATTTTTTCCCTAGTGATATGCACATCTGCAAAAAAACACGTCCTTAGGTGTGTTATCTGACCAAGTACTTATCAGATGGGTGTCCCAGTTTGAAAACATGTCAATGCCACCTCAGTTGAGGTGTAGGAAAAGTATTGTGCCCATCGGATATACTTTGCAAGGTTGATCGAGCATTAAATATCATTTTTGCCTTGGTCTCATGCACATCCATAAAAAAACACACTGTTAGGTATGTTATCCGATCAAGTACTTATGGGATTGGCATGCCACTTTGCATGTAAGTCAACTCCACCTAGGTTAAGGTGTGTGCAAAGTATTGTACCCATCGAATATGCTTTGCATTGTCGATCAAGCATAAAACACCGTTTTTGCCTTAGTGTCATGCACAACCATAAAAGAACACGGTCCTAGGTGTGTTATTCAAACAAGTACTTCTCAGATGGGGGCTCCACTTTGCATGCAAGTCTATTTCAACAAGGTTGAGGTGCGTACAAAGTATTGTGATGATCGGATATGCTTTGCATGGTCGATCACACAATTTACACTGTTTTTCCCCTAGTGATATGCACATCCGTAAAAAAATAGGCACGTAGGTGTGTTATCCAACCAAGTACTTATCTGATGGGTGTGCCTCTTTGAGAACATGTCAATACAACCTAGGTTGAGGCATAGGAAACGTATTGTGCCCATCCGATATCCTTTGCATTGTCAATCGAGCATTAAATACCATTTTTGCTCTAGTGTCATGCACATCCGTAAAAAAACGCGCTGGTAGGTATGTTATCCAATCAAGTACTTATGGGATGGGTGCGCCACATTCCATATCAGTTAATTCCACCTAGTTGAAGGTGTGTGCATAGTATTGTGCCCATCGGATATGCTTTGCATTGTAGATCAAGCATAAAACACCGTTTTTGCCTTAGTGTCATGCACATCTGTAAAAAAACACGCTGGTAGGTATGTTATTCGATCAAGTACTTATAGGTTGGGCGCTCCACTTTGCACACAAGTCTGTTTCAATATGTTGAGGTGCGTGCAAAGTATTGTGACCATCAGATATGCTTTGCATGGTCGATCACGCATTATCCACTGTTTTTCCCGTAGTGATATGCACATCCGCAAAAAAACACACCCTTAGGTATGTTATCTGACTAAGTACTTATCGGATGGGTGTACCTCTTTGAGAACATTTCAATACCACCTAGGTTGAGGCATAGGAAAAGTCTTGTGCCCATCAGATATCCTTTGCAAGGTCGATCGAGCATTAAATACTATTTTTGCTCTAGTGTCATGCACATCCGTAAAAAAACACGCTGCTAGGTATGTTATCCGATCAAGTACTTAAGGGATGGGCATGCCACTTTGCATGTAAGTCAATTCCACCTAGTTGAAGGTTTGTTCCAAGTAATGTGCCCATTAGATATGCTTTGCATTGTCGATTAAGCATAAAACACCATTTTTACCTTAGTGTAATGCATAACCATAAAAAAACACGGTCCTAGGTGTGTTACTCAAACAAGTACTTATTAGATGGGGGCTCCACCTTCCATGCAAGTATCTTTTAACCAGGTGTGTGCAAAGTATTGTGACCATTGGATATGCTTTGCATGGTCGATCATGCATTATACACCGTTTTTCCCCTAGTGATATGCACATCCACAAAAAAACATGCCCTTAGGTGTGTTATCTGACCAAGTACTTATCGGATGGGTGTGCCTATTTAAAAACATGTCAATACCACCTAGGTTGAGGGGTAGGAAAATTATTGTGCCGATCGGATATGCTTTGCATGGTCGATCGAGCATTAAATACCATTTTTGCCTTGGTGTCATGCACATCCGTAAAAAAACACGCTACTAGGTATGTTATCCGATCAAGTACTTATGCGATGGGAATGCCACTTTGCATGTAAGTCAAATCCACCTAGTTGAAGGTGTGTGTAAAGTATTGTGCCCATCCGATATGCTTTGCATTGTCGATCAAGCATAAAACAGGGTTTTTGCCTTAGTGTCATGCACAACCATAAAAAAACACAGTCCTAGGTGTGTTATTCAAACAAGTACTTATAGGATGGGGGCTCCACTTTGCATGCAAGTCCATTTTAACTAGGTTGAGGTGCGTGCAAAGTATTGTCATGATCAGATATGCTTTGCATGGTCGATCACACATTATACAAAATTTTTCCGGTAGTGATATGCACATCCGCGAAAAAACACGCCCTTAGGTATGTTATCTGACCAAGTACTTATCGGATGGGTGTGCCTCTTTGAAAACATTTCAATACCACCTAGGTTAAGGCGTAGGAAAAGTTTTGTGCCCATAGGATATGCTTTGCATGGTCGATCGAGCATTAAATACCATTTTTGCCTTAGTGTCATGCACATCCATAAAAAAACACACTGTTAGGTGTGTTACCCGATCAAGTACTTATGCAATGGGAATGCCACTTTGCATATAAGTCAATTTCACCTAGTTTAAGATGTGTGCAAAGTATTTTGCCCATCGGATATGCTTTGCATTGTCGATCAAGCATAAAACACTCTTTTTGCCTTAGTGTCATGCACAACCATAAGAAAACACAGTCCTAGGTATGTTGTTCAAACAAGTACTTATTAGATGGGGGCTCCACTTTGCATGCAAGTCCTTTTCAACTAGGTTGAGGTGCGTGCAAAGTATTGTCACCATCGGTTGCTTTGGATGGTTGATCACGCATTATACAACGTTTTTCCTGTAGTGATATGCACATCCGCAAAAAAACATGCCCTTAGGTATGTTATCTAACAAAGTACTTATCGAATGGGTGTGCCTCTTTGCAAACGTTTCAATACCACCTAGGTTAAGGCATAGGAAAAGTATTGTGCCAATCGGATATGATTTTCATGGTCGATCAAGCATTAAATACCATTTTTGCCTTAGTGTCATGCACATCCATAAAAAAACACGCTGCTAGGTGTGTTATCCGATAAACTATTTATGAGATGGAAATGCCACTTTGCATGTAAGTCAAATCCACCTAGTTGAAGGTGTGTGCAAAATATTGTGCCCATCGGATATGGGTTGCATTATCGATCAAGCATAAAACACTGTTTTGTCCTTAGTGTCATGCACAACTATAAAAAAACACAGTCTTAGGTGTGTTATTCAAACAAGTACTTATCAGATGGGGATTCCACTTTGCACGCAAGTCCGTTTCAACTAGGTTGAGGTGACTGCAAAGTATTGTCACCATCCGATATGCTTTGCATGGTTGATCACGCATTATACAACATTTTTCCTATAGTGATATGCACATCCGCAAAAAAACATGCCCTTAGGTATGTTTTTTTGCGGATGTGTATATCACTACAAGAAATGCCACTTTGCATGTAAGTCAATTCCATGTAGTTGAAGGTGTGTGCAAAGTATTGTGCCCATCGGGGATATGCTTTACATTGTCGAAACGTCATTTTTGCCTTAGTGTCATTCAAACAAGTACTTATCAGATGGGAGCTCCACTTTGCACGCAAGTTCGTTTCAACTAGGTTGATGTGTGTGCAAAGTATTGTCACCATCGGATATGCTTTTCATGGTAGATCATGCCTTATACAACATTTTTTCGATAGTGATATGGACATCCGCCAAAAAACACGCCCTTAGGTATGTTATCTGACCAAGTACTTATCCGATGGGTGTGCCTCTTTGAGAACATTTTAGTACCACCTATGTTAAGGTGTAGGAAAAGTATTGTGCCCATCAGATATGATTTGCATGGTCGATCGAGCATTAAATACCATTTTTGCCGTAGTGTCATGCACATCCATAAAAAAACACGCTGCTAGGTGTGTTATCGGATCAAGTACTTATGCAATGGGAATGCCACTTTGCATATAAGTCAATTCCACCTAGTTGAAGGTGTGTGAAAATTATTGTGTCCATCGGATATGCTTTGCATTGTCGATCAAGCATAAAACCCAGTTTTTGCCTGTGTCATGCACAACCATAAAAAAACACGGTCCTAGGTATGTTATTCAAACAAGTACTTATCGGATAGGGACTCCACTTTGCACGCAAGTCCATTTTAACTAGGTTGAGGTGCATGCAAAGTATTGTCATCATCGGATATGCTTTGCATGGTCGATCACGCATTATACAACGTTTTTCCTGTAGTGATATGCACATCCACAAAAAAACACGCCCTTAGGTATGTTATCTGACCAAGTACTTATCGGATGGGTGTGCCTCTTTGAGAACATTTGAATACCACCTAGTTTAAGGTGTAGAAAAAGTATTGTGCCCATCGGATATGATTTGCATGGTTGATCGAGCATTAAATACCATTTTTGCCTTAGTGTCATGCACATCTGTAAAAAAACATGTTGCTAGGTGTGTTATCCGATCAAGTACTTATGCGATGGGAATGTCACTTTGCATGTAAGTCAATTCCACCTAGTTGAAGGTGTGTGAAAAGTATTGTGCCCATTGGATATTCTTTGCATTGTCGATCAAGCATAAAACACCGTTTTTGCCTTAGTGTCATGCACAACCATAAAAAAACACTGTCCTAGGTGTGTTATTAAGACAAGTACTTATTGAATGGGGACTCCACTTTGCACGCAAGTCTGTTTCAACTAGGTTGAGGTGAGTGCAAAGTATTTTCACCATCGGATATGCTTTGCATGGTTGACCACGCATTACACAACATTTTTCCTATAGTGATATGCACATCCGCAAAAAAACACACCCTTAGGTATGTTATCCAATCAAGTACTTATGCGATGGGAATGCCACTTTGTATGTAAGCCAATTCCACCTATTTGAATGTGTGTGCAAAGTATTGTGCCCATCGAATATGCTTTGCATTGTCGATCAAGCAGAAAACACTTTTTTTGCCTTAGTGTCATGCACAACCATAAAAAAAACACGGTCCTAGGTGTGTTATTCAAACAAGTACTTATCGGATGGGGGCTCCACTTTGCACACAAGTTTGTTTCAACTAGGTTGACGTGTGTGCAAAGTATTGTCACCATCGGATATGCTTTGCATGGTCGATCATGCATTATACAACGTTTTTCCTGTAGTGATATGCACATCCGTAAAAAAACACGCACTTAGGTATGTTATTTGACCAAGTACTTATCGGATGGGTGTGCCTGTTTGAGAACATTTCAATACCACCTAGGTTAAGGCATCGGATGGGTGTGCCCATCAGATATGCTTTGCATGGAGCATTAAATACCATTTTTGCCTTAGTATCATGCACATCCGTAAAAAAACACACTGCTAGGTGTGTTATCCGATCAAGTACTTATGCGATGGGAATGCCACTTTGCATGTAAGCCAATTCCACCTAGTTGAAGGTGTGTGCAAAGTATTGTGCCCATCAGATATGCTTTGCATTGTCGATCAAGCATAAAACACCGTTTTTACCTTAGTGTCATGCACAACCATAAAAAAACACGGTCCTAGGTGTGTTATTCAAAAAAGTACTCATCGGATGGGGGCTCCACTTTGGATGTAAGTTTGTTTCAACTAGGTTGAGGTGCATGCAAAGTATTGTCACCATTGGATATGCTTTGCATGGTCGATCACGCATTATACAACGTTTTTCCTGTAGTGATATGCACATCCGTAAAAAAACACGCCCTTAGGTATGTTATCCGATCAAGTACTTATGCGATGGGAATGCCACCTTGCATGTAAGTCAATTCCACCTAGTTGAAGATGTGTGCAAAGTATTTTGTCCATCGGATATGCTTTGCATTGTCGATCAAGCATAAAACACCATTTTTGCCTTAGTGTCATGCACAACCATAAAAAAACACGGTCCTAGGTGTGTTATTCAAACAAGTACTTAACGTATGGGGGCTCCACTTTGCACCCAAGTCTGTTAGGTAGAGGCTTAAGCGTGGAAAGTAGATCTCATGCGTGCATGAATGAGAAAGAGGGCTTGATTATAATGATTGATGGAGGCTCTCGCCTCCACTAGAGTTCAAGGGTTTAGAAGGGGATTTCAGGGTTAGAAATGGGGACAGGGTTGAGAGAGTTAACTAGGAGTTCCATGGTTCAGAGGGGGTTGCAGGGTTTAGGAGTCATCCAAGGTTGAGGAGTGGAGAGCTAGTCTCCTTCGCGGATTCGAGGAGTAAGGGTTGAGGAGGGAGGGAGGAGGAGGAGAAGGGAGGAGGAGGAGGGAGGAGCAGGAGAAGGAGGGAGGAGGAGGAGGAGGGAGGAGGAGGGAAGAGGAGGAGGAGGGAGGAGGAGGAGGAAAAGGGAGGAAGGAGGAGGAAGGAGAAGGACATGGGAGGAGGAGGAGGAAGAAGGAAGAGGAGGAGGGAGGAGGAGGAGGGAGGAGGAGGAGATGGAGGAGAAGGATGAGGGAGGAGGATGAGGAGGAGGGAGGAAGAGGGAGGAAGGAGGAGGAGGAGGGAGTTCAAGGGTAAAGAGTGCAAGGGTAAGGGCATGCTAGAACACAATAGTGAAAGAGAGCATGGACGCAATGGAGGTCAATCACATGAACACAATAGTGAGCTTGAACACTGAACCCCAAAGAGTCAGAGCTTCATTCCATTGGAGATATTTATACATGTTTGTCTCTACACAATCCGCAGTAGGTGCCTCCGTGGTGGGACCTCTTTTGTAGGAGACCTTTGGGGCAAGAGTCTCTTCACTTTTGGGGGGGACCTTTTGGGTCTCTACACAAAGTGGGGGGACATTTTGGGTCTCTACATAAAGTGGGGGGACCTTTTGGGTCTCTACACAAAGTGGAGGGACTTTTTGGGTCTCTACACAAAGTGGAGGGACCTCCGAAAGTGTAGGCTTTGTCTTTCTCTCTCTAGATTTAGTATTTCTCTCTCTAGATCTTGATTTTGCAAAGTATGATTGGATGTTTTCTAGAGAGGATTTTGGGTATCCTCATCCTTTAAGATTTATCATACTATCTTTCAGGCTCAAGATATTACAAACGGAGCTTTGCCGCTACTCTACACACACAATGCTCTCATAGTTATTGTCCTAGACTGCACTTCTGGCCCTTGTTGCCACAAGGTTAACAATAGTCCACAAGCATCTAGATCTCTTTAGAGATGTGGTAGATTATGTGAGAGAGAAAATCAAGCCTTACCTGATCCGGCTAGACATAAATAGAGTACACTGGGTTCGGCTAGACATAAATAGAGTACACTGGGTTCTTGTGAATCTCCTCATTGATTGTCGCCCGGCTAATGGCACTTTCAAGCATAGGTTGCAGAGAATTTGCAAATCCCTTAGTCCAAAAAGTTTTATAAGGATTTCCAAGGATGAAGAGTTGGATTTGCAAGTAGGTCCTATATGAACTCGTTTTGTATCCCTAGAAATAGCCTATTGCATAATTCTTTTGGAAATGGAGGACACAAATGCATCTCCATTCATCAATGTAGAGCCACATCTTCTTCTAGCAGCAAAGCAAGATGTTGAAGTTGAGGAGAATCCTGATGTGATTTCAGAAGCTGCCATTGCTCTAGATTGGTCTAGTGCAACTTTGGACAAGGGAAAGCACACAACAGAAATAGAGTAGACAATAGAGCTGGTTGTGGTTCTTGAAGCAAGTGGGACATCATCCCCCATAGGATAGCTAGAAGAGGAAGAGGAGGAAGGAGAGAAAAAAGAGGATAAAAAGGTATGACAGATGAGGTTTTGATGCAAACCCTTCAATATATTTTGATTGAAAACAAAGAATATTTATTTTGATTGACATTCAATACATTAAAAATTTGAGAGAAGATGAAGTACTGGGGGCACTCTTCGCTTGGGAGAGTAGTAGTAACTTAGGTTATCCAGAAGAGGGGTTGGATAGGTGCAAAGATTTGGCACCTACAAACACTTTGGAGCATCCGATCTTAACTGTGTCGGAGGAAATGCATGACTCTACTAATGCAGTAGTTACAGAGATGGAGTTCCGTGAGGTCCAAGGAAGATTGGAGGCAGAGAGGGTGCAGAAATGCCAGAGAGTTGAGAATACTGTAGAGTCCTCATCATCGGCACCACCTCGAGCATTTGATGAGAGCAAAAGCTCCATCGATTTAAGTTAACCGGGAATTGATGAACAAGAGGGTGCCCACATTGTAAGTTCATGATATTTTGTCAATATGAATGAATTTATGCTCTTAGTTTGGCATTGAGAAGATTACTGATGTTATCTCAATTTTTAGGATGTCATCGAAGTTGATCAGTTTGCGACATGTAAAGGGGGTCGAGGTGGTAGTATTGGTGTGGATTCAGCACTAGGACACTACATGGAATGTTTGAGCACCATAGCCTAGTGTGCTTCCATACTTTGTTCTCCCCTTATGGGAAGGAGGAGATGATAAAGTGCAAGGAACTTTCAAAGCTAGTCTCCCTTGTGCCTTTACCCCCTTCGGCACACAAGTGTATTTTGGTGAGGCGGGATTTGGCACTATCTACTTTTGGAGTGAAACTAGCAAGAAGAATCATGGCGGTTGTTGTTATGGGTGCTTCGATGGGTGTTTATAATGCTGGGTAGCTTGTAGAATCTTTCATTGAATCCATTGCTTTGTTAACTCAGAGGAGAGCATCAATAGTAGCTAAAGCTAAGCAAGCAAATATTTTGTAAAAAGTGCATCTACTGGATGCAATATACAAGAAATATTGTATAGATATCAAAATTTGACATATATTTATCTTGTTTTCCAGATGGGTGGTGTTTTGCATTATAATTGAGTTGCATTTCTTGGATTTTAGTGTATTCTTGTATTCTCCAAAATTTGCATCAAGTAGGGATTGTTTTTTTATTTAAAAAGTCAAGTAGGACATGAGGCTAGAGCAAGAGGGAGAGTACGTCCATGGCGAAGTATGTGAACCACTGCTAGAGGACACTACAAGTCCACTAATATTTTGTGATTGCTGCTGTGAATTCTGTGCATCTACATCATCAATCACATTTACTGGTTTATACAACCTGCTCATCTCATAAAAAACATCTCTGCTCACTGTAAACTTACGAGTATAAGGGTTATAGCATCTATACCCTTTCTACTATAGAGAATAACCAATAAAGATGCACTTCTCAGCTTTTGGATCCAGCTTGGATCTCAACTCATGTGGCACATGAGCATTGGAAATGCAACCAAAAACTTTCAAATGAGAAATATCTAGTTTCCTACCAGTATACCTCTCCTCTAGCGTCATGCCATGTATTGCTGCAGTGGGAGTCCTATTCATTATGTAGACTGCTATAGCAACTGCTTCAGCCCAATAATAATCTGGCAGGTCTTTTTCATTGAGCATGGCACAAGCTACCTCTCCAATATGCTTGTTTTTCCTTTCTACAAGTCCATTTTACTGTGGGGTATGACTGCATGAATATTGTTGCTTTATGCCATGCTCCTGTAGGAACCTTGCAAACTCATTTGAGAGGTACTCTCCCCCTCCATTTGACCTTAGGCATTTTATTTGCAGCCCTGTTTCTTTTTCAACCATAGCTTTAAAAGCTTTTGAAATGCCCAAACACTTCACTTTTCTTTCTCATAAAATACACCCAAACTTTTTTGTTGTAGTCATTAATAAAAGTGACAAAATAATGATAGCCTCCAATAGATGCAACTTTAGTAGTCCACACATCAGAGTGGATTGATTCCAATGGCCTCTTACTCTCTTGAACATGTCTAGGAAATTCCTTGCCTGTTTTCCAAATTGACAAGCTTCACATACCTTATGCATTTTTGCAACCTTGAACTTAGGCAATCCTACAACAATATTTTGGGCTTGCATTAATTTAAGTCACTGTACAGTACCATGACCAATGCATTTATGCCAGATATCAATATCTGCAACTACACTAGTCCCATGTGCAAACATTGCTGCACTCAATTCAGGCATGTCCGCATCCAATGTAAACATCATGCCCTTATTCTTCCCTTTTTGCTATCAAGCGGCCTTTATTTTTCATATCCTCAAGAAAGCATCCATGAGGATTCAATCTGACTGCAAGGCCTGCTCAACCATTTGACCAATAGAAACCAAGTTCTTGGTGATATTCGGGACATGAAATACATCAGACATGTATTTCTTTTTCCCATCCTGCATAGACAAAGGAACTTTACCAATCTGCACAATAGGATGTGCAGTTGGCATCACCAGTCTCCACAAATCCTAGTCTTTCCATTTTCCTTGCATCTTGCATCCATTCTACATGACCTATCATGTGATTTGATGCACCTGAGTCAACATACCACACATCATTGCTTTCTTCTGCACTTTTCACAGAATTGGTCATGTGCTGCACCATAAACAAATGCTCATTTCTGTCATCACCCTCATCATCCTGTCTACTAGAGGATGCATAATTGCCTTGCTGCAATTTTCCATTCATAATGTCATTCTGCTTTTTATAGTAGTCTTTAGCCATATGACCCATTTTACCACAATAGTAGGATTCAACATTGTTGTTTGCATTTTGGCCTCTCTGCCATCCACCATGACCTCTTTGGCTCCCCCTACCTCTACGGTTACCATGTCCTCCTCCATAGGACTGGTTTTCTCGAATTTGCTGCATATTCTGATTTCTGCCATGACCTCTAGATCGGCCCGCTCTACCTCTACCTCTACCTCTTCTAGCATTTGAGTAGAAGACAGCTTCTTTTGAAGTTTCTCTTAAATAAGATGCACCACCATTTCTCTGCTCTTCAGAACTTAGAAGAGCAATCAACTCCTCAAAATCAAGAAATTTTTCACGGACGGCAATGGATGTCGGAATTGTGCATAATCCTTTCCTAGACCATTTGAGGTCACAAAAACTAAATCATCATCTTCCACTCGTGACCCAATGGAAGCAAGTGCATCTGCAATCTTCTTCACCTTCATGTGGTAGTCATTGATGCTCATATTTTCCCTCTGCACATTATGCAACTCCTGCTTGAGCTGCATTTTCCTAGCCTACGTATTTGTGCTATACATTTTTGTCAAAGTATCCCATGCCTCCTTTGGCATGCTTGCATCTTGAATATGCACAATCATAGAATCTGAAATACTGATAGATAGCTAGTACATATTTTTTTTGGCTCTCTCATGCTAGCCTTTAAATGCCTGCAACTCTTGTTGATTGGGAACATTAGGAATAACTAGTTCTTGTTCAGCTCCAGTAATGAATTCCCAATAGCCTTTTCCCTTAAGGAAATTTGTCATTCTAAACTTCCATGCTGGGAAGTTGTTCTTATCAAGCTTTTCAATGACAATCTATGAAAGAGCATCAGACGCCACTACAAAACACTACAAAAATATTCTATCACTGCAAAAAACACAACTTCTGCCTCACAAGGGCAAATCTGCAACACTGACAGAAGTGGTATTTGACCACACAGTTACTTCCTAGTGATGATTTTTGGAAATCAATGCTCCACTCTCGTGTAACTACATGGGAACCAGCTAACTCTACTTGTAAGCCCCCCATATGAGGAGAAGGCATTTGAGTAGCTCAGTTATCCGGTAGGTCTTGGTTTGGACATCAAATGGGGGCCATGTGTGGCCTAATGGTTGGACGGCTTCAGATAGAGTTGGCACACTGCCAACTAGGCTACATGCAAGTGTGAGAAGGCATCCCTTGACTGACCGCACTGAGGGTAGACGGAGCATTTCCTGGGGCAGCCCACACTCTCGAGTTGTGGGGCCCGTTTGGAGCCCTAGATGATCCTAGATAGCTGTGGGTTGAACGGAGACCATAGGTTAGTTGCTTTGTTTTGCACATCGGTTCTATCGTATGGTTGGTCGACTGTTTTGGGTGAACTAGGTCGGCACCCAATTTAGCCTAATCGACTACGACTGGTGGCTATATAAGAGCAAGCCCGTGAAGCCCATTTCATCACTTACTACAGCAACCCTGATTCCTTAGCATCTAACCTCCGTCTTCTACTGTGTTCGGCATGCCATCGAAGCTTCTTTCACAGGAGCGCACGGTTGGGAGGCAGCACCATCTATTGTATCAGTTCTATAGTAATCAAATTTTTGATTCTCCATACTATCTTGTTTTCTCTCTTGCATATGAGATCCTGTTATCTATTGAGCACAGACGTATTATTATTTTCTTAAATGGTATCAGAGCCTGGACTCTAGTAAGAAGATTTAGTAGTGTGTTTCTATTTGCGAGCAGATTGTGAGAGATGGCCCAGCCCGCAAGACTGTGAATCCCACCATTCGACGAAAGCGAAAAGTTGGACGGCTCTAACTATCCTCTCTGGAAGTTCAAGATGAAGACCATCCTAAGCACATATGAGCTTTGGGACACTGCTACTGGGTGGACGTGAGGCCGGTTCCGAGACCGGATCTAGCTAATGCAGGACAATAGATAGTACCAACTACGGATGAGATTCTCATGTGGACAAGAAGAAATGCAGATGCACTGTGTTCTATTGTCTGCAGTGTTAGTGATTCCATCATGGCATTAATTCAACATGTCACCACAGTGGAGGAGGCATGGACAGCGGTCTTGAAAAATTAGTACGAGACCACGAATCAGACGTGGATTTAGAATCTGGAGACTCAACGCGCGAACAAAAAATTGTCTGAGTCTGAAGCGGAAGAGAAGTTCATCACCAAGGTGAAGAATCTACGCGATTAGATGACTGCGATTGGCATCACCATCATCAGCGAAAATCTAGCATGAAGGTGCATACAGATTCTCCCACCAAAGTATGAAGGTCTTGTTATGGCATTGAATACACAAAACAAAAATCCACCCGTCAACTTTGAGGATTTCAGCGCGATGCTTCTGGAGGAGGAGATGCATCAAAAGATGAGGACTAGAGAAGATTCGGCTTTCTGGACCGGATCAAAGAAAGGTAAGGGTAAGGACTTTGGTAACCCATCTTCTTCTAATGATAAAAAGAGAAAGAAGAAGATCAAGTGCTTCTATTGTAACAAGGCAGGAAGCAGAATGAGTGCCGCAAGAAGATTGTAGATGAGAAGAACGGAGTGAAGAAAGAGTCCAGCAACAGTGTGCAGGCAGCACCTATAGAGCTATTTGTAGCAATTGAGGAGATTTGCATGGAGGCAGTTCATATACCTGCAGATGAACCTTGGATCATAGACAGTGGTGCATCATGCCACATGACAAATTGGAAGGATTGGTATACCTCTCTATAACCGGTAGCGAATGACATCATGGTAGCAGTCGGCAATGATGCAAAATGTCCAGCAAAAGAAAAAGGTATGATTGCTCTCAAGTCAGATGGAGTTGTAAAACAATTGTCCGATGTTCTTTATGTGCTAGATATCAAGAGGAACTTGTTGTCCGTTTCGACAATCACGGATTGGGACCTCAAATTTCAATTCGATAAGAATCTCAACAAGAACCTTTTGTCAGTAGGTCAAATGACGGAACACAACTACAAAGTCATCTTCGACGGTGATGAATGCACTATCAGAGAAAAATCCAAAAGAGGTCAGCTAGTAGCAAAAGGTGTCAAGGAAGGACGCTTATACAGGATGCTAGCTACAGTACCAGATAAGCATGCCATGTCAGCTCAAATGCAACAGATGCCACTCTCTGCAAAATGGCATAAGAGATATGGTCATGTCAACTTCAAGTACTTGTTAGATCTAAGGAATCAAAATATGGCAATTGGGATTCCGAAGCTACAGTTTCTTGGAAAGGTTTGTGAAGCATGCTGCTTCGGCAAACAAAAGCGAATCAACTTTGTCAGAAGTACCTCTCGTGCACGAGGTATTCTTGATTTAATTCATACAGATGTATGGGGTTATGCCCAGACCCGCAGCATCAATGGTTCACTTTATTACTTGACCTTCATCGACGACTACAGCAGATATTGTTGGCTCTACTTTCTAAAAGAGAAATCTGAAGTGTTTGCCAGATTTCAAGAATTCAAAGCCATGGTAGAAAACCAAACAGGCAGAAAAATCAAGGTCATGAGATCAGACAGAGGAGGTGAATACATGTCTTCAGCCTTCATGAACTTTTGCAAAACTCACGGCATTCGAAGACAATTCACATGTGCAGATACTCCTCAGCAAAATGCAATAGCTGAAAGGAAGAATGGGATTTTAGCAGACAGTGCTAGAGCAATGCTTAGTGAAAAGCATCTTCCGAATCAGTATTGGGCAGAAGCAATAGCTACAGCTAACTACTTGCTTAATCGGCTTCCTACCGAACCGATACAAGGTATGACTCCTTATGAAGCATTCACTGGACACAAGCCACGCATTGGGCATCTCCGCATATTTGGTTGCATAGCATATGCCCACATACATGATGATCATCGCAGGACATTGGATGCGAAGTCACGCAAATGCATCATGGTTGGCTACAGTGAAGAAAGTAAAGCATACAAATTGTATGATCCCATCAACCGCAAAGTCATTATCTCCAGAGATGTAATCTTCGATGAGAAATCAGAATGGAAAACCTCACCTACACAGGAGATAGAAGCATCGACTTCACAGTCATCTACAGAACAGGTTGATGAAGAAGAGCAAGAATTGCCAGCAACACCCCAATCAGCGTCACAGCAGCTCAGACGGTCTACTAGGGAAAGCAGACCACCAGCCAGATTGACATATGCTCAGAAAGGCAAAGCAATTCAGGTGG
Organism: Dipteris shenzhenensis; assembly: GCF_047967505.1. Lineage (NCBI taxonomy): Eukaryota > Viridiplantae > Streptophyta > Polypodiopsida > Gleicheniales > Dipteridaceae > Dipteris > Dipteris shenzhenensis. The sequence continues at coordinate 7,662,871 of NC_141623.1, forward strand.
AAACCACCAACTATGCTCTTATGACTACCATCATGGCTACAGAAGAGCCAGTGTACTTCAAAGACACGCAGTAGATAAGCCAGAATGGCAAACTGCTATGAATGAAGAAATGGATGCTTTGTATAAAAATAACACTTGGGAATTATGCGACCTTCCACCAGGAAAGAAGGCCATAGCCAACAAATGGGTATACAAAGTGAAGTACAATCCAGATGGCAGTATTCAGAGATACAAAGCCAGATTAGTTGCAAAAGGATTTGTACAACAATATGGCCAAGATTATGATGAGACTTATGCTCCAGTAGCAAAGATAAATTCCATACGGTTCTTGATATCACTAGCGACACTCAGTAAATGGAATGTGTATCAGCTCGATGTCAAGAATGCATTTCTCAATGGTTATCTAGACGAGGAAGTCTACATGCAACAACCAGCCGGTTATGTTGAACCAGGAACAGAGAACAAGGTTTGCCATCTCAAGAAAAGTCTCTACGGCTTAAAGCAAGCACCCAGAAGTTGGTACAGCAGAATTGACAAGTATTTTGCTGATCTGGGATACATGAAGTCCAATGCAGATCATACTCTCTACTACAAAGTTCAAGGGGAAGATATTACTATTGCACTTTTGTACGTAGATGATCTGATTGTGACAGGAAGCAAGGATAGCTTCATCAGAAAGCTAAAACAAGACTTATCTGCAGAGTTCGACATGAAAGATCTTGGACTTATGCACTATTGTCTTGGAATTGAGTTCTGGAGAGATTCAGATAGCACATTTATGAGTCAGCTCAAATATGTTGACAGTCTCCTGAAGAAGTTTCATATGGCAGATTGCAAGATTGCAGCCACTCCCATGGAACAGAGTTTGAAACTTACTAAAGATTCAGAAAAGCCTACAGTCAATGACAGATACTACAAGCAACTCATTGGATCTCTTATATATCTGACAATCACACGGCCAGATATTTGTTATGCAGTAAGCTCACTAGCACAGTTTATGGCAAATCCAAAACAGTCTCACTGGAATGCAGCCAAAAGAGTCTTGAGATACATCAGAGGTACAAGACAGTTTGGGATAGAATACAGAGGAAGTCATCCACGGTTGCATGGATACTGTGACAGTGACTATGCTGGAGATCATGAGACCAGGAGATCGACACAGGGATATGCATTTTTCCTTGGTCAAGGTGCTATATCATGGTTGTCAAACAAACAGCCAACTGTTTCTTTGTCTTCGACTGAAGCAGAATATAGAGCACTCACTACAGGTGCATGTGAGGCTATATGGCTCAAAAGACTATTGTCAGAAACAGATTACTTTGATGAGTCAAAGCCAACAACAATATACTGTGATAATCAATCGGCTCAAGCATTGGCCAAAAATCCAGTATATCACTCCAGAACAAAGCACATTGATGTCAGAGAGCACTTCATCAGAGAAAGAGTGTTACTTGGTGACATCACACTGCAGCATTGTGATAGCAAAGAAAATGTTGCAGACATCTTTACCAAACCACTCGATAAAGAGCTATTCGAGAAACACCGACTAGCTCTTGGTTTGATGCAGAGGAAGGACATTCCCATTAAAGGGGTGTGATGGAATGTAATGCTCAGTCCTTCTTCTATTCCCCAGAATCATCATCTTGAGGGAAGGCCTACTTCATGATGTTGATCTTGAGGGAAGGTGTTGAGAGTTCACGCTCAACATCATGTGATCATGTGTGCATAGCACCATCACGTGATCATATGTGCATAGCACTAACCTTATAGAGTGCTATAAAGGAAAGGGTTAGATCCCCTAACCCTAACCCTAAAAGGGTTTGTATATATTCTATTTTTTCAACTAATTCTAGTGTACAATTAGTCATTTGTGGCGTGCTCTCTAGCTGTGCCCTCTCTCCTCATCTCCACTCTTCTCCTCTCCCCTCTTCATATTTTGTCAAAAGCTGTGAACGGTATGACTCCACTGCAAGCCTTTTCTAGTAAGAAACCTTCAGTTGCACATTTCAGAGTTTTTGGATGTGACTATTTTGTGCATGTCCTTGATGCTACCAGGACCAAATGGGAGCCGAAGAGATGGAAGTGTATTTTCTTGGGCTAGAGCAAAGAGGTGAAGGGTTACCATCTCTATAACCCTATTACCAAGAAGGTCTCTATAACCCTGTTACCAAGAAGTTAATTATAAGTCGTGATGTGGTCTTCTCAGAATAGCCGCATCAATTGGAGGAGGATGCTTCCTTCCCAGACAACCAAGACTAGGATATCCATCCAGTACCGCCACCAACAGTAGACCGGACTCCCCCAACGGTGCTTGGGAGGATTCAAGACAAAGAAGATGAAGAAGAGCCTGCAGAACCACAATGGCAATGGCCATTCCCAAAGTGGGTAAAGCAGCTTTTGGACGGCAGAGAACCTCCAACCATTAAGGAGGAACCATCCGAACACCGATGGTCCAAGAGATTAGAGGAGCAAAGAAGGGCACAGGAACACTTGGTCAACTATGCTTTGATGACAGAAGTGATCCATGCTGATGAACCCAAGTGTCTTGAAGAGGCACAGGGCGATGATAGGTGGATGGAGGCTATGCAGTCGGAGTATGGCTCCATAATGAAGAATAACACTTGGGACCTTGTGGATCGACCATTAAAATGCAAGGTAATTGGAACCAAGTGGGTGTACAAGACCAAGTACAAGTCCGACGGCATGTTGGATAAGTACAAGGCTCGGCTCATGGCAAAAGGATTTGCACAGGTACATGGTTTTGATTATCAAGATACTTTTGCTCCCACAGCTTGACTAACCACAATTCACAGTGTTTTGGCTTTAGATGCCCAGGGAAGTTGGCCCGTGTTTCAGATGGATGTGAAATCTGCCTTTCTGAATGGAGATCTCAAGGAGGAGGTATATGTGGAACAACCACCAGGTTTTGAGATCCTCGGTTCAGAAGGTAAAGTTTGCAAACTCAAGAAGGCACTTTACGGGCTGAAACAGGCCCCACGAGCCTGGTACCAACAAATTTATGCCTACTTTCTGCAAAACGGGTTCAAGAGGAGCCCATCTGATGCAAATTTGTATATCTTCAGAGAAGGAGGCAAGTGTATGATCGTGGTCCTTTATGTGGACGACCTTGTCATAACAGGAAACCATGAAGAGAAGATCTCGTAGACGAAGCATTTGCTAGGAAGAGAGTTTGAAATGACAGACCTCAAACTGATGCATTTTTGTTTGGGGATTGAAGTTTGGCAGGAGCCAAAACAGATCTTCATTTCACAGCTAAAGAGATACTGAAGGCATTTGGCATGGCTGAGTGCAAGATAGTTGGTACCCCTATGGAGGTTGATGCGAAGCTCTCAAACGAGGATTCATCACCACTGGTGGATGAAGCAAAGTACAGAAGGCTTGTGGGCATCTTGATCTACCTGTGCAACACACGACCGGACATCAGTTTTGTGACTGGTGTACTAAGCAGGTTTTCCAATAAGCCCCGGGAGAACCATTGGAGGGTAGGGATGCAGGTGCTGAAATACATCAAAGGCACACTTGATTATGGCATCACCTATACCAAGTGCAACATCTTGATCGGATTCTGTGACTCGGATTGGGCAGGAGACGTGGATAGCAGGAGATTAGTGACAGGGTACTGTTTCTCACTTGGATCTGGAGTTGTGTCATGGGTCAGCAAGAAGCAGCCCATAGTTGCTCTTTCTTCCACTGAGGCCGAGTACAAATCTGCATGCTTTGCTTGTTGTGAGGCAATGTGGTTGAGGAGGATTTTGGGGGACATGGGTGCAGTGCAGAACAAGCCTACGTAGTTATCATGTGACAATCAGAGTTGCATGGCGATTGCAAAGAACCCGATGTTCCATGCTTGCACAAAACACATTGAGATTCAATATCACTTTGTATGCGAGCTCATCATGGATGGAGAGGTCGACTTGGTTTACTGGTCTGACTATAGAGAATGCTGCGGACATCTTTATGAAGGCTCTTGGAAGAGACTTGTTGGAGAGGCATCTTCATCGACTTGGCATTGGGCCGAAAAAGTAAGTTCACTTGCGGGTGGACATTGAGAAGGGGTGTTAGATATCAATGCTCCACTCTCGTGTAACTACACGAGAACCAGCTAACTCTACTTGTAAGCCCCCCATATGAGAAGGCATTTGAGTAGCTCGGTTATCCGGTAGGTCCTAGTTTGGACACCAGATGGGGGCCATGTGTGGCCTGATGGATGGACGGCTTCAGATAGAGTTGGCACACCGCCAACTAGGCTACATGCAAGTGCAGGAAGGCATCCCTTGACTAACCACACTGAGGGTAGATGGAGCATTTCTCGAGGCAGCCCACTCTCAGGTTGCGGGGCCCGTTTGGAGCCTCAAATGATCCCAGATGGCTGGGGCCGAAGACCATAGGTTAGTTGCTCTATTTTGCGCACCGATTCTATCGTATGGTCGGTGGCCTATTTCGAGACTGACCCCCAGTCGACCATTTTGTTTTGCATCAACAGGCAATAAGAATGATTTTGCCACTCCCAATATCTCTGTGCACAAGCATAAGATGCAATTTTGGTAGGAACTTTTCACCGACCTATAGAATAGTGGTCACACAGCAAAAACATGACACTTTCTTGAGTGCCTAAGGAAAACTTCCGCCACTAAAATGGGCCCCCAAACGGCCTCGAATCAAAAAAATAATGTCACTAAGGGATTTGCCCTTACCCATAGCATATACTTCCCTCTCACTGCACTGCAAAGGGCGTCCCACAGTGCACTCTTGTAATTTTTGGCTATGCTACCTATAGAGATTTGCTCCCAAACTCGAGAAAGGAAAGCAACACCAATCCTCTTACCAAGACACTGCGAACTTGGTTTGCTTTCTTGAGCTCCTTACCACAAACCGAGCTCTGATACCATGTGAAGAGAGTGGGAGAGAAGTAAGGAGTCTCACTTGCAGCTTTCTCACATACACAATGGGGGAATACACACAAAGGTGGAGGCTGAAAATAGTTTTCCTCTTCTTAGTTGTGAAAGCCAAAAGAACTCTCTCTCTTAGTAAAAAAGGAATAGATGAACCCTATATGTGGGTCTCAAACCAAACTCAACTAACTTAGGTGGCATACTAACTAAGCCACTAACTAGAGTACATAAAGATGGCTATCATCAAGCTATTATTCATGGGCAGTGTACCAATCACATCTGCAGCTAACAAGTCAGTGACATAAATGCACAACGGTCACCCAGGCATATCACGAGTGGAGCTCGATATCTCAACAATGAAATGGGAAGGAAAGAAAAATAGGGGTTAATGAAAATTGGACGACGTGCTTGGCATAATTGGTTTTAGTATGAAAAGTCCTTGTCACAATGCTTAGATTAAACCTAAGGAAATGGGAATAAAACTAAGTCAAAGGATCTGCAACCCAAGCCTATGAATAGATTGGTTGGAAAAACAAACAAAGAAGAAGCACCCGAGGGGCCTTGGTGCACATAGGTGCAACTTTGGGCGAAACGAGGGCCCCATCTGGCCCAAAGTCGTGCTTGCGCACACCAAGGCCCCTTGGGGGCTTTTTTTTGGGGGGGGAGGATGCATCCCCCATCACACACACACACACACACACACACACAATATATATATATATGGGGGATGCATCCCCATTTATATAATTTTAAAAAAAGCTCTCGAGGCAAAATAGAGAAACTGCTATCAAGATAAATCTGGGAACAAGGGAAATCAAACCCACTATTCCTAGAAATGTTGAAGACACTTCTTCCACTATAGCCACCATTCATGCATCCCCTGAACCTACCAATGCACAAAAGCCCATAGAAGGGGATACACAAAGTGACATCAACAATTGGATACAGATGTTGACTACAATAGATAATTGTTGTAAAACAACACATCCAATGTTGCCATATGTGGATGCACAAATGATACAACTAGAAGCACCAATTTGGGACGATGAATCAGAAGTAGTGGAAATGCGAGTCTTAATGACAAGCATCAAATGGGGCAGTGACCCTGAAGAGTCCATAATAGAAGGCTACAATGCCGACATAGAGTGGGATCTGGAAACAGAAGCTGATAATGCATCCTTGGAAGGCCAAGTATTTGACAATGACTTGACAATCCTACAAGCACTCATGGCCATTGAATTCCCCATGATCAACCCTCCATCACAATCCAAAAGCAACCAGGGTCCAAGAAAAAGGAGGGTGAACAGTGCCACAAGGCCAAGACGGAGCATTTCAATGAATTCAAAAGAATGCAGATAAGAGTGGCACAATTGTACTTTACTAAGCCCACAAAAGCACCTGAGTCCCCAAATTTTAAATGGGATCCTGAAGGGCTTCAAGGTCTTTGTATGGATAAAGAACCACTCCTTGGGAGTGCAACTGCTATTGAAAATACATCACTGGTCTCACAAAGAAAAAAGCTTAGAAAATTCAAACCCAATGTGAGAACGAAGAGTGAAAAGGTGAATAGTAACAAAAAAGAAGAGCAAGGGAACACAGGTGAATTGGACCAAACATATTCTAGTGGAGCTAGCAAAGCCAAGCAAGCACCTCAAAGTGCCATGAAGGCCTAACGCAAGTTCCCGATTACTTCAAAAACTACACTAGAGGAGAAGCAACAATAGCAATGCCTAGGCCAGCAGTCAGGGAATGGGAGCTCAAAGAAATAGAGAATATTGATGATACCCCAGTTTATGAAGGACAAGCCAAGACAAGGAAACTAAAACGGTGACGAAGAAAAGCCTATGTACATTGGTGAACAACTCACTCTAGAAGAAGAAAATGAATTGAAAGTATTGCTAATGGAATATAGAGATTGCATGGCTTGGTCCTACAAAGAAATGAAAAGGATTTTCCTAGAAGTTATAGTACATACCATACCAATAAGGGAAGGATCCAAACCAAAGGTATGTGGACCTTATAGGACAAATCCCAAGTATGGCACCCATGTCTATGAAAAACTAGAAAAACTACTGGAGGCTGGTTTCATTTATGAGATCAAGCATATTGATTGGGTGTCATCGATTGTGATTGTTCCTAAGAAAAACAAGAAGCTCAGAATATGTGTGAATCTCAAGAACGTCAATGTAGCAACAATTAGAGATCATTATCCCCTACCATTGACTGAAACAGTTTTAGAAAGGGTAGCAGGATTTGAAGTGTATAGCTTCTTGGATGGGTTCAGCAGGTACAACCAAGTACAAATTGCACCTCAAGATTAGGCAAAGACAGTGTTTGCCATAGAATGGGGCATTTTTGCATACAGAGTCATTCCATTTGGCTTATGCAATGCCCCATCTACTTTTCAAAGGGTAATGTACACCACCTTCAAGGAATTTCTCAAGAAGTTCCTACAAGTCTTCCTCGATGACTTGTGTGTACACTCAAGAAAAAAGGATCACTTGAAATGCCTTGAAGAAGTGCTTAAAAAATGCAGGGAGTATGGAATCTCTTTGAATCCTCTAAAATGCCAATTCTTGGTCACACACAGAGTATAGTCTTGGGACACATAGTCTCTCAACATGGGATTGCAACTGACATGGACAAAATAAAGATCATCATGGAACTCCCCCCCCCCCCACTAAATGCCAAGGGAATTCAAGTCTTCATGGGACATGCTGGATACTATAGAATATTCATACTAAGGTATGCCATGATTGCAAGGCCCCTATACAAGCTCCTAGTCAACTTCATTTGGACAAACAAATGCGAACAAGCATTTGAAACCCTCAAGTGGAGATTGATCATAGCCCCTGTTCTAATGGGACCAAATTGGGACATAGACTTTCATGTACATACTGATGGTTCCAATTATGTAGTAGGGAGTGTGTTATGTCAACCTAGCAAACACAACAAAGACTACCCAGTATACTTTGCAAGCAGATAGCTAAATGATGCGGAGGTGAATTACACCATAATAGAAAGAGAAGCCTTGGCAATGATCTACAGTGTGAAGAAATTTCGACACTATCTATTGGCTACTGACTTTACCTTCTACACAGATCCAAAGCATGCAGAAAAACTAAATGCAGCCTTATGGGCATATAGAACCACACTCAAGGTCAGTACAAGAAATACACCTTTTCAATTGGTGTACGGCCTTGAAGCTAGGGTCCCACTAGAATTTGTAATACCTAGTCTACACATAGCAGTACAAGAATGTATGGGAGATCATGAATCGCTGAAAGAAAGACTCTACCAATTAGAGAAGCATACAGAGACCAGATTAGTTACCTACCATGCCATGATAATAGAAAAACAAAGAAGGAAGGCATGGTTTGATAGAAACCTCAAAGACAAAGACATCAAGGAAGGTGACCTAGTTCTGTACAATACCAAAATCCATAAGGGCAAGCTCAAATTTCTAAGTCAAGGACCCTATAGAGTCAAAAAAATGAATCCCATTGAAGCTGTGCTACTAGAAACACTAGATGGACTCCAATTCACAACAACAATAAACGGGAGCTGACTGAAGTGCTACTACATCAACATGTAAGCCATCCCTGACAATAATGAAGATTTTGGGGTCCCAAGGCTTCCATAGTTAGGACTAGATTGTTTCACGAGCACTCACTAGCATATGTACGCCTTCGCACATATAGGTAGTTTCAATTGATTTTAGCCTAGGGCTCATAGGTGATGACTGAGTCCTAGCTGCCTTATGATTCCCTTAGCAAATTAAGCATATAGGAGGACTGCCTACCTCACTAGTCATGCATAGTGCACCCACACGTTTTGAGCACCATGAGTAAATTGCACGAATAAAAGCCCCAAGAGATACTTGTTTTAAATCCACACATGCAGCAACCTCATCACAAAAAGAGTAAAATGCATTAGCCACTCACAAAAGAAACATGCACTCTTGGCATATTGGCACTGTCAAATTGGGACCTGATTCATGTGTGCAATGCTAGGGTGAAGACAGTCCAATAAGATGGGAAAAAGGTCTACAACACCATCGGCAAAGTGACACCATGCCAAATGGCCTAAGCCTAAACCTCAATAGCCCTCCTCAAATCACCAACCTGAAGAAGGACATGGTGCAGAATTACCTACCTAGAGGTCAGCACCAAAATGACCATGGCTAGTGGTTCTAGACAGTGATACTAATGAGAAAATAAATGCAACATGCCAAGAAGAAATGCCACAGAACCAAGGGATACTAGAGGTAGGAGAAATTGAGCTAGAGCAATTGACTATGCATGATGCAGGTGCAGAACACCTTGCAGACCAAACCAACAAAGAGCTAGCAACACATGGAACAATACAGCTTGTATGGCCACAAATCTCAACGTTCGCCATGTCACCCAATGCTTACAACTTCTTGCAGTCAAATGGACTAGGTAGTCTTTTTGAGAAGCTAAAATCCTTCTCATCAACACCTGCTATGACAAAATACATTTGTTAATTCATAACATCATATAAAAGCAGAGAGTTGGAGAAAGATAAGTATGGAATGATAACATATAAAGAAAAGACCTTACAGATCTACCTCAGTAGATCCACTATGTAGGAGTCTTTCTCATTTCTAGATGCACAAGAAGAATATCCAAAGAAACATTTGGATGCAAGATTCTCTGAAATTCAGGATTTATTTACACCTAACACAAAGTCACAAAGTGGGGAAATATGCCACGATATGATTCTAGATCCCATATGCAAAGAGGCAGCTAAGTTTTTGGCTGACATTTTCAATCATTCAAGAGTGAGAAAAAACTATATGTTAGTAAAAACTCTTACACTCCTTGGTAGAGCAAAACTACAAGATTTGCTCAACACATATCCTTACTGCTAACAAATTATGTATCCCCACTACCCATAATGGCAAAAACTACATTGCCCATCTATTGGCCATAATAAATGGGTTTGCAATAGAGCAAGAGGATGACTCTATACCCCTCTCAACACAAGATATAGAGGACTTTGAAGCATTGATATTATCGCCAGAATGGGAATTATACCCTCCACCTACTCTCAATGAGGATAGCATGGAAGGGCAACAATTCGAATAGACTCCAGAGAATGACAATGTGGAACTCTGCTAAAGAATGTTGCAACTCAGTTCAGTCTTGCTCCCGCAACAAAAGGACTCGAGCATGGAAATCCAAGAGGATACCATTCCACATAATGACTTTGCAAGAGAGCCAAATAGCATGCCTCTCCAAGAATCACAAGTCACCAATGTTGACGACTCCATGACTCTAGAGTCACAACCCCCAAATGTCTCTAGTGGCACAATACAACAGAATGTTCTTCAAGATATATCAAAATTCCACATGGGCACATGGGAATCAAATGTATGTCCAATACAAGCAAGGCCATAGCACATTCTAGATCATACAACATCATAGCCAACAGTTACAACAATGGTCTCAATTATTTGCTACCATGGTGTCAAATGAGCAAGAAAGAGAAATGGAAAGACAGATGCTCCCATCACTTCAATCCAAGTTGACTGAAATTATGAAGCTCAAGGAAAGCATGGCAGAACAAATGCAGCAACAACTCCTTGCACACAATGCTCTAGCAAAAAGTAGAAAGGATGCCCTACAAGCCATGGTTTCTCTCCAAGATAAACACCTACAGCTATCTGAGGCCTTGAACCAAAAGGAAAAGGTCGAGTTATCCCTCTCCCATATGCAAGCCACTTATGTGTAAAGAAAGAGGGAGAGAGATAGGAGACTCAAGTTCAGCTTTCTTCACAACACACGAAGGAGAGAGGACACAAGGTTGGAGGGTGAAGCCTTTTTTCACTTTTGCACACAACAACAATACAATAGAAGAGGGAAATACCCTATATGTCAAAACCTAGAATACGTGGTTCATATGTGAACCCAAACCAAAAACATACGTGGTAGTCTAACTACACCACGAGTACAACTAACATAGGCGGTGACATAAATGATAGTCATCCAGGAGATATATCGGGGGTAGAGCTTGATATCTCAACACTCCCCCTCAAGCTCAAATCCATCTCACGTACACCAAGCAAGCTCCTAAATCTGCGAAGCTTCTCGGTACCCAATGCCTTCGTAAAAATATCAGCCACCTGCTCCTCAGTGCTGACATAGACAAGATCAATCTCACCAGCTAGAACCTTCTCTCTCACAAAGTGATAATGCACCTCAATGTGCTTCGTTCTAGCATGATAAACTGGGTTATTAGCAAGCATGATGCTGCTAATGTTGTCACAATGAATGACAACTGCTGCATGAACTGACTGTCCCATATCTCCAAGTAGCTTCCGTAACCAAGCTACCTCACATGCAGCCATTGCTGCACCCCTGTACTCAGCCTCTGTGCTCGACAAGGCAACTGTTGGCTGCTTCTTGCTGCTCCAACTGATGGCACCACTCCCAAGGGAAAACATAAAACCACTAGTAGATCTCCTGTCTGAGACACTACCAGCCCAGTCAGCATCTGTGTATCCATGTACCTGTAATGCACACCCAGCTTCATAAAACAGTCCATAATGCAATGTGGACTTCACATACCGCAGTATGCACCTAGCCGCATCCAAATGTGGCTTCCTCGATGCCTGCATAAACTGACTCACCAGCCCCACAGCATAGCTCAAATCTGGTCTGGTTATAGTCATGTAAATCAAGCTACCTACTATGCGCCTGTACATAGTAATATCTTCAAGAAGCTCACCTGACTCTGCATTGAGCTTCACATTCTGCTCCAATGGAACAGAGATAGGCTTACAGCCTGTCATCCCATATTTGGACAGCATGTCCAAACCGTATTGCCTTTGCAACAGCCATATCCCACTCGGGGATCTAATAACCTCAATGCCCAAGAAGTAACGCAGCTCTCCCAAATCCTTCATCTCAAATTTCTGCTTCAACAGCAGCTTCACTTCATTAATGTCTGCATCACTATCACCTGTAATAATCAAGTCATCAACATAGATGACTATAAGCACAATCCCTCTGTTTGTCCTTTTCACATAAAGTGAAAAATCTGAATTGGAAATCTGAAATCCAATAGTGACAAGATATTGCCCTATCTTGTCTGACCATGCCCTCGGTGCCTGTTTTAAGCCATACAAGGCTTTGCGCAACCTGCATACAAAATCGGGGTGTGCTTTATCCTCATAACCTTCTGGCTGCATCATATAAACCTCTTCTTGCAAGTCACCATGCAAGAAGGCATTTTTCACATCCATCTGATGCAAAGACCATCCCTTTGCAGCAGCCATAGCAATTACTGCTCTCACGGTTGCCATCCTTGCAACTGGGCTGAAAGTTTCCTCATAGTCAATTCCATATGTCTGTGCAAAACCTTTGGCAACCAATCTTGCCTTGTACCTGCTAACAGACCCATCAGCATTGTGCTTTACTTTGTAAACCCACTTGCAGCCAATAGCCTTCTTATCATGAGGCAAAGGCATCAAATCCCAAGTGTGGTTTGCATCCAAGGCAGCCATCTCTTCATCCATAGCTGCTTCCCAATTTTTATGCCCTGCTGCATCCTCAAAACATGTGGGCTCTGGCTCCTCTAGAACCTTGACCATATAAGCATAGTGATGTGCTGTATACCCATCATATCTCAGCCTGTCAACTGGATACTTAATACGAGTGGACCTCCGTACAACTGGATCAGTTGCAGGAGTCTTTAAATCATGCCTGCTTTTCCTTGCACTAGGTGTAACAACAGAAGGAATCCCAAGTTCCTCATCAAGGCTCATTTCAGAGCCACTTGACTCTCCATCAACATGAGAGCTACCAGCAGACACATCAAACACTGGAGCATGGTCCACTTTTTCTTTTCCCTTATGTGATACCTGCACAACACTATCAGGACTGCCATGTGACGATTCACTAGATCTCAATCTCCCTGTCCATGCATTAGATCCACTAGTAGAGGACTCTCTGGGTCCACTCAAGGCTTGAGATTGCTGCTCTGCATTTATTGCAGCATTCCCATTTCCTGCATCTGCATCTCCTACCATAACAGTTGGTGCATACCAGCTGCTCATTTCATCAAAAACAACATCTCTGCTCACTTGCATTTTGCGGGTGGAAGGGTTATAACAGCGATACCCTTTCTGGTGCTGAGCATATCCAATAAAGATGCATTTTTCTGCCTTTGGATCCAGCTTTGTTCTCTTCTCATCAGGAACATGAACATAAGCTATGCAACCAAATACCTTCAAGTGAGAAATATCTGGTTTTTGGCCTGTATACATTTCTTCAGGCGTCATGCCATGGACATCTGCAATGGGGGTTCTGTTCATAATATAAACAGCAGTTGCTACTGCTTCAGCCCAAAAATAATCAGGCATGTTTTTCTCATTTAGGATCGCCCGTCCTACTTCTGCAATATGCCTGTTCTTCCTTTCTGCAACCCCATTCTGCTGAGGGGTAGACCTGCATGAGTACTTCCTTTGAATTCCCTGTTCTTTCAGATATTCACAAAATTCTTCTGAAAAGTACTCTCCCCCTCCATCAGATCTTAGCACTTTAATATGCACACCTTTCTCTTTTTCAACCATGGCCTTAAAAGCCTTGAAATGGCTGAACACTTCACTTTTGTGCTTCATAAAATAAATCCACACCTTCCTAGTGTAGTCATCAATAAACGTCACATAATAATGGCATCCACCAATAGAAGCAGCTTTGGTTGTCCAAACATCTGAATGGATCACTTCCAAAGGTCTTCTGCTCACCTTAGCATTTTTGGGAAATGCATGTCTGGCCTGCTTACCCATTTGGCATGCTTCACATACCTTTTGTATTCCCTCAACTCTGAATTTAGGCAAACCTGCAACAATGTTTTTCGTTTGCATAGATTTCAGCCTTTGTATATTCACGTGCCCAATGCGCTTGTGCCATATCTCAATATCTGCAATGACACCTCTCCCATGCGCAAACATAGCAGCTTTCACCTCAGGCATATCAACATCCAAGGTGAACATTCTTCCATTTTTGTTGCCTTTCGCAACCAAGCGGCATTTATTTTTCAAGTCCTCAACAAAGCATCCATCAGGATTAAATCTAACCTGCAGACCTTGCTCAACCATCTGGCCAACTGAAACCAGGTTCTTAGTGATTTTTGGAACATGAAGTACATCTGCCAAGTACTTTGTTTTGCCATCCTGCATAGCCAATGGCACTTTACCAACCTGCGTAATTGGGTGCGCAGTATCATCACCTGTTTCAACATAACCTGGCTTATCCAAATTTCTGACATCATGAAACCACTCACCATGACTGGTCATGTGGTTAGAGGCACCTGAATCAACATACCAAACATCATTGCAAGCTGCAGCATCTCCTGACATGGAGTTAACCATATGCTGCATCACAAAAAGGTGCTCATTTCTGTCGTCACCATGCCCACTTGATGATGCATAGTTGCTTTGCTGCAACTTTCCACTTTTGATGTCATTCTGCTTTTTATAGCATGTATTCTCCTTGTGTCCAGGCTTTCCACAATAATAGCATTCTGTGCTGCTATTTACTTGCTGGTTCCTTTGCCATGAACCACGGCCTCTTTGGCTCCCCCTGCCTCTAGAACTACCACGTCCTCCTCCATAGGACTGGTTTTCCTGTTGTTGCTGTTGGTTCTGATTTCCTGCACGGCCACCAGAACGGCCTCTTCCTCTACCTCTGCCTCTACCTGTATTCGAGTAGAAAGCAGTCTCTTGAGAAGTTGAGGTGGCTGAACCACCATTCCTTTGCTCTTCACTCAGCAAGAGAGCAATAAGTTCCTGAAAATCAGGAAATGTTTCACGGACTCCAATGGATGTCCGAAATTGTGCATAATCTTTCCCAAGACCATTCAAGGTCACGGACACTAAGTCCTCATCATCAACAGGTGCTCCAATGGAGGCAAGAGAATCTGCAAGGCCTTTCACCTTCAAGGAATACTCATTTATATTCAGATTTTTCCTTTGCACATTGTGCAACTCCTGCTTTAGCTGCATCTTTCGTGCTTTGGTATTTGTGCTATACAGCTTCACCAATGTATCCCATGCCTCCTTAGGCATCTCTAGATCCTGTATATGCACAATCATAGAATCTGAAATGCTAACGGACAGCCAATACAGGCATTTTCTGGCTTTTTCATGCCATTCTTTAAAGGCCTTCAATTCAGCAGGAGTGGGAGCAGCACCCAAAACTGGTTCTGCAGTTTCACCACTGATGTAATCCCAAACTCCCTTTCCCATAAAGAAGTTTGTCATCCTGAACTTCCATGCTTGGAAGTTGTTCTTGTCAAGCTTCTCACTGACAATGGTAGACAGATTCTCAGACATTTTACAAATCACGAATTGCAACAGCAACCTGTAAACACAGCAAATGCCTCAGAAGGGCAAATAGCAAAACTTCTGCAAAGAGCCTCACAGGGGCAGATCTGCAACACTGACGAAAGTGGTATTTCACCACACAGTCACTTCCTCGTGACGATTTTGCATCAACAGGCAACAGGCATGAATCTGCAACTCCCAATATCTCTGCACATAGGCATACGATGCAATTTCTATGGCACCTTTCCACCGACTAGCTGCGCGGTGGTCGCACAGCAAAAACAGGGCCTTTTTTTGAGTGCCTGCGAAGAACTTCCGCCTTCAAAACGGGCCCCGAAACGGCCTCAAATCAGAAAAATAAAGTCGCCGAGTGCTTCGCCTTCTCCCGCAGCATATACTGTGCTCTCGCCGCACCGCGAAGGGCCTCTCAATCTGAAGCAGTGCACTCCTGCACTTCTGGCTGTGCTACCTGCAGAGATTTGCTCCCAAACTCGAAATAGGAAAGCTACACTGGTCCTCTTACCAGGACACCACAAACTTGGCTAGCTTTCTTGAGCTCCTTACCACGAACAAGGCTCTGATACCATGTAAAGAAAGAGGGAGAGAGATAGGAGACTCAAGTTCAGCTTTCTTCACAACACACGAAGGAGAGAGGACACAAGGTTGGAGGGTGAAGCCTTTTTTCACTTTTGCACACAACAACAATACAATAGAAGAGGGAAATACCCTATATGTCAAAACCTAGAATACGTGGTTCATATGTGAACCCAAACCAAAAACATACATGGTAGTCTAACTACACCACGAGTACAACTAACATAGGCGGTGACATAAATGATAGTCATCCAGGAGATATATCGGGGGTAGAGCTTGATATCTCAACATTATGATGATATCAAGAAGGAATTGGTGCAATTCAATGAAAGATTAATACTTAAAGAAAATTAGCTCCATGCCACATTAGACACAAACAATGAGTTGCATAACAGCCTCAAAGAGGATGAACGTCAAATTCAAGCACTAGAGAAGGAAGGCATGGCATCAAGGGAGATACTTGTGCACACCAAAGTAGAACTGGACACTCAAGATCAAGAGATACTCCAACTCTACATGCTTAATGATCAATTTTTAGGGCATCCAAAAGCAGCTCAACAATTCAATAGTCTAAAGCTTGCATACACCTCCACATTGGGTAAGTATAAAGATAAGTGCATGGAGTGGCAAAATCAAAAAGCTATAATTTCAAGTTGAAAATTCAACTATTGGGTCAAGCCGATGATGATGCAGAGGGGTCAGCACAAGATCTTTTGATACAAGGCATCACTACATTATACCAAGAGCTTGTTACAGTCCTCCAGTAAGAGGATCACCTTGAAGGAAGAATACGCATACTCTGGAAACACTTGCAAATCAAAATGTTACATGCAATATTTGGTCTTGATTGGAGTAGACCAGTTTCTGTCATCACCCTGTCTACTAGAGGATGCATAATTGCCTTGCTCCAATTTTCCATTCATAATGTCAAATCCAGTGCTCAAGCATGGTAGGAAATCACATATTTGAAATGGACATTGTAGTCACATGCATGATTGTAATGTTATCTTTCTCACTCTGAAAAATGATTTATACCAAATTTTACAATTGTCTTGGATTAATTATCAATGCAAATGAATTTCATTTGTTTTTTCATAATTTGAAATAAAACATTTATGATATCAAAATATAATATTTAAACAAAAACAATGCAAGGCATACACTTAGTTTTGAGTCGATTTTATGATTATAACCAATAAGTGTGGAATTTTACATTTTTGGCCTAAAGAACCCTCTAGTTTCTTTGTAAAGAGGATGACTAAGTGTTGGACCTAGTCTTGTTTTGGCTTCCTACTCAACAAAACAAATGTGCGGAGTGGAAGCTCGAGGGCCATAGAGGAATAGGGAATGTGAGGGAAGAAGCGTTAATCTGGGTGGGGAAAAGTGACTAAGAGGGGAGGGAATGAAGAGGGAGACTATGGCATAAGGGGAGAGAGAGGGGGGAAATAAGAGCATGTACATGATGGGAGGAGGAATGTAAATATGGAGACATCAAGGGAAGAGGGCCATGCTTTATTTGAAAGGAAGGGAAGGGGGAAATCAAAGTTCTAGCTAGGTGGCTTTACAAGAATGAGCGTGTCTCATCAAGGAATAGCCCCCTCATTTTATAGCCAAGAGAAGGGGTCTCTCCTAATAAATGCATCCTCCCACATGCATGGTGTGTGTGGAAGAGCCTCCCATGTGGGCTAGGCGATTACGCACTCTCAATTGTGTGCGATAATGCTTGGCCACATTTTTCCACATATATCAACTCCCATATCCCAAGTTTATGATACTCCCTTGGTCTCTTCCCAAGTTTATAATACGTTCAAACATCTAGGAGGACAAGTGGAGGGTTGGCACAAAGAATCTTGCCACCTCATCCTACTTTCCTCATTATTTAACTTGCACTCTTGGACCTTCTATACCTCCCCCACATGAGCCTATCCTATATGGAGGGAATAACCCAATATAATATCCATCTCCACCTATTTTATACTACTTCTCCCATGGACTTTGGGCCATATCTCACTAAATGCAGGCATGGGACCACCTAGGTGGAGGGGTGGCACATGGGGGAGCCATGCTACCTTAAGATTTTATAATATTACTACCATGGATTATGTACAACACACCTTATGGGTCCTCTTATGTGGAAGGGTGGCACATGGTCATGCCCTGCCACCTCAACCTTGGGCCCTATGCACACCATATCTTATTATACTATTGCCACACATACAAGCACACACACATATTTATGCCTTTTTCATGGGTCAAATTTATGCATAACAGTTCCCCCCCCAGGTAGGGAATGCACAACATTTCATGCCTGGGAAAAAAAACACAACAAGGAAAAGCTTGAGATCCCTTTTGTTGAACACCTTCCTCTCATGTGGTTTCTAGATATGATCTTGGACCTCAACAGATCCATGAGTCTGTGTTCATTTACCATTATACTTTCCTCAATAAAAAACAATCTGTGGTGTCACTGCCATCTCCTCACACCCTAGATCAAATACAAACCGGTTACTACTCAAAAGTGCCACAAAACCTAGATGCTGCATCAAAGCACACAAGAGCAAGTCACTCCCCCCAGTTTGGGATGGAAGGACCTCCAAAAAAATACTCGCCCCCATATGGAGGGAAATCTATCAGTTGATAGAAAACACCATCCCACATTGACTCTTGCAAGAATAGTTTGGAGCTCCTTTCCAAATCAATCATGGGATCATACCTTGTGAAATCATCAAGAGATACCATCAAGACCTTTTCAACATGCATCACATCCATCAAATTCTTGTCCTCAACTTCATCCTTATTGCTCAACACTTCATCTAACACCATGACTTTCTCATCAATAAGCTCAGCCCATAGTTGGTTGCATTGTTCTTCAATATCCATCAAAGCATCTTCTGAGCACATTTCAAACATCTCTACCATGCTATCACCACATATAATCACATCAGGCTCCAAGAGACTCACAACATGAAGGGGAGAAGAAGGGTTGAGGATTTTACTGTTGTTGGCCCCTACTGTCAAGACTTCGAGCTCATTGACGCTTTCATCATCGAACAATCCATCAAGACCCTCGAATTCTTTATCATAAGAAAAATCCAAAGGAAGAGAAAGAGAACCTGAAGGATTCAATGCAATCTGGTAGGGTATGTGAAGTCCATATGGCTCATTATCATCTGCAGATTCACTACAGCTTTCAGAGGGAATCGATTCACTATCATTGCCACATTCAATTTCATCATTATCTGACCCCCCAGTAACTAATTTGGAAGTCTCCATGAGATGCACCTGAGGAACATTTGGACACTCTGAGCGGTAGTGCCCCTTTCAATTGCAACCACGACAAACCATCATGTGGAGCAGGAGTAGCCTTACTTTTTAATTCCATCAATTCAATGTAGAGCTCATCAATAATCTTCACAATATCAAGAGTTGGAGGTACACCAATAGGGGTAGGGGATACATATTGCAGAGGAGGGGGAGAAGATGAGGGAGGAAGAGGTTTTGCTAAGATGGATCCACCATGAGACACCTTGACTATCGTTGCAAAAGCGAAAGGAGGAATGATGACTAAATCATGAGACATTCTATCAAACTTCACTGCAATTGCCTTTGCATGCTCCATGGTCTTTGGGTCCTCCCACTTCAACTTGAGATGAAACCATTAGCTGAACCAGACACCATATGGCTCAACACATACTGATTCATTCCGGCAACAAACCCCTCATTATCTGGATACATAGCTACTATGCAATCCAAGAGCCTAGCCGCTCGATCCACATATCGATGTGCTGTCTCTCCTTCTTCTTGCCTCAACCTCACTATCAATAGATGAACATTCTCGGGCTCCTCTTCTTTGCTGAAATACTCGACCAATGCTGCAGTTAAACAAGGCCAGCTTTCTTAAACTTCATCAGTCTACCTCTTGTACCACACCTTGGCAAAATCATCTAAGAATGTGGGAAGAACCAACAACCATCTATCTTCAGTAAGAAAGTTGAGAGAAACACAACAGCGCTTAAAGGCCACAAGATACTCACTTGGATTTTCTTCAACCCATCCACAGAACACAGGAATGTCTGCCATGCTTGGAAAATGGGAAAGAGAGAGATGAAATGAGGCTTATTTATTGGCAAACAATGGAAAGGGAAATCTTGAACTAAAAGTCAGGTGAAGATACATACACAAAGCACACATAGGTAGGGTAGGGTGTGACTGGTGTATTGTGAAATACTGTACAAGAAGAATCTTCAGCATAGAATAGCTCATAGATGATCTTGAAAGGACTAATTCTTATTGGTCGAGGCATGACATTGCATCCATCTTTACAAGCGAGGGTTAGAGACATGGCACTGCATGAGGTTGTTCATCAAGGCAAACAAGAATGCCATCACAAATGTCAATAGTAGGAGAGCTTGCACATCACCTTCAGCTTCTTCCAGTTCTTGTAATCGCCATGCTATTTCTTCAAGGGGTGTGTGGTCTGGCATCCTTCTTTTGAGCAATGTCCTTGAGGACCTTCTTGATGATCTTCCAAAGTCGGTAAACTCGTATCAAATATGCCCAACACTTAGTTTCATGATGACCACAACCTTTGCATTCCTTACAAATGATCACCCTTCGTAGCTTGTGGCTTTGTTAGGGTGGTGCTTCCACTCGCATCATGTGTGATTGAAGTACAAGCTTCACGTGCCAAGAAATCAGTAACTAGATTTTGAGCTCGAGGGATAAGCTGAATTTTTACCTCTTCAAATTGGTTGCAAAGTTCTAATGCTTGTTGATGTCATGGAACCAAGCCTTTGCTCTACACCTTCCACCTTCCACTAACTTATTCACACACTAGTTGAGAATCTCCTTGCACCTCAAGTTGCTTGACGTGATGTCCTTGTGCCTTCTGTAGCCCAAAAATGAGTGCCTAGTACTCAGCTTGGTTGCATGTACTTGCAGGTTTAGACTTGCTATAACAATACTCCTCACCACCTGGTGAAGTGAGCTTCACACCCACACCAGCAGCCTTGGTCGAAGGTTTGTAAGCTCCATCAAATTGAAGGATCCAAGATGTCATCACACCAAGACTAAAATCTAGACATCCCAAGTTTCTCGGTAGTCTAAGATATGTTGAAGGAGAGGGTGGGGAGAATTCAATACTTGAGCCAAACGTTCAACACCAAATAAACTTGCAATCCTTTGTTGATAGTTTATCTTTAGACCAAAAAGAATTACAACTTGAAGCTCAAAATGAGGCACAAAAGGTTGATTAGGTACAAATGGATTCCTTGGTCAAAACATTACCAACCATAGCCGAGGCCTAGAAACCTTTGTAGTGAGATTGAGAATAAACCATTCAAGACGAGCTTATCCATAGGAATTAATAAGCAGATGTGCCAAATCTCCACCCAAGCTTGGGGAGAATCCCACCCTTCGAAGAAGGACACCCTTTTAATTACCTCCAAAGCAGCAAGTAGCTCGATCACCGAACAATGAGTAAAATTGAAATCAAAGTCCTCCTAGTGTATCACTAGTTCTTCACCTTGAATCATCCACGGTGTATCATCCTACCCATCGTCTCCTTGAGCAATGCACTGTACAATCAATTGTTGAAGATCGACATGAAGATCAATAAAGAGATCTCATCCATTGGTAGCCGTAAGGTGCAGAGGACCAGGCACCAAATCCTTAAACTCGTCGAGAAGTGACATAAATATCCACCCTCCTCGTGTGGCGTGTGTCCGTGAAGTGAACTTGAAAAAGTTCAGAATCTACAATCTAGTAGGAGATATGAGTAGAGCATAGGAAGTGAAGTACTTTTGCTTTTATAGCATGTGAAAACTCCCTACGGTTAGAGAGTTACAGTTCCCAAGATTTCAATATATAAGCAAAACTCATTACATTTTCATCACTTCTTATTTGCTGGCCCAATGATAAGTCTCCCTTTTGTGAAGGGGGAGGTCTTGGGTTCAAATCCCACTCTTTAATAAAAAGAGAGGAGAGGAGAGGAGAAGGAGAAGAGAAAGAGAAAGAGGAGGAGAAGAAGAAGAAGAGAAGAGGAGGGGCACGGGATCTGTTACAGTTTTGCAGAAGCCCAAAAAAATTGTCCACGACCAGAAGGCGCAGGAGCCCAGAAAACCATTACGACCTATCCGCAATGCATGCGGGTATACATGGTAGATGCGTGGATGCACACGCAGGAACTCAGAGGGTGCACGGATGTTTTGTAGAAGCAAGAAGGTTTTGCAGCTGTAGAGACAGGGAAGGCACGCAGTTTGGACGTGCAAAAGTAGAGAACTGCACACGGAAGAGGCCGCAGAGCCGAACCAAGTTGTAGGAGTAACAAATTTTACACCACTAGCCGTGGAGATTTCGAGCAGCCACACCATTTCTATTAGCCAGAAAAGAAATCAAGACAAGAGGGTAGAGGATAGGTATGGCGACGCTCGAGGGCCATAGAGGAATAGGGAACATGAGGGAAGAAGCGTTAACCTGGGTGGGGAAAAGAGACTAAGAGGGGGAAAAGGGAGACTATGGCAAAAGGGGAGAGAGAGAGGGGAAAGAAGAGCATGTACATGATGGGAGGAGGAATTAGAGATGGACATATCAAGGGAAGAGGGCCATGATTTATTGAAAGGAAGGGAAGGGGAAAATCAAAGTACTAGCTAGGTGGTTTTACAAGAATGAGCGTGTCTCATCAAGGAATAGCCCCCTCCTTTTATAGCCAAGAGAGGGGGTCTCTCCTAATAAATGCATCCTCCCACATGCATGGTGTGTGTGGAAGAGCCTCCCATGTGGGCTAGGCGGTTACGCACTCTCAATTGTGTGCGATAACGCTTGGCCACATTTTTCCACATATATCAACTCCATATCCCAAGTCTATGATACTCCCTTGGTCTCTTTCCAATTTTATAATATGTTCAAACATCTAGGAGGAAAAGTGGAGGGTTGGCACAAGGAATCTTGCCACCTCATCCTACTTTCCCCATTATTTAACTTGCACTCTTGGACCTTCTATACCTCCCCCACATGGGCCTATCCTATATGGAGGGAATAACCCAATATAATATCCATCTCCACCTATTTTATATTTCTTCTCCCATGGACTTTGGGCCATATCTCACTAAATGCAGGTATGGCACTGCCTAGGTGGAGGGGTGGCACATGGGGGAGCCATGCCACCTTAACATTTTATAATATTACTACCATGGATTATGTACAACACACCTTATGGGTCCTCTTACGTGGAAGGGTGGCACATGGTCATGCCCTCCACCTCAACCCTGGGCCCTATGCACACCATATTTTATTATACTATTGCCACACATACAAGCACACGCACATATTTATGCCTTTTTCATTGGTCAAATTTATGCATAACAGTAGGTATAAGAAAGCTTCATAGAGTCAGGATAGATTTCTATTATTAGTCAGTATATATCAACCTTATGAGTCAGTATATACTCGCCATTAACACTTCTGTCAAAGGTCAGTATATACCGACCTTATTTATCCCATCGTATGTATTGATGATTAGTGCATCGCACATGCCAAACATTGATGCTTAATCATTAAAACAAGGCCCATGTGTAGTAGTGCTATTTTTTATGTTGGAGAGAGAAAGGTTTCTGATGCCCCTTATGAAAACTAGGATCCAAGAAACAAGGTCATTGATGCCCCTTAAAGTCAACATTAGTGTCTCCTACTTAATCAAAAAGTTTTGGGTTTGACAAGGATAACAATCGTGGCTGGGCTATGAAGGCTGCAGTCCCACATTGCATTGTATCCATGTCCTAACATGTTGTGCTTGTGGATAAATTTTGTAAAATATGACTTGAAACAGGATATGGTTGTGGTTACCATACTTGAAATTCATCAAAATGATTTCAATGGAAAGCCCAAAATCACGTTTGAGGTTCCCTACACATTGAAATGTAAGGAATGAGTATTAATGTGAAAGAAGGAACCTCCTTGATCCCCCTTGATAAAAAAATTACTGTTTGAATGCAAAAAAATTTACAAGGATAAAGTTGACAATGGGCCCTCGTGAAATTGTTGTTATATATTTTTTGTATTATAATGTAATCAAGGCCTTGAATAGAAAATGAACGTAAGAGGGCTTCATGTCTTGCTCATGTCTTGTGTTATCTTCTTTTGCTAAAAGAGAAGTTACAAGGCCAGGTTGCCAGTTTCCAATACTCAAGCTTTTTTCGAAGCTTAGCCAAAACCCAATCAGTTTGTTGTCGGCGAGTGAGTTCCCATGTTGAGATATCGACCTCCACTCATGATATGCCAGGGTCACCGTTGTGCATTTATGTCACCGACTTGTTAGCTGCAGATGCGGTTGGTACACCGCCCACGAATAATAGCTGGATGATAGCTATCCTTATCTACTCTAGTTTGTGGCTCAGTTAGTATGCCACCTTAGTTAGCTGAGTTTGGTTTGAGACCCACATATAGGGTTCTTCTATTTCTTTGTACTAGAGTTCTTTTTGGCTTACACAACTAAGAAGAGAAAAACTGTTTTCAGCCTCCATCTTTGTGTGTATTCCCCCATTGTGTATGTGAGAAAGCCACAAGTGAGACTCCTTCCCTCTCTCCCACTATCTTCACATGGTATCAGAGCCTGGTTCGTGGTAAGGAGCTCAAGAAAGCAAACCAAGTTCATGGTGTCCTGGTAAGAGGACCAGTGTTGCTTTCCTTTTTTGAGTTTGGGAGCAAATCTCTGTAGGTAGCACAGTCGGAAGTGCACGAGTGCACTGTCTCAGATTGAGACGCCCTTCGCGGTGTGACTTTATTTTTTTGATTCAAGGCCATTTCGGGGCCTGTTTTGAAGGCGGAAGTTCTTCGCAGGCACTCAAAAAAAGGCCCTGTTTTTGCTGTTTTTGCGGTGAAAAGTTACTGCAGAAATTGCATCGTATGCCTATGTGCAGAGATATTGGGAGTTGCAGAATCATCCTTGTTGCCTGTTGATGCAAAATCTTCACTAGGAAGTGACTGTGTGGTCAAATACCACTTTTCATCAGTTTTGCAGCTCTGCCCGTGTGAGGCAAAAGCTATGTTTTTTGCAGTGACAGAATATTTTGTAGTGTTCTCTAATGGCGTCTGATTCTCTTTCACAGATTGTCACTGAAAAGCTTGACAAGAACAACTTCCAGGCATGGAAGTTTAGAATGACGAATTTCCTTATGGGAAAAGGCTATTGGGAGTTCATTACAGGAAATGAAGAAGAACCAGTTCTTCCTAATGTTCCCAATCAACAGGAAATACAGGCATTTAAAGGATGGCATGAGAGAGCCAGAAAAGTTATGTATTGGCTGTCTATCAGTATTTCAGATTCTATGATTGTGCATATTCAGGATGCAAGTATGCCAAAGGAGGCAAGGGATACTTTGGCAAAAATGTACAGCACAAATACACAAGCCAAGAAAATGCAGCTCAAGCAGGAGTTGCACAATGTGCAGAGAGAAAATATGAGCATCAATGACTACCACATGAAGGTAAAGAAAATTGCAGATGCACTTGCTTCCATTGGTTCACCAGTGGAAGATAATGATCTAGTTTCTGTGACCTTGAATGGTCTAGGAAAGGATTATGCACAGTTTCGGACATCCATTGCCGTCTATGAAAAATTTCCTGATTTTGAGGATTTGTTTGCTCTTCTAATTTCTGAAGAGCAGAGAAATGGTGGTGCATCTTCTTCAGGAGAAACTTCAAAAGAAACTGTCTTCTACTCAAATGCTAGAAGAGGTAGAGGCAGAGATGGAGGAGGTCGATCTGGAGGCCATGGTAGAAATTAGAATATTCAGCAAACTCAAGAAAACCAATCCTATGGAGGTGGACGTGGTAACTCTAGAGGTAGGGGGAGCCAAAGAGGCTGTGGTGGATGGCAGAGAGGCCAAAATGCAAACAGCAATGTTGAATGCTACTACTGTGGTAAAATGGGTCATATGGCTAAAGACTGCTACAAAAAGCAGAATGACATTATGAATGGAAAATTGCAGCAAGGTAATTATGCATCTTCTAGTAGATAGGGTGATGACAGAAATGAGCATCTATTTATGGTGCAGCACATGACCAATTCTATGACAAGTGCAGATGAAAGAAATGATGTGTGGTATGTTGACTCAGGTGCATCAAACCACATGACAGGTCATGCAGAATGGATGCAGGATGCAAGGAAAATGGAAAGACCAGGATTTGTGGATACTAGTGATGATACTGCACATCCTATTATGCAAATTGGTAAAATTTGTTTGTCTATGCAGGATGGGAAAAAGAAATACATGTCCGATGTATTTCATGTCCCGAACATCACCAAGAACCTGGTTTCTATTGGTCAAATGGTTAAGCAAGGCTTGCAGGCAGATTTAATCCTCATGGATGCTTTGTTGAGGATATGAAAAATAACGGTCGATTGATAGCAAAAGGAAAGAAGAAGGGTAGGATGTTTACATTGGATGCCGGACATGCCTGAATTGAGTGCAGCAATGTTTGCACATGGGACCGGTGTAGTTGCAGATATTGATATCTGGCATAAATGCATTGGTCATGTTAATATACAGCGACTTAAATCAATGCAAGCCCAAAATATTGTTGCAGAATTGCCTAAATTCAAGGTTGCAGAAATGCATAAGGTTTGTGAAACCTATCAATTTGGAAAACAGGCAAGGAAACCATTTCCTAGGCATGTTCAAGAGAGTAAAAAGCCATTAGAATTAATCCACTCTGATGTGTGGACTACTAAAGCTGCATCTATTGGAGGCTGTCACTATTTTGTCACTTTTATTGATGACTACAATAGAAAAGTTTGGGTGTATTTTATGAAAAAGAAAAGTGAAGTGTTTGGGCACTTCAAAGCTTTTAAAGCTATGGTTGAAAAAGAAACAGGCCTGCAAATAAAATGCCTAAGGTCAGATGGAGGGGGAGAGTACCTCTCAAATGAGTTTGCAAGGTTCTTGCAGGAGCATGGCATAAAGCAACAATATTCATGCGATCATACCCCACAGTAAAATGGACTTGCAGAAAGGAAAAACAGGCATATTGGAGAGGTATCTCGGGCCATGCTAAATGAAAAAGACCTTTCAGATTATTAATGGGCTGAAGCAGTTGCTACAACAGTTTACATAATGAATAGGACTCCCACTGTAGCAATACATGGCATGACGCTAGAGGAGATGTATACTGGTAGGAAACCAGATATTTCTCATCTGAAAATTTTTGGTTGCATTGCCTATGTTCATGTGCCAGATGAGTTGAGGTCCAAGTTGGATCCAAAAGCTGAGAAGTGTGTCTTTATTGGTTATTCTCTACAGAAGAAAGGGTATAGATGCTATAACCCTTCTACTCGTAAGTTTACAATGAGCAGAGATGTTTTTTATGAGATGAGCAGTTGGTATAAACCAGTAAATGTGATGATTGATGTAGATGCACGAAATGGTAATGCTGCACAGAATTCATAGCAACAATCACAAAATATTAGCAGACCTGCAGTGTCCTCTAGCAGTGGTTCACATACTTCGCCATGGACAGGCAGATTGAGATCAAGAGAATCTCCTCAAACCAATGCAGATAGTGGTATGCAGGTATCATGAAAAGGAAAAGAGAAGGTAGATCAGCCCATGTTTGATGTGAATGCAGGTCACTCTTATGTGGATGGTGAATCCAGTGGCTCAGAACAAAGCATTGATGATGAGTTGGGTATTCCTTCTGTTGTTACACCTGGAGTAAGGAAGACCAGGGATGTTTTGAGAGCACTTGGAAGTGAGCCTATTTTGCATAGGTCTACCAAAGCTAGATATCCTGTGGATAGGCTAAAATATGATGGATTTATAGCCATTCACTATGCCTACATGGTCAAAGTGATACAGGAACCAGAACCCACTTCTTTTGAGCAAGCCATGGGAAAAGAAAAATGGGAGAAAGCCATGGATGAAGAAATGGATGCCTTGGAAGCAAATGCTACATGGGAATTGGTGCCTTTGCCTAAAGACAAGAATGCAATTGGGTGTAAATGGGTTTATAAGGTCAAGCACAATGCAGATGGTTCTGTGAACAGATACAAGGCAAGATTAGTAGTCAAGGGGTATGCACAGACATATGGCATTGATTATGAAGAAACATTCAGTCCGGTTGCAAGGATGGCAACTGTAAGAGCAGTCATTGCTATGGCTACATCAAAGGGATGGTGTTTACATCAGATGGATGTAAAGAATGCTTTCTTGCATGGTGATTTGCAAGAATAGGTCTTTATGTTCATATTGTTCATCCTCAGTTTGTTTGCAGGTTTAAGAAAGCCTTGTATGGCTTGAAGCAAGCACCTAGAGCATGGTCTGACAAGATAGGATAGTATCTTGTCAATATTGGCTTTCAAATTTCTCACTTTATGTGAGGAAAATAGAGAAAGGTATTATGCTGCTTGTCATTTATGTTGATGATTTGATCATCACAGGTGATAGTGATGAAGATATCCTTCATGTGAAAATGCTATTGAAGCAAAAGTTTGAGATGAAGAATTTGGGAGAGCTGCGTTATTTCTTGGGCATTGAGGTGATTAGATCACCAAGTGGGATACAGCTCTTGCAGAGGCAGTATGGATTGGACATGCTATCCAAATATGGGATGACAGGTTGTAAGCCTATTTCAGTTCCTTTGGAGTAGAATGTGAAGCTGAGCGCAGATGCAGGTGAGCTTCTGGAAGACCCTACTATGTACGGACGCATAGTAGGAAGTTTGATTTATATGACTATTACCAGGCCAGATTTGAGCTATGCTATTGGATTGGTAAGTCAGTTTATGCAGGCTCCAAGGAAACCGCATTTGGATGCAGCTAGATGCATACTCAGGTATGTGAAATCAACATTGCAGTATGGACTATTTTATGAGGCTGGGGTTCAGATATAGGTGCATGGATACACTGATGCTGATTGGGCTGGTAGTATTTCTGGTAGACGATCTACCAGTGGATATGTGTTCTCTTTTGGGAGTGCTGCAGTCACTTGGAGCAGCAAGAAACAGCCTACAGTTGCCTTGTCGAGCACAGAGGCTGAGTACAGGGGTGTAGCAATGGCTGCATGTGAGGTAGCTTGGTTGCATAAGCTACTATATGATATGCATCAGTCTATAGATCGGCCAGTTGTCATTTATTGTGACAACATGAGCAGTATACACTTGGCAAATAACCTAGTCTATCATGCTAGAACAAAACACATTGAGGTGCATTATCACTATGTGTGGGAGAAGGTTTTACTAGGTCTTATTGATCTAGTTTATGTCAGCACAGAGGATCAGGTAGCTGATATATTCACGAAGGCATTGGGCACAGAGAAGCTACACAAGTTCAGAGACCTACTTGGTGTGTAGGAATTGGGATTGAGCTCGAGGGAGAGTGTTGAGATATCGAGCTCCACTCGTGATATGCCAGGGTGACCGTTGTGCATTTATGTCACCGACTTGTTAGCTACAGATGCGGTTGGTACACCGCCCACGAATAATAGCTGAATGACAGCTATCCTTATCTACTCTAGTTCGTGGCTCAGTTAGTATGCCACCTTAGTTAGCTGAGTTTGGTTTGAGACCCACATATAGGGTTCTTCTATTTCTTTGTACTAGAGTTCTTTTTGGCTTACACAACTAACAAGAGAAAAATTGTTTTCAGCCTCCACCTTTGTGTGTATTCCCCCATTGTGTATGTGAGAAAGCCGCAAGTGAGACTCCTTCCCTCTCTCCCACTATCTTCACATCCCACCCCAAAGGGTAACCAAGATGACGAACAAACTGAGTGGGTGGAATGATATCCCCGGGCCATAATAGACTATGCCAGTCTTTGGAATGCAAAGGGAGTAGCTCAGACTTCTGAAAATTAACTTGAAGACTAGCTGCCAAACCATAAATAGAGAGGGCCTGCATCAAGGCACCAAGGTCATGGGGTGTATTCTTTGGGGTAAAGAAAGAGAGTGGAGGAGTAGTTTGAGGAATTGAAGTGGTAAGACACACACACACACACACACACACACACACAAATTTTGCTTAATAATTATCTCATTGTCACACACACACACACAATTTTCTCAGTAAAAATTTTCTTACAAGCAACCCTCCCTCCCCCCCCCTTTTTTTGCCACTTTCTTATCTTTGCAAACCCCCCTAACTTTGCAAATACACACACACGCACACATAATTTTCTCAGTAAAAATTTTCTTACAAGCAACCCCCCCTCCCCGCCCTTTTTTTGCCACTTTCTTATCTTTGCAAACCCCCCTAACTTGGTTCTTCCCCCATTTAAAATCTGCCCTAACCATGCTAAAACCCACTATGGCGCGTATGGGGCTTGTTTGACCAAGTACCCGCGCAATGCCAAACACATTTGCCTTCTGGACCATGGTCCTAGTCAATAAAAAAATTTCCTCCTTAATATTTTTAGTTTATGTAGTACCTCCTTTAATTTTCTCTTAACCAATTCCCCTTGTTTTACTTTTAATGGTTTTTTACTTTTAACGAAACTTTTTTCCCCACTCCCTTTTCCTTTAAAAAAATTGTCCCTCCCCCCTTATTGTATTTTTACACTAGAAATTAGAACTGAATTTATTGTTGAGCTTGTCTATTGTTTGTATATGATTCGTTCTTAATGGCATACTTTAATAGAATCTTTAATTTTTGAAGTCCCTCTCTTTATAGTCTTTCAAACGATTTTTTGACATTTTGGATTATTGGTAATTAGTGGGTTTTAATGTATGATTTTACTAAAATCCATCTCCCCTTATACACTTTAATTCTCCTTAATTTATGTATTATGGCACTCTATTTTTACCTTTTAGACCTCTTTTAATGCAATACATTTCTAGTTTGATAGCATACGACATCTTCATATTCATGATTTTTTGGTTTATTTACATAAACCCATTGTGGTTATTATATCATCCCCACACACGCAATTCAAACTCATGCTCCCCCCCCCTTCTTTTTTCTTAAACACTCACTCATAACCCCCCCATACCACCCCACACCTCCATCTCAACTCATTTCTAGTGCCTATATTCTCTTGTAACACCTCTCATACGTGCTTTTTTCTTCTTCTCCCTACCTTCCTTTATAAGCTCTTAGTGTTTAGCTTGTCACCTTGTCACAAGCATTCCTTTGTCATCATCGAATTCCTTCCTCATTTAACTTTACATGACTATTGTTTATTGTGGCTTGATCCTTCGCTCTTCATGCAAGCCTCATGGCATTGTTCTCAATGTTCCATTATAGCCTCACACTGGCTACTCTTTTTCTACTCCCCATATGTAAGGTAAGTGGTCCTCTCCTCTTTCACAGGTATTAACCTGCATGGTAGATCACTACTGCACCACATTCACTTCTCTGGGTCTTTTCATTATGTTGTGCATTCTGATCTTGTTGCTTTAGTCTAGTGTGTCGCTACTGGTGGTCTGCCACCTTGTGTTGAGCTACATCTTTGAAGCCTTTCTTTTCTCATGATTCCCATTGCTCTAGGATATAGAAACATGTTTTACCCTCAACCTCTTTACTTTTTCTTGCATGTATTTGGTCGCGTTGTGCCCTAGCTTCGCGTGTAGTCGTTGATTGTTTGTTCTTTTCGCTTTGGTTGTCCTTCTTTTGGCCTTCAAGTCTGCTCAGTGTCTTGGCTCTATTGTCTCCCAAACCACTTGTACATATCAAATCCTTCCTCAGGTGCTTCACATGGTCCCTTCCTTACTTTTTTTCCTTGATGGTCCTTACAAGTGTCTCCATGGCACCATTGTCACCTTCTCATTGCCTTGCAAGACTTGGCCACGACAATCCTGTGCATTGCAATACTTTGCCTTCATTTTGCTTTTCCTCCCTATGATTTACAACTTCTACCACCTTTTGTGACTACTACTGGGTCGCCAACCGCATGGAAGCCTCTTCCATTGCCTTTGCTTAGCTTGTGGTTTGCTTATCGACTTGCTCTTGCACTCATATGTTGGTCATCCGATCAAACCACTATGCACTTACGTGTTCTCTGGTTGTCATACTAGGCATTTATCTTGTGGGCCTTAGTGCTAATTGTTTAGGCATAGTAATTTATTTTTGGGTTAATTTATACTTATGACTTATAATTATATATTTACACCTTTATTCTTTTATTCAATTTTCTTTATTTGCATATGATGGCTCTATGTTTATTAATATATTTTGGTTTCTTTTATTTTTCTCTTATATTTATGTGGCCTTGCATTGATTTTTTATAGTTTGTATATGTATGTATGTATGTATGTATGTATGTATTAAAGTTAGTTATTTATATTTACACACTCTTTTTTACTTTGTTTAATTTTCTAATACTATGTTAATTCACTTTAGGTTCACAAGCTATATTTATGCTAGCATATGACATGTAATTAATCAAACATAAATACATATATATTATGTATGTGACAGTTTGTTAACTTTGTGTTAATTTTTTGTTTATTTTCCTTTTATCCCTTGTTAAAGCTTTCTTTAATTGCTTAATTCCTCTCAACAAATTTTACCAGGCTTACTCAATTATTCCACCAAGCGTTTAAATGATTGGTTGACTAATGTTTATTATTATTATATATATTTCATAAATTTATATGTATTTAGTAGCCTGCTTTTACTCTTTCTTTTTTGCTCTAGTGAGATCTTACTCTTATTTGCTCAATTTTATTTTACTTAACTAACACGATTTACCCCCCTAGCCCGTAACCTTAGTGAAACCTTCTTTCAAAAAAATTTAATCAAATTAAGTAATTGATTATATTTGCCTTTATTAAATTTGCTATATCTCTCAATATGTGGCTTTATTCTAATTAATTTAGCCTTGCTTTATTATTTCTTTCACATGTAGAACCCTTATTGCTTAGTAAAAATAGGTTATTTTTTCTTTTAACTTTTTTGTGTCCCCCTTATGTAAACATTTGTGAGGGTGTTTAGCTTTGCTTAACAATAAATTCTAAAAATTTCACTCTATCTTTTTAATTGATGTAAAAAATCTTTTATGACATTTTATGTCCATTTAATTAATCTTTGTTGTCATTTTGGTAATGTATGTGGAATTTTTCTAAAGGTGTGGAATGCCCCCCTTGTTGACTAATCCTTTCTATTTATTTCAAGGGTGTGGATTACCCCCCTTAGGTTTTTTACTTTATCAAAATTCTTTAGAATGTAAACAACCGCTATGTTCTTAAATTCCTTTAGGACTCCTTTTTATCTTAGAATTTCGAAAGGTTGGTCCATGTTCTTTGGTAAAGCGATAATAAGCCAGGGGATATAGGCATTACATAACTACCCAAATTCAACTTCATTGTTCTAACAACTGGTTGGTTTGGATGGTGATAGGTAAGTGGAACCTAACCTCGACGGAGCCTGGGCTACCTGCTGCTGACATATTCGACACTTTGTACTAATTCTTTGCTCAAGTTTGTGAACTCAATATAAATAAAAATTCTATTGCCAATCCTCTTACTTTCATTGCCAAAATTTTGGATTGCAATATTGTCAAAAGTTACTTCAATTTAGTTTTCTTTGAAAATATCGTTCCGTTGCTTTTTATAATTATCCAAATGATTGAATTAATCATATGGTTCATTTATTGATGGGATTATTAAATCTACACACACACACACATGCGTCCCCTTGGAGTCCCTTGCAACCTTTAGGATAGCACCAATGGAAACACTCTTGTAGACATTGACTTGGTGAATAGGTATAGGTTGTCAACTTTTGCAATTACTATTGCTAGATAACCACGACATACACACACTCTCTCTATTAGAAATTATTCAATAAAAAGGGTTAGTGTCACTTTTTCCTTATAAAAGTTATAGTAGAGGGACTTGTATTTTTAAACTTTCTCATTAGCATATTGATTATACTAAAAAGCATGGGATTGTTATTACTAGATTCCACTTGTTGAAACCACATCAAGAGACCAATGGAAAATAGCATGGTTATAGGGCTCTCTGCCCTCCTTTCCTTCCAAATACTACTTGGCCACTTCTTCTCTTTGCTACTTATGCATTCCCCCCCTGTGCCCTTTTCTCTTTATTCATTTATGTTTCCCCCCTCTCTAACCTTTCCCCCTCTAAGCTAATCTTTCCAACTTAATTTCTTTCTTCCAAATAATTTTAATAAAAAAACGTTTAAATTTTAGCTTATAGGAATAATTATAAAATATTTCTAAATTTGAAACGCATTTTAAAGTTTTTTTAAATTATTTTTGGAATTACGTAATTTTTTATTTAAAATGTGAAAATGTATATATTTTGTTTTTTGAAATCATCTTTTAAAAAAAAGAGATTAAAGATATTTTTTAAATTAGTGTTATTTTTATTTAAATAAAAAAACGTTTAAATTTTATTTTTTAAAATGATCTTTTTTAAAAAAAGAAAATAAGAGTTTAAGGTAGCTTTTATGTTATGTAAGTTATTTAAGTTTGTGAAGTTTTTATTTAAATGTCAAAAAGTGTATAATTTGTTTTTTAAAATCATCTATTAAAAAAAATT
Source organism: Dipteris shenzhenensis (assembly GCF_047967505.1). Classification (NCBI taxonomy): domain Eukaryota; kingdom Viridiplantae; phylum Streptophyta; class Polypodiopsida; order Gleicheniales; family Dipteridaceae; genus Dipteris; species Dipteris shenzhenensis. The sequence continues at coordinate 7,697,223 of NC_141623.1, forward strand.
TATAACTAAAGTTTATAAATTACTGAAGTTTTGAATTAAATATAACGTTTAAATTTTGTTTTTAGAAATCATGTATTAAGAAAAAGAAAATAAGAGTTTAAAGTAGCTTTTATATTATTTTAGTTTATAGGAATATGTAATCTAATTATAAAATTTCAAATGCATTTTAAAGTTTTTTCAAATATATTTTTTTAATTACGTAATTTTTTATTTAAAATGTGAAAATGTATATATTTTGTTTTCTAAATTCATCTATTTAAAAAAAGAGAGATTAAAGTAGGTTTTATGTTATTTTTTAAATTGGTGCTATTTTTATTTAAATAAAAAACGTTTAAATTTTAGTCTTCAAAATCATCTTTTTTAAAAAAAGAAAATAAGAGTTTAAGGTAGCAATGTGCGTTTATCAATCTTTATGTGGAATATTATAGATTATATAGTTGGTTAAGAGTTGTTTCATAATTTAGGTAGAGTAAGTAGGCTGTATAAAACACCACATGGGCAAAGACCCCAACACTAGAGTGGTTAGATGCATAAGCGTATGGCTAATTAGATCTTCTAAATGCATCAGCGCATGGAAAACACATACGTAAATGATTGTCCAAAGGTCTCCTCTCTCCCCAAGCATGGGAACCAAGTGATGATCTATAGGAATGGCCACTAGTTGAGGTGGATTGCCCAACCAAAATAGATAATATTGAAAAGGCCTAATTATTTTCTCAAAGTTCTCACTTTAAAAGGTCTGTAGTGTCAACCCGCTCTCTTTTTTAATGTGTAGTCTGAGAAATACTAGATGCACCTTGCTTGTGTATCGTTCAAAGTAATGTATTAGATATCCTTTTATCTCCTCCATATCTATTGCAAACCCAAGGCAGTAAAGCATTCAAAGAAGGTCTTATTAACCAAACCTCTCCACTCTCTGTCCTTAGTATAGGGGCCATAAGTGGACAATGTGGTCCTTACACCACATGTGGAAAAGTTTCCAAAGAGCGAGAAAGGCATTTAAAAAAATACAATTCTCCTTATTTTGAAAAATAAGTTAATCAAGTATAATAATACTTGCCCCAACCATGTGTGTATGTGTGTGTGTGTGTGTGTGTGTGTGTGTGTGTGTGTGAGAGAGAGAGAGAGAGAGAGAGAGATTCCACACACACAAAAAGTGTGTGTGTGCTTAGATTAAAAAGTCCCATCAATAATTGAGCCATACAGTTAATTCCATCAATTGGATAAAAAGTGAAAAAAGGGAAACATATAAGGAAAAAATATTTGAGACATCTAAGTTTAAAAATGCAACAACTAGGGTTTGAAAAAATTTTAATCAAAATTAAGAATTTTTAATAATATTGAGTTTGATAAACATAATATTGAGCCACACATTTGGCCCATCTCCCGGTAGGTGCATAGGATGATCCCAACGACATCCTACCTCATCAAGGAGTACATACAAATAGTTTTCATTACGTAAAGAGATTATAAGTCATATTGAATAGAATATTATTTTCATTACCCAAATAGAATATTAATTTCCATGTGTTTTTTTTGTGCATGTGCTAGCCAGCGCACAGGTTCTGGCACCACTATTCGTATGCAGATAGAGATTCTCAGAGCTGAGATGAGGGCACTGCAGAATGTTAAGGCACCCCCTCACTTGGTTGTGAGTCTAGATTCAGTTATTGAGGCTCTAGGTCGATTGGACGCAATTGAGGACATTGTGGATAGCTTTCAGGCACAGGCTAAGGCAGAGATCACTGGTGATGGCTTGGATTGGAGAGCCATTCGATAGTTGTTTGAGCATAAGTCACATCACAGGCAGGCCTTAGAGGATATGTTTTGGGATGGTCACATTGAGGCGATGCGACCACGATTAGGGTTGCCCTTGCATATTTTACGTTGTAGGCACCCCATCATAGCAGCACACATTTATCCGAAATATCTCGCTGCGAATGGTGGTCGATTGTCTCACAACTGTCAGATAGCCAGGCCATTTGCCATGCAGCTATATGCTGAGTTTGTGCTTGGTCATCGGGTAGACTACCTTAGTACCCATCCAGGATCAAGAGCGGGACATGGTAGGATGGGGCGTCAGGAGCGTCAGACTGCAGGTGTTTGGCGTCAATGCGAGGCACCAGAGTCGCACAACATCCCTGCACCGGCATTGCAAGCTATTGGAGGACGGATTAGGGGGGATGTTCATTCAGTGGCATCATCCTTGCAGCACATGGTCTCTGCCCTATCGAGATTACTTTTGATTCCACCTCCCCCAACTCGATCATCGATGGAGCCTCCCACATCTACACCACCTCCCACATCTACACTGCCTTAGCACAAGTTGGAGACTCGAGATGCATAGATTGCAAAGTTGGAGGCATTGTTGGCCGAGTCTAGGGACGAGGTTAGTTATTTTGACTATTTTAGTTTATTTTTTTGTAGCGTATTTTGAACTGAAGTTTTTTGGTTAATTCTCACCATGTACGCGACATGTTTGCATTGCAGGCACATCTATTGCGACAGGATATGGAGTCTCATGTACGACTGTTGGAGGCCGATTTGGAGGAGTAGAGGATTCGGACATGCATAGCATACCATCGTGCGGAGCACTATATTTTGCAGTTGAGGCATATTAGTCATGATCCATCTCGCCATAGGATCGACCCTAGCGTGGCCCTATACCCCGCTCCTCTTGTAGATGTGCCGCGACTAGGACACCCATAGATGCAGCAATCATAGCCAGGCTTCCTACTGCCACTTGCATCCTTTGCCACGAGGAGTTTGACACCGTAGGGTGGTTTGGACTAGGGTGCGGCCACATCGCACATCTCCATTGCATGACCCGCCACATGGTGGCATGATCAATGTGCCCTGTATGCTTTGCTGACATTGATGTGGCCACATACAGAGGACTAGGCATGGATGATTTGTATCTTGGTCATCATCAAGCCATTGATCCATTCGCCCACGTGGTCTTGACAGAGCACTACAGGGAGGAGGCACAGAGAGCTTTGCTGATGCAGGAGGGTGCTGATACATTTGTGGTTGCAGCGTGTGTTCCACGACGCTTCTCATATGGTGATTTCATGCCAAATGACGAGGCATGAGCAGAGGAGGCATGCCATATTGAGCGAGAGGTAGAGCCACAAACATCATTGCAGTAGTGGGTGGAGCAGCAGCTTGGGCGGGGCCAAGACCAACATCTTCTATATGTAGAGACGATTACTCACGCTGGATTTGAGGCACGAGTATTCGCAGATGCATGACTATGGGAGCTGAGACACGCATACATAGAGGAGGCGAGGGAGGCAGAGATGGCAGCGGTGGCTCGTGCAGCATGCCCTCCTCTTCATCAAGATGAGGCTGGCCCATCTCATGCAGGAGATGAGGCTGGCCCATCTGATCCGGCTTTGCCTGAGGGCACACAGTGGACAGTTGGGCATGGGGTCATACAGGAGCCACGTCAAAGGATGACTAGAGGATCGTATGTGGAGTTATCAGATTCTGATTCAGGATGATTGTTTAGGCTTCACACATTTCTTGTTTAGGGATGCACTTCTGCACGATGATGATGATGATGTACACATTCATTTTGGTACTTTCATGATATTGTTCTTACTTTTATGATGTATGAGCATTTTCGTACTTTCATGATGTTCTTCACACTTTGTTTATCTCAGCAGTTTATAGTTTGTTCAAATCTAACATAAACATTTAAAATTAGGAGTATGATTTTGAATTTCGAATATCTCAATTCACACATCTAATACAAAAGGTATTTAAAAAAGAATGCCATGTGAAGTAATTGTAAACATTAAGCATTGAAAAAGTGTTCACGTATAATGTCTCTCTCTCTCTCTCTCTCTCTCTCTCTCTCTCTCTCTCTCTCTCTCTCTCTCTCTCTTTCTTGTGCTATGAACTTTATCATTTTGAATATCATATTGAATTTCGTATATATCAATGCTTGCAATTATTACACTAAACCTAAGAGCCGTGTGAAGTTTCATCCTCATGTGCATATTTTAAATTAAGAGTATGATTTTGAATTTCAAATATCTCAATTCACACATCTAATACATAATGTATTTTAAAAATAATGCCATGTGTCATAATTGTAAACATTAAGCATTGAAAAGGTGCTTGCAAAAATGTATGCGTTATACCTTCCACGTGGCACATACCAAATCAGTTGGAGACCAAATCTTGCGTGGATGTACGTCTAGGGTAGCCTAAGAGCCGTGTGAAGTTTCATCCCCAACAGGGTTTAGGATTTAGGGTTCAGGGTTTAGGGTTTAGGGTTTAGTCGTGCTAGTAGGGATTGTAAAAATGTATGCATTATACCTTCTACATGGCACAAACCAAGTCAGTTGAAGACCAAATCTTGCGTGGATGTACGTCTAGGGTAGCCTAAGAGCCATGTGAAGTTTCATCCCCAACAGGGTTTAGGATTTAGGGTTTAGGGTTTAGTCGTGCAAGTAGGGATTGTAAAAATGTACGCATTATGCCTTCTACATGGCGCAAACCAAATCAGTTGGAGACCAAATCTTGCATGGATTTACGTCTAGGGTAGCCTAAGATCCGTGTGAAGTTTCATCCCCAACAGGGTTTAGGGTCTAGGGCTCAGGGTTTAGGGTTTAGGGTTTAGTCATGCTAGTAGGGATTGTAAAAATATACGCATTATACCTTCCACATGGCGCATACCAAATCAGTTGGACACCAAATCTTGCATGCATGTACGTCTAGGGTAGCCTAAGAGCCGTGTGAAGTTTCATCCCCAATAGGGTTTAGGGTTTAGGGTTCAGGGTTTAGGGTTTAGGGTTTAGTCGTGCTAGTAGGGATTGTAAAAATGTACGCATTATACCTTCCACGTGGTGCATACCAAATCAGTTGGACACCAAATCTTGCGTGGATGTATGTCTAGGGTAGCTAAGAGCCGTGTGAAGTTTCATCCCCAAGAGGGTTTAGGATTTAGGGTTCAGGGTTTAGGGTTTAGGGTTTAGCTGTGCTAGTAGGGATTGTGACAATGTACACATTATACCTTCTACGTGGTGCAAACCAAATCAGTTGGAGACCAAATCTTGTGTCGATGTACGTCTAGGGAGCCTAAGAGCCGTGTGAAGTTTCATCCCCAACAGGGTTTAGGATTTAGGGTTCAAGGTTTAGGGTTTAGGGTTTAGTCATGCTAGTAGGGATTGTAAAAATGTATGCATTATACCTTCTACGTGGCGCAAACCAAATCATTTAGAGACGAAATCTTGCATGGATGTACGTGTAGGGTAGCCTAAGAGCCGTGTGAAGTTTCATCCCCAACAGGGTTTAGGGTTCAGGGTTCAGGGTTTAGGGTTTAGGGTTTCATCGTGCTAGTAGGGATTGTAAAAATGTATGCATTATACCTTCCACATGGTGCATACCAAATTAGTTGGACACCAAATCTTGCGTGGATATACGTCTAGGGTAACCTAAGAGCCGTGTGAAGTTTCATCCCCAACAGGGTTTAGGGTTTAGGGTTTAGTCGTGCTAGTAGGGATTGTAAAAATGTACGCATTATACCTTCCACGTGGCACATACCAAATCAATTGGATAGCAAATCTTGCGTGGATGTACGTCTAGGGTAGCCTAAGAGTCGTGTGAAGTTTCATCCCCAACAGGTTTTAGGGTTTAGGGTTTAGTCGTGCTAGTAGGGATTGTAAAAATGTACGCATTATACCTTCCACGTGGCGCATACCAAATCAGTTAGACACCAAATCTTACATGGATGTACGCCTACAATAGCCTACGAGCCGTGTGAAGTTTCATCCCCAATAGGGTTTAGAGTTTAGGGTTTAGTTGTGCTAGTAGGGATTGTAAAAATATACACATTATACCTTCCACGTGGTGCATACCAAATCAGTTGGACACCAAATCTTGCATGGATGTACGTCTAGGGTAGTCTAAGAGCCATGTGAAGTTTCATCCCCAACAGATAAGTCCACGTGCATATTTCATTAGTGCGTGCGCCATTTTTCATACGTATTCCTGCTAGTAGGGATTGTAAAAATGTATGCATTATACCTTCCACGTGGTGCATACCAAAACAGTTGGACACCAAATCTTGCGTGGATGTACGTCTACAGTAGCCTAAGATCCATGCAAAGTTTAATCTCCAACAGATAAGTCCACATGCATATTTCGTTAGTACATGCGCCGTTTTTCACACGTAGTCGTGCTAGTAGGGATTGTAAAAATGTACACATTATACCTTCCACGTGGCGCTTACCAAATCAGTTCAAGACCAAATCTTGCGTGGATGTATGTCTAGGGTGGCCTAAGAGTCGTGTGAAGTTTCATTCCCAACAGATAAGTCCACATGCATATTTCGTTAGTACGTGCGCCATAGCTTTGCCACAGTCGTGCTAGTAGCGATTGTAAAAATGTAAGCATTGTACCTTCCACGTGGCGCATACCAAATCAATTCAGACCAAATCTTGCATGGATGTATGTCTAGGGTGGCCTAAGAGTCGTGCGAAGTTTCATCCCCAACAGATAAGTCCACACGCGTATTTCGTTAGTACGTGTGCGAATTTTCTTAGTCACGTTTTTAAAATGTCCTAAAGCACAAAACAAATTACAACATTACTACTAATAAACAATTTTTTGTTTTACAAACACAACAAATCCCATTGAGAAGATATCGGACATCATGTATAAAATAGAATCTAATACAATGATGTGTATGAACATTTATACAACCATCAGAGTGAAATACAAAATATGAGTCCATGAAAATTACAATGGTACAGTCACACAGTGAGCCTATACATATCGAATACAAAAATGTGTAATCAACTAGTGATACCCAATAAAAATCAATTTGATCAACTGATGATCCCAAAAAATATGATATGTAATGTGCTACTCCTCAGGATCAGCTCTCATGCCAATAGTTGCAAGTATGCTCTCGTGATCTGCAACTGCAAGGCACCATCGTGGAGTGGACATCGCCTTGTGACTGCGAATATGACTCAAAGTAATCTTGATCCCAACAACAAGATGAGAATACATGTATGCCTCTTGATCCACCATGTACTCCTGGAACTGAATATAGCGACCACGCCTCTGTATCTGCTGAAAATAGTGGCCACCTACGATCATGCTATGAGCATTGAAGTGCATCCCATGCCGATCCACTGTATCCTCATTCAGCACACTCTTCAGCATAGAGCATCGCAACAAGTAATAATCCACACCCTCCTCATTGCCCTCCGAAGCAATAACCGCGAAGATATCACCAATATGCAAAATATCTGTAAGCTAGTCATAATCTCTAGAGGAACTAAATCCCGCATCCTGATCATCATGTACCTCCTCCCAAGGTTGGAAGGGAGAAAGCACTTGTCGTACCCATGGATCGGCCCATGGTATCATGGATCACCCTCCCCAATCATCATCAATGCATGTAGAACAAAAACATGCAAACTGTCAAGAAAAGATCGCGGGGTGAGACTCACCTACGCTCCTGATGGAATGGAAATCAAGAGTGCCAGGCACAGAATGACAATCAAAAGGCCTAGACTGATCAAGGCTCCCAATGTCCACGCACCAAAAATACTGACTCACCACCCTATCGCGTGACGAGGAGATAGCACTAGTGGATAATTGCTGGCTGCACCACCGCACCACATCATGTGCATCCTTGAAGCGATCAGCACTGTGATGCAACTGGTATCGATGCAAAGCACGCTTCACGCAAGCACCTGCACCATCGTGCTCTCCCTTACCGTGCCCTGTCTCGAAGTAGCTCCATGTGATCGGAATGCCTGTCTCACGGTGCCATCTACAGAACCAATAAAACTGTCTAGTGGATTTGAACTGACCACCGCAGTCGTTTGACTAGAGCCAACACCGTTGCCATGTGACACCATGATCCCTCAAGAAACTATCATGCACAGTGAAGCAATACTGCACAAAATGGTCATCATGCGATCGATCATCACTAATGTAGAAGTGATACTCTTGCACAATGATGCATGAGTCCATGGTGCTATCAATCATCACATGAGCCTGTGCACGACGATAGCTAATGTGCACAAATATAGCAACCTGCAATATGGCATTGAAAAAAAATATGACTATTGAAATAATTCAATATAATGAGGCGAGGAAAAAATCAATACTCAATCACACATCACCTGTTCGGAGAAATAATACTCCGATTGGATCTCATGCTGTGGTGCAAAGGTGTAATTCTCTGCAAAGTCCACCACTGAGACAACCACCCCTGTAGGAAATGTCCTCAAACATGCACAGAACTGACGATCCTCCCATTTCGCAGTGTGCGAGTGGCATATGTAGCGGTACAGCTTCCCTCGAAAACTGTCAATGAATACAACATGTGGTGTCTCCTTCCCCACAAGCTGCAACCTCCTCGACTGTGCACCACCATCTAATGTCAAGGTACTATACTCATACTACTGCCAACGAACCATCTGCACATCACAAGTATCTAGTGCAACTCATGGCACTCTAGCAAAGTCACCACACAAAGTACACGTGCCTTCCACACAATCAAAAGAGTGGAATAAAGCATCACCATCTCGTGTACACAATATGGAATGAATGAAGTCGCGAGGGCTAGCAGGAACCACTCCCCTATGACCATCAAGGGAACGGAATACGTCATACATCAATCCAAAATCCACATGGTAGCGACAACAACATGTGTCACGCTCCTGAGAGCATCGCACAAACCATGGCTTGCATCGCTCAAATGACCTCTACCCAATCTTGAACTCTGGGTGCGCCTCTACAAACTGAGTGTACAACTCAGTCTGGGTACACTCCAAAAAGCATGCACCATGCTCAATGTACACACTGCGTGACACCCTCTTCCGCAATGCCTTCTTGAACACCGAGGATGCTCTGCAATGCTCCTCCCAAAACTGTTGTATGAAGGACCTAGTGGAATCATCCAATAATCGGGGATGAGCATTTTCTGAGCGAAATCTTCCGAGCGTTCGAGCAAAGGAAAAAAAAATCTTCCAACTATGCATAAATATGGCAAAAATCGATCAGAAGAAAACATAGTTTCACTTAGAAATATGCAAAGTATTATAGCAATGCCTATTTTATACAAAAATCTTTAGGTGAATCTGTAGGAATGGTGAGAGCATAATGGGATGGCTTTTGAAGAAACCCACATGTAGAGTAGACTTCTCTATGAAAATTCCCTTATGATCCTTCTTACAACTTTTACTTAATAGGGGGTGACATTGAAAACCCTCTCTCAATCAACCTATCTTCATGAAAGAGTTTCTTCAAAGAAAACTCATTGAAGCAAGCCATCCAGGTAGTTTCGCCAGCGAAACCCCTTTGAAGCAAGTCTCCCAAGGTAGTTTCGCTGGCGAAACTACCTTGGACAGCACTTTCAAAAGTGACATAACTTTCATATCCAATGTCCAAATATAGTCATTCAACCACTCAAATTGATCAGAACACCCCATTTGAGCACATCTAAGGAGTTATATTTTGGAAAATCTTTCATATATAGTATTAAATATTACATGTATTTTATGAGAGTGATATATAAGCCCAAGTTAATACTTATTTATAGTAATTTAAACTTCTTTAGAAACATGTCCATAAATATGCTATAAAAACACTAAAAAGATATTGCCATATGATATAAATGTGTTAATAAGTAATTATATATGCATAGTATTATTACATTGAGAGTGATTATGAGGAATGTTTCTTAAAGGAATCAACACTTTTTTAAGGTAATAACAGGGGTACAAAGGGATGTCTCTAAATAAGAAAATTATGTTGTGTAAAAATGAATGAGTGACTAGTCTGTATATTTTTATGATAAAGGGATCTAGTTCTAGTGAAAATAAAAGTGTAAAAACCATGTTTCCTAAAGAAAAACATTTTTAAAAATCTCTTGAAAAACACGCTCAGATAAACCTGCTCATAGGTTTTTGCTCGTAAAATTGACGCATCCCCAATAATCAATCGCTACGAGGTGCACGACCACTCGAAGCCCAAAGAGCATCAGTCTCACTATCCTCTAGACTCTGCCTCCTAATGATGCCTGCTCGCAATGTGCACGGTGCAATCTGAAGAAGACGTGAAGCGGTATGCACATGGCCTATCATATGAGGTCTACTAATGGCAACCACAATAGCACGACATGCTGCCAAGGCATCACTGGAGTTCCTATGCTTAATAGAAGCATAGGAACGTTGAACACTGCTAAGGACCTCGCTAGATACAACCCTATCTCTACGTGCACCAAGACCAGCAAGCCTCCTACACTCTACTAAGTCAGGGTGATCAATTAGGGATGTGAGAAGAGAAGATTGCGAAGCTGGCGTTAGGTCACAAAAAAAAGACTGCACAATCTTGCTAGTACAATGACGGATAGTGGACTTTGGCAAGTCACGTCGTGAAGCAACATTGCTACTGCAAGGTGGGGCAAGGAGATCAATGGGAGATGGTAGGGTGGACAGGGGAAGGGAGGCACCAAGGGGAGCGGGGGGAGGGGGAGGGGGAGGGGGAGGGGGGAGGGTGGAGGGGGAAGAGGTAGAGGTGGAGGCCAAAATGTAGGTGGCTAGGGGAAGGGCAGCGGCTAGAGGTAGGGGAGCGGATAAGGATGGGGGGACAATGGAGGTGGGGGTGGGGGTGGGGGTGGAGGCGGAGGTGGAGGTGGGATGTAGAGGTAGAGGTGGAGGTGGATCAGTGGTGGCAGCGCAAGCTCTAGCTCTAGAGGCTCTCTTGCACTCACGAGCCTTCCGCTTGCGCTCCTCGTCAATGAGATTTGGGGGGGGGGGTTTCTACATCTCTCACATCTACTAGCTCTACGGCTTTGAGAACCCATTCTCAATGAAAGTAGGATGGAAGGTGTGACAAAGTGATGAGGAGGCAAGAATGGCTAAGAATGGGTGAAATGAACCAAAACGTGGTGTCTTATAGAGAGCCTCAACTCATCCACTAGATTGCTGTTCATTATTATTGGTGGAGAGGTGCTAAGATTGAAACTAATTGGCTAAGTTTTGTACCTTCAAATACCTCGATCGAGGTATGCTATGCCCAGATCATATACCTCGATCGAGGTATTCAATGCATCATGTAGGTATAAACCTCGATCGAGGTACCCCTCGGTCATAGCACATACCCCTCGGTCATATACCTCGATCGAGGTATTCTATGCCTCACGCAGGTCATATACCTCGATCGAGGTATTCTATGCCTCGCGCATCGTGATGTGTATACATGTGGCTAATGTGGCACCATGCATGGTCATGATGTGGCAATATAGTCTCTTCCATGACGTGGAAAGGTGATGTGGCATGATGAGTTGGCATTTATGAGGTGGTAGACTGACATGGCAAATTGAGGTGGAGGGATTGGTGACATGGCAAGGTTGACGAGGTATGCCAAGGTGGCAAGGTGTGATGACATGGCTCATGATGTGGAATGATGAGGTGGCACATGTGGCAGCACGTGTGGCAATGTAAGGTGACATGGCAAGGAGTGATGTCACATCTCCTTGATGACATGGCACCACGTGGTCTAACAACATGGCATGGTCTTGATGACTCAGCCTTCCGCATGGGCAACATGCACAGTCCAAAGGCTTTCCACTAGGGTTGGTGATGCTCCTAGCCTACCTCACCAAGCCTAATACCAAGCCTACCTTGTCTTGGTATTAGGCTTGGGTGGCCCTTTTTCCCCCATAAAAGGGAGATTTCACTCTTGGAGGCCATATCGTACGTTTCCCTTACTCAAATTTAACCAAAATTTTTTCCTCTTATTCATCATGTAGAGGACTAAAAATATTGACATTTTTGAAATGTTTGGTCATGTTTGAGAATTACTAGATTTATTTTTAATATTCTTTATTGATCCTCTAAGGAGTAAAAGTAAAAATTAAACTTCAACCTTCCTAAATCTAACTGTTGGATTTGGGATTTGACGATTCAACCACACACCCTTATGTGCCTACTAACCTTCCACTGAATTGGATTTGCTTAATTATTCAAAATACTAAAAAAATGTGGTGTGCTACTAAAATGCATGTATTTTATGACTTTATTTATTATAAATAATTATTTATAATTAGATAAATCATTCAAAAAATTACCAATAAATCAAGTTAAGCTCTACATAATGCAAAGAGACCACTTACAAAGTTTCAATAACATTTAATCTAAATGAGTGAGAAATTTAGAATTTAGTATGACACTCTTTGTTTGTGACAAACGTGTGACCACCCTGGAACCATGCCGTGTGACACAAAGAAATTTTTTGTGTGTGCATCGAATTTTCAATTAGACTATACGATTGTGTGCACAATATCAAGTGTGATGTTGTGTCAGAAGACTTCAAAGACTAGATCCATAGGGAAGTAGGTGAGATTTGCATTTTATGTGCTAAAAAGCTTGTTTTTCCACCTCCTAAGGATTGGGGAGTGAACAAAAAGTGGACACCCTTAGCTTGCTACTTCCCAGTGCAACGGTCATGTCATAGAAAGGTGGAGAGTATGCAGTAGTTCCGAGAGATAGCACCTAGAGGCAATGAACTAGGTAGCAAGAGAAGGGGGGAAGGTTACGGTGGAAAGGGGGAAAGGGAGAGGGTTTTAGTAGATGATAAGGGAAGAGAAGAGTCGTGAGCACAAAAATTGGGAGTTCATAGTGCCAGCAGTCAGGGAAAGGTCAAGGGAGGGGGGGTTGGGTAATGAATATTAGAGATATAACTAACCAATAGGGGGAAATAAATAAAAACTAAAGGAGATGGGGAAAAGGGGAGGGAGGAGGGGGGAGGCATGAAATTAAACCTTTGGAAGAAAGGCATGATTGGAAAGATTAGCTTAGAGGTGGAAAGTTGAGAAGGGGGAGGGGGGGGAGTAGGGGGAGGCATAAAATTAAACAGTTGGAAGAAAGGCATAATTGGAAAGATTAGCTTAGAGAGGGGGGGCGGTGGACTGAAAGGCATGATATTAAAAAAACTTTAAAATGCATTTCAAATTTAGAAATATTTTATAATTATTCCTATAAACTAAAATTTAAATGTTTTTTAATTTAAATAAAAATAGCTCTAATTTATAAAATAACTTTAATCTCTTTTTTTTCAAAGATGATTTTAAAAAACAAAATTTTTACATTTTCACATTTTAAATAAAAAATGTCGTAATTCAAAAAAAAACTTTAAAATGCATTTGAAATTTAGAAATATTTTATAATTATTCCTATAAACTAAAATTTAAACGTTTTTTTATTTAAATAAAAATAGCTCTAATTTAAAAAATAACTTTAATCTCTTTTTTTTCAAAGATGATTTTAAAAAACAAAATTTTTACATTTTCACATTTTAAAAAATGTCGTAATTTAAAAATTAAAAAAACCTTTAAAATGCATTTGAAATTTAGAAATATTTTATAATTATTCCTATAAACTAAAATTTAAATAAATTTTAGCAAAAAAAAAAAGCTACATAAAAAAAACCTTACCTGGACTCTCCTGCTCCGTCCATCTCCGTCGTTGTCCGTCGGTCGCTCTCCATCGCTGTCACAATTCCGTCGACGTCCCGTAAATCCAAAATCAGTCAATGAGGAGGAGCTCGATCGAGGTATGAAGAATGAGGGGGATCGCTCTCCTTTTATAAGAAAATTTAGGGTTTCCCTACCTCGATCGAGGTATTTCACATGCAACATACATATCGCTCCATCATACCTCGATCGAGGTATAGACATGCCAGAATACCTCGATCGAGGTATTTTGACATGCCCATACATATCGGTACATGTACCTCGATCGAGGTATTGACATGCCACGATACCTCGATCGAGGTATGTCAGTAGCAGTCGGATGCCACATGTCTCGATTGACGTATTCGACATGCAGCCAAGTCATCGGTCCAGCATACCTCGATCGAGGTATGTCAACTACCCTGTTGGATGGCACATACCTCGATCGAGGTATAGCTGGACATGCCACACTACCTCGATCGAGGTGTAGCTGGATTGCCACGATACCTCGAACGAGGTATATGTGGCATGTATAGGTGGCATGCCAGCAAACCTCGATTGAGGTATAGGCTCGGTTTGGTGAAAAAAGCCCAACACCTCGATCGAGGTATCGGCTTGGCTCGGTTGTCCTCGTGTGTGATTTTCATTGGAGATAATACCTCGATCGAGGTATTGCAGACCGAAGCAAAACCTTTGTATTTTCACTCGAGCGGGTGTCACACTCACTCGAAAGTGGTCCGGAAGTGGACACCCTTAGCTTGCTACCACCCCACCCATGATCCACATCCATAACTCTGTGCTCACTCTTGCCTTCCCTTTTCCTCTACTCTGTTTCACTGCCTACATGGTTGTACCATTGGTTGCTTGTGTACCCGTGAACTCCTAACTCCATACTCACCATGTGAAGATTGTGGGAGAGAGGGAAGGAGTCTCACTTGCGGCTTTCTCACATGCACAATGGGGGAATACACACAAAGGTGGAGGCTGAAAACAGTTTTCCTCTTCTTAGTTGTGAAAGCCAAAAGAACATTAGTACAAAGAAATAGAAGAACCCTATATGTGGGTCTCAAAACCAAACTCAACTAACTAAGGTGGCATACTAACTGAGCCACGAACTAGTGTACATAAGGATAGCTGTCATCCAGCTATTATTCATGGGCGGTGTACCAACCGCATCTCCAGCTAACAAGTCAGTGACATAAGTACACAACGGTCACCCTGGCATATCTCGAGTGGAGCTCGATATCTCAACACTCCCCCTCGAGCTCAATCCCAAATCCTGCACACCAAGCAGGTCTCTGAACTTGCGCAGCTTCTCTGCGCCCAATGCTTTCGTGAATATGTCAGCTACCTGATCCTCTGTGCTGACATAAACTAGATCAATAAGACCTAGTAAAACCTTCTCCCGCACATAGTGATAATGCACCTCAATGTGCTTTGTTCTAGCATGAAAGACTGGGTTCTTTGCCAAGTGTATACTGCTCATGTTGTCACAATAAATGACAACCGGCCCATCTGTAGATTGATGCATATCATAGAGTAGCTTATGCAACCAAGCTACCTCACATGCAGCCATTGCTGCACCCCTGTACTCAGCCTCTGTGCTCGACAAGGCAACTGTAGGCTGTTTCTTGCTGCTCCAAGTGACTGCAGCACTCCCGAAAGAGAACATATATCCACTGGTAGATCGTCTATCAGAAATACTACCAGCCCAATCAGCATCAGTGTATCCATGCAACTGTATCTGAACCCCAGCCTCATAAAATAGTCCATACTGCAACATGTGGACTTCACATACCTGAGTATGCGTCTAGCTGCATCCAAATGCGGTTTCCTTGGAGCCTGCATAAAATGACTTACCAACCCAACAGCATAGCTCAAATTTGGCCTGGTAATAGTCCTGTAAATCAAACTTCCTACTATGCGTCTGTACATAGTAGGGTCCTCCAGAAGCTCACCTGCATCTGCGCTCAGCTTCACATTCTGCTCCAAAGGAACTGAAATAGGCTTACAGCCTGTCATCCCATATTTGGACAACATGTCCAATCCATACTGCCTCTGCAAGAGCTGTATCCCACTTGGTGATCTAATCACCTCAATGCCCAAGAAATAACGCAGCTCTCCCAAATCCTTCATCTCAAACTTCTACCTCAATAGCATTTTCACATGAAGGATATCTTCATCACTATCACCTGTGATGATCAAATCATCAAGATAAATGACCAGCAGCATAATCCCTTTCTCTGTTTTTCTCACATAGAGTGAGAAATCTGCCTTGGAAATCTGAAAGCCAATAGTGACAAGATATTGTCCTATCTTGTCAGACCATACTCTAGGTGCTTGCTTCAAGCCATACAAGGCTTTCTTCAACCTGCAAACAATAGCATGAACATAACCTGCTGGCTGCTCCATAAAGACCTCTTCTTGCAAATCACCATGCAAGAAGGCATTCTTTACATCCATCTGATGTAAAGACCATCCCTTTGATGCAGCCATAGCAATGGCTACTCTTACGGTTGCCATCCTTGCAACCGGGCTGAAAGTTTCTTCATAATCAATGCCATATGTCTGTGCATACCCCTTGACAACTAATCTTGCCTTGTATCTATTCACAGAACCATCTGCATTGTGCTTGATCTTATAAACCCACTTACAACCAATTGCATTCTTGCCTTTAGGCAAAGGCACCAATTCCCATGTAGCATTAGCATCCAAGGCATCCATTTCTTCATCCATGGCTTTCTCCCATTTTTCATTTCCCATGGCTTGCTCAAAAGAAGTGGGTTCTGGTTCCTGTATCACTTTGACCATATAGGCATAGTGAATGGCTGTAAATCCATCATATTTCAGCCTATCCATAGGATACCTAACCCTGGTAGACTTGTGCAAAATAGGCTCACTTCCAGGTGCTCTCAAAACATCCCTGGTCTTCCTTACTCCAGGTGTAACAATAGAAGGAATACCCAACTCATCATCAATGCTCTGTTCTGAGCCACTGGATTTAGCATCCACACAAGAGTGACCTGCATTCACATCAAACATGGGCTGATCTACCTTCTCTTTTCCTTTTCGTGATACTTGCGTACCACTCTCTGCATTGCTTTGAGGGGATTCTCCTGATCTCAATCTGCCTGTCCATGGCGAAGTATGTGAACCACTGGTAGAGGACACTCCAGGTCCACTGATATTTTGTGATTGCTGCTGTGCATTCTGTGCAGCATTACCATTTTGTGCATCTACATCAATCATCATATTTACTGGTTTATACCAGCTGCTCATCTCATAAAAAACAACATCTCTGCTCACTGTGAACTTACGTGTAGAAGGGTTATAGCATCTATACCCTTTCTGCTGCAGAGAATAACCAATAAAGACGCACTTCTCAGCTTTTGGATCCAACTTGGACCTCAACTCATCTGGCACATGGACATAGGCAATGCAACCAAAAATCTTCAAATGAGAAATATCTGGTTTCCTACCAGTATACATCTCCTTTGGCATCATGCCATGTATTGCTGCAGTGGGAGTCCTGTTCATTATATAGACTGCAGTAGCAACTGCTTCAGCCCAATAATAATTTGGTAGATCTTTTTCATTTAGCATAGCCCGAGATACCTCTCCAATATGCCTGTTTTTTCTTTCTGCAATTCCATTTTGCTGTGGGGTATGACTGCATGAATATTACTGCTTTATACCATGCTCCTGCAAGAACCTTGCAAACTCATTTGAGAGGTACTCTCCCCCTCCATCTGACCTTAGGCATTTTATTTGCAGGCCTGTTTCTTTTTCAACCATAGCTTTGAAAGCTTTGAAGTGCCCAAACACTTCACTTTTCTTTTTCATAAAATACACCCACAGTTTTCTGCTGAAGTCATCAATAAATGTGGCAAAATAGTGACAGCCTCCAATAGATGCAGCTTTTGTAGTACACACATCAGAGTGGATTAATTCCAATGGTTTTTTACTCTCTTGAACATGCCTAGGAAAAGGTTTCCTTGCCTGTTTCCCAAATTGACAGGCTTCACAAACCTTGTGCATTTCTGCAACCTTGAATTTAGGCAATCCTGCAACAATATTTTGGGCTTGCATTGATTTAAGTCGTTGTATATTAACATGACCAATGCGTTTGTGCCAGATATCAATATCTGCAACTACACCGGTCCCATGTGCAAACATTGCTGCACTCAATTCAGGCATGTCTGCATCCAACGTAAACATCTTGCCCTTCTTCTTTCCTTTTGCTATCAAGCGACCATTATTTTTCATATCCTCAACAAAGCATCCATGAGGATTAAATCTGACCTGCAAGCCCTGCTCAACCATCTGACCAATAGAAACCAGGTTCTTGGTGATGTTCGGGACATGAAATACATCAGACAAGTATTTCTTTTTCCCATCCTGCATAGACAAAGGAATTTTGCCAATCTGCACAATAGGATGTGCAGTATCATCACCAGTCTCCACAAATCCTGGCTTTTCCATTTTCCTTGCATCTTGCATCCATTCTGCATGACCTGTCATGTGGTTTGACACACCTGAGTCAACATACCACACATCATTTTGTTCTTCTGCACTTGTCACAGAATTGGTCATATGCTGCACCATAAATAGATGCTCATTTCTGTCATCACCCTGCCTGCTAGAAGATGCATAATTGCCTTGCTGCAATTTTCCATTCATAATAATGTCATTCTGCTTTTTGTAGCAGTCCTTAGCCATATGACCCATTTTGCCACAATAGTAGCATTCAACATTGCTGTTTGCATTTTCGCTTCTCTGCCATCCACCACGGCCTCTTTGGCTCCCCCTGCCTCTAGAGTTACCACGTCCTCCTGCATAGGACTGGTTTTCTTGCGTTTGCTGCATATTCTAATTTCTACCATGGCCTGCAGATCGGCCTCCTCTACCTCTGCCTCTACCTCTGCCAGCATTTGAGTAGAAGACAGTTTCTTTTGAAGTTCCTGCTGAAGAAGATGCACCACCATTTCTCTGCTCTTCAGAAATTAGAAGAGCAATCAGCTCCTCAAAATCAGGAAATTTTTCACGGACGGCAATGGATGTCCAGAACTGTGCATAATCCTAGGTCACAGAAACCAAATCATCATCATCCACTGGCGACCCAATGGAAGCAAGTGCATCTGCAATTTTCTTCACTTTCATGTGGTAGTCATTTATGCTCAAATTTTCTCTCTGCACATTGTGCAACTCCTGTTTGAGTTGCATTTTCCTGGCTTGCGTATTTGTGCTGTACATTTTTGCCAAAGTATCCCATGCCTCCTTTGGCATACTTGCATCCTAAATATGCACAATCATGGAGTCCGAAATACTGATAGACAGCCAGTACATAACTTTCCTGGCTCTCTCATGCCATCCTTTGAATGCCTACATTTCCTGTCGACTGGGAACATTAGGAAGAACAGGTTCTTCTTCCTTTCCTGTAATGAATTCCCAATAGCCTTTTCCCATCAAGAAATTCGTCATTCTAAACTTCCATGCCTGGAAGTTGTTCTTGTCAAGCTTTTCAGTGACAATCTATGAAAGAGAATCAGATGCCATTACAGAACACTGCAAAATATTCTGTCACTGCAAAAACACAGCTTTTGCCTCACACGGGCAGATCTGCAAAACTGACGAAAGTGGTATTTCACCACACAGTCACTTCCTAGTGACGATTTTGCATCAACAGGCAACACGCATGAATCTGCAACTCCCAATATCTCTGCACACAGGTATACGATGCAATTTCTACGGCACCTTTCCACCGACTAGCCGCGCAGTGGTCGCACAGCAAAAAACAGGGCCTTTTTCTGAGTGCCTGCGAAGAACTTCCGCCTTCAAAACGGGCCCCGAAACGGCCTCAAATCAGAAAAATAAAGTCACTGAGGGCTTTGCCTACACCCACAGCATATACTGCACTCTCGCCACACCGTGAAGGGCGTCTCAATCTGAAATAGTGCACTCCTACACTTCTGGCTGTGCTACCTGCAGAGATTTGCTCCCAAACTCGAAATAGGAAAGCAACACTGGTCCTCTTACCAGGACACCACGAACTTGGCTTGCTTTCTTGAGCTCCTTACCACGAACAAGGCTCTGATACCATGTGAAGATTGTGGGAGAGAGGGAAGGAGTCTCACTTGCGGCTTTCTCACATGCACAATGGGGGAATACACACAAAGGTGGAGGCTGAAAACAATTTTCCTCTTCTTAGTTGTGAAAGCCAAAAGAACTCTAGTACAAAGAAATAGAAGAACCCTATATGTGGGTCTCAAAACCAAACTCAACTAACTAAGGTGGCATACTAACTGAGCCACGAACTAGTGTAGATAAGGATAGTTGTCATCCAGCTATTATTCATGGGTGGTGTACCAACCGCATCTCCAGCTAACAAGTCAGTGACATAAGTACACAACGGTCACCCTGGCATATCTCGAGTGGAGCTCGATATCTCAACACACCAACCCTCAATGGACTCTCAAGTGTCTCTTTCTTCTCTCTTTACACAACCCTCACGTTCTCTCTTTGTGGACATGCTTTCATTGCCTTTGACACGATTTCATAGTCATGTTTTTTGAATTTTATGTCATCCTTTTTATTTAATTATTTTTTATTAGTCCTTCTTAACCTTTTTCATTAGCTTTAAAACTTGTATAATTTGAACATACTCTTGTTTTAATTAAGCTACCCTTTAATTTTCATGTTTAAATCCTCGCATTTTGATAATATTATTTTGATTTAATTCTTTACTAGTTTTTGTAAACTCTCACCCATTTTTACTATTTTTAGTAAACTCTCACCCATTACTTATCTCCCTTTTGCCTCTTCTTGACTACATTTTACTAACCATTAATTATTAATTTTTCATAATATTTTAAGAAAATGTTTTCACCTATGATGGTCTACCTACCAAACTTACTCATTTGTTTTCATCAAGTTGGATAGGTTTTGTGGCTAAGTATTAATTTTTATTGTGACCCTAATAACAAGGGAGGGGTGTTTATGTGACAACCGTCTTTTCAACTTAAGTTTAAGTTGGTTCTCACCTGTCTTCCTTGTTGGATGGTGGTAGGTATACACCCTCTCCTCTTCAATGAAAGTGACGCTTGCTAGGACTTATCCAAGCTCAACTTTTTGTAATTATGCAAAATCATTTTAACAATATTGCCTAGCTCTTGTTAACCTTTTCATAAATATTAGTAGGGGTTCACCTACTTGTTTAAACTTTTCCTTTAATGCAATAAGTTTCTCTTCCTATTCCATCTTCTTCACTCTTTTGTCTTTTAACTATGCAAAGGGTGTTGTCTTGTCTTCCACACACACACACACACAAATATAAACATAAACATAAATATAAATTTATTTATTTATTTTTATATTTATATAATTTTATAAATAAATATAAATATAAATATAGATATAGATATAGATATAAATATAAACATAAATATAAATATAAATAAATAAATAATAAATAAAGATTCTAAGTAAATGAATAAATAAACAAATATGTGTATGTATATATATATATATATATATATATATATATATATATAGGAATCTTATGGGATTGGGATGGATTTTTTGAGCCCATGTTCTATAGTTAATATTCAGTATGTTTTCCAATTTGGATTGGTGGTAATGTGGGTATTAGATGGGAGTTTTGAAGCTTCAATGGGCCTTTTATTAGCGTAAGACATGGTTTATTAGTTTTGTAACTTTTATGGGACTTTTATTAGTTGCATGACATGGTATATTTGCATGTATGTCCTCCACCTGCTTGCTCATTAAGTAATGTGAACCTCACTCCTTCCATTAGTTAAGCCACTTACTATTGCCTCTCTTCCCTTTGTACACCTCTCCCATTAGGAAAAAAGGGAGCTCATTTTGGGGCCTTTTACGGTTTGGAAAAATAAGCTCTCAACCAATCAATAGAGGGCCAACATAACGTTGAAAATTCATGAAAATAAGAGAAAATAGAAAAAAGAAACAATACTTTATGTAGGTACAAGCGTGCTACATTAATGTGGAGATTGGTTTTTTATTCTCAGAAGATCTTTGGACAAGAAGATAGAATCTAAACTGACATTTTATCTGACAAGGGCCTTCCTGCTTCCACCTTCCTTTGAACTTTCAAATGTTGTGCCGGCTTTCGTGCGAAAGGTCTACCATTCTACACCATTGCCTCATTGTGCAGCAGCCTTGCTTTTCCAAAACTGCTCCCTTGATCCTGTTTGGCGTAGAGTAAGATGTTTCTCGTCAACTGTCTGTCTGCCCACTTTCTCTTTCTTGAAACTTCAAATTGTTATCTTAGTTACATTACTTTGCTATTGTTACAGATTCAGAAAATCTCCATGGTGAACCAAAACCACGGCCGTTCTTGTGGAAGACGCTCTGTGGATGATAATGTTACGAAGGCAAAATTATACCCAACATCCTTACCCCGTCGACCTGCTTCTTCTATTTCGTCAGTAGAGAATTCAAGTATAGTCAAAATGGAAGGAACTTGGGAAAGGTTTAGTGTTTCGAAAGGAGCATGGGTGCTCATGCAACCTAGCAAAAGAAAAAGACCCCAGACAAAAAACATTTTCTTGGCGTCGTGGAAGGGAAGAGTACAAGATTTTAAAATCACCAAAGGGATGATATCCGTGAAAGAAGTTTTGATTCAGCACATGTACATGCATAAAGAACTTGTCTTGCGAGACTATCCAAAAAATCTTCTACAACACAGGCCTAATTGTATATTTTTCTATTGTGGTTTTTTTCTTTACGAGGTGTATGGATTTTTAAGATGAAGCTTTCTCTCTTAGCTTATTGACATTCTTGTGTTGTTTTATTTCAGATTTATATCCTTCATCGTATGAGACATGGCAAAACATCGATTGTATTCTGGGATTTATAGATGTTCTGCATGGATCGATAGGAGAACAACAATACCAAGGTCGATGTGCAATAGAGCTAGCTCAATCGGGTATATTTTTTACTGATCATTTTTATCAGTTTGCTGGACAAAGCTAACACACATGGTGTATTAATAAAACAAGACCTTCCGGCGTGGAATTCAGTGGATTGGCCTCACCCACATTCTAGTGTGTCAGAGGCATATAGGGCGAAGCTTTTTACAGAAGTACAGAAAGCTTTGAGGCCCAATATTGCCACTAGGATAGTAAAAATTTCTTTATGCATGCCTCTCACAGTTTTTGTGGACTTGTTTAATACCTTTCCAGTGAAGGTTTCAAAAACAATGTTCACAGTTAAAGCAACAAATTCAGCATGCATGCCACAATTTTTGGATAAAGGTTGGGATAAGAAGACATGTAGTTCAGTGTTTTGTGAGGTTGTCCAACCTTCTATGCAACTGAAGTACATGGTTGCATCACAAAATTTTATTTTCTCTTTTTATTGCAAGCGTAGTCGAATGCTAGGCACAAAGCTAGTCCCAATGGATCAAGATGAAGAGTCTTTTGGTGCAAAAAATAAACTTATTGATATTGATGTTGTTGAGAATGGTGATGTGCTAGTCAATATCTCATTAAGAGAATGTTGCTCCCTAGCTCAATTGTGCAGTGACATTCTGTTTGAGATAGAAGGTTCTATCTCAAACGACTTTTTATTTATCTACAACAACAGAAAGGTACACCATCTGATTTATCCTAGTCTCATTAAGCATTGCTATTAGTTTAGTTTACCACTCTGATTCATATTGCTTTTTTGCAGTTACTCAAAAGAAGAGAGAGCTCAATAAAATGCAAAGACATCGAAAATTTAAAAATTGAGATAACACGCAGTCCATAAACAAAGGATTTGTATTCAATCAAGTAAGATTTTGTACAGAACTGTTTAGTTAAATATGTTAAACATATTTCTGACATCCATTTTCTATTTATGTACAGCTTGATCCAGAGGCTGCTCTACATTTTTTGGAGGATCTTTTCTCTGCTGCTCCATCCTGTCCGTGCTCCATCCTATCTCCTCCACTGCCCCAAGAGCATCTCTTTGCTGTTTCTCCACCTTCTCCTCAACAACATCAGTAGCAGGTCTTTGCTCCTGTGTCTGCTCCTCCTCAGCACTATGTGGTTGCTCCTGTGGCTTCTGGTCCTTAGCATTAGGTGCTTCATCTGTGGCATCAAGGCGTATGACACCTTCTTGTACTTTAGAGCTTTCACCCAGCTCCACAGTAGCTGGTAAAATAGGTTTGGGGGAGGCATAGAAACCTCCAAATTGTATGAGCTCTAAAATTATGTACATAGTTGGAGTTGAAGCTATCCTCTTTCATCTGCAATGGCAGAGGATAATTTAGAACACTTTGTATCATTATGAATTATCTTCAAGCTAAATGAAAAGTATTTTTCCTTACAAGGTCTGGCTGTTCCTTCTCAAAGTAGCTTGAAAGTATATATTTTGCATTGATCAGCACTCTCCATCCACAGCTACTTGAATCATTTTGTTGTGGTGTCTGTACAGTTAGAAAGATATGTTAGAAACTGTTAGCATCAGCACAAAACAAAATTATTCAATAAGTTCAAAGACATAGCATTTAATAGACTTTTTACCTCTAGACTTATTGGCTCTATTGAATCCAAAAGAGAGACATTTGGAGGACAGTGATCCAATGCATCTAAAAGCCTTCTAATACAACTGCAATATGTATAATTTAGTTAGTATGATATCAAAATAATGAAGTTTTAAGTTCAAAAAGCACACACAGCACTTACAATTTCAGCTCTCTGTGTGTGTTTTTTAGAGAGTTGAATAGAAAGCATTGCTTCTGCTGGATGTCAATAGAAACAAAACTCCAATGGTCACTGCATAAGGAAAAAAGCAGAAGGAAATCAAAGGCTACAAGAGTTCCCAATCTTAAAGAAAAATCTTAAAAGAAGTAGTCACCCACATACCTGCTATGGTATGGAAGTAGCAAAACATCAATTACTTCAAAATTGCAGTGTTTGAACCAGCTGGAAATACTCATAGGAGTCTCCTTTGCATCTCTTAATTTAGAAGAAATGGCAAGATTAATAATATGGACTGTATGCTGTATAGAGGGGTGAAGCCAGCTTCTCATCATGCTGCATAGGATCAGAAAATAATTAGGGTAGGTTATAAAGGAGGTACAAGGAGGATTGATTTGCAAAAAATGTAAAATAATAGACACTTACTAGAGCATTGCAAGAATGATAGTATCTGAGCAATACTCATTCTTATAAGCCAATGCTGCTAAGCATTGTTTTGTCAAGTCAAAATCATTCACTGAAACTTCATCCTCAATATGAACAACTACATCAGGGCTCAGCTCCTTCAACCTTCTATGTATCTGTAGCTCCTTTCCAGTCTCCACATCTATAACAGATTTTGTTTCTTTTATTTGTTGCTTCAGTGAGTCCTCATAAGCAGCCTTCCCTCTGGTGTTCTTTGAGTGTGTTACCTCAACAACCTTTACCTCATAAACCTTCAACTTCCTTGTAGGTGGAATTAGCAATATGTCTCTCATTTTGATGTCCTGCCATTCCACAGGATGAACAAGCTTGTCATACCTCCATCTCACTCTGGACAAAGTGTTGAAGTCTTTGGCCATCAAAGTCACCCTGTGAGCATGGGCTGCTACAAGCATTGCATCTTCAAAATATTTCTCCAAGTAATCCTCTGCCATTTCCTATAAGGAAAGAATGGCAGTTCTATTCCACCTGAACCCAAGGTTCCAACTATCACAAATTTCTCTCACCAGTCTTTGAAAGGGTGCCTTGGGTATTACAAAGCCTATAGCTTTCTGTTGCCTCCTGATCTTGTGGGGGTTAAAGGTCACTGTGCCTTAACCCCAGTTATGTACAATACTCAAACACATATATAAATGAATGAAAAAGAAGATTAGGGTGGTTCTGCACCCACCAAAACTTGTGTGGCTCTCTGTCTCTCTCTCTCCTTCTTCCATTCTTGCTTCCGTTGAGAGCACTCTCAACTGGTATCAGAGCCCGGGTGATCTACCTGAGCGTGCGTGAATGCTTGAAGCTCAGCAACTCTGTGGGAGGAAGGAGAAGCTTTGTGGGAAGCTTTGTGGGTGACTTTACTTGCATCCGAGTGTGCAGAGACCTTGGAGGAACCTTTGGAAAAGTTACTTTGGCTTTGCGAAGTGGTTTTGAGAGCCTGTTAAGAGTTTTCAAAGAAAAAGTCGTTTTTTGAGCTTTTCCCTGTTCCGTTCGATGACAGAGACTCCGTATTGACTTGTAGAGGCAACTATTGCTTGCTTTTGGTGTCCACATTACTTCAGGAGCCTGGAAACACCTTTATTCTTGAATCTGGGATCATTTCATTGGATTTCTGGCTCTCTGTGTCAGTTTCTGCGTTTTTTGCCCGGGTGTTGGAACTCAAGTTTGGAGCAACCATTTGCAGATCTGTCAGTTCCGGTGGACTCAGGAGGTCCTAAAACTTCTATGTTGCTCATCATTCGCACTCCGGTGGAGTTTACAGATAGCTCTGTTTCCAAAAACGTTTTTCAGTCCGTGTGTTGGACCCAGTGATTGAGGCCACGGTTTCCAAAACCGTCTGTCCCATTGCGTTCCGGACGCCCAAAAACCCCTACCTATCAGTTCTTGCGTGATTCGGTGGAGGATTTTCAGAGTTATAGATCTCTGTGTATTCGATTTTGTCTCTCTGTTATGCATTTTTTCATACTAAGGTTTTGAAACCTTAGATTTATGCCACATGGCAGTGGATAAGTATTGACTCCCATTTCTCAACTGAAAAAGAACAAATAAGGGATGTGCTTATTCAAAAGAAGCAGATCAAACCCTTGGCAGGTATTGAAGCTAAGCCTGCAAATATGTCTGAGGATGATTGGAATGAGTTGGATGCATTAGCAAAGTCTACTATTAGACTTCATCTTGCAGAGTCAGTTTATTTCACAGTAGTAAATGAGCAGACTACGGAAGATTTGTGGAAGAAACTGTGTGCCACTTATGAGAAGGAAACTGCCTCTAATAAAGTTTACCTCATGAAGAGGTTGTTTGAGCTGCAGATGAAGGAAGGGGTCTCCATTGCTTCTCACTTGAATGAATTCAATATTATTTTCAACCAGCTTCAGGCTCAAAAGATGAATTTTGATGCGGAGACTAAGGCAATATTTCTCTTATGTTCATTGCCATCCTCATGGGATACCTTCCGTACAGCTGTCAGTAACTCTGCACCTGGTGGAGTACTGAAATTTGATGATGTTATGGGTAGCTTGTTGGCCGAGGAGATTAGACGGAAGTCTATGGATGGCAACAAGCAGGATGCAGCCTTAAATGTGCAAAGGGGCAGATCACAGTTCAGGGGGAAGTCCCAAGAAAGAGGGAAGTCTCGTAGCAAATCCAGGGCACGGAACATTGAGTGTTACCATTGTGGCAAGAAGGGCCATATGAAAAAGGATTGCTACAAGCTGAAAAGAGAGCAAAAGGATAAGAAAAAGAATGCAAATTGGGGTGCAAATCAAAAGGAAGAGAGTCCAAGGGAGGACAAAGGAAAAGTGAAGATCGAGGAGATCAATGCAGTCACACGTGATAGTGACAATGATGTTCTCTTCATGTCTAGTTTATCTGCAGAGTTGCTTACCACTTCAGATGATGCATATTCCCAGGATTGGATTTTGGATTCTGGTGCTTCATTCCATGTTACTCCCCATAGGGAATGGTTCTCCACTTATGATAGTGGAAAGACAGGTTGTGTGCATCTTGGAAATGACTATGCATGTGACATAGTGGGAGCAGGTGACATAAAGTTTTCTTTTGCAAATGGGTCTGCATTTGTTTTGAAACATGTGAGACATGTGCCTAAGCTGACCAAGAGTCTTATTTCAGTGGGTCAGCTAGATGATGCTGGTTTTCACACCACTTTTGGCTTTCAAAGTTGGAAAATTCAAAAGGGCTCTATGCTTTTGGCAAGGGGTGCCAAGTGTGGGACTTTGTATCTCTTACATGTATCAGGGGTATTTGATCATGTTGTTGCAATAACCGAGCAGCCAAGCACTTCTTTGTGGCATTGCAGGTTGGGGCACATGAGCCAGAATGGAATGAAACTCTTATGCCGTTTGGGTTATGTACCGCATTTGAGTTTCTCTGATTTTGAATTTTGTGAGCATTGTCTCTATGGGAAGCAGACTAAATCAGCCCATAAAAGAAGGGGAAAGAAAGAGTTTGAAATGCTTGATTTGGTGCATTCAGACGTATGTGGTCCCATGCCTACACGGTCATTAGGCGGGGCTGAATACTATGTGACATTCATTGATGATGCAACTAGGAAAGTGTGGGCTTATGCTATAGCTCGGAAGAGTGATGTGTTCCAGGTATTTCAGAAATGGCTGGCCTTGGTTGAGAATCAGTCAGGTAGAACGCTTAAATGCCTACAGACTGACAATGGTGGAGAGTATCTCTCTCATGACTTTCAGCATTTCTGTGATACACGTGGGATTAAGAGGGAGCTCACATCCCCTCGTACTCCAGAGCAAAATCCAATTGCAGAAAAGATGAACCGTACCATTCAAGAAAGGTTGCAATGCATGCTTTCCAATGCAAGTCTTTCTGGTGGTTTTTGGGCTGAGGCAATGAAGACTGCAGTGCATGTGATCAATAGATCACCTAGTAAGAGTTTGGATGGTGGTATTCCTGAAGAGGCATGGAGTGGCAAGAAGCCCTCTTACTCTCATTTGCGTATATTCGGGTGTGAGGCATATGCACATGTGCCAAAAGAGCTTCGAAAGAAGCTAGATCCTAAGTCTAGGAAATGCATCTTTCTGGGTTATGGTGAAAGTGGAGAGATGGGCTATCGTCTCTGGGATCCAGAAGCAAAGAAGATCATACGCAGCCATGATGTGGTCTTCAATGAGAAAAAGATGCATAAGGCACCCATGAGGGATGTGGAAATGAGAAAAATAACTTTCCAGGATGTGAATCCACCTACATATGTTGATAGGAGCAAGCTGTCCATGCACCAAATGTGCAAGAAATGGTACAACCAAGTACTCCCACAGGTATACAATCAAGGGTAGATGATGGATCATCTATTGGTGGAAATGATGAGCCAAATGTGGCTGATATGCAAGTGGGACAGCAAGCTGAAATGCCCTTGAGAAGATCATCTAGAGTGTCTAGACCGCCTGATAGGTTTGTTCCAGGAGTAGACTATGTGAT
Organism: Dipteris shenzhenensis; assembly: GCF_047967505.1. Lineage (NCBI taxonomy): Eukaryota > Viridiplantae > Streptophyta > Polypodiopsida > Gleicheniales > Dipteridaceae > Dipteris > Dipteris shenzhenensis. Next base: position 7,725,864 of record NC_141623.1, read on the forward strand.
GCTTACTGATTGCGGGGAGCCTTCTTGCTACAAAGAGGCTATGATGCGTGAGGATCAACACAAGTGGGAGTATGCTATGCAATCAGAGATGAGTTCACTTATGAAGAATAAGACTTGGGACTTGGTTTCTTTGCCACATGGAAAGAAAGCATTGCCATGTAAATGGGTCTACAAAATGAAGGTCACAGGTGATGATGTGCCTAGGTACAAGGCCTGTTTGGTTGCTAAAGGGTTCAAGCAAGAGAAGGGTGTGGACTTTGATGAGATATTCTCTCCGGTTGTGAAGATGACCACACTTAGATGCATGCTTGGACTAGTGGCAGTAGAGGATATGGAGCTTATGCAAATGGATGTCAAGACAGCTTTCTTGCATGGGGATTTGCATGAGGACATCTACATGGTGCAGCCGGAAGGCTTTGAAGCCATATAGAGAAATTTGCAATAAAATGCGATATGAGCAGTTTGAAATTTCAAACAGGTCCACATCGCATTTTGCTGCAAATTTTTTAAATGACATGCTGGTGCATTCCTACACTGATTTCTCTGTCTCTACAACTAAATACAGTATGAATGGAGTTTATGCAAGAAGATTACAGCTATGGATAGCTATGGAAGTCACAAAACCAGAATGACAGGGGTTGAAGAAGCAATATTTCAATATTTGCAACAAAACGCGATTTCAGCTGTTTGAAATCCCTAAAGCCTTCTCCTCGCATTTTGCTGCAAATTCATGAGGCAGCATGCTAGAATATGCCTTCAGTCATTTGAAGGTGTTTGCATAACCATACAGGATGGATTGAGTCTATGGAAGGCAAGAAGTGTGCACAGACTGAAGGGAGAACCCATAAGTACAGTTTTACCCTCACATGCAAATATCACACTTGAAGATCTGCATTCCTACAGTGATTTCTCTATCTTGACTTGAGTCTATGCATTTCCATGCAGGATGGATTTTTTCCATTGTAGGCAAGAAGATTGCAGAGACTAAGGGGAGAACCCATTGTTACTGACCTTGAATCTATCTGTGGATGTGCTGCTAATGAGTAACCTGTGCTGAGGATGAACCTATGCTGCTGGACAGGATACTGATGTTGCAGAGCATGGAGGTAGGGAGGCAAGAGAGCAGAGACTGGAGGGCAAGAGGTCTAAAACAGGATACCACAAATAAGTGCAAATACAAATAAGGCATCTTCTAAATCCCACACGTGTGGAATGTAGTCGTTTTTCACACGTGTGGATGGGACCCAAATCTCTTGGAGTTTGAAATTTGGCATGTGTGAAAGTACACTTTATGCCTTGGAACTTGTGCCATTCATGATTTCATAATCAATACCACAACCACTCTTCCCTCCCTTGCCTCCCAATCTTTCATCCCTGCCACGACCCTCGCATCTTCCATTTCCTTCTCTCTGATCCTTTCCTACCCAGCACACTCCATCCAGACTACTGCAACCTGCCTGAAGAAAACCTGCCTGAAGACTACTACTACTGCCAGATCTCCAGGTTACCTAGAGTGCAAAGTTCAAGCTAGAGAAAGAGTAGGAGATTTACCAGTGCAACTCCATCAGCATGGAAAAGGAAAAAAAAGGTCAGAATTCTAGATTGGTTTCAATGTTTTTTAATATATATTTCTTCCATCCATTGGATTTTTTATGTCCAAATGTCTTCACTCAACTCCATCCCTCTTGTTACATTTTCAATTTATACTGTCCAAGATTGTGGTAAATCACCTAGGAATTAGATTGGGGATGGATATAAATAGAGACTAGAAATTTGCAACAAAATGCGAGGAGAGTGGTTTATAATTCTCTAAATAGCCCATATCGTATTTTGCTACAAATTCCTGTTGTTGACACATTCCTCATGAAAAGTTTCACTCAGCTCCATTATTTCTCTTGCATATGAGATCATAGTGTCCAGGAATCACTGAGATGAACCAAGTGCTTGATTTGACATGCACATGAACAGAACTTGAGAATTTGCAACAAAATGCGAGGAGAGTGGTTTATATATCTCTAAATAGCCCATATTGCATTTTGCTGCAAATTCCTGTTGTTGACACATTCCTCATGAAAAGTTTCACTCAGCTCCAACATTTCTCTTGCATATGAGATCATAGTGTCCAGGAATCAGTGAGATGAACCTAGTGTTTGATTTAACATGCACATGAATAGAACTGGAGAATTTGCAACAAAATGCAAGGAGAGTGCTTTATATTTTCCAAATGGTCTCCCATCACATTTTGCTGCAAATTCCTGTGTCTGATTTGGTTCTCACTTCTACCTCATTAATTTGCTATCTTTAGCCCTGTGGAAATCTTCCTTGATGATGAGAAATGTTTTTGCTTTGGAACAGCTGGCTCCCAAGCCCCACCTTTCAAGAGGAAGCTGGACTTTTCTGCTGCTATTATTAGACCATAGCAATCACCAGGTGAGTCATGAGATGTCATGAAGGAATTATCTGGTGATATACAATGCATTCACTGATTGCATATGTTAGCATATAGAATTCATAGTATATAAGTTTTTTAACAAGCAAAAAGAAGAGACTGGAGCAGAGTGCTGATTCTTCCATCAAAAAACAAATGGAACCAGAAGAGGACAATTCTCCAGATTTTCTCCTATTTGAGTTTCTTCACAAATGCAAGGCTCAAAGTAACTTCCATATATACCACAGTATTTTCAACATGGAGTTCACAATGAGCTCTGTACTGGAGCTCTGTACTGGAGCAGCACAAAGATTTTCTTTCAGACTATTGGGATACCTTCAAAGAACTGATATAGGCAGGAAGAATTGTGGAAGGAGAAAAGGTTTTTATGCATATAAATCATATTGTCTCCAATGACAAGCTGAGGTACCATGTGAACAGAAGATTTGACAGCCTGCCTGATCAATATAAATTCAACTGTACTTTGCACACCAGAAAGTGCAGAGTGCTGGAGGAAAGCATGGCATTTCTTATGTACATTGTCTTCAGTCAGGAGTCTTTGGATGAACAAGGGCAGGAAATAGAAGAAGAAGACACATCTGAAGCAGAGGAAAAGGAGGATGTTTCTTTGGTCATAGAAATGGCAGAGCAAGAAGAAGATATCAACCTTCAGGATGAGGGGCTGCAAGTGGCTGCTCTTGACCTTGTTCAACTGAGGACAAAAACTCTAAGGGGAGCAGAGCCAGTTGAAGATTTTGATGTTCATAGCAGCAACTATGCAGTGCCCATGCTTCCAGGTGTGTTGATTGGTGGAAAGGATTATGTTTTCCTCCATGATATAGAGTTTATGTTCAATTTGAGGGAGGACTATGCCATTTCCCTTATTTCCTAGGCTTCAAGGCTTGACAAGGAGGTTGGCATAGAGGATGACCATTCACTACTGGCTTTGGAAACAATTTTTGATCCTGTAGAGGCCCTTTCATTTTGTTTCAAAGAGGCTGAAAAGTTCCAAGAGCTAGATGAAGCTGCCTTCTTACTCACACAGGAAGCTATGAATCTCTCAGCACTATACACAGAAAAGCCTAAAGAAGAGGCTAGACAAGAGGGGAGAGGGATAAATCTTTGGAAAGATGAACTGCTTGTTGCTGATGAAAATGAGAAGGTACTTCAAATCAAATACTTTGACTTCTTCTTAACTTTGTTTTTGTAGGCTGTGTATTGTCTCACTCCAATCCTTTGATATGTGGCAGCTACAAATTGAGGATGACACATTCCTCCAGAGATCAAGTGGAAGCAGGCAGGTTGGGTCTCGCAAAATGTCAGGCCTAGCTCATTATATTCATGATCTAGGCAGTACCAAGATCTTGATTTACCATAGGCAGTTGAGCAACAATGGAGAAGCCATTGTTTACTTCTTAAAATGTTTGTCCAGGGCTTTAGGTGGACATGTTCTTTCATGGCAAAAGGAAAAGATCATTTTGATAGAGAGGTTCTCTGCCATAGATATATTTGGAGATTATGTGAATAAGCAGGCCTCTAGGGCCGCTTACTTTTTGTCTTACACTTCTTATGCATTAGCATGTGGTGTTAAGGAGCCCAAATATCTGGAGGGCTAGGGAAAACACCAGCTCATAAGGTTTCAAGAGCCACCCATGATTGCATCAGGCCACACAGTCCAAGAAGAGGAACAGGTGGAGAGAGCTGAAGAAAAGGATAAACAGACAATCGACATCAAGCCAATAAAGAAGAAAAAGACTCCAATCAAGATCAAAAAGAGAGTTCCGATCGGTAGGCCCTGGGAGAAATAGGATTTAGTCATCAAATATAGCACAAACATTATATTAAATTTGAACTGATTTGTACAAAGTCTTTGATATGATCTTGTATAAATGATTAATAAGTTGATGATGAAATGATTTGTACATTTACATAGAGTGGTGTCATTAAATATTAAATGAACAATATATTGAAATTGTGAACAAATTGTATTAAGTTTAGATCATATGTTTCACAAAAGAAATACTTTTCATGCATAACACCAAGAGTCACTTGTTCCGCTAAAAAAATTTCTATTGAATGAGTTTGAAAACATGTGGACATAACACCAATAAGTTACAAATGAGTCCTATTCATGTTTACTTGTCCATTTATGGTTTCTAAATATCTTCGATTCCCTCCATTATCTATGTCTCTCTGCTGCAATTGAATTGTCTAGAGCTTGTCTTCATCTTTGCTTTTGGGCTAGAAGAAAAGCAAGCTTGATTTTGGAGCTAGCAACTTTTCTTTTAGCATGCAGCCTCTATAGTATGCCTCGGTAAAACCATTGGAAGACTTCCTTCATACCATTTGCCTTCTGACTCCCTCCATAGTGTTGTGTGTGTCTAAAAAATGCATTACGTGCCATGTAGTGAGACTTCTCCATGCCTTGGGTAGACCAAATAGCTGGGCATCCATACTTTTTGACAAAATAGGGAAGGTGGTTGTATATGATATGCTGTAAGACATAAGAATGCATAGTAAGTAATAAAAAAAAGAGGATCACACTTAAGTAAAAGAAAAAGGCAGAACCTTACCATGTAGTGAGTTATATTGCAGGTTGTCCACGCGTCTTTCATTGACTTCCCAAAATGTTTGATTGCCTCCTCAAAGTTCTTGTAATCACTCTTTGTCCATGTTACTTTGTCACAGAACATGAAGAGTTGATCAAGAGACCTCCACACCTCTGCCTTCGTGTTTCGTGCTTCCCCATCTGCCTCATGATCTTTCACAGCATTATGGACTTGCTTCCACAATCCATAATTAATCTTTGAAACTGTTCTACCTTGCCTTACTTGCTTACTGTGTTTGGGTCGAGACAAGAATCTTCTTGCCTTAACACCACCAATAGAGGGCTTGATTGGTACCTCCTTGCCATTGGTAGACTTTTTAAAATCCTTTGTGATTTGAACATCTCCTCCATGCAGACCTATATCGGATAACACTTTTTCCAATGCTTGAAGAGCATCCTTTCTATTTTTTTCGGGACGGAGTTTCCAAGCAAATCCAATATATAAAAATACCAATTTCTCAATAATTCGACATAGACCATGCAATGTGCAGATGTGAACATTACATAGTGGAATGTCCAGAATGGCCTTGAAGTCAGGGTCAACTTTATCTCTATTAGGTGCTCTCTTCCACCATTTTGAATCCATTACTTGAGCTGATTCTTTGCAGTAAAGACAAGGAGACTTTGAGTTGCCTCCTTTACTAATGTTATACATGCACTTAAGTGTTTTAAGATCCTCGGCCATGCGCCACTCTACTTGAAAATCACCTTTTCCTGCAACATGGAGATTCTCACCTTACACTTGTCTTTTGATTATTCTTGGTATTTCCGTGTGGTGAAACACCCAATCTAGTGTTTCATGGTCTTCGGTCTTCACCTGCCAGATTATAGAAAACAAAAGTATTACTATAACAAATTTGAAAACAATGACCAAAATCAAGTATAAAACAAAAAATGATCATACCTGGAACAAGCCTAACCACCATATGTGTTTCTCTGACTGCACACTAAAATACTTCGAACTCGCTTCAGTCAATGATGTATCAATTGCTCCATTCATCAATGTAATAGTAACTCTTTCCATTTTCTTTTCCTTTACAACCTCACACTCATCCAGCTTGATAACAAATTTCAAAATGCCTTTGCACTCCTCAAATGTTATTCCATAAAACTCGACCATTCTTTTTTGAAGTTGTTGCAGATCTAAAAATATATTGTTCCAAGGATCATACATAGTGGTTCCTTTAACACCATGAAATATTTCTTCAATATGGATATATTGCCCAATAAATTCATCTATACTTTCATTCAAATGACCTCTTATCCTCCACACGGTTGCTGGATTTGGTAGTAAAACTCATTTAATCCTTTGATCTTTCAAAGTTGAGGATATCGCATGGAAAATCGAACTATATCCCTTCCTCCTAACTCCACTAACATCAAGAGCCTCTTGGATTATAGTGCCATTAACTTGATTATTGGATACAAAGTCCTCTACAACATTGCATTTGACTGTTTTGTATTTTTTTTCCTCAATCAAACCTTTTGCTACACCGCAAGAAAGCAATCCTTTCATTTGTTTAACAGGAAGAAGGTTTGGGTCCATATTTTCTTTTGCAGGCTCCAATAATTTCCTGTAGTAACAACACAATATGACTATATCATTCAGCACCTCCATTCTTATTTTGTGACAATCGACGAAATAGATATAGTCTAGAAGAGAGCCTTTTTGAGTATACAAAATGATAAATTTCAATTAAACCTTGCTTCCTGAATTCGTCGCTTGCATCCACCAGTCCCAGCCTTCAAATTTGCAATGTTTTTAATCTTCTTGCTATGTAGTCTGTCTCCAAGCATGGTTCTCTTCTTTCTTGCTCTTGTCAACTCTTTTTTACTCTTTGAATGCTCCTCAATTTCATTCTGCAACTGCTGCTCCAATTTTGCACGAATGGCTATCTCCTGCATCTTGGCCCCCTTTTCTTGTAAGTACATCATTTTATACATTTCCGCAAATGCAGACTGCGCTGAAATATAACCAAGAAGTCCATTTTGTCCATCGCCGGCAAACCTCAGTAATGTGGTGGGATTGACAAATGGAGGTGTAGAGTTTTTTACTTGACATTTTGGATATATGCTTCCATCGCACCATAAGTCAATATGTTGAAGCCCTTCTCTTCTCATATTTTCCCACTGTTGAGCATTCAGCACCGTATCCTTTCGTCTTTTTTGTGCTGTAGCATATTGTTCTTCTAAGTCGATGTGAAGATGGTGTAATCGCTTCTTCTGAGATAGTGACTCACTAGTATCGGCCATTTTTTGTGCTTCTCAAGTTGCAAAGTTTGTTTTTCAATCTCATAGTCATTTTGTAACATGAATTGTGGAAGTGTGGCGGTATCCATGTGAATATTTTGAAAATTTGCAATCACCAAGTTCAATGATGGACTCTTTATGAAAGGCCTACACACATCGGCCAAAGAGATGCGGAATCTTTAGTAAACAAAAAAAATCTAAGGAGATATTTAATGCAAAATCGCGTTAGTCAGAAAAAGATTATCTTATTCCTTTTTTAATTGACAGTTCTGTAGTCCTTACTGACAGTTCTGAGCCACGTTTCCGTATTTTACTATTTTTGAGGTCTTTTGGGAGAGAAATAAATCAAAAAATAGTGAATTTCTTACAGGGCCCCAAAATGAGTTCCCTTTTTCCCTAATGTCTATCCCATTGGATTGATATGTTCACTCCCTTTTTTATCCCCTCTCTTCTTCCGCCTTCCATCATCCCCCCTTGCCTTCCTTGCCCTCCCTTCCACCCTCTCCACCTCTCTCCTATGCCTCTTTGCCTGGCCTTGCCTTATCTTTGCCTCCCCCTCTAACATCCTTCTTCCTCACCCCCCCACCTTTTTCTCCTCTTCCTCCTCCCTGCAACCAGTGAGAGCATTTGTGCTTGTTAAGGCAAATGAAAATCTTGGTGGTGACCCTTGGTCTAGCTAGAGGGGGCTCTATGGTAGCACCCTCAAATCCCATAGCTGTTAAGGTTCTTCTTTTCCCAGCTGACAAGCAACAAGTATAGCAGGCAGTGCAGTCCCTCTAGGACAAGGTGATCGTGGTGGGCAAAATTGTGGCCCTCACGCATACAAGGAGACAAGTGCGAGAGTGGATCTAGGAGACCTTGGCATTAGAGGGTGGCCACATCCAAGAGGTCACCATCTATGGAAGAGGCGTATTCCTCATCCAGCAGAGCCCCATCTTATAGGCTTGGCCCGCATCTAGTATACCTCTTTCCTTGGTACCATGGCTTTACAATGGAGGACATGGATATGACACACCATGTTCCCTGTTTTTTAGTTGCGTTATGCTTCTCAGGGTTCCCAATGGATTAGTGAGCCATCCTCCCCTCCATTGCTTGGGAATTTGGCACCGTGCTCGAGTCTCCACCAGAGTCAGCCGCCTCAGTTGTAGCAGATGATGGGGTCCCTAGGATTGGTTGAGAGCCTAGAGTCCCTCCCAGAGTTGATCCTTCTAGAGACCCTCGAAGGGGGCACACTTTGCCTACAAGTGGAGATTTTTGCGTTACCAAGCCAGTGTCTTTGGTGTAGATAACTGGGTCACCTAGCCAAAGATTTCCCCTGTGGCCATGGTCGAGTGCCTCCCCTCTCCCCCGTAGAGTAGGCAGAGTCAGTAGACTAGTGTCCATCACCCCCTCAAACAAGAGCAGCAAGAGTCTCAGACCCCTTGGGTGATCCTCTCAGAAGGGGACTAGACCCAAGTTAAAAATAAAAAGAAACCAAGCAAATAGGCTCACAAGTGCCGGAGGTAGAGGGCCAGACACAAAGAGAGAGAGAGACAAGGTTGTCCGTGAGGCACTGAGAAGGAGCAGTAGCTACATGAGCCCTTACATGGAGATCCACCTCCCCCAATGGAAGGGGCCACCACCTAGCCACATGATCCTCCCGTGATGGAGGTCCAACGGCGACATCTACCCTCGCATCAGCAAATGAGTCCTAGGAGTTCTTGATGAGGCAATGGTAGATGTTAGCCAGGCAGCAGCGGTGGCTGAGGAGGAGTCGAGATCCAGAGCCTCGGCGAGCCTAAGCAGCAGGGGGGACTATGGTTGCTCCTATTTACCCCCCTCCCCCTCCTCCTCCAGGTCCCTCCCCCTCTTCCCCTCCACTCCCCCCCCCCCTCGGGGTTTACCCCACTCCCTCCCCCCCCTCACCACCCGCCCCTTCCCTCCACCCCCCAACCTCCTCCCTTCGCCACCGCCCCCCTCTTCACCTCCATAGCATGTTCCTCAGCCCCTCTCCCCTCCCCTGCTTTGACACCCCTGTGAGCAGGCAAGGGTGAGATGACATCCCCTTCTGCTCCCTCATCGTAGCATCTGGTCCACTTGGGGAGGGAGTGAATAGAATGGGGCTCGTCCTCCCAGTCAACACTTCCCAACCTCCAGCTTGGGCATCCCTTACTGTGAGACTTTTGAAGGTTGGGACCCTAGAATTATCTAGAGATCTCGGACTCTTATCCTTACTGCTGGAGGTAATGCTTATGGTCCTGTAGCAGCAGCCATGAAAGGGGGGTTTGATCAACGTAGTGGACTCTCAAACACACCCAGTTTGGAGTTTCTAGTTTGCCTCACAGGGTTGAAGTAGTGGACCCCAGAGATGTTTGATGCTATTCTAAAAGATCATATTTCATGCATGATGGACGAGTGGATGGGAGCACGGGGACTAGACCTTTGGCATGCCCATGGTGCAGAGGTGAATTTTCAGCTGAGCTTCATGTGAGAGGAGCCGACGTGTGGTTTGGTGGTATGAGTTATCAGATTGCCACTTGAGGCAAAGGTGGACCAGGCATACCACTGGCCCCTCCAAAAGTGTGTGGAGCTGTTCGGGGTGGAAGTCTCCTTCATGATGAAGTGGGCACGGAAGATCGGCATTGAGCTGGTATCCACCCTAGTACATCATCACATGGACACGGACTATTTGTCCTCCAAACCCCTGGCAAAGTCACAAAAGGCAGTCTTTCTAGAATAGGCACCCACTCATAGGAGAGCCTTGTTCTCTATACCCTCATCCTCATGATTTGGGCCATAGTGAGTTGGAATGTGCATGGGCTCCCCGACCATGCTTGTAGTCAACTGTAGTACCTGATACTTTGGCAGGAGTTGCAGAGGGCAGTGGTAGGATGGACAATGGACATCCTTTTGATTCAGGAACATATGTTCTCAGTAGTAGGAGACATCAGATGGCAACACCACCTTTTCCTAGGGAGAGGTCTGGAGGAGTGGTCCCCTATAGTATGATGGAGCGAAGGGGTCTACATCTCAGTCTCAGAGACTTTGGCTCCAAAGGTCTACGATTAGGGTGAGCTTATCCCAAGATGGCATAGTTTGGATGGGACTTAGGATGGGAGAGTGTGGGGGTTAAAGGTCACTGTGCCTTTACCCCAGTTATGTACAATACTCAAACACATAAATGAATGAAAAAGAAGATTAGGGTGGTTCTGCACCCACCAAAACTTGTGTAGCTCTCTGTTTCTCTCTTCCTCTTCCATTCTTGCTTCCGTTGAGAGCACTCTCAACTGGTATCAAAGCTCGGGTAATCTAGCTAAGCGTGCATGAATGCTTGAAGCTCAACAGCTCTGTGGGAGGAAGGAGAAGCTTTGTGGGAAGCTTTATGGGTGACTTTACTTGCATCCAAGTGTATAGAGACTTTGGAGGAACCTTTGGAAAAGTCACTTTGGCTTTGCAAAGTGGTTTTGAGAGCAAGTAAAGTCCAAAAACCCCTACCTGGCAATTCTCGCATGATTTGGTGGAGAGCAAGTATCCTATTGCATTCCGGACGCCCAAAAACCCCTACCTGGCAGTTCTCGCATGATTTGGTGGAGGATTTTCAGAGTTATAGATCTCTATGTATTCGATTTCGTCTCTTTGTTATGCATTTTCCATTCTAAGGTTTTGAAACCTTAGATTTATGCCACATGGCAGTGGATAAGTGTTGACTCCCATTTCTCACTCATCGGTTGGGATTTTGGAGTTCTAGCAGAAGAGAGATATTTGCATATTTTCTTGTTGAGTCCGATTATGCAATGGCACCCATGTTTTGAGTCATTTTAGGTTCTATTTTCAGTAGCGGTCATTACCGTGGGACTATGATTTCTTGAGCATACCTTATACAGATCACTCTAGCTATAGTTTGAGCAGTGTGCGCTCATTCGTGGTGTGCATTGGGTTGCAGTGGATGATTTATAGGCCATTTGGATGCATTTCGGTCCTTATTGGATGCGCTGATAGGCCCAAATTGCCTTGAGGGATGCTATTTTTATGGACACTTTGCACATGGATGCTATATTATGCTGAGGGATAGCTTTGACACATTGCAGGTGATGCACTGATAGTGTTATGCTCTCTTGGATGAGATATTATTGATGCATATGCCCATGGACAGTGTTTATGCTTGAGCCATTTGGCACCTATTGGCATTTTGGATTGCCAATGCAATTGGCATTTTCTTTTGGGCCAAATTTGCTCATATGGATGCATAGTATATGCACATGAGTCAGATCCTTTAAGACATGAGTTTTGGTGATATTTCACTCTATTATGGCATACACATTTGTGTGCACCTGGTATTTGGTGTGATTCTCTCTTGTAGGCACTAGCATTTGGGATTTCTGCTTCATTTGCATCATGGCATCCTCTTCCATGTCTGAAAAGGAGTTTTTTAGCATTAAAAGGTTTGATGGGACAAACTTTTCTTTGTGGAAATAACAAATAAGGGATGTGCTTATTCAAAAGAAGTAGATTAAACCCTTGGCAGGGATTCAAGCTAAGCCTGCAAATATGTCTGAGGATGATTGGAATGAGTTGGATGCATTAGCAAAATCTACTATTAGACTTCATCTTGCAGAGTCAGTTTATTTCACAGTAGTAAATGAGCAGACTACGGAAGATTTGTGGAAGAAACTGTGTGCCACTTATGAAAAAGGAAACTGCCTCTAAGAAAGTTTACCTTATGAAGAGGTTGTTTGAGCTGCAGATGAAGGAAGGGGTCTCCATTTCTTCTCACTTGAATGAATTCAATATTATTTTCAGCTAGCTTCAAGCTCAAAAGATGAATTTTGATGCAGAGACTAAGGCAATATTTCTCTTATGTTCATTGCCATCCTCATGGGATACCTTCCGTACAGCTGTCAGTAACTCTGCACCTGGTGGAGTACTAAAATTTGATGATGTTGTGGGTAGCTTGTTGGCCGAGGAGATTAGATGGAAGTCTATGGATGGCAACAAGCAGGATGCAGCCTTAAATGTGCAAAGAGGCAGATCACAGTTCAAGGGGAAGTCCCAAGAAAAAGGGAAGTCTCATAGCAAATCCAGGGCACGGAACATTGAGTGTTACCACTGTGGCAAGAAGGGCCATATGAAAAAGGATTGCTACAAGCTAAAAAGAGAGCAAAAGGATAAGAAAAAGAATGCAAATTGGGGTGCAAATCAAAAGGAAGATAGTTCAAGGGAGGACAAAGGAAAAGTGAAGATCGAGGAGATCAATGCACTCACACATGATAGTGACAATGATGTTCTCTTCATGTCTAGTTTATCTGCAAAGTTGCTTACCACTTTAGATGATGCATATTCCCAGGATTGGATTTTGGATTCTGGTGCTTCATTCCATGTTACTCCCCATAGGGAATGGTTCTCCACTTATGAGAATGGAAAGACACGTTGTGTGCATCTTGGAAATGACTATGCATGTGACATAGTGGGAGTAGGTGACATAAAGCAAATGGGTCTGCATTTGTTTTCAAACATGTGAGACATGTGCCTAAGTTGACCAAGAGTCTTATTTCAGTGGGTTAGCTAGATGATATTGGTTTTCACACCCCTTTTGGCTTTCAGACTTGGAAAATTCAAAAGGGCTCTATGCTTTTGGCCAGGGGTGCCAAGTGTGGGACTTTGTATCCCTTACATGTATCAGGGGTGTTCGATCATGTTGTTGCAATAACCGAGCAGCCAAGCACTTCTTTATGGCATTGCCGGTTGGGCCATATGAGCCAAAATGGGATGAAACTCTTATGCCATTTGGGTTATGTACCGCATTTGAGTTTCTCTGATTTTGAATTTTGTGAGCACTATCTCTATGGGAAGCAGACTAAATCAGCCCATAAAAGAAAGGGAAAGAAAGAGTTTGAAATGCTTGATTTGGTGCATTCAGACGTATGTGGTCCCATGCCTACATGATCATTAGGTGAGGCTGAATACTATGTGACATTCATTGATGATGCAACTAGGAAAGTGTGGGCTTATGCTATAGCTCAGAAGAGTCATGTGTTCTAGGTATTTCAGAAATGGCTAGCCTTGCTTGAGAATCAGTCAGGTAGAATGCTTAAATGCCTACGGACTGACAATGGTGGAGAGTACCTCTCTCATGACTTTCAGCATTTCTGTGATACACGTGGAATTAAGAGGGAGCTCACATCCCCTCGTACTCTAGAGCAAAATCTAGTTGCAGAAAAGATGAACCGTACCATTCAAGAAAGGTTGCAATGCATGCTCTCCAATGCAAGTCTTTCTGGTGGTTTATGGGCTGAGGCAATGAAGACTGCACTGTATGTGATCAATAGATCACCTAGTAAGAGTTTGGATGGTGGTATTCCTGAAGAGGCATGGAGTGGCAAGAAGCCCTCTTACTCTCATTTGCATATATTTGGGTGTGAGGCATATGCACATGTGCCGAAAGAGCTTCGAAAGACGCTAGATCCTAAGTCTAGTCTGGGTTATGGTGAAAGTGGAGAGATGGGCTATCGTCTCTGGGATCCAAAAACAAAGATAATATGCAGCCATAATGTAGTCTTCAATGAGAAGAAGATCCATAAGGCACCCATGAGGGATGTGGAAATGAGGAGAATCACTTTCCAGGATGTAAACCCACCTCCATATGTTGATAGATAGCAAGTTATCCATGCACCAAATGTGCAAGAAATGGTACCACCAAGTACTCTCACAGGTATACAATCAAGGGTAGATGATGGATCATCTATTGGTGGAAATGATGAGCCAAATGTTGCTGATATGCAGGTGGGACAGCAAGCTGAAATGCTCTTGAGAAAATCATCTAGAGTGTCTAGACTGCCTGATAGGTTTGTTCCAAGGGTAGACTATGTGATGCGATGCTTATTGATTGCAGGGAGCCTTCTTGCTACAGAGAGGCTATGATGCACGAGGATCAATGCAAGTGGGAGTATGCTATGCAATCATAGATGAGTTCACTCATGAAGAATAAAACTTGGGACTTGGTTTCTTTGCCACATGGAAAGAATGCATTGCCATGTAAATGGGTCTACAAAATGGTCACAGGTGATGATGTGCCTAGGTAGAAGGCCCGTTTGGTCGCTAAAGGGTTCAAGCAAGAGAAGGGTGTGGACTTTGATGAGATATTCTCTCTGGTTGTGAAGATGACCATACTTAGATGCATGCTTGGACTAGTGGATCAGAGGATTTGGAGCTTATGCAGATGGATTTCAAGATAGCTTTCTTGCATGGGGATTTGCATGAGAAAATTTACATGGTGCAGCTGGAAGGCTTTGAAGAAAAGGGCAAAGAGCATTTAGTTTGCAAGCTGAAGAAGAGTCTCTATGGTCTTAAACAAGCACCTAGAGAATGGTATCAAAAGTTTGATGCTTTCATTTGGTCCCAGGGTTTTAGAAGGAGTGAAATTGATCACTGCCTCTACACTAAAAGGGATAAGGATAATAGCCTAATAATCTTGGCACTATATGTGGATGAAATGCTATTGGCTAGCAAGAATACTTATGAGCTAGATGCATTAAAGGCCAAGTTGCATGAGGCCTTTGATATGAAGGATTTGAGACTTGCAGGTCATATTCTTGGTATGTGCATCGCGCATGATCGGAGTAGGAAACTCTTTTGGCTTTCACAAAAAGAGTATGTTACAAAAGTATTGCAGCGTTTTAATATGGAGGGGGGGAAGGCAGTGAGAACTCCATTGCCTCCATATGTGAAACTGAGTCATACAGATAGTCCCAAATCAGATGAGGAAAGGGCCATGATGGCCAAGGTTCCTTATGCATCAGCAGTTGGGAGTCTTATGTATGCTGTGATAGCTACTAGACCAGACATTGCATTTGCAGTGGGAGTTGTTAGCCGGTATATGGCTAATCCAGGAAAGAGGCATTGGGAGGCAGTTAAGTGCATCATGAGGTACATGAAGGGTACCAAGGAGATGTGCATCTGCTTTGGTAGAGGAGACATGCGTGTACTTGGGTACATAGATTCAGACTATGCAGGGCATGTGGATAGTAGGAGATCCACTTCTGGTTATGTGTTCTTCTTTGCAGGTGGTGCAGTGTCGTGGATGTCTCGTGCACAGAAGTGCATTGCTTTGTCTACCACAGAGGCTGAGTATGTTGCAGCCACAGACGGTTGCAAGGAGGCGATATGGCTTGATCAGCTAGTGGGAGATTTGGGGATTCATACAGGTGTACTGACATTGCATAGTGATTCCATGAGTGCTATTCAGCTAGCACGGAATCCGGTCTTTCATGCAAAGACCAAACACATTGAGGTCAGGTACCATTTCATTAGGGAGGTACTTGAGGACAAGCACATAGAGCTTGTCAAGGTTCATACAAATGATAACCTTGTAGATATGCTGACGAAGAGTCTACCTAGTCAGTAGTTTGAGTATTGTCGTGTATTGATGGGCATTGGATAGTATGCTCACTGGATGTTCTCCCTTAAAGGCACATTGTCCTTTAAGTGGGAGGTTGTGGGGGTTAAAGGTCACTGTGCCTTTACCCCGATTATGTACAATACTCAAACACATATAAATGAATGAAAAAGAAGATTAGGGTGGTTCTGCACCCACCAAAACTTGTGTAGCTCTCTGTTTCTCTCTCTCCCTCTTCCATTCTTGCCTCCGTTGAGAGCACTCTCAGAGAGTCTAGTATTGGGATCCTGAACGTGTATGCCTTAGCATGCAAATAGTAGTGCCCAACCTTTTGGAGGATGCTATCTTTCAAATGTACACTCCTAGATTGTTGGATGGGACAACAACAACCTGGAGTTCGGGGAAGACAAGCCTGGTAGCACCTCCTTCTCTGAGATGCCAGTAGCAGCAGAGCATAGCACCTGGGAGCAGTTCATTTTCATGAATAGTGGTGGTGGCAGAGATGCGTGGTGAGAGCTAGATTTCAGCAGGATATTGGCAGCCTCTTCTTCTCTTTCAAACAGAGGAGACATGATGAACTACTTGAGAGACTAGACCATTTCTATGTTGGGGACTGGGCACTACACAAAGGTGGCTCTATCGAGATTCTGGCAGGTACCACAATGTCAGGCCACTCTCTGGTAGTACTTCACTTAGATCATCCCTGTCGAGGTCTTCCCGAGAAGGGGGTCCACATTCCAGAGGACCTCCTATAGGAAGAGAAGATCCAGCAGGTCATGGCTGAGTTTTGGGAGCAGTCAGAGATTCTATGTGAGGGCTGGGCTTTGTGGGTAGCCGATGGGATCCAGAGGAGTAGTGAGGAGTTATAGGTTCATGCCCTTAGGTGGAGGAGGACTCTTCAGGAGCACAAGCTGGCTTTGAGGAGAGACCTCACCTCCATAGAGTGGCTCAGGGAGCAAGACCGAGTTTCTTAGTGGCTTAGCAATAGCTTTGAGGGCGCTCACCTTGAGCTTCAAGACACGAAGATTCGGTAGGATGAGTTCGATCACTCTTCTCCGGCCCAGTGGACACAATAGGGGGACAAGATGACAAAGATGTTTTTTCAGACCAGTGGGCCTTGATCGGCAGGTACAGAGCTACAACATCTCTAAGATCCACAAGGCATCATGCACACTAACCCGCTAGAGATATTAGACCAGAGCACAACTTTTTACAGCCAGCTCTTTCAAATGGAGAGGATGACTCAGGTAGTTTGGGATCACGTTCTAACTATAGTCTCACAAGATTTATGCAGCAATAGACTGGAGGAGCCTTTCATGAATGAGGAGCTCTGGTGGCTCTCCTGATTGAGAAGTGTCCTAGAAAGGATGGCTTGACTCTAGCCCTATCTATTTACTGCAAGGCCTTGGGTGCATGGATCTACTAGACAAAGTCCATAGGTTTCTTCATGGGCTATGAGGAGATACAAAAGATTCATGAGTGGGGGAGTGACTTTGGCCTCAGATGGATACCACGGGGCTAGAAAGTGAGATACCTCGGATGCCAAGTTGGTATTGACATTACAGTAGAGCAAAAGATTGCCCTTGTCCTTGAGAGTGTTTGGCACAAGATTCTCTATTGGAGCTTGACCAAGCTCTCCCTAGCAGGTCGTGCCTTAGTGGAAAACCAGGCCCTTCTTGCCATGTCCTGGTATATCGCCTTCTCCTAGTGCCTTTCACAAAGGATGCATTACGTAGCTCTGACGGTTGGTTCGGAACTTCCTTTGGGCAGGTTCGGATGGCAAGAGGAATACTAGAGCCCGAGTTACTTGGCGGATGATGATCATGCCATAGGCACTGGGAGGCTTGGGTATCATTGATTCAGAGATGCAAATCAAAGCCCTCCTAGGCAAGTTGGTTGTTCGTGGCCTCACCCCAGGTGCAGAGCCTTAAAATTTTCTCTTACAAAAATAATTAGGGCTTCTCAGGAACACCCCACACATCAGAGGATAGTGGTAGCTTTCACACAAATGGATCTTCTTACAAGCCCCCCTACAGGGAAGGGTTCCCCCTTCATGTGAGGACCTTCACAGGGTCTGGTAGAGACTAGCAAGAGGTCTCATTCGTGTTCTGCCCAAATGCAAAGAGGAGTTTGAGCATTAGCCCCTTATGTGGCACCCAAAGATCTGATATCAAGAGGGGTGTATGCACGGATAGCAGACTCACATTGGTCGAGTACATTGGGATAGTGGTCCAGTCGAGTCTTTTGGCAGATGGAGTAGATGAGCCATGGAGGCAAAGGTGAGGCTTGGCACCGTAGCACATCTGTGAGGGGCAAGGCATCGAATGAGAGAGATTGACCTAGCCATCCCTAAGTCCTAGTGGGAGGGACAGCATTTGGTTGGGACAAGTGCCCCCTTGAGAATGATGACGCAGTGAGGCAGCATGCGCCCTGGCTTCTTTTAACACTTATTTCATTAATTTTGGACTTGTCAATGTACAAATTCATTTTTACATATACTTTTGAACTAGTTTTTAGATAAAATTTAAGAAAAACCCAATCTTCAAAGCACATATAAAAACATAAAAACAAGCATTTTTATATATTTTTTTTTAAGGACATGAAACTAAAATTATAAAATTTAACGCAGCCTAGATAAGTTACATGAAAAAATAAGATTCAGCAGTTGTAAACTCTCTTAATATTTAATGGTGTTAATAAACACCTTCAAAAGTTATAGTATTAAAGAGACTCTCATTGGAAGGCAAATTTATTTTCAAGACTACAGCCATTCAATTTGATGAATTTTCTATTTTCAAGCCTTTAGCCTGAATTCAACCCATTCAAGAGCTGAGCTCATCTCATCCTCATCGATGTAGTTAAAAGTAGCAAACTCTCACAATATTTATAAAGGTGTTGAAAAACACCAAAAGTTACAATAAGACTCTCATTGGAAGGCAAATTTATTTTCAAGACTACAGCCATTCAATTTGATGAATTTTCTATTTTCGAGCCTTTAGCCTAAATTCAACCCATTCAAGAGCTGAGCTCATCTCATCCTCATCAATGTAGTTCAAATCATAGAAGAGAAGTAAGGATTGATGAATTTTCTCCTGCATAACACTTTGTTTATTTCGAATGGCTTGCGCTTCCTAGGGTGGAAATCTTCCATAACGAGCCACACGTGAAGATCTCTCACTTTGAAAGTCTATCAGCTCTCTCCTATATGATTGCAATTTATATATTTCAGTAGTAGCCATACTTATTTTTCTTTTATCTTCCTTCTCTAAGCCCTTCTGACAAGCAAAGTCATCCTTCTCGTACTGGGTTAATGGAGCTAGATTTTGCTTTCTCTCCTCTCTCTTTCCTTGGTTCTTGGCAATCCATACGTTGATGCTGCTAATGGCTTGCTCGACAGAATCGATTACCCTAAAAAGATCCATAAAAACGAGAGGACAAAGGTAACGAGAGTGAGGAAGGTAACTAGAGGAGGTAAGGCAAGATGAAAGGAGTATGCTTGAGAAGAGGAGGTAAGGCTGCGGGCAAGATGGAAGGAGCAAGCTTGAGGAGAGGAGTAAGGTAAGAAGAGCAAAGTGGAAGAAGTGTTTGCTACGAGTGAGATATAGAAGACGAAAGAGGTGAGGAAGGTAACGAGAGTGAGGAAGGTAAGTAGAGGAGGTAAGGCAAGATGAAAGGAGTATGCTTGAGAAGAGGAGGTAAGGCTGCGGGCAAGATAGAAGGAGCAAGCTTGAGGAGAGGAGTAAGGTAAGAAGAGCAAAGTGGAAGAAGTGTTTGCTACGGGTGAGATATAGAATATGAACAACTAGTAGGGGATTTATAGAACTATAGACTCATAATGTGGGATGAAAGATTTAGAATAAAGAATTGGTAAAGGCTGAGATGACTAGATTATTTGAAGTAACAGATGCAAGACCGTAATGCGAGACATGTGAGACATGTAAGATAGTGAGTACATTGAAATCTATAAAATAAAATGATGGGATGCAAGACCGTAATGGGAGACATTGATCAGTACATTGAAATCTATAAAATAAAATGATGGAACACAAGAATGATATAATTATTTGAATCTCATCATGAGATATTCTTTTAATATAATATAAGTTAGACTTGCTGATGAAAGACCGTAATGCGAGACATGTGAGATGATAGATTTTGAGTACATTGAAATCTATAAAATAAAGTGATGGAACATAAGAATGATATAATTATTAGATTCTCATCATAAGATATTTATTGTATATAATAAATTAGACTTTCAAAAAAGTAAAACCAATTTAATAAATTTAGAGAGGTGAGTTGTTCATTGAGTGAAGTAAAAAATAAAAGACCATAAATGTGCGAGACACATGAGATGATATATTTTGAATCGGTTTAAATCTATGAAATAAAGTGATTGAAGACAAGAATAATATAATTAGACTCCCTTCTTTCGTCCATCCTAGTCCTTCTACAAGCACATTCTTTGTTTATCACTCTTAATTTATCATCTCTCCACCCACCATGGATGTCCTTGGCATCGTCGGCGGAGACGTGGAGTCTGGAATCGACAGTCTCAAACAATGGGTTGCTGACCAAGGAGCAAGGAGAGATGCAAGAATTCGACAAGGCTCTCCACTCACACGGATGGAGAGAGAGGAATTCGACACACAAAGGCCGATAGAGAGGGAGGAGACTCAAAAGATAGCAGAGAGTGAAAGACTTTTACAATGTATTATAAAAGCATGACAAGATCTCTTGGACTTCTTAAGCAACCTACATTATCGAAGCACTCGGTATGGCCGATTTGATCGGGATGCTAAAAGAACAATAAAGGCCTCCCAAAGAGATTATAAAGAAACAATCTGTGACTATTTGAATTTCTTCCTTCATTGTAATTATGTTAGTCTGGCAAGAGCTAGGCAAGATCTTCATCTCTCAACAAAAATATGCAAGGGAGATCTTGAAGGCATTTGGTATGTCCGAGTGCAAGGAGATAGCTACACCTATGGAGGTAAATGCGAGGTTGTCTATGGAGGATGCCTCACCACCAACAAACATCAGGAGGTATAGAAAGTTGGTCGGCAGTCTCATCTATCTATGCAACACCAGACCAGACGTCAGTTTTGCTATTGGCGTTTTGAGCAGGTTCTCTAATAAGCCCCGGGAGATTCATTGGAATGTAGGAATGTAGGTGCTCAGGTATGTGATGGGCTCTCAACAATGCCAATGTGTTGAGTCACAATCCGTATCTTGACTCTCTAAGGCTAATGTTTTGAGTCACAGACCACAGCTTGACTTTATACAGTAATGATACTAGTGTACTTCCACTTGGATCCCCTTGAATCATCGATGTACCCTTTGCTCTCACCTCCAACTAACATGGATGGCATAGCTCTTGCATGTGCTCACCTCTATCCGTGGGTCCTACATCAATTTACAACCATAATTTGTTGGCTATCCTCAAGCCATGAAATCTCTCAAGCACTATGGGTGGGACCTCAAGTAAATTTTCTTGGACCTTAAGCTTTGATTGTCTTGTAGTGCATCCCACATAAAACTAGTTGCAATTATTTACTTGTAGTCCTTGACCCCCCCACCAATTGCTAAAGTATAGCTTTTATAGGCTACATTATCTTCTATGATCTCCGTGAATGAAACTCCTTGCACATCTTATCCTATGGCAGAAGACATAGAGACAAGTAATTTTATGCCTCATTGAGAGAGACGACATGGCACAACATCATTATCTTATACTTATCTCCTCACATTTTAACACGTGGAAATGACACGTCTTCTTTATCCACTTTGCCATGTCAGCATTGACATATGGCACATTGTCTCATTAGCATCTTGCTACCACATTAATAACTTGACACATCACCTACTACATCATCACATGCTGCCACTTAATCACATCGCCACATCACCACTAAAACACATTGCATATGTACACTACACTACCACATTATTGCAAGCCACATATGAACATTGCACCTTTTTGCTTATCATTGTTGGGATATTTCAAAGTCTACATATTGGAAATGGTTTCAAGTCTAGCTTGAGTGTGAAAGGGATCATGGTTTGTCTTTTGTTGGTTTGAAGGGTCACTTGACCTTTGCTTGGATTTGATTTGATTATGACATCATTTATCATGTTACGTAGATTCTCTCAATTGACATCATCAATTATGAATGTGTATGGATAAGACAAGGCTACCTCAACCTATAAAAGAGGAACATTATACCTGTTATATATCACATCAAGATGAGTACTTTGCCTCGCTCTACTATATTGTTCATGTGATCATCTCTCTCCTTCTCACCATGATTTTTGTAATGGTATTAGAGCCACATTTTGGAGTTCCAACCTTTTAAATCTACCTCATCAGATTTCCACTACCATAGTTGGTGGAAACACCTTTGAAGATTCAAAAAGTATTTATCATTTGATGTCATTGGGTGTCAATTTACGTGGGAGCTACAAAGCCTCTCAATTTCTACCCCACTTGTGTATAGATTGAGTCATCACCTCTATCTTGCCATCTACCACCCCCCTTTGGAAGTGTTGCCTTGCTCAAGCTGCATTGCCCACCACAGTCAGAGTTTCTTATTCTGCCACTCAACTAGCCCCAACTCTGTTAAGATCTACTAAGTTTCTTCAAGGATTTTCCCTTCTCTTTTTTTTTGTATTTTCTCTAGATGCTCTACTTGAAATCTAGAAGAAACCCACCCTTATCTATCTAGCTACTTTTCTAGTCATTTTTCTATATGAAATTTTATGTGCCTCTATTGTTAGACCTACTTACTACCATCATGGAGGATATCTTGCACGTCATTTTTCTTGCAAACCTGAGGAGGGTGATATGCATGATTTTGGTTGTTTTTGCTACATTTTCCTTTTTACTCAAGTTCAATCTAGAATATATGAAAATCAACCATGTTCCATGCTCTTTGAGACTTATCATCAACTTTTGATGATGTTGTTCAAAACCATCATTCTTTTTCCCTAGTGTTACTTTTATTTTTTAGGAAAATCTGGTTGATTTGTTTACTAATCTCCACCACTATGTGTCCCAAAGTCTACAATCACAATGCTATCATATGTTAGTTTGAGGTGCACCTACTACAACTAGCTTTAATTAGCATCCTCTTTGACTAGAGCATTCTTTTATAATTGTATTATGGCATTACTAATGGCTCATCTACTCCTCTTTCTCTAAATTTTACTATGGAGTATTTGCTTGAGGCTTCTCCACTTCGACATGGCTCTATATGCATCTTCTCTTCCCGTGAATACTTTGGAGAGATTCTCAAGTACCAAAATCCCAACTTGGTAAACCTATTCTCATGCGAGGGAGTTAGTTTCTGGAGACAAGGAGACTCCTTCATCAAAATCCATAGATTTCATAGCTTGGAAGCAACATAATCAAAGGGTGAGTGCTATTATTGGCCTTGGTCTAGCTGACTCTTTTAACATCATATTGATTTAAATTTTCCTCCAACAAGGTAAAGGTAAGAAAGGAAATTTGGGTAATAAATTTAACTCTAAGGTCTTCCTAAAAATAAAGTTTTATGAGCTAAAAATGTCTAAAATTGCTGAGTTATTTCACCTTGGGACAAGGTATTCCTTTAAATGATTTAATAATAGACTTGAAGTTAGCCAAGAGTTTAGAGTTAGAGATGGCCTTATCAAAGTGATGGTGCTAGTAAGGATACGTAGTACTAAGATTTTAGAGTTTAGAGTTGGAGATGGCCTTGTCAAAGTGATGGTGTTGGCAAGGATACATAGTACTAAGAGAAAGAAGGATAGAATTGACAATGCCATGAGACTAAATGAAAGAAACTAGACATGTACTATTGGTGTGGAGAAGATCTATGAAAGATCTATGCTACTCGAGTACACTCCTACTATGGAACCAGGAAAAGACAATCAAGTGAAAGACGGCATTTTAACATGCAATGGAAAGACATAAAAAATGATACTCCTAGCCATTTCATGTCATTCCTTAGCCTCATTATGTATTTAGAGAAAAATGACCTATTGAATGGATCTAAAAAGGCTAACACACTCTGATGCTTCTTTGCAATACTCAGTGCTCATGCAATGATGAATAATGAACCTCAAGATAAGAAAATGTTCAATTCAAAACACACGATGGAATCCGTTGCTGATATCAAGCAGCTCACTGAGAGTCCTCCCAAAAGGCAGCTTAGGAGTCAAAAAAATATGGTGTGCAATGAGACCATAGGTAATGGAGCAAGGGGGAAGCCTATATGCAACTTGTTAGGCAATGCATCTTATGTAGGAGCCACCCAAGGTGAGTCCAAAAGTTTCTTTGTAGAACTCCCACCAACTGAAAAGTGTCCCCTTGGAAGTGCTTAGTGTTGGGGCAATGAAAGTCTTCTCCACTCCCAAAGGAGTGAATTTTCTAAAGGGGGAGGTGAAACTAAATTAATATCCCATGTAGTAAAGTCCACACCAATTTACTATATGAAACCATGTAATCATTGAGTACAAACACTATGGTTGTTTATGTGCAGTGTACCCAAACCTCTGGCTATCTTCCTAAACAGAATACATGGGTGAAAAAAGGGACTTAGTCTTGAACATAAAGTTTCTACAAAATGGATACTTGGTGTTCCTATTTGAAAAAACACAATGGCAAGTGCTATGGTCAAAATGGTTCCTGGACCATTCATAATCAACCTCTCTTAGTCCAATTTTGGGATTCGACTTTTATCCTTGATATGACTCCACCATCCAAGGCCCTAGCTGGGTGGAACTCCCACATTTTCCTATGTCTTTCTACCCCTGAATAGAGTCTTATTATGTCTCTCTAGGAAAGTTTCTTGAGCTAGAGATAGAGAAATTTATACAGCCCGGGCGCAACCGGGCGCAACATATAGGCATGTGTTCTAATGGGCCTAGCCATTGATGATCCATTCAAACCCCCTTCCCTCTCCTTGAATGCCTTCAGGCTAGAAGATGGTGTGGGTAGCTTAAGCAGAAATTGACCAATAAAGTTGGCTATTAACTATCACCAACCTATCTCAAAAGTTCCTCCACTTTTGTATATGTGATAGAGAAATCTTTTTTTTATCATGAAATATATATATATATATATTATAATGTAAACCTCCAATTCACCCCAGAAAAACTTGATGAGCTCAATGACCATCTTGCTGCTATGTATTCCATCATTAATTGACTCACCATTATTAAGATTGAGATTGATAATGAGGACCAGATGGAATCATAGTCAAAACTATGAAAGATGTATCCTGATTCTAGTCTTCTCTAGAAGTACTTCGCATTACCTTGACTACATTCCAAGATGGTAGCACTACTACTTGAGAAGGAATGAAGGAACAAAGAAGATAAAATTAGGAGCAATGACAACATGGATAGTTCATTTACACCTTCTTCAAAGTGGAAGGTTGGAAAGAGATACAATGCCGTGATTGGAAGAGGGCCATAAATAAAAAAGCCTTCTGCTTCAAGAAAAAGGAAAATGAGCATCATGTCGCTTTGGTTGGAGAGTTAAGACAAGAAGCAAGAGAATAATAGGAGGAGATTCATGATGTGGGTGCTTAGGTCATAGACCTCTCAATCCAACATAATTTTGATGATAGAAAGGCTTTATAAATCCCCTCTCTTTTGCAATTTATGTCTAGGAGAGAATAATTGTACTCGGAGTAGTCTCCCAAAATGAATGCAATAATGTGTGTGTTCTCTATGTGCCTTTTTTTGTAAAAGGCTTCATATGAAGTTGGATCCCTATTACAAGCTAAGGAGCAACTACGTGCTAACCTCACTACTTGGATCTTATCTTGATAGGAGAGAATATCAATACACTAGAGGTGCAGATGGTGAGTGTGCCCTTAGGTAGTACAGATGTGGTTCATTGGTAGAAACTTCTTTGGCATGTTGCACAACACCACCTTCTCTTTAAAGGGGTGTTTGTTGGCTTATTTCAGAGTCTACAATGTCAACAGAGTTCTAGGTCTAGCTTGAGTGTGAAGGAGGTGGTGGTTTGTCTTGTGTGGGTTTGAAGGGTTACTTGACCTTTGATTAGATTTTATTGTATTGTGTGACATCTATAATTTGAAGTATATTTTCTACACCAACATCACTAATGATGTATGAGTGTCAAGAAGATAAGGCTACCTTAGGCTATAAAAGCTGCACATTGTACTTGCTATCTATCACATCAACATGAGCACTTTGCCTCAGTCTACTATCTAATTCATGTAATCCTATGACCATGACTTTCTAAAATCATCGAAGTAAAGGTGCATAACACGCCATCATATGAGGTTTCGGAAACTTGATTTCAAAATCCTAGTTTCATTAAATTAAACATATACAAGGGCTTCCATAGGATTATTTTAAGAAATATTTCTATGAACCTTGCTACAAAATGCATGCAACCTTTCCAACATCATGGCCTAGGAGATCAGATGTTCTCCAAATCATCCGCTTTGACATATGGGTTTATGCGTCTATCTTGTCATTTGAATAGAGCATTCTAGTTCATTACTTTCATTGGAGATTATTCCTAAAAGACCTTATATATTTCTTGAAACTGGAATCAGATGCTCTAAAAGCATTCAAGTGTTTGAAGACTTGTGGGGAATCAAATAACAAATTCATAAAGGTCTCCATTATGACAAAGAGTTGAATGCAAGTCATTGAGTTCAATGTCTTTGGTGGAAACTTTAAGATAAAAAGAAAATACACATATAGATACACTCTAGAGTAGAATGGAGTAGCAAAAGTGAAAATAGACCTATTGTAGAATCAGCATGATATATGCTCAATGAAAATAAAATTCCAAGGCCATATTATACCTAAGCTTGTGAAACAACTATACACCTAATGAATAGAAGTCCTACTACTATCTTGTAAAACATGACACTAGAAGAGACATTCACATGAATTATGCCCTCAAATGATCATTTGGCTATCTAAATAATGCACATGTTCCAAATGAACTTTGTAAGAAATGTGATATCAATCTGTCAAATATGTCTTCATATGAGGAAAGATCATCAAACCTTGGCGAGCCTCCTAATCTCACTACCTACTATGTCATGAACTCTTGTAATTCAAGAAATTACCTTGCGAGCACAATCAAATAATGCTTATTCTATAGTGACAACACAAAGAAAAGGCAAGCAAAAAATGTAGAAAATTGTTGATACTACAACTACCATATGCTATTTTGCTTTCATGGAAAAAGTTATTGAAATTGATGAGCCTACATCTTTCAAAGAATCAACTTAAGTACATGAACGGCAACATGCCATGAATGAGGAGTAAAATGTCTCATCAAGAACAAGACTTGGTAGTATTTATCAAATCTTCTAGCAACAGAGATAAGGCAAGGAAAGTATGCAAGTGGGTTTATAAAGGAAAATTAAATCACGATGATACCATTGACAAGTACAAATCCAAGCTTGTTTCCAAAGTTTATATGCACAAGAATATAAGGAATAGACTTTGAAGAAACTTTTGCACCCATTGCCAAAATGACAACTGTCAAAACAGTTATTGCTTTAGCATCAGACTTTGATTGTCCAATACAGTAATGTACATAAAAAATGCTTTCTTGAATAGTATTCTAAATTATGGATCTACATGTGTAAATTTTGAGAACAAAAAAATTGCAAATTGCTCAAATCCTTGTGGATTGAAGCAAACACCGAGAGTATGAAATATTAGGATCCATGATCAATTTATTAGTATGGGTTGCCAACAATTACATTCATCTCCTCCCTTATACATAAACAATACATCATAGGACATTGTTCTTGTTCTCTAAGTGGATGATTGAGTCATTATAAGATCCAAGTGCAAGCTCACGTTAGAAGTCAAAAGTCAACTTGCATCAAAGTTTAACATGAAGGGCATGGGAGACCTCCATTATTTTATGGCATGAAGTTTGAAGGAATTCACATCATTATGTGCGCACAAGGTAAGTACACTCAAAAAATTTTGAGGATGTAGTTGTGTATGCATCATTGGAAATCCTTGCCTGCTTCCATGGAATCAATTGAGAATCAAACATAATATTTCAACTTATGATAGGTCACCAAATACAAATCCTAAGTAGTACAGATAACTCATTCGTAGTTTGATGTATTTGACTGCCGCTAATACAGATCTAACACTAATATAGATTGGGGTAGTAGTGTGGCCCAATGGTTTGATTTACTTAACCACCAATACAGATTAGGGAAGTAGTGTGGACCACTGGTTTGATTTACTTAACCACTACTATAGATTGGGTTGGTAGTATGGACTAGTGGTTTCCCCTTTAAATGCTGCCTCTTAAGTAGTTTATTTGAGAAGGTTACTCTCGTGTGATCCTACCATAATATAATCTAACAACAAAGTAGTATTCAATTAGAAAAGAACCGAGTGTTTCATGCCAAAACAAAGCATATTGTAGCACAATATCACTTCATCTATAAGAAAGTGTGATTAAGCTTATTCATGTTCTAACACAAGAACAAGCTACAAATGTCTTCACCAAACCACTCTCCCTTGATAAATTTAGCTATTTTTTACATGACTTTGGTATTTTTTAGCATTAGCTACAACTTAAGGGGTGGGATGATGGTCTATACATACTTTTTCCACTGCACTCTTTGCATTATATGCATACTTTTTGAGTTTTTCCTTTTCTATTACTTGTTTCGCCACAATGAAATTCATGTCATTTGGGTCCATGGCACTTTGTTTCTTAGGGATTTAGTTTTGTTTTTCATGCTTTATTGGCCATTGGCTTCCTAGGTTGTGGTGTTGTAATTTTTTGTTGCTTATTGTGCGTTTGCATGTTGTTATATGCTTTGGTTGGGTTTGTGTGCATTTTGCTCTTGTTGCATGATTTTGTGTGGTGTTTGCATTTGTTGTTTAAGTGCATCATGCATTTGTGATGTGGTTTGTTTGTTGTCATTAGATTTTGCCTATGTATGCCTCTGCTATAGCCTTTTGTGCATGGTTTGTTTCTATGGCACGGTTTGTGCTTTGTTGTTGTAGTCATCTGTATGTAGTCTTTCATCCTTTTTTTTTTTAATTCCTATTTTGCATGGTCTCAACACCCTTATTTTAATACATTAATTACTCATGGTCATGCATTATCTCCTTTCACCACCATTTTCACCTTCATTTTCAACGTCATAATATTGACAATAAGTTTGTCCAACTTATTGCTTTCTATTAGTACATAGCCTTGTCTTCTATGTTTCCCTTGCTCTATAATATTAAGGGTTAGTAGCTATATTTTTATGCCTTCATCTTCAGTATAGCTTGTTACTTTCTTAACCACACTAGTTAAATAGTATTTCAAGGTTACATAGTGCCATGAGTATTCTGTCTTTTTTCCTTGGAGTTATGGTTCAATTTGTTCCTTTAATTGTAAAGCCTATTGGAATGCTTGACAAAGTTTGGGTATATAGTTCGTTTAGTGTTTTATGGCAAGTACACTTCTCTTAGGCCTTCTTTGTCATTTCAATTTTAAGAAAGATACTCTAACTATTCAATCTATTGGAACTTCATTCTTAGTCCTCTCAAAATTTTAGGGTATTATTTGAAGGAAACTTTTCACTAATTGAGAATGAAACTTTATTGTGGGTTTTGTTCTCAATTTTCAACTTTTGGTTCTAGCTTAATCCTAGATTTTGGGAATAGGGATTGCTTAAAATTGTTTCTTCCCCATGTATACTAACTATTATGCTGGTAGGATCATGACAAGAGATGCGAATGACCTACCTTGATAGACAACCAAAAGGGTGACCGAAGAAGCAGAACAAGCGCACAAGTCGGGCCAATGAAACCCCATTCCAAGAATTGGCTAAAAGGTCATTAGAGCAGAGCAGATCGACATAGCTTGGGAGAAGTTTTGCAAGCCAAACGTGATGATCTCGATTAGTCAACTAATGGAATTGCATGAAATTCTTCCAAATCCTAGTACAACCCATGGGCCACAGCCCCACCCCTAGCATCGAACATTGATGTCACTGAAACAACGATATGGGACAAAGAGGTACTTGCGATTGATGTCAAGGTCCAAAATCATACAACGAAGGCCGTGATAGCCAATGGAGGCTCAAGTGTCAACATTGTTTTGGATTAAGTCAAAATATGGGCGACAGGAATACCAAGATTTAAGAGGAACTGAATGTCTCCATCATGATAAATATACATCTTGTATGTATGTATGCAATCATGCATGTATTTATATATGTATATGTATATGTATATGTATAGGTGTATGTGTATTTGTATGTGTGTGTGTACGTGTATGTGTACGTGTACGTGTATGTGTATGTGTAGAATTGTTGAAGGCACATGGTAAAACCACACCATCACGTCCACAATTGTTGAAGGCACATGGTAAAATACACATAGCCGACTTGTGGTTGCATCCTCATCTACCATGTCAACATGCAGCATCTATATGCCATGTCATTAAGCATAGTCAATTACTTTAACCATCAAGTGGTCCATGTAGCCATGGTCAACTTTGAACATAGATTAGGTTAGTCCTCCCTAAAGAGTAATTTCCAACTCAAAATGGAATATACAAATTAATGTATCTCTGCACCCAAATCAAGTCCAAAAAAGCCCATTTCTCCCTACGTTTAAATAGGCAATGCTCAAGTGCAAACTGAACCAATAAGAGCCCAAATTTTACACATTGAGAACACAAGTCTTTCAAAGAAAAAATCCAACTAAATTACCCGACTTTTTATGAGTAGTTTGTTCAAGTTCAGGAGGGACAATGTTCAACTCGACAAAAATACATGCACCAATAAAAGATTTTTTCCAATGAATCTTTCATTTGATTGATTCGTACAAATGAAAATGCTATTGAAATTTATCATATCAAAGACTACTACTATGTGATCACCTATGAGAATCACCTTAAAAATAGAGTATGTAGTCTAGAGGAAAGAAAATAAGCTGCAAATTTACCTATGAGTAGTTGAAAAACTTATGAATTAGAATGATATGCTTATTAGATTTGGTCTAATGCTAAAAATGCTAGTCGTGCTACATTTTTGACATTGATTGCACGTAAGTATGTTTACTTGATGCTGATGATACATTAATCTATCACATGGCTCTCTTTACTAAATATCAATGTATTATGTCTTTGCTATTTCATTGTGACATTCTAGTATCATCAAAGGACAAGAATGGTAAAATCTCTAAAAGACCCCTTTTCCTAAACAACATTGATTATCTTCAACATCAGGTGACAACCTCAAGAAGAAGAAATACTAGATCAATCATATACTACTTTGAATTTCTCATTTTTCATTTCAAAGGCATTTTGTATTGCACCCCCAATGCAATTTAAGAGGGTATGTGGAGAATGATATAAATTGCACATATAAGAATGTCTAAAGAAGACCTTCAAAGGAGACATGAAAAAACCCTAACCTTAAGGAGTAAGATATTTTTATTTCATTTGCAATGTAGTGTACAACTAACCCATTGTAGCCACACACTACTCTCATCTTCCACCTCAACTATGTGAGTTACACACACGCACACATATATATACACTTATCCCTACACACACACACACACACACACTTATTCTTATATACATATACATGCATACATAGATACGCATATGCATGCATGCACACATATAGCAACTTTGATGACCAACACTTGTACAACAAAACCTTTTTGCATTTGCGTGATGACAAAAGCACAGAAGGAGGTGGCTATCATACATGCGAGCCAAACTCCAAGTGACTTCAAGGTTATAACACGAAACTTTTTTACTCTTAAAGATTAAACTAAGCCACAGAGCTCTTTGAAAGTTGTTGACTTTGATGACTCAACATTGTGATTCCATGGGGATTGCAAAGGACCCATAAGATACACAAACAAACCAATGAATATCAAGATGTGACTCTGATTTGCAAGAAGCATTTTAGTGAGTACATTGGGCAAAGAAATTGTGGAACTCCGTGAGTAAAAGGGAGGTTTAAAAGGACTTGTCCGTAAAATACAAGTGAGGAAAATCGCATTGTCCAAGAAACGCTTTCATAAGTGGTGGCATAAACTACTCCAAGCCATGCAATCAGCATGGTCTTTCTAGAGTATTAAAAAGGTAAATTCGAATTTCTCTCACTGAGCAACAATGTTTGTCAGTGCTATCTTTAAAACCTGCATGGCTGCGCAATGGTCCTACATATTGACCTGTGAATAATGTCAGAACGATAGGTTGCAACTCACAACTCTTACCTGAGTTGCTAGCCTGCCATAATTGAAACAATGAATTTAAAGCATGGTTTTCTACGTTCATAACAGCCTTCCCTGCAATACTGTCTACTTCCAGTAAGTATTGATAATATTAAGCATCATGCTTTGCAATTAAAATTTTGCCCTCTCTAGTTCAACCCCAATATAGTAGCAGCAGATTGCATACCCTATGTCGCATAAACCACACGTTCTCTTTATGTATGATGTGTAGGGTGTGTAGTCACTCCCAACCCAAGGTTGAAGGATGCACTAGGATTACAGCAAACAAAATGTAGTTTGGAATAACGACCCTGAAGGATGATTGAAACCAATGTATTTTGGCAATCAGGCCAACTAATAAGGGCTGCATTTGCATTGTGTGCATAGTAGTTCAGCGTCCAATTTTTTTCCATTATCAAGCCAGCTAGGACACTCCTAACACCATATTTATATGTGAGTTTTGAAAGTTCACCTCTACTCTCGATCTGGTCCAATGCCAGAATCCGTCCCACTTAAATTCATATATTGCAAAACGTCATCCTCATCATTGTCCGTTATGACATCATTAATTTTGGTATCCACCTCTTCCACAACATTTTCAACAGAGAACGTGTCAATATCTGTATTCGGTAATTCTCTGTTTGGTGGTTTCCGAACAGCAGAATCATGTATGCCTCTCTCATCTTCCGATTCCTGTAAGTCTGGTGGCGTGGACTCACATACCCCACCAGCAACCAGTCCATCAGTAGTCAACTGCTCAGCATTTGGTGGCTCCTCTGTTCTTACACATTCAGAAAATTTCAAAGGATCAGTTGGCCATCCTTGCAAAAAGGAGTTATTCACAATGAACCTGAAGCACTGAAGAAGATGGCTTTTATCTTTCTCGATGTCTGCTTGCAGGAGCTTGGAGAGCAGTGAAGGCCCTTTTTCATTTATCTGATCTGAATCACACTGTTGTTTCCTTCTACGACGCTTGCGTAAAAACTCACCACGAGAACCTTTCCTGCAATGTCCTTGCCTTTGAGAACCGTGAGAATCCTTATTAAAATCAGTCTGTCCATCATCCTGATCACTGGAAAAATGCTGTTGCTGAAGCCCAGTATCTAAGCTATCAGCCAGCACACCAGGTCCCTTCAATGCAAGCTCTTCCTGCACTGAAGTATCACTCTGTTTATCATTCTGATTACTGTACAAATTTTGTGGAGTCCCAGCCCCAATCTTTGGCACCATCAGCGAGACCGCTTCTTGCATTGAAGGCGTCTTTGCGAGCTTCTTCTCAGGTGCCTCAAATGATACATCAGGCCCATCTAATGGTCTCTTACTCCCAGCCAAATTCTGAGACTTCTCAGAGATACTGTCATCTGCAAGAACAGCAATCATTTTGGATGTTTCTCTCCCTTCATCCTCAATATTCCTGCCATTTCTGCTTGGTTTTTGCCACTTCTTATGAGGTTCAAAAAGGTAGTGGGCAGGGATTTCAGCAACCAAAACACCGAGTTCTTTTTGCCTGGCTAGAATCTCCCTTAAGCGCTGCAAACAACATATAAAGAAAAGGGTAAATCAGAACTTAGAAGCAAGTCACATGAAGACATGTTGACTATGCAAACAATCCGTCATCAAAAAGAAAAATTCTCTACTGGCCAAAAAGCTACATCTTTAACATTTCTATTTGTTTCACTCCAGTTCTCTACTGATCAAGCAACTCCAGCATGAAGCATGCTTATGTCATCCAGCTCAACAGATTCTTTGTTGAAAACATTTGACATGCTCTCTCTCTCTCTCTCTCTCTCTCTCTCGCACAATGTGTAAACGATGGAAGCTTAGGAGGAGAGTAAAACAGCAACGAGAATGGAATTTCTAAGGAATGGTAAGCCACCTAAGTCAGCGGGAACAACTCCTCATGGCTCGTGGTCTTGCCTGAAAGCCTGTCTCGGTGAAAGACTCTCTTCCCACTACACCTGTCTAGCAAGTACCGTTGCCACAAATAAGCAAGCAATCCTCCTTCTGGACCCAGAAAGCCTTACTAGCAGCACATCTTGGCACGGGCTACTAGAAGACTGGAGTAATCTTCGAAGTGGCGGTAACCCCGTCTTGCTGGTTATTGGTCCCCTCACCGCTCCTTTGAGGACATTGCCACCAATAATGACCTTTCTGGTGATGCCTTGAGTGCTTCCTGTTCCTCAGCTGTCAACTGCTTACGTCCTTTCTGCTCAGCTGCCAGCCTCAGGCTGACTCTTGTAGGTACAATCTACAAATATCTCCTCTTGTTCAAGCTTGCACCATCGGGACCAGTTCCTCCCAGGTCAATGCATTCATCCTTCCACTGGTTATCAAGGACGAATAGAAGGCACTATACTGAGAGGATAGCTGGGACAATGAGTTATAGCTATCCTCGAAAGATATCTTCTTCCCATCCTGGAGGAGACCTGCTGAAGTTCCTATAACTTGTTGATATGCTCCCTCATCGATGAAGGACTTCTTGGGATCCAACGATCTCATCTGGACTTCCAGGGAAACCCTCTTCATCAGAGAGGTTCAATTATATAGGGATGCCAAGTGCTCCCAGATACTCTTGGCCACCGTCATGTGATTCACGTGATTAATCACCTGAGGAGTACAGATAAACGACCTTACCCTTGCATTGACACGGTAGACATGGTCTCACTCCTCCAGGATCCCAAGGCAAAGGGATCAGGCCTGGCAACTCCCACCAAAATGAATTCCACCAGATCACACGACTGTAGCACAAACTCCATCATGACCCCCCAAACACCGGAATTGAGGCCATCCAGTTGATGGCAATCAGGAAGATAGGCAAAACTGGAAATGTTGCCTTGCTCTCTGCCATCTCAGACAGGGTCGATGTGTCGGAGTGGAGAGGCAAATGAAACTAAGAAGAGCGTGTAGATGCGATGGAAGGAGAGAAGGGGATGGAGGGAAAGAAGGGGAGAAGGAGCTGGATATGGTGATCAAGAGGCTATGAGCCAACAAGACCTTAGTACCTCGCTTTGAGAAAACCTCCCTTCGAATCTGAAAAACCCTTACCTTCCTTGACTCCCAAACGGACCACACCTTACACAATCCTCCTCACAAACACCTCTCTCTCTCTCTCTCTCTCTCTCTCTCTCTCTCCCTCCCTCTCTCTCTCTTTCCCCTTGCCGTTCTTCCCCACCTTCCCCCCCTCCACCTGCCTCCCTTCCCTTGCCTCCCTCCCCCTCCCCCCATAACCTCCTTTCTCCCCCCCCCCCCTTCTGCTGTCCCTTATGTTTCTCCTTCTCTCCCTTCCCTTCCCTCCCAGCCCTCTCCTTGCTTTCCTTGCCAACGTTGTCACACTTCCTTTTGTTCCCTCTCCTCTATTCCATTAATTTCCTTATGTTCCCATCTCATCCATTCCATTAATATCCTTTTCCACCTATCCTCCCGCAACCATACTTGCTTTTTTTAAATTTATTTTTCAAAATAAAAATTTTAATAAACGGAAGTGTTCACTATGGAATTAATTCTTTATCAAGTGTGTGTACTGCACACACTTGATTATATGGTAAGAGAACTTCACTACTTAACTTTTAAGCAATATGAAGTTGTATAAATTATGAATAACAAGTTATTGATACTGATCTTTGCATGAATGGATTATGGTAGAAATGTCTTGCTAACGAGTTCTCTCATAGGACTGCAGTTCGGGTCCTCGAGATGAATTGGAGCACTTGGGCCATCTTCCACACAAAGAAGAGGAAAAGATTGAGCATGTCTCAATTGGAGCGGTTGGTGTTGTATTATTGCAATCTCCGTCTCCTTGAGTACGCCACCAGCTCCCCCAAACCTTGCCAAGTAAAGGTAGACAAGGTGGAAGTGGAGAAGATGGAGACCATACCGGATATCCCACAAGAGGATGATCTTCTGCTGAGACCTACGGCTAGGCTCTAAGAGTCACATTTGTAGCCTATCTCCTGGTGGGAGATATGGTAGTTGAGCTCCTACTTTGATAAGAGACAACTTCACTAAACTTTTAAGCAATTTGAAGTTGTATAAATTACAAATAACAAGTTACTGATACCGATCTTTGCATGAATGGATTATGGTAGAACGTCTTGCTAACGAGTTATCTCATAGGACTACAGTTCGGGTCCTTGGGCCATCTTCCACACAAAGAAGAGGAAAAGATTGAGCTTGTCTCAATTGGAGTGGTTGGTGTTCTATTATTGCAACCTCCGTCTCCTTGAGTATGCTGCCAGCTCCCCTGAACCTGGCCAAGTGAAGGTAGACAAGGTGGAGGTGGAGAAGATGGAGGCCATCCCGAATGTCCCACAGGAGGAGCTGAACATATATGCCATGTTGTACGAGGAGTTGTCGGCACCAGCACACCACACACGATCGCAGCCATCTAGAGATTGTGCTAGCAGTCCGGCTACACCCGATGCTACTTATTCTTGTTAAGATATTGACAGCAACGACTCATCTAAGAAGGAGCCAAAAGATCAGATGGGTGATGCACATGATACTAGTGCTAGCCTGCTAGCCTAGTACTACTAGATTAGGCACTAAGGACACTTCATATGCATCCTAGATTGTGTTATTTCTTTATTGATGATCATCAATATAATACTGAGTTTACTTTGGTAGCTGGGTGCCTTTTTTTTTTACATGATTCATGATCATGGATGTTGCATTGCTACTATGGGTGCTTTTATTTTTTTGACAATGATATGATAATAGTAGATACTATGGATGCTTTTTAATTGTCCAGTTTTGGAATCATCATTCATGAATGATAGATCATAGAATCATAGATGTTGAAGCATGCTGCATAAGTCCTGCCTTAATGCAAAGTAGCATAATTTGTCACTTAACGCACTATATTGATAATTGTATTATGTATAAAACATTTTTTTGAACACATAAATCATACCATATTACCGTTTATTATATTGCCGTTTTGGCTCAGTCTGGAAACTCCGTTTCCCCCGTTTCTGTTTTGGCACGCAACTATAGTCTTGAAACAGAGCTCTACAACATGCATATGGACGAGGGGCAATCGGTTCAAGAGCAGACACCAAGATGAAGGGGATAAGAGATCAACTCTCCTTCGTTGGTCAAAAGATACATTAAGCTCGAATGGCTAGGCTCTTGCTTGGTATGCTCTTGAGAAATTGCAAGGGTTTCGTCACAACCATGGCTGCAGGGCAGTGGTCGGCACTAGTGAGTTTTGCAGAGCTAGTACTCCTCCTACAAGAAGAATCTCCGAAGAAATTCCTCGGATCTAGTGACAAGGCCTTCTATGAAAAGGTAAAGGCACAAAGTAAAATCCTGTAATGAAAGGGAAAAAGGGGGCTGGACTATGTAAGTCCTCATTCATTATTCATATAAACACTTATCTAATCCTATCCTACTCTCCCTCCTTCCTTCTACTTGCCTACACTCTCCCCCAATCTCTCTCTCTCTT
The DNA here is from genome assembly GCF_047967505.1 of Dipteris shenzhenensis. Classification (NCBI taxonomy): domain Eukaryota; kingdom Viridiplantae; phylum Streptophyta; class Polypodiopsida; order Gleicheniales; family Dipteridaceae; genus Dipteris; species Dipteris shenzhenensis. Next base: position 7,763,215 of record NC_141623.1, read on the forward strand.
GGACTATATAAGTCCTCATCCGCAACTCATGTAAACACTTTTGATGTGACATCCAATCCTATCCTACTCTCCCTCCTTCCTACTCTCTCTCTCTCTCTCTCTCTCTCTCTCTCTCTCTCTCTCTCTCGTCGACCAACGCAAACCAAGTATCAGCCAACGCAAATGAGATGTCATCGCTCAACATCCGTTGTTGTACACGTGATGCAGCATTGGCATCGTCTAAAGGGCTCTAATCCTTTGCAAGATAGAATCTGTCGACAAACAGTCTATCTCGACTATCGATGACGAACAACTAAGTCTCTCCTTAAGGAGTTCCACCCGAATAATTAGAATTTAGAACTACTTTCTCCGTCGTGAGACTAATGTCAGATGTGGCTTTCACTATCAAGAGTATTTCGGGCTGTAATCAGTCCCACCAATCATACAAGCGACAGTTACCCGATTGCTACAGTAGCGACGCCACACAACAAGTAGGCACCATCGACGACTGATTCTTGCACGTCATCATCAACCTCGAATTGCCACTGAAGTTTGTCGTCGTTAAGTGACCCCTAGCAGCTCTCGTTGTCTAGCTCTAAGTATACTAGCAGTTTTAATTGGACTAGTATTAACATAGCAACTGACCATTGTGCATGGGAATGGTAGGATTATGCACCTAGCGGCTTCTAGTTCGTGTGCCCTTGTGGTTTCCTACTAAGGCTGGGTGGGGATGGATGTCTCCTACAACCTATTGTGCAAAGTGTTGAATGTGATGCTTCAGACTATCATAGCTTTTTTTTTTTGCAAAGAACAGACTATCATAGCTGTTAAGGGAACGGATGTGGGAACCGCACAGTTTGAGGCTAGGTTAGGTTGAGAGAGGGCTTGTGTTGTGGGTGTGCCCGCCCCCATGTGAGGCCAAATCTACCCATGTGGAGGAGGCTCGAGACCCAATGGGGCCCACTATGGTGGCGCACCTTCTGCTAGTCAGCCTTGGATGTCAACGTGGTCTCTCTGTGAGGAGGAGACCAGCCTCTACAAGCCGTTTATAGGCTAAGGTGGGCCAACCTGCTGGTCGGCCACCTAGGCCTATATATCATATGCAAGGGGGGTCAGCCCTCCATATAGCTGTGTGGCACTCCTATATTAGGTAAGAGGATGGTCGTCTGTAGTCGGCCCTTGAGGCAAGGGACCAGCCCCTTGTAGGGTGTTTGCCAGTCCTTATAGAGGGCTAAGGGGCCCCTAGGACTGTGGTTTGGTCCACCTACAGGCTGCTGGTCGGCCCTATACTACAAATTGACTAGGAGGGGGAGAGGTTATATACGTGCCCCCCTCCGTTGTTTGCATCTCAGTTGTGAAGCAGTTCAGCCATATATAGCCAGAGGTTTTCCCCACCAGACAGGGTTTTCCCGAGATCACTTACAATTCTCTTATCTCTCTCTCTCTCTCTTTTCCAATTTGCTGTGTGTGAGGTTGGCTCACTCTCTCTTCACTTCCGCTCAATTCCACTGCACTTCTCACACAATCATGATGGTCCTGTAGTTTTCTAATCTCATGGGATCCCTTGCATTGTGGATTGAAATAATGGTGTTAAGGGTTCACATGTAAGGAAAACCAGTGCAAACCACTTCATTGAATAGCTTTGCCAAGGCCGGGGCTAGTGTACTTATACCGTGTGCAATGGAGAGAGAGAGAGAGAGAGAGAGAGATTTATTAAAAGTCTTAGAAAGACCAAAGGGTCTGTGAGACTGAAAGAACCTAACACAATGAGCCGAATGGGTGGATCCTCTAAGCGGGCATCACACCCAAGACAAATGTAGCATAATTATAGAAAAACTAGACATGTCTGATCCCATGGAAAGAATGGAAAACTGTGGTGTGGCATCAATGCGATGATCCTCTGGATGCTAGTATAGGGGTCAGGCCCAAGGGGGGACCAGATGGTGTACGGGGCCATGGTGTCATAAAACCTGTGATAGAGCATTGGCAACAGTCAATACGAGTACGGTCATATCAACATATCAATAGTAGGGAGACTTTGTTAAATCTTCTACAATACCCATGCTAGCCCTCTCTCCAACGTACTAAGCATATTTTTGCCCCCATAACAAATTCTCTTTGGTTTGAGTATGACTTACCTTAGGGATCTTTAGCATGGCTTCATAAAGCCATAAGCCATATTTTTGAAGCTAATTCAAATCATTGACAAGATTGCATCATGCCCTCCTTTAGCTTCACCCCAAGTTTCAGCCCAATCCTTGAACTCCATACCTCTTATGCTACACTACAAACTATGACAAGCTTAAAGCTTAAAACGAATGGAAAATCACTTGTCAAAGTAATGTAAACAAAAGTCTATGTACCCCTGCATACCTACGCTTTTACTGATACAATAGTAACCATATTTTCTATAAGATTTCTTTAAAATGAAGTCCTTTAAAAATTAGAGACATCCCAAGCAAATAAGTAACTCCAACATCACCATTCTATGATCACGCTTGCAATTGTTAAGCATTTGTAAAGACAATCTTCTTGAGATCCTGCTATAAACAATAAAACTAAAACTCTTCATAAAATACCTGGCGGCGCTTTTGACCATCTTTATCAAGAAATTCTCCTCTCGCTTTTCTAATTTTCACTTCTTCAGCCTAGGCAAGCAAATTAACATCAAGTTTTCACTTCTTAAATTATACTTTCAATCAGTATAAAAATCCACAAGTTAACGATAAATGAAGGCTTTGTGAACATTTAATGAACTAATCAATAGAGATGAATCTCCTATTCACAAAAAACCTATGGGCAAAAAGAATGCATAAACAAGTAATAAAATTTTATTGAAGTAACTATACACACTTCATACCTTACGCAAAATATTTGCACTTGTAGGATAATTGTTTTTCCGCTCTTCACGCCAAAGCCTTATCTCTTCTTCATTTTCTGTGGATCGCAAAGCTGAAGCCCTGAAAGACGTGCATGCAATCATAAACAACTTTCATAGGCATGTGCCTATCTGCGAAGCTTAAAATACACCAACTAGACAAAGTAGGCATAGTACAACCTAAGCTATCACAATCTTAAAAAGGCTCAGATAAATGTGACATAAATACTTGCGGCCGAAGCTTGTTGTCGGGGCACTGATCTTTCCATGCTCAAAGACCTTGTGCTCCTTAATCATTTTACCTGCACATGAAATATATCAATTTTCGCAAAAATGATGCATGATTCAGTAGACTAAATGCACAACAACATGCTACTTAAGAGAGCTTGCTTGTGTAAAAATTGACTGCATTCTTGCTTTTGCAAAGAACATTGAAAAAAAGGATATCATGTGTTCAAACACAAAGCAGTACTTTAGTGGTCCCTCTATGTATGCAATTTAATAATAGTATCTTACAGACAATCCATTGATTCTTTACTTTAGCCGTCCTGCAGCGAGCTCCTGCAAGCCTCCCCTCCCCTCCCGCAACCTCTACCTCCCCCTAGCTCCTCCTCGCCTCGACCACCCCCACCCCCCTGCCTCTCCGCCCTCACCCCCCCCTCACCCGCCACCTCACCTTCGCCGCTGCCTGCGCCCCCCCTCACCCTCCGTTCTCACCCCCTCGGCTCTCACCCCTCGCCTCTCTGCCTCACCCCTCGCCTCTCCGCTCCCTCACCCCCTCGCCCCTCCGCCTCACCCCGTCTCACTCCGCCCCCCCCTCGCTGCGCCTCACCCCCCCCTCGCCTCTCCGCCTCACCCCCCCGCCCCCTCGTTCCACCCGCCCCCGCCACCCCACTCCGCTCCCCCCCGTCCCCCCGCTTCACCCCCCCGCCCCCTCGCTACACCGCCCCTCGCCCCTCCCGCCCCTCCCGCCCCGCCCCGCCCCTCCCCCGCTCCCGCCTCCTCACCTCACCCGCTCTCCGTCTTCACCCCCCACCCCGTGCCACCTCCGCCTCCCGGCCTCCCGCCCCCTTTTCCACCGCCCTCCGCCCTCCTTCCTTCCCGCTCTCCGCCACCGCTCTCGACTGCGCCTCCGCTTCCCCTGCCCGACTCACGTCGCCCCGGTTCGCCTCACCCGTCTTCTTCACACCCAGGCTCCACCCTCCCGCATCTATCCCCCCTTTTTTGGGTGGCAGCCTCTTCTTCATCGGAAGCCTCGCAGTTTGTCTTGGCGGTATGGCGGCTCCCTGCCCGGAACCGGAGGCCCAGTCGGACCCTCCCTCTCCAGATGCCTACCGCGTCATCCTGACAGAGCAACAATCGTCTCGAGTTCAGGAGGTTGCCAATGACTTTGCCCTTACCTCTATTTATGGCAGAGTCATTGGACATTCCCCCTCCAGATCAGCCATCAGGGACTCGCTCCAGTCCACTCTCATGCTAGAGGACGGCCATATTGAGGAGGTGGCCCTTATGGGAAGGGGCATCTTCTGGCTCAAACTCTCCAATGCGAAAGCTGCGAGCAACCTGATTGCTGGTTCCCCCACGTCGGTGGATGGAAAGATTATTATGATAGTCCCGTGGTACCGTGGATTCAACGCAGCGGATTTTGATGCTCGGTTCCGTATACCTCGCCATCCAGTGACGCTAGTTTTTCCAGGTCTTGTTGCTGAGCTGCGGCCGATTGTCAGGGACTTCGGCTCCCACTTTGGCTGGGCTATGCACGACACTTTCGCCGACGCGGTGACTACGGCAGGAGCCCCCCGAGTCCGTGTGGCTGTGGCGGATCCTGCGACTCTCCCTACAGTGATCGAGATCGTGACAGATGCCGGCAGCATCACCCAGAGCATGGTAGTCACCAGACAGCCAGGCCAGTGCCTGAGGTGTCACGGCTTTGGGCACTTGGCGGCTATTTGTCCACGATTCGCCAGCTCTTCTCGGCCTCCCCCGCCCCCTCCCCCTCCGCCCCCTCCCCCCCCTCCGGGCAGCCACGTCAGGAGGAGCAGAGGCAGCCGGAGTCCGGTCCAGAGTTACCTGGCGGTTGGACTGAGGTTAGAAGGAAAAGAGGAAAGAACAAGAAGATTTCTTATGAAGGCAAGGAGGCAGAGGTTACCCAACCTGCAGCAGCACCTCAGAGACCTGACAGGCAGCCGCCCCAGGGTCCTGGGAGAGCTTCTTCTTCGACGGTAGCCCACCCTTCACAGCCTCAGGTCCCCCTCTCTTCCGCTCCCCAGCCCCTTTCCACTCAGTCCCAACCCCTTCCCCAGTTGCACCCCCCTTCTCCCGACCCGCAGATTCAGCCCCCGCTTCTTCCTCCTCAGTCTCCCCCTCCTCCTTCTCAGCCCCAGTTCCAGGTGCATCCCCATCCCCCCCCCCGCCTCTCTCAGCTCTCCTGCAGAGTTAGCTGCACCGATGGTTCCTCAGCCGAGGGCAGCCCCCGCTCCCCCTCCTCCACCTCCCCCGCTAGTCGCCTCCGTGGAGTCTGAGTCGCCTACCCCCCAGCCTCCTCCCCCTTCCCCTCCACTGGCAGGACACCCTGAGTCTACACCACCACTGGAGCAGGCTTCCCTGTCCGCTAGCCCCTCAGTGGCAGACTCTGGTGGGCCTCAGCTTCAGGAGAGAGAGCTTCCTCGCGACTTTTACAGATCTGGCCCCTGGGACTACTTGGATGTGGCCGACCTCGGGACCTTCCCTGCTTGTCTTGACATCAGTATCTTCCTGCTTCGCAAAGGGGTGGATGGGAAGATAGCCGCCTTGGCCCCGAGGGATGGCCCTAGCTTTGCTTTCACGTTCCTCAGCGACGGCACCGAGACTTGGACAGACGACTCGGTCTGGGAGGCTCTCAGAGAGCAGACGCACGCTCAGGTTTGCGCCTGGATAGGCCCGTCTGGTGGACAGCTTCTTGAGACTCAGTGCTCCGAGGGTGACGTGCGCCTACGGTGGCGTTGCGTCGCCAAACGCTTCAGACTGATCGTGATCCTCAGGCCCCCCCTGTCATGGCCCCTCCCCCAGGATGTCAGAGCCTGGACCCCTCAGAAGCTCCGAGCCTTCTACGGGATGACTACTTCAGAGATCTCGAGCTGGCTCGAGAAAGCATTTGCTCATGGTACCAAAGGCCTCTCGCCTTTGCTGAAGGTGTTGAAGAACGGGCAGGACGACCCCGCCTCCCCCTCCAAACCTTCTCATAAGCGTCAGCGCCTCCACTCCGAAATGTTAGCTTCTTCATCGACATCGGCCGCGAGCAGACAGTTGTTCGCAGCCTCCCAGTCCTCACCATGAGCCTACACCTTGTATCCTGGAATGTGAACAGGTTTCATTCTTCTGGCACCCGTGGTCCTAGGAAGCTCATTTTGAGACAGGAACTTCAGCCAGCAGTGATTGGTCGTTTGGATGTACTGCTCCTCCAGGAGCACAAGCTTTCTGCGGCTCACTCCCGTAGCTGCGGGAAGATTCTCCCTGGACGTTCTCACACTTACTGGGAGCCCTCGATCGACGCACAGGGGAAGAGTGGAGGTGTCTGTACTTCCGTGTGCGAGCAGTTAGCCCAGGGAGTTTTCGGTCATGGCACGTTGATCCCAGGCCGTGCCCTTTGGGTAGGCCTAGAACTGGAGGGTTCCAGAATAGGAATCCTCAACATTTATGCTCCCACAGACCTCCGTTGCAGAGCCACCTTCTGGAGGACACTCACAGGGATTCTCCCAAACATGGATTCCTGGATTGTTGGAGGTGACTTCAACAATCTGGAGACCTTGGAGGACCAGCAGGGCAGAGGACCGGAGTTTACAGGTATGTCTCAGGCAGAGCAGTCCGCTTGGGACTCTTTTATCTTCGCGACAGGAGGTAGGGACAGCTGGAGAGACCCGTCCTTCCGTCGTTGGCACGGGAGCTTGGACTTCTCGTGGGGCTTCCGCAGGGAAGGAGGCAGACTCCTGGAGAGGCTGGATAGATTTTATGTCAGTGATTGGGCCATCAGCAGAGGCGGTCAGGCGGGTATAGTTCCAGGGACGACACTTTCCGACCATGCGCCTGTGCTCTTATCATTAGACTAGGCAGCTCAGTCCCTTCCCCCCCGTTCATGCCGGATTCCTGACTCCATTTTCTCGAGGGAGGACGTGCGCAGCAGTATTGGCAGTCTATGGGACAGAGATTGGGGCGAGTGCGTGGATCTGGTTGATTCAGTGGCGCAGGCTTTGCAGGAGTCCAGCCAGATTTGCCAGCTCGCAGCCCTACAGGTTCGACAGGAGTGGTGGGGCAGAGAGAGAGCTCTTCGGAGGGATCTCGCTTCCATTCAGCGACTCCAGCAGGCAGCCCCGGGCTCGGAGGAGCTTCGGATCCAGGCCCTTCGAGCCAGAGCCCTTCTTGAGGAGACCTTCCAGCGCCGTTCAAAGTTTTCCTATCACGCCTCTCTCTCTTTCTGGGCTCGGAAGGGCGACTGGATGTGCAGGGAGTTCTTCAGGACGCATGGACAGAGAGCAGCACGTGATCAGCTTCGGAGTCTTAGGACAGCCGAGGGGCACATCGTTACGGATCCGGGTGAGGTCTTGGGGTTGGCTACCGACTTCTACAGGACTCTTTTCCAGCAGGAGCCGCTTGCCCCTCGCACTCGACGCTCCCGTGAGGAGGTGTGGAGGCACATTCCATCCCTGGTCCAGCCCAGCATGCAGGCGACGTTGGCACCGTTCACTACGGACGAGATGTTGGAGGCCTTGATGGCCATCGACGGGCAGAAATGCCCGGGCGAGGATGGGCTATCCCGAGCATTCTTCACCTCCTTCTGGGATCAGATCCATCAGCCCCTCCTAGCAGCTCTTCAGAGGATTTTCAGCAGCAGTTATATGCCAGAGAGCCTCTCCTCGGGACTGATTTGCCTCATCCCGAAGGGAGGAGATCGACAGGAGATCCGTCAGTGGCGCCCGATCACCCTCCTCATCACTGCCTACAAAATCCTTGCCAAGATGATCAGCGCCAGAGTTCGGCCTCTACTTCCAGACCTCATTCATGACACTCAGACAGGCTTTGTCCAGGATCGCAGTATCCTGGATAATGTCTTCACCTTCTCAGAGGCGGCAGAGTGGGCTCAGCACAGTGGGTCACACCTAGCCATCCTACTTCTCGACTTTGAGAAGGCCTACGATCGAGTGGACTGGTCCTTTCTGGAGGGGACTCTGGAGCGACTAGGTTTCCCAGCAGGATGGATTCAGGGTATTTCAGCGTTATACAAGACAGCTTCTAGCAGGGTCATCATTGGCGGCAGGATGGGTGAGCGTTTTCGTTTGGAGAGATCAGTGCGTCAGGGCTGCCCCCTTGCTCCTTACCTGTTTCTCTTCTTCGCTGAGGCTATGATATACTACCTTCGGGCGAGGTCTACTGGGATCAGGGGTGTTCGCCTTCCACTCCGGGAGGACACGGAGCTCCTGGACTCGGAGTACGCGAATGACACAGCATTGTATGTCCAGGATGATGAGATGATGTTGGAGAGGGTGAGGATGGCCCTAGAGGTCTTCTGTTCGGCAGCCGGTGCGAAAATCAACTGGAACAAATCAGTTGGTTTTCTCACAGACCCCGGGGCGTGCTCTCAGTGGGGGAGGTTTTTGGGTTTCAGGTGGATCCCGCGGGGACAGACAGCTAGATATCTCGGTTTTCAGGTCGGCTTGGATATCACGCCAGCTCAGCAGTTTCTCCCGGTGCTAGATTCCATCCGACGAAAGCTGGCTTTCTGGAGCACTGCTAAGCTCTTCCTTGCAGGTCGTGCCCTGGTAGTCAACCAGGTCCTCCTAGCCACGGCTTGGTATGTGGCTTCCTGTTGGTGTTTCTCGAGATCCAGCGTGGCACATCTTAGGAGGTTGGTTCGGAACTTCCTATGGTCCGGGGAGGATGGCCTCAGAGATACCAGAGCCAGGGTTGCTTGGCAGACAGTCATTCTTCCGCAGGCTGAGGGTGGCCTGGGGGTCATCGATCCAGAGCTTCAGAGTCAGGCCCTGTTGGGCAAGCTAGTTATCCGTAGTTTGACCCCGGGGGGGCAAACGTGGAAGATGTTACTTCAGCAGGGGGTCGGTTCTTGTGTCCCGCGCCGAGGTGGAGAGTGGCTACCGTCCCTCAGGCGGATCTTCACTTCCGCCCCGCTCCCCACTCGTTCGTAGCCTCCTCATGGTTTGGAGGCGGCTCCGCCTCAATCTCATTCAGTCCCCTCCTAGCTGTCAGGAGGAGATCAATCGCCAGCCGCTTATCTGGAACGATCAGGTCAGAGATGGCGAGGGCCTTCAGTTGAGGGAGAGATCACACATCAGGTGGGACGGTTGGATGCGGGGGCCAGCCCGGTCCCTTCGAGTTTGGAGGGACACGTACGGACAATTGGAGACGGCTGATCTTGCAGACGCAGCTGGAGGTGCCCGTGGAGCCCAGGCGAGACGCACGGAGATCGACGGCGCGATTCCAGCTGATTGGTTGGTTCCACCCGAGCTTCAGATCCTCATGCCTGGTGATGACCGTTGGATGGGACAGTTCACCCCCCGTGGCATCCCACTGGTGGTCGTAGGGCGGATGGACGACTCCTCTGTTTCCTTCTTCGCGGTTATGGGGGATGGCCGACTCAGGAGAGAGGATGTGCTCATCGACCCCCTACTCCCATGGCAGAGGGTTCGGGTCGTAGGCCTCGTGGGGAAGGTTTGGCGGACCGATCCTAGCATAGAGCAGGATCAGCTACAGCTTTGGCGACTCTGGCTCTGGGAGGGGCGGGCCTTGTCAAAGCTTGATTGGGACCCAGGAGAGTGGAGATGGCCAGAGATTGTGACAGGTCAGGGGCCGACCTCTTTCTTTGCCTACAGCACGACATTGGGCAGGCGAGTTCTCGGGAGGATGCAGAGCCGCCCTCCCACCTAGCGGCCCAGTTGGTATGCACAGGGTATTTCCAAGTTCTTTTTGCAGGCCTTCTGGAAGGCCTTGTGGGAGAGCTGGCGGCCGCGGAAGATCTCCTACTTCCTGTGGCTTCTTGCCCACAAAGGTCTTCCAGTGGGGAGCTGGTTGCGGTAGATAGGCCAGGACGGACGTTGTCAGATCTGTCATGAGGACGAGGAGTCACCAAAACACTGCCTATGGAGTTGCACTCGCGCCCAGGAAGTGTGGAGGTGGACTTTCGGGATCCTTACTCGCGCAGCACCGGAGCTAGGATTGATCACTTGGGGCGCATTCTGCTGGTGCAGCACCGCACCTGGTTTTCATCACTTATTCGAGGCATGTCAGCAGGACCCCACATTCCTTATCACACAGGGGACGTGGGGGCCGCTCGAGAACATCCCGCCGCACCTGACAGAGGCTGGCACAGGAGCTCAGGAGAGGCAGCCAGTCTGGGAGATTATTAGCAGCATCGCAGGATGGCACATTTGGACCTCGAGCTGCGCACAGATCCTCGGTGGCACCTCCTTATCGACTGCCCAGATCATGACTGACATCTGGAGTGAGATTATACACACCCTCAGAGGCCAGTGGGACCAGATACAAGGGGACTCCCGGGCCGGTCGGGAGAAGCGGAGACGTTTTCTCCGGGTTTGGGACACACAGGGCCTCTTCTTCGAGCAGGCTTCGTAGGGCCTTCAGTGGCGCTACTCACCACCTCTCTGGCTGTTCATTCACACTCGCCTGATCCCTCCGTGAGAGAGAGCTTTACTTTTTGTTACCTTTTGGGCTGCGTCCGATTTGTGAACGCAGCCCGTCAGCTGCAATGCTGACCTCTTGTATCTTGTTTTCGAAGTAATATAATTAGCACTGTTTTTTCGGCAAAAAAAAAATAATAGTATCTTACATAGGTGCAGCTATGAAGACAAGCAATGAAGGCTTTTTGCAGCTACACTCTTACTTATGCTGTGAATGAGGATGTTAGAAATTGGTTCCCCATACATGTCGATCCTGAAAAAAAATGTGAAACTGCAGGAAAACATTTTTCTGCTCAACCTCTTGCTTCCTCCTTTAACAGTATAAATAAGGGTGAGAAAGCTCCATTCATACACTTGCTCCTTTGCTCTTCCAACAAAGCATTGAAAACTCCTTGGTAAATCGAGGTCAGAACTATATCTCAATATCTTCATGGTGTTTCTATGATGTAATGAAGACCAAAACTGGGCCAAGGTAGTTGCGGTTAAGACTAATTGAGCTAGAGGTTCTTCTCTCTCTCTCTCTCTCTCTCTCTCTCTCTCTCTCTCTCTCTCTCTCTCTCTCTCGCTCTTTCCGCTATTCTATTACCATTCCCTATCCCCTTCTCTATTTTTGTATAAAAGCACTTTCTTCAAACCCTGTACCCTATTCTCCCTCCCCTTGCTTCACAGCCACTTCTTCCTTTGGGCACCTACATGTACAAGTTGTGAAATCCTTCGTCATGACTCGCGTCCCTCGATGGCCTCCAGTGATGGTGAAGCTCCGCTAGGCTGTGCTTCCCTATTTGAGTTATTGTTAACGCATACCCAATCTTTAAGGCCACTGTGTTCTTCAAGCTATAAAATTTCCCTGTTGTGTACTCTTATCAATGAAGCCAATTAGGGTTTATCCTTGTCCATGGATACAGTAATGATCTTTTTCGGCATCAACACTTGTAATCCGAATCCAAATCAAGATTCCTGAGACCGACGGCCAAAGCTTCTTATTCACGACAATTTTGGAAGTATTTGTCAATCTTGATTGTCGATTTAGGGTTGTGGTTAGAAAGAAGGAGTATGACACCAACACCTCAGCTTCGTCAATCAACAGGCATGCCCAAGACAAACTAGCGAGGGGGCTCATCCATCAAAGGGCAGCTCGTAATACGTTCATTGCAACAATGACTCTTTCTCACTACCATATTTTTTAATCATTATTTTTACCCTCTTGAGATCTCATTTTTACTGACCACACGTGTATATCCTTCTGTGTGTTGTGGTCCTCAATATCCGCACTATGCTTTGTGAGCCTGCTTGAAACTTATGTGATTCTCATATGGCTTCAAAATATCCACTAAATACCAAGCTACCTTCTCTCATGGGGACCATCGAGGACCTCAAGTAGGAAACCGGCAAGTTAGAGGGATTCAGCTAGGAGAGGAAAGGAGAACAAGAAAGTCAATAAGGCTGAAGCATATGTTGAGCATAGAGAAGCTCATCAGGATAATACTGATGTGCTTAGCTCTTCAGTAGTAAGTACATTTTAGCAGGATATGCAGCAGAGATTCTAGTGGATATTTTAGCAAGTTAAAAGTTCAGGAAGTGCACTAGGTCAAGAAAGGCAACATGAGGAAGGAAGAAATAGGTTATAGATGGTGCTCATAGGGAACGCCACCACAAGAGAACGAAGAGAAGGCAACCATCTTCACCTTCCTCTTCCTGGATCCATCAAGAGGACGAATACGTCGATGCAAGACCAAGTTGAGAGAGAAGTTGGTAAAAAAATTCCAAGCAACCACAAGCCTAAGGTCCTTTGGGCTAGATATCATGGAGCATGCGACGTGAGCTGTTGCATGGTGATGCTTGTTGCTCAAGCATGTCAAGAGCAAAAGGGTTCTCAGTGAGGACACTATGCATGCTCTTGTGGGAAAGCCTATATCTAGATGAATCCAGGAACATGCCCAGAATCATCCTCTAAAAAAACAACACATAGTGCAGTTTTAATCTCTTGTGGGAAAGTCTCCTTGCTAGCCCCGATCAATATCTTGCATGCCACTCACCTCAATAAGTCAATTGTCCTCCAAGGCAATGGACAAAGACTACTTCTTCTAAGCCTTTGTCAATAATGTTGTGTTAACAATGTTAGCTTCTTCTACAGATTTTCCTGACTTAGAACACAAGTACTTCTGCAAAGATAATCAGGGCAAATTTCTCTTCGAGTTTGGATACAGAAGTGCTAGCTCCCATCCAAAACCTACAACCTAAGATACAGCCTTCCCGAACTGCATGCTAAAGGGAAGCAGCAGCTTTTGAAAACAAACTTCCCTGTTTTCTTCCCCATGGGCTACACTTGAGAAAGATTTGGCAGCCTCCCACAGGGACAGCATGCAGCTTTTAATCATGCATAGTTGATGTGCAAGAAACTAGATAGGGGTCCGAAGCGATCCCTGAAGAGAGAGTGATAGCAACCTCTGATCTCATAGTATATAGGGCACATGAAAGGCGAAATGCTCCTCTGATTCAACCTCCAGCCGATCACATAAAGAAGTACTAAACAACAGCCTTAAGAACGAGCCTATAAGGGGCTGCATTAATATATGAGACTCAAGAGAAGGGTAAGTGCAAGTGTTTCTCTGAGAGAGAGAGAGAGAGAGAGAGAGAGAGAGAGAGGATGAACTATTATATTTCAAAGTATACATGCATGAAACAGTGTTGAATATAGAGCTGTCCACATAAACGATTTGGTGTATAGAGCTGTCGGCATAACCAAGATACCCCAATTCGATATGAACTGCATATGTGCTAAATTATCCCAAATTTCTTACCGCGATGACAACAAACAAGCATGATTGCTTTAAATGCCGTCTAGTTTAGGAAGAGACCACACAGTCTACTTCAGTATCATCAGATGAGTACAAGTATGCTTCCTCATCAGCCAATTTTATGATTCAGTAGGTGGAAGAAACCTATCCCGCTGCAGCAACTGAGTAGTAGTCTACAATGGCGATGATGCCACTTTTTCCTTTAAAAATGAAGTACCTCTGTGATAAGAAACTTTGTCAGACTCCCTACAATTTAAAGGTGACACTTAAGCACTTTACGAAGGCATAATGTGACTGTTGCCATTGTCTCCCTACAATTTAAAGGTGACCTTTATACACTCTACAAAGGCATAATGTGACTTTTCAAATCATTTTAGCTAGAACGAGTTTAATGACAACTAGGATAAGTTTCAACTTCAGCTGTCCTAGTCATTTCATGTAAGTCTCATGCCTCCCCTTTCCAAAAGGAAAATGTCATCAGGGTGGCTTTCTGCTTGACTTCCCACACACATAAAGGAACTACAAAACATTGGACGTAAATGACGAAAAACGGGGGGGCAGGGCAGGGCAGTGCAAGAGAGGCATGAGCAAAAGCTAACACTCTTGAACAACTTCAATGTAAAGCAAACTGTGATGTCTCATCCTGTTTACCTGATGCTTCGAATGTGCACCCTTCCTCATCACACTTTACATGGGAGGAGATATGCGCATCTAATTGTGCTGCATTAGTAAAAGTACGCTCACATGGATCACATCGCAGATTACGGCGATCTGACCTGCAAAACATTAGAGGCAGATTTTAGAGTAAAACCCGAGTTGCAGCTATACTAGTTACATCACAATTTGGCGTTTTCCCCATGATTGTCAAACCCACAAAAAACCTGGCTAGCACCTTCCTTTTGCAACTGAGAACTTCTATCAATTGATCATCTTCTCCCCCTGCAAACTGCTACGAAAAAAAACTGACACTTTCAAGAGGAAAATTGAATATCAAGCAGGCAAGCTGTTTAGAGCTGCAAATAAAGAGGTTCTTTTCACACTTCACCTTCTTTCCTTGCCTTTGCTATGGCCATCTCCTCCGTAATCACTGCAACCATGATTTGACCGAGAAAATTCTTTTCTTGCTTGCTCAACTGAAGATGACTGTGACTCCTGCTGTGAGCAAGCACCATGGAATTGGGTCTCTTCTCTTCTACAATGCATCACCTCTTGACCTCTGCCATGACATGTGTAGCTATTCTGTTCCATAGCTGAAGGCGGGTAGCCAGTGCCTGACCTTAGATGCTCATTAAAAAGCCCAGGCTGTGCCCTATCAACCCTCTCTGTATACAGAGGCTGCCCTCCATTTGCACACGATTGTGTCTCTGGACTGGGAGCTGGAAGAAGATGTGCATGGCTCCCTCGATAATATTTTGTAAGCGAGAAAATATTCTTGGAAGACTGTGGAGACCACCAATTTCAAACAAACGCATGAAGCACAGACTAGGCGCCTCAAAATGAAAAGAAAATAAACTGTGAGAGCAGTCAGAATTTGTATTAATACGGTGTCAGATTTGAATGATGCAACTCTGAAAATCAATCAGTGCAAAATGCCAAAGAAACTGTGTATTTAAAGAACTCTACCTAGCCACATGGGGCGAATGAAAACACTGCAGTGCAAGAATTCAAGAAGAGACAAAGATCCACATTAAGGATTGTAGCTCAATTACAATGCTTGATTGAACAACCCACCTGAGGTGCAGTTTTTGTCAACGCCGGATTTTCTAGACAGAGTTGCTGCCACAACTGACCAGGTTGCTGACCCTGAAACGTTGTAGTAGAAGGTATGGTCTGGGTCCCATTCCTGTAAACCGGTGTTCCCATTACTGGTACTCCTATGGCCGTACCATTTGAGTCAGAGAACTGCAAATTTGGGGAGAATGCGTTTGGTCCTGCAGATGGCGGTAAGTGTGGATATCCACCTGCGTGTTCTTGCTGAGGAAAGCCATGGCCTGATGCTTGCAGCTGCAGATAGTGGTTTGGAACACCAGGACCTGCCGGAATGAAGTTTTCTCGAGAAGCAGGCATACCAGGGGTGAAAGATGGATAGGGCGGGTGGCAAGGGGCAGGAGATGAAGTGGGCTGTCCTTGCCACTGAGCAGAAGGATTTGTGTGATGACGAGCATTTGGATGGTGCGAACTTGGAGGGTGTTGAGCAGAAGCCTGTTGGCCGGGGACGACAGGCATATTGTTTGCTCCGGATGTTTGCATTCCATTCATGACATTAGGAGGGGGCGAAGGGTAGGGAAGCACAGCCTGTCCAACGACAGACCCAGGCACGTTGCACCCAAAAGCTGGATTGGAAGGAACGTTGGGCGGAGGCTGCTGATGTCCAACGGAAAAGGGAGGCAAGGGGTTCATGGAATGGCCTGTAACAGGGATGCCAATCTGCAAAGGCAAGCCTTGGGGTTGGGGAAAGCCAGGCCCTGGATTGGGAGGAAAGCCAGGGTGAGGATACGCAGGCAGGGGAGCTGAAGGGTGATACCCAGCTTGTTGAGGCACCATTGTAACGGCTCCAGGCGAAGTATGTCTACAACCCACAAAAGGATATATACTCTACTGCCACAAGAAGTCAGGCATCAGAGGTCTGCTGAGGATTTGAGCTGCCCAAAAGGAACCCATTACTGAGAAATGATTCCAAGCACGTTTGTCATCAAGATACAAGGCAGGGATGAGCAAGAAAGAAGCCCAAAACCAAAAAGAATCGATTCTGGACGGAGCGAGTATGACTTTGAGCAAACTTGCCTGCTGATGAGAAGAAGGCAAAGCCAGAAGGCTATGGTGAATGTCGTTGGTACAACTTTCATATATTTCACTTGTTGCCGATTGCTTTCATGCCAAGGGTTCTGGGTTTTAGCAACCACCCTAATTCTCTCGGCACCATTTAAAATTTGTTTTGCCTTTTGCTAACGTCGCTTAAATTGGTTGTTGCCTTGCATTTTTCTCACTCTCGAATCCCTTTGCGGGAACGCTATCTTCTCGGCATCTTGTCTTTTATGCTTTTGCCACTTTGCCAAAACGACTATGCAACTCATTTTCATGATTGCCAAACTTGCAAAATATAATTATGATTCCAGCAAGTCTAAAGTGAAAACCTTTTCCTAACTACCATCTTCCCTCGAGTAATCCCTTGTGATTTCAAAGCAATGAAGATAGGCCATAGTGTGGTTGAAATCGTATTGAGATAATTTCCTAAGAGTAATTGAATGCTTATAACATTGGATAGGATTGTGGACCTAGGCAGAGCTGGCCAGAAGCGCCTGCAGCTCGCAGCTGGAACGTTTGGCACGAGGAGCAGTGTATTTCTTCTTTACAGGTCGTATCCCCTCACCGGCGACGCTGGAACAGTTCATGGCCTAAGAATGTAATCTTCCAGTAAATGGGTATTCAATTCATTTTTTTAAGAAGGGGTTCTTTCTCCTCCACTGCGCCTCCTCTAATGCTATCAAAGATGACATGCAACGTAAATCGTTTATCTTTTCAGGTGCCGCGGTCTTGGTTCTGCCTTGGAGCGCAGACTTCAGTATCGATCACTTTCTTCTGCATGAGTGCCCGGTCTAAGTGGAATTCCCGTTTGTTCCCTCATGGCTGGAAGAAATTTTCAGTATTGTTGTTGCCTCCCTCGATAGAGTCCTTCAGATCCCCCCCACACCCCGCCAGGCAAAAAGAGAGCCTAGGTGCTCTGGGATAGCTCCCAAGATACGCCAAATATTATGCAAGTCCAATTTCTCGAAGCCCCCCATTGGCGCTGCATGTCAAATTTGGTACATTTCCAAACGCCTGCTTTGTATGCAAAGGCCTGGGCCACTTCACTCACAACTGTCCTCTCAAGCCCGCCAACACCACTTCGCTCGCAATTGTCCTCTCAAGCCCGCCAACACCACCTTGGCAAAAAGTGTGGAGTTCGCTAAAGTGCCTCAGAAAAGGAGAAGACAGCCGAAGAGACAGCGGAAGGAATCGTCAAAGAGCCCCTCGCCCAAAGGTAGAAGGACGCAGAGCTTGTCGGAAGGGATCCTCAGGCACATGTGGTCGACCATGGTAGCCATCCATCCACCGGCCCAACTCCGCTTCCCCAAACCAGTCAGAACAATGGATGGTGATGGGACGGAAAGGCAAGCCTCTCCCTCAATCATCGATTGATGTTCGACCCCTTACTCGTGATAATTCAGTTCAGCTCAGGGACGTTCAACAGGAAGAGCTCCTTGATTCTAATGTGGTGAAGGGGTAGATCTGGTCTTCCAGATCGATGAAACCCAACAACAGATACAGGAAGATGTCCCACACGAAGATATGCTCGAAGCTAATCAAAAAAAGCGCATGAATGAGGAAAAACCCAAAGAAGCAGTGCCAGGTGAAGGTGGGAAGGAACGCCCATCGCCGCATCGCAGCTTGTCGAAGAGAATCAAATAAGTGGCTAGAGGAAGCAAAGAGAACAAATTTAACTTTTTTAAGGATGCATACAAAGCAATTGCCAATTAAGCCAGGAGGGAGAGGGGTAGAACATGTCTCATTCTATCATGGAATGTGAGGGGGTGCTATAATCCGCTTAAGTAGAGAGGGTGCATTTCAATCCATCAGGCGTGTTAATCCAAAAATAGTGTTACTTCAAGAATTCAAGTGTGGAAGTGAGGATAGTCTTTGGTTCTCCCTTAGGCAGTTAGGCTACGAAGTTTTTGTCAATGGTCCGGCTCGGGGTGGGGGGGGGGGGCAGCAGTTGCGCTCCTTTGAGCGTTGAGTCCAAGAGAGCAATTCAGGGATACTCAGAGGGTGGTCGATAAGGGTAGGTCTAGAAGTCGAGGGATCTGAGTTCAGGGTGGCCAGTGTCTACGTCCCAAAGAGTGCAGCCGAGAGGAGGACTTGCTGGACCCAACTAAGCTCACAAACTGAAGGTCACCACTAGGTGCTTGGAGGTGATTGGAATTTCATCGAGAAGTTTTCTGACCGCACCCATATGGGTGCTCTGCTATTGGGTGTTGAATGCAAAGAATGGGATGAGTTTTGCCTCCATCATGGTTAGTGGATGCCATCGAAATTGACAAAGAAGGCCTTAAGGGGTTTTCTTGGAACAATCGGCGAAAGGGAGCGGAATTCAGGGCGGCTCGCCTCGATTGCTTCTACTTGTTAGAGGAGGGCTAGTGGACTCGTGCCCCGGTGAGTAGTGAATATGTTACTAGCATGTCGATCTCCGATCACATGCCAGTGGTGTGGAGGTTCTGCATCCCATGTAAAACAGGCAAATTGTGCGACATTTCCCTCAAGTAAAACTACTGCCTCGCCATCAAAAGGATGTGGTGTGAAGATACGGCCGAGGCGTCCAACCCAATAGTTAAGTGGGACGTGGCGATCCGTAGGGTTATGCTGATCACCAAAGAAGCTGACAAAAATATGAAGGCAGGACGAAAGGTAAGTCGTGAATCCCTCATAAAGATCTATGAATCTTTGTTGCGGGTAATCCAAGAGTACCCCAAAGATCAATGCACAGCCACTCTCCTCTCAAAATCAAAAGTCGCTCTCCACGAAGCTGAGAACGTCGAAGTTGAACAAGCCCGTCTTAAAAGGAGGCTAACATGGCTTGCAATAGGGGAGTGCTCCTCCAAGGTCTTTTTCCAATCGATCAAACAAAACCAGCAAAGAGAAAAGATAGATAAGGTAATGGATTCCAACGGGGGAGTGGTCTCAGAATTCTGGCACATGACCAAAGTGTTTCTTAAAGAACTAGGAGCAGTCATGGGAGAACCTGCCACACAAGATACTAGTGGGTGGAGAACATGGACATTGCAACTGCTGGCATGGAGCCCCGAGTCAGAGTACCAACGTGGCCAAATTGGCAGGCCTTTTAATATGGAAGAGATGGTGGAGGCGCTAAGCCAAATGGCAAACAAAAAGTCACCGGGCCCCGATGGCCTGACGACAGAATTCTACCGTGCCTTCTGGAGGATGATTGGGCAGGACCTTACAAACATGGCAAATGTGGCAGTGGCGGCGGGGTCTCTGTCCCACGACATAAATGTGGGTCTGGTGAAGCTCTTCCCAAAAAAATAGGCTAGACTTAAAGTGGGCAACTGGAGGCTAATTACCATGTTAAATACGTCTTACAAGATCTAAAGCACTAGTGATTCGTATTACATAGATCTGCAGGACGGCCATGGACAAAGAACAAATAGGGTTCGTCAAAGGCAGAGAAATCTTCTCCAACATTTTGAACTTGGCTACAGCTATCGACTTTGCTAGAGCCTCGGAGCAAAAGCTGCTGCTCTTCGGCATCAACCCTAGAGAAGGCCTATGACAGAGTCTACTGGGACTTCTTGGTAAAGGTCCTTGACAAACTCGGTTTCAGCACAGAGTTTATTAACAAAGTAACCACCCTCTTCGGGAATGCCTCAACCATGTTATGCATCAATGGTGGAGCGGTTGGCTGGTTCGATCTGAGAAGGTCGGTGAGGCAAGGCTGCCCCCTCGCCCCGCTCCTATTTGCCCTGGCAACTGTGCCTTTAATGTCAATGATGCATATGGCCCTTGTTGACGGGTTGATAAAGGCCTCTCCCTCTCGATGAGCAAGCTCCTTGGCTGCCAACTATTCGCGAACGATACCATGGCGTTGATCCAAGAAGATGAGCACAGTGTTAGGAGCCTACTTTAGATCTTGGGGACTTACTATGTGGCCTCGGGGTCTAAATGCAACCAGTCAAAGACGTTCCTGCTCAGGACGACATACAACTCCCCACCTGCATGGGTGATTGACTTAGGGGTGGAGGTGGTACCCAAAGGCAAAGTAGTTCGGTATTTGGGAGCCCCTTGGGCATGGACCTAAATAGAAGACAGAGGTTTGAGTGGTTCCTTGACAAGCTTAAAGCTAAGCTGCGTGCATGGAGTTAAATGCTTGATATGGGCGTGTAGCAATTGCAAAAAGCCTGCTTTTAAGATTGGCCCATGCTTCTTGTGAAGTTCTACTGAGCTGATTTCTCATTTCAATAATATCTGCTATTGTCATAAATACACTGTCTACTTCTGCTCCAATTTCCCTGAGTTGTACTTCACTATTTTCAAGCACACAGATGCAGTCTTTCAAGAGTGTATTCTCAATCTGTAATTCTCTCTAATCAACGCCCATTTTGTCAAGTTGAATAAAAAACTCATCCTTCATTTCTTACAGCCATGCTTTGATAGTTGGCATGCATTCTTGTTGTATTGTGACCTGCCCTCTCAATTTTGCTATGTATATGTTTTGATGTTCCTTGGAGCTGTTGTACTCTTTAGACATCTCGGCAACCTCTGCATGTGCATTAGCCAGCTCTTGCTCAAGTTCTATCTATTTGAGAAGTAAACTCTTTGCTAATAACAGTAGTCTTTCATTGTGATGAAGGCATGGTCTACCTCCATTGTTGACACCTCCTCGTGTTCTCTTTGCCAATGCATTTGATATCGGGGTCTTCGAAAGAACAATAAGTTTGCGTAGTGGTGAGAAACCACCTACCAGGCTATGTGGAGGAGAATTGAGTAGGATTCTTGGGAGGTCATCTTCAGGTTGTACCCATGTCTGCTTTGCTACTGTGTTTGCTCTTGGATTTAGCTTAATCTTCCTTATTGCTGGCTTTTGTGATTTGCTTGGGAGCTCTGCTTCTTTGGCAATGGGAGTATCCCATAACAATTCTGTGAGTGATGCTCCATACACCGCTTGCATGCTCTCTTCATGTGAATAGTTGGCTGCCTCCAAATCTTGTACCAAGGCATCTTTTACTGGTGGATCTAAGCTGTGCCTGCTCTCTTGCTTTGTATCTGGGCTGTGCCGCATTTTTTTCCTTTGCTCCCTATATTGGATACTCACATGAGGCTTCTCAGTCGAACTCTGTGCTGCAAATTCAAATAGAGCGGTGATGATGGGCGAAATCTTCGAGTGTGCATTTGTTGATGTTAAGTCCTTTTTCACAATTTTGCTCATGACCCTTGAATGCAAGATATGAGCCCAACTGATTCTAGTCCTCTTTTTGGCTGCTCTGAGCAAGGCATATGAGTCGCGGCTCATGGTATTGGTTTTGACCAACAATTGCATTCTTTCCAAATGCCAGATTAACTGCTGCCTTCTCCCGTTGTCTTGCACATTACTGACCACAAAATACTTCTTGGCCGTCTCAGGTGAACTAAACTCTTGCTGCATCTCTTGATCAATATCCTTTTGATATGTTACCTCCTCCCTTATCAATGGTAATTGAAAAACTTCAGCAAAACGACTTCGGGGGTAACCATCAAGGTATCTGTCAACTTACCTCTCATTTTTTGGAAATACTCGTACTGTTTGAGAGCATCGGGTGAGGATTTCCAAGCCGCCCAGGGCAGTGTTGCATAGTATAGTAAGCCGATCTTGTTCAGCCACTTTTGGTTCTTCAGCACGTCAAGAGATACTTTGAATTCGAGGAAGGTAGCTATAATTATCTGCTTCTTTAGTGCTGGTTGTGGCATCTCATAGTCGCTCTCTGTCTCTTCATTCGCTTCCGCCATGACAGTTTTTTCTACAGTAGGGTCTGGCATGGGCTCTTTCGTCATCGGCTTCTTCCTGGGAGCCATGTCCAAGTCGACGAGGGCGATAGAGATGAGAAGGTTGAGGGATGGCTGTTGAGGCTGAGAAGAGATCGGGGGGTTGTAGGGCAGGACTTACGTTTTGGTGCCATATGTACTAGTTCGTGTGGTGTGGAGCTTGTGAGAACTAGCATTTTTTGGTTGATCTTTGTGGAGCTTGCTTGTTGTTGACTAGCAGTCGGAGTCGGTGATTGGGGGAGGGTTGCATCGAGCTCCCATCATCGGATTATGAGAGTCCTTATGAGGGTTACATCGGTGTCATGTGCAATTTCCATGATTGGCTGCACTGAGGCTGGAGCTTCACATGAAAGTGGGGAATTATCCACATAATGTGGGCAGTGAGTTTGTATGCTCGCATTCTAAGGCAACAGTACGATGAATCTCACAAATTGTGCATCGGATGGGACAAAATTCCCTTGGCGGTGGATAGTTGGCAGGCAATAGTTGGGGGTGCAGATGGTTGACTTCCTGGAATCGGGGCGAAGTCGGATGTTTGGCGGTGTGCACACCTTTAGTCGAAAAAGGGGTGGACGCGAGTCGAATCTCGTATGTGTCAATCAAACATGACACATTGCCTTAGGGTCAAACGGACTTTGGTTGGACAGATTGTGGCAGAGTGCTGGCAGACGCGAGTCGGATATATCGAACTAAGCCGGTTGTGCTATCGAATGATGCCAGTCAGACTGTTCCTGTCCTTGTTGGAGGCATGTCGGATACCAATCAGACTGTGTTGTCCAGAGAGTTGGACTCCTATCGGCAATCACATATAGGTTTTGTGTATGTTCTAGCTCTCCTATGATGACATTATAATTAACCCCTTGTTTGCCAAGATAAAATAAAATTACCTGATTAGATAGTTTACCGCTTTGTAGTTGGTTTGAGTGTTCTATCGGGCGGGCTACCGCTTGATGTTAGAGCTGTTCTATCGGGGTGGCGCAGAGATGTCTGCTATTGCTTCTGCTTTTGTAGTAATCTTTATTGCTGCTACCTCGCATAGTGCTCTTTAGTTGCTACTCTTAATTTCTTCCATCTGTCGGTGTGTAAAATAATTTTGATATTGCATTATTTTCTTCATTTGTCACTAGAGATAGTTTTGCTTTGATTTGCTATAGACTGAACAGTTGTAATCTCTTAAATCCTTGTAAGTGACGTTTGTCTGCAGGTCTTTGGCTATGTGATATACATAGAGTTTGTACTTTGGAGATGGTTGGTACGTTGGTAACCTGAAATGTTGAAACAGAGTGAAAATACTCTATTGTAATTACAGAATCATGCAGAGAAACTATATTTATTTTTACCTCTGTTGTAGGATCTTCAATGTATGGTTTTAGTCTAAAGCCATTGACTGGTTTGTCAAATGGATTACCATGGAAATCTGAGAGAAGAAATGTCCCTTACTCATATGCCTCAAGTACCCTGAATGGACCATCATATCTGAGCTTGAATTTTCTTAGCATTTTTCCTAGTTTGGTGTTGAACATCAACACTAAATCTCCCTTTTTGAAAAGCTTAAGTTTTATGTTTCTATTTATCCATGCTACTCTTCTTCTTTGAATAATGTCAACTGTGTGAGAGCTTGTTAATCTATCCTCATCCAATTGTAAAAGTTGCTCCAATCTTGCATTGATGGAGTCTTTTGGGGAAAGTTTGTTGTCAATTGCTACTCTGAGACTTCCTGCAATAAATTCCATGGGTACTACTGCCTCACTATCATATACTAGCCTAAAAGGTGTCAAACCTGGGGCTACCTTGTGAGCTGTCGTTAGTGCCCAAAGTACTGAGTCTAAATGCTGGATCCCAATCCTCTAATGATCAGCAATGGTTCTTCTGTAAACCTTTTTCATTAACTTGTTTGTACTCTCGGCCAAACCATTGGCTTGTGGGTGATATGATGTAGAGTTTTTATGCAACATCATGTGCATTTTTGTCATCTTTCTTATTGTTTTGTTTATGAAATGGGTCCCACAAATCAGATACAATCTCAATTGGAACACCAAATCTGGTAACAATATTATGATATAGAAAATGTGCAACGGTTCTAGCTTTACATGTTTTGAGTGCAACGGCCTCTACCCATTTTGTGCAATAATCAGTAGCACCAAGTATATATTGATTACCAGAATATTTTGTTGGAGGCTTGATTGGTCCAATAAAGTCCAATCCCCACTTTTGAAATGGACCCAATGGAAGGAAAGTTTGGTGTGGCATCCTGTCACTATCCATTGATCTATCATCTCTTTGGCAAGGTAGGCATGATTTTGCATATTTATGGGCATCCTTTAACACTGTGGGCCACCATAATCCATCATGCAAGATTTTCTTGCTTGTGATATCTCCTGAAAAGTGACCTCCTACTGTACCTCCATGTGCTTTTGTTAATACAGCTTTTTGGTCATGGTCCTGGACACATCTCCTGATGACCTGATCAATGCCCCTTCTGTACAACACTCTAGCAATGATAAGAAAAGGTCTGCTTTGCAACACTAACTTCTTTCTTTGATCTTGATTCATTGTTTCTGGGATTAGTCCATCAGTGAGAAAAAATAACACTGTCATACCAGTTTGGCTACTCATCAATTCGTACCATGAACAAATTTGCATCAGGAAGTTCATCTGGTATACCTGTCAGAGGCTCTCCTGACTACAGCCTGCGTAGATAATTTGCAATTGCATGCTATTTCCCTAGTCTATGGACAATTGTGTAGTCAAACTCTTGCAACAATAGCATCCATCTTGCTAATCTTCTTGTTAGATGCTGATTGTTGACCAAGTAAATTAAAGCCTAGTGGCCAACATGAAAATGTACTTTGTTAGCCAAAAGATAATGTTTGAATTTATTCAAAGCATACACCATACCAAGTGCTTCTCTTTCTGTCTTTGCATAGTTCTTTTCATGTTTTTTTAGGATTCTGCTTGCATAATATATAGGTCTGAACCACTTAGGTGATTGTTGTTTCATGAGGACTGCTCCCACTACTGAATCCGATGCATCCACAAAGACTTCAAAAGGAAGAGACCAATCAGGATGCTGTAATACAAGAGCAACCATCAGTATTTTCTTGAGAATGTTGAAAGCTTGTGCTTGAGGAGTGTCCCAGATGAATGATTCAGTATCCCTTGTGAGTTTAGTAAGAGGATAACAGATATCAGCAAGGTATCTCAAAAATTTGCAGTGCCATTTTATTTGGCCAATAAATCTCTATAGTTGCTTAATATTTTTTGGAGCTTTAGCATTCTGGACTATTGAGACCTTGTTAGGGTCAATCTCTTGGCCTTCTTGTGAGATAATATGTCCCCGTAGAATACCTCTACCGACAGCAAAAGAACATTTTGATGGGTTTAAGCTCAGACCAATAAATCTGCATTTAGCAAAGCATAATGACAAGTGATGCAAATGATCTATCCTTTTTCCAAATACTGAGAAGTCATCTAGAAATACCTTCATGAATGAGGTCAGGTACTCTACAAATACCTCTTGTATATATTTTTGGAAAGTGGGTGGTGCATTTTTTAATCCAAAGGTCATGACATTGGATGCAAATACACCCCATTCTCTTACAAATGTAGTTTTATCTCTATCTTCTGGAGCCATTCTAATCTGGTTATACCTAGATAAACCATCTAAAAAACTATAAATCTCATGTCCAACCACATCATCAAGCAATAAATCACAAAATGGAAGAGGGAATGGTTCAATGATGGTTGCTGCATTCAACTTTCTATAATCAACACATATTCTTAGTTTCCCATTTTTCTTTGGAACAATAACAATTGGAGATAACCATGTCACATGTGTTAGGGGATATATGAAACCAACCCTTAGCAACTTGTCAATTTCCTCCTTTACCAACTTGGCATAATTTGGATTCATTCTATATCTCCCTTAAATGATTGATACTGCATCCGTGTTTAGATTTATTCTATGTTGACAAAATGATGGATCTACCCCCTTCATATCAGTGTAACGCATGCAAAAATGTCCTTGTACTGTTCTAATAACTTTCTGAGTACTTATCATGACTGTTTGTGGGTTATCATCGTCTCCCAAATTCATTTCTTCTAAGTCATCTTGTCTTACCCGGGCACTCCTTTGCATTTGCTCTTCAAACTGAATTTTTGCCTCTTGAATTGCTTGTTCTGGTGATGTAGAAGCAAGAGATCTTTCTGCATCGCTGTTGTTTGCATTTATATCCTTTTTTGTAGATTCTCCTATCACCAGAAGCTTTTCTGAGTGTGTTCCGATTCTGTTCTGTCCTGCAGCAGTTGAAAGTGTGTCGGACTACTGTTTTTGTTCATCCAGGTCAACATATTAATCTTGACAACATCAATTTCAAAAATAAGGAAGATAGTGGGGTTCCTTTTGAGAAAATTTTCTTCCTCATCTTCATCAATATCAAAAATCATATTGATGCCCTCTGCTTCTAGTGGTTGTGTTTTTCTGGGAAAACTTTTTGTAGAAGATAACTTTTATTTTCTTTTTTCCCTTCTTGATAGTGATTCTCTCTGAGCCCCAATCTTGCTTGGTTTTGGTAGCTCTCAACCATGGCCTAACCAAGAGCATGTTGTAGTAGCAACATAATCTTTTTCCTCCATTCTGAGTACCACAAATGTAACTGTGAAGGTCATACCCATGATTGTAATTTCTTACCCTCTCAAGATTCCAAGAGGTTGGATTCTTCTTTGGTCAGCCATCCTCACTTGGAATGGTGCTGGAACCAGCTCATTACAGCAAATTTTTTTAAATATATCCCCTGATAGGATATTCACACATGAACCTCCATCAACTAAAACTTTTGGAATTTTTTGCCTTTTGTATATGACATCACTGAGTGGCACTTGATAGTCCACATCTTCAATTGTAGATGTATCAATGTCTGGAGTCTCTTCTTCATAATCACTTGCTTTATAGTCTGCATGTATCTGACTCTTGTGTTAGCAATCCCTTGCAAATCTGATGTTTGAAGGCTGGAACCAAGTTCAATAACTGGTCAAGAGTGATTTGAACTTGTGACTCCATAAGCCTTTGGTAAAAGAGTGTATGGTCTTCTTGTTTTCGCATTAGCCCACTACTTATCAGTTACAGACAGTGGTATCCACTACATGCTTGATAACTGCCTTGTGCCATGGAACTGACTTATCCTACCTATGCTGACCCTGCATTATTGGCCACATAGGTGGAGCCTAAGTCTTCAACAGGGTGTAAAGATGATTGTCCTTCAAAGTGGATCTTGGCTATGTTGCATTGAGCTACTAGCTCGCTTCATGTTAGAGTGAAGAGCTTTGAAGGTGGGTTGCCTAGTCTTTTTTAACAATTATATGTGCTATATAGCACACTATTAGTGCTATAAAGTAAAGATTATGCTATATATCATTGTGTTTGTGCTATGTAGGGCATTATGTATATAGCACAATGAGTTTATCACATCATATGTGCTACATAGCACACTCTAGGAGCTTTGTAGCCCACTACATGTGCTATATAGCAAACTAAGATTCTATATATGACACACAATATATGGTATACAACACATTGAGCATATAGCACAATGAATATGGTATATAGCACACTATATAGGATATGTAGTACATTGGCATATAGCACAGTATGTATAGCAACTCCTATATAGCAACTCTATAGCATATTTTATTACTATACAATAGCTACTATCCATACAACATGCTATGTGTGATATGGAGCATACAATGTAATGGATAGTAGTTAAATGTACACAATATACAAAATAGACAATCCACAACTAAATAGTTCATGTTTTCAGTAGATAGTAACAACTAATATGTGAGAAATCACTAAAAGGGCACTCGTGGAGAAAATGCATTGGACTATTTCACATATTCTTTCCTAGCAATTTGACAAAGACAAATGTCCTGCATGTTTGTTGGCACTCTTATTTAATGTTTCCAAAATGTGATGATGAGTTTCTTTATTTCAAAACTCAACATATCAGTACGATATTTCCTTCCTTAAATATTGAGAGCCAATTTTCTTCTATCTCCATCATTTTTTACCATTGGATAGACATTGCTAGGGTGTACGTTCAATACATTCATTGGCATTCAATGTTGTCAATAACATGTTTTGTATACTTCACTTGACAAAGAGTTCCATGTTCAATTTTGTATTCTTTATCACTTGCAATGAGCTCTTTAGAGTACAAACGTTCTCAATACCTATTATAATATGTTCACCCTTCAATATGTCTTTCCTGATTTTGGACCTATCCTTCTTGCCAAAACGACATGATCACCACATGATGTCCACTATCTTTTTTGTAACATCTTTCTTCTTTCCTTCAATATCAAAACTATCCTCACTCTTGACCTGTTATTTCTTTATACCACTAATATAGGCTTTGTACATGTAGTACATATATTCCACTGCCATATAACCATATATTAGTGGTATATTTCTTGATGCTAATGGATTCACCTTCACTTAGTGCTCTTGTAATTTTGGCACTTGTACTTGTTGATTTTGGCACTTGTACTTGTTGCATTGGGAATTCTAACATTGTTGCCCATATTGAGTGCTTTTGCATAATGGGTTTTTCTAGTCGATTGCATTAGGTTTGCTTGGTTCTTGGCTTCACTAGGTGTAGGTAGCATAAACTCGTTACTTATTCTTGATCATTGTTTTCCTCCAACTAGTGTTTGATAAGGGGGTTCCACCATTTTGGATTTGCCCTTCAAGTACCTTATCACTTTAGTTATTGCTTCTATATGTTATCTCTAGAATTTTATTATCTCTTGTTGTTCCTCTTTTATTGTAGCTTAGTTGGGATATTTGTAAGAACAAGTAACTACATGAGAGTTCACTATGTTTTTCTAACTTTTTCATTACCAACACACATCCAAGAGCTGGGTCCACTACCTGTCTTACTATTACTTTGAAGGTTTGCACATGCTCTTGCCATGTTATACAAGCTATCTTGATAGACCCGTCTTCTTCATAGAAGTAGCATCTTATTCTACTTTTACCCCACTCTACTGAATTTCTCCAATCTTCAATCTATTGCTCCAATGTATAAGGATCTTCTTGGCACACTTGATTTTGAACACAGCTTGGTTCTTGGTCTCCTAGACTGCCAGGATGACTACGGCCCTAATTAGATGCCAGCTTGCCACCAAGGTGGACAAAAACCGAACCGTATCTCCGAGTAGCGCTGCTCTCCATCTGGAGGTTATTTTTTTAAAATGGGCCATTAGCCCCAAACTTCTTACCTCTTTCTATGCTCTCCGCCAGACTTCTTGCATTATCGGGTAGCTTTAGAATAAGTGCCTTATGAATTCTGGCTCGGTGCCGCATAATCCACACATCGGATTTGCCGGCAAGTGCTTTGCAAGCTTCCCCTCACCAGGAGCCACCAATTCATCAACTTCCAGAGAAGAAATATTGCCTTGCCCACCAAGCAGGACTTCCAGATGGATGTGAAACGCTTCCTAACCACACCGGCCTGAATTTCAGATTCCACCTTCTATTTAGATCGGGGGTTCTAGGAACCGCCTGTATCAAGTGTTTGTAGAGGGTCCTAGCTGTCAGCTTTCTTAGAGGAGTCTTGCCAACCATCCATTGATTGGCCCTCCAATCTGTTGATGCTACAATATTTGTGGGCCACTTGTCGAGAATTTGGTTTAAGATTGCCTAGAGCATGTTTGCTTCCCCATCGAAGAGGGCATGGGCTTCACAACAAATCTACGCCATAGTTCGCCAGTTGGCTTTCCTTGGGTTCCACAGGTCTTCCCAAGTTTTGAGGCCTTTCTTGTAGAGGCTGCGTGCTCGACAGAGATCATGGAGGATCTCCTTCTTGGGGGAGATCCATGCTCCACCATATACTCTCTTTTAGGCTAGCGTCCCCACAAAGGCCCATACATCCCTTCCAAGTCATGGCTTCCACCTAGATCTTCCCAGTAGTCATGAGACTCGATCCTTTGATGTGGACTGGGAAGCAGGAGCAGATGCAGTCATACCACCCGAGGTCAAGCCAACTTCTGATGCCCCTGGGATTGGAGTTAGCAATAAAAAATTTCACCGTAGAGATCCAAGACATGTTAGCCTCGAACATGCTTGGCAACCACTTACCCAACATTGCGACATTCCTGAGGTGGCAGTCCAGGATGTTGAGACTGCCCTGTAGCTTGGGGGCTTTTAGGGGATCCCAAGGGATGTAGTGCATTCTTCTCTTGCCCTACTCCTCTACCCAAACGAAGCTGTGGAACGGTTTTTCAACTTTGAGCCAATGATACTTAGCAAGGATGCTATAAAAGTCCTATAACAACCCATTTTGAGGTTGAGTTGTTGTTTATCCCTACTGAAGCATGATACAAAATATCCATTTTGCAAATTCACGAGTTCTCTGCTGTTCTTTCATTGTTTAGTTCAGTCTACATGCAATCTGACTCTTATCAATCTCTTGTCCAACTCCTTGCACCTGTTGCATTTGAGTTGACGTGTGTTCTATGTTTTCATTATTTGAATGCACTCTAAACACACCCAAACCCATGTCAATTGATATTGAGTACAAAATGTATACATAATACTATCAAACCCAATATTTCACAAATTCATAGGACATAACTCTATTTTTAGGGTTTGATAGAAAATTTTGTTGAGGACAACTCAATTTTTAGGGTTTGACAGAAAATTGTTGTTTTCATAGGCTAAATGGATGCCATTACTACCCCCATCTATTATTTTGGAATGATGCAATTTAGACTAATGTAAAATTAATTTAGCAAACATGATTTATATTAATTTAGGGCAATGTTGGCCAAATGATGTGATTTAGACTAATGTAGAATTCACAAACTAGGAACATAGTATAAAGCCTTACATCAATGATAAGTTGTATTTACCATCAGTATATGGGCTTATATTGGCAGCACATTTCCCATATAAATAGAGTCATATCAATAGTATATTCACCTTAGAGGAGATCTCTTAGTGAGTATATATATGTAGCCATATCGATAGTATATTCAATGGGGTAGGAAAAGCATCACAATGGCAATCTCATAAGTTTTAAACATGTAATGTGTTTGTTCAAAGGCTTCAATTGTGATGTCACTACTCTACTTGACCTATGTATTGGCAACAAGGTCTTGGTAGGGTAAGATAAGCATTGTGAATTTAACTAGATAGGTGAAAGAATTAGCAATGGCAGATACGACACCACATTCGAGTAGATCCAAAGAAGATTGAGTGCATAATCACATGGCCTAAACCCCGAGATATACATGAATTAAGATCATTCTTGGGATTGTGTAGCTTTTATAGAAAGTTTGTCAAGAATTTCGCATACATTGCACATCCATTGATAGGCCTTCTTAGAAAAGCTAAGCATTTCTTATGGACTGAGCATCAAGATAAATCTTTTACAGCTTTGAAAGAAGCTCTCACACAAGCTCATGTTTTGCAATTACCTGATTTCTCTAGACCATTCTTTGTAGTTGTAACTGATGCCAGTGGATATGGAATTGGAGCCGTACTTATGCAAGATGGACATCCAATAGCATATGAGAGCCAAAAATTAAAACCAGCAGAATGCAATTATAGTACATATGATAAAGAATTAACCGCTGTTGTGCATGCTTTACGAATGTGGAAACATTATTTGATGGGAGCTGAGTTTCTTATCAAAACCGATCAGCAAATTATCAAGCATTTGTTAACTCAGCCACTAATATCCGATAGGCACATCAAGTGGGCATCATTTATACAGAGTTTTCAGCCCATGATTTAGTATCAACCTGGAAAGGAAAATGTAGTTGCTGATGCTCTTAGTAGAAAGCCAAGTATTAATCACATCACTACTGTAGAGACCCAACCTTTTGAAGGTATGAAGAATTCTTATCAAGGGGATCCATACTTTTCTGATATATGGAACAAATTAGAGAATAACAATTAGAATCCTATGTTGGACTATTCATGCACTGATGGATACCTCTTTTATCAAAAGAAATTATGCATCACTTGACCCTTTAGAAAAATTGTAATGGAGGAAATGTACCAACCACCATATATGGGACATAGGGGAGTGACTGCCACTTTACAAGTGATAGCAAGAGAATTTCATTGGCCTACTATAAGAAAAGATGTGGCTAAGTTTGTAGCAGAATGCATCACTTGTCAGAAGATCAAGAGTTATAAAGGAAAGACCCCAGGATTGCTAATGCCTTTGCCTATTCCTACGCAGCCTTGGGAACAAATATCCATGGATTTCATAATAGGTTTTCCTATTACAGCGAACCAAAATGATATGATTTGGACGATAATAGATCGCTTTAGTAAGCAAGCTTATTTCATCCCATGCAAGAAGACTTTAACAGCTCCGCAAGCTACCCATTTATTCATCAAGCATATCTTTGTTCATCATGGCTTGCCAAAGACTATAGTGTCTGATCGAGATTCGAAGTTTTGCAGTAATTAAATTGGACTGCATTATTTCATAATCTAGGCACTAAGTTAGACTTCTCATCATCTTTTCATCCAGAATCAAATGGACAAACTGAGGTTACAAATAGTACTATTCTGGATATGATAAGAGCTTATGTCGGAAGTCAACCAAAGACTTGGGACAAATACATTCATCTCTTACAGTTTGCTTATAATAATACTCCTCATTATGCAACTAGAAGAGCACCCTTTGAGATTATCTATGGGAAGGTTTTACCTATTCCTATCACACGATTGACCCATAGAGTGGAAGCAGCAGATGCATTTACCCATGACTATCAAAGTATTCTCAAAGAGGTTCGAGAAGCCATTGCAATCGCTCAAGAGAAGTACACAAAACAAGCTAATAAGAAACGGAAACACATGCTTTTTAAAGAAGGCGATTATGTACTTCTTCGGATTGAGAAAAGAAGATTGAAGAGTCTTGAGAAATGGCTAGTAATCGAGATGTCACCACGTTTTTATGGACCATTCAAGGTGATTCAGAAAATCAATGATCTAGCTTATAGGCTTGAATTACCTGATAATTGGAAAATACATAATGCTTTCCATATCAGCCTCTTAAAGCCCTTCAAAGGGTTATCCTATTTATGAAGAGGCCCCATTGATTGTTGATGAAGAAATTCTAGAACCCGAATGCATTGTTGATCATCAACAGACCTCGACCCGAAAAGGAAATGTCTATACTAAATACTTGCTCAAATTTAAGAACCATCCAAGAGATGATGCTCAATGGATGCCTGAGCGATTCTTTCGAACTTTTCCAGACCTCCTTAGTTCATATAATCAAACACGCAACTGAGGTAAGTTGCAATCCAAGCAAGAGGGATGTTATGGAAATTATATTTCTGATATATCTTGCTTAGGATATTATTATTTTAGTCAAGTATGACTATGGCAAAGTACTCCAGGAGCGCACCGGATGCGGCGGGGGTTCTAGTGGATACTTTGTGTGGTTAGTTGGGGATGCTTGACTAGCTTGTGTATTGCCATGCTAGAGGGTCGGTATTGTGGGTGATTCCATGTTAATATTGATGATGCTAGTGTTATTGGTGTTGTGCTTGATTATTGTGCTTTGAGCGCGGTTATGTTGGGATCAGTTGATTCGGTAATTTGTTCAATCGATTGTTCATAACTAATGTAATTGGCGGCTTGAGTACAGGTGATGGAACTCATAGTGAGAATTGGAGTTAGTGCAAGGGTACCAATCGAGGTGTCGCATAGCGCATTATATATGGCCATGGGCCAATTTTGTATTTGTTTTATTATTGCAAGTTTGAGCAATATATTTTGTTGTGGACATAATGCAAAAAGCACATGCGCTAGGAAAAATGGTTGATAAGAATTGGACCTTGCAATGGATAAAATCATGGGATAAAGATGCTCGGGGGTCCGTAGTTATTGTAGCAAGGAGAGACACAAATGAAGCCCCACAATATCATGCCTAATGGGCCACTCACTATTGTGAGAAGAGAATACTGGCCTAGGCTCACAGGTTGAAAGAAGATTTACAATATGTAGACGAGCGACTTGATTTTGCCTTGCATGGTCTTAAGGTTGAGCACCATCACGTGAGTGTAAGGGAGAGGGGTTATATGAGGGAAGGAAGGTACATTTTATAAGGTAAGGTCTTGTAAATAGGGGGTAGAAAAGAGGAATTTTCATATATTTATTGCATGCAGGTGACGTCTCCATATTACTACTAGTGAATCCCCCATGTAAAGATGCAGCACCAACAAAGGAGCTTTGAGCTAAGATGCCTATTTGCGTGGAGCTGATGTATGCACATATAAAGTCAAATGTCATGAAAAACAAGATGCAGCTTCAAGTTTTTTAACGAGTCTTTTACATTCTCCTATGACATTGGTTTGTCAAAGAGTAATTCAAATTATTTTATTGTCATGGGAGTCGATATGGAAAGATTTATGGCTGCAATGGCCAGTGAACCTTGGGATAACCCATATGCATTTTTCTTTGATGAACTATAGGATCTATCAGTGTCAGGGATTGTTTAACTTATATGGACTATGATACAAGGCCCTATGGCAAGACAAACAAGAGTAACATTTGTCATGTTTATCACAGATGCACAGTGGGACGCATTGCTTGCTAGTTTGAAATTTGCATTCAGGGGTGTCATTGGAAAGGTGTTGCATGGTATGGTTTTGTAGCATGAGCATAATTATCATGGTGACACTGGCATCCAAATCTTGCAACCCATGATGGTTGCGTTTATGCATAGGGGTGAGGGTCCATCATTTGAAGTTCCCCAAAAGACTCTTGAGCTCTTGAGAGAAACATTAAAATAGTCTCCCTTTCTCTTGATTATCGACATCCAAAGCATCCTTCTCTGATAGAAGAGATGGTAGATGCATATCGGCTAAAAGGTTGGAATGTGGCACTATATGGAATGGGGTTAGCTGGAGAGACTGTATTATGAAAAGGAATTGATGTGATCATCGTCGATGCCTTGATCCATCTGATTCAGTACTTTGGTACTTACTTCAGTTGCATGCCTACATTCCATGATAAAGAGGACGGGAGCTCAGATGTGAAATTGAGCAAAAAAGTGCAGCATGACTCAAGTGTGAAAGTGGTAGAAAATGTAGACTCTACTACTGAGAATGGTAGCTTGACATCTAGGGAATCTGAAACTAATAGCTTTACATCAGAGAACTCAAACCAAAAAATACGCACAAAGAAGAGAATGGATAAGAGATTGCAAAGGAGCATTGAGGTTCCATTGGTCATAAAAGAAGCCAGCAATAAGAAGGAAGAAAAACAAATTGTTGCAGTGGAAGCGAAAGGGAAAGCAATAGAGGTCCAAATGCAAAGCATGAAACCTCAAAAAGAGATTATTTTGAAGGCAGAGGGAAGTGGACTACTTAAGGATGTACTAGTAGTAGCAAGAAAAGTAGATGTACTACCAAGTAGTGAGGAGATTGCAGTTGACACCTCGCAACTTCATCCATGCTATGATGTACTACCAAGAAGTGATGATCCCATACTTGAAAGCTCCCAGAATGGTCTAGAGCAGCTAGAGTCTGTACTTGAAAGCACCCAAACTGGTCTAAAGTAGCATGTTAGTCAAGATCTTGGTAGCAAAACCTCTCGAGATGGCTACCCAAGTCACTACTACACAATCTCAAGGAGTGAAATTTGACAAAATACACTACAAGGCATAGGCCATTTTCCGACGGAAATACCGACGCTTTTTACATTAAAAATTTTTTTTTTCACGGGCGCAAAGGTCGCTATAAAAGTCGTTAAAATCGTCGGAAAAGGAGCGTCGCTATAAACCGTCGCTATATAGCGACGCTGTTAATCGTCGCTATATAGCGACGATGTAAACGTCGCTATATAGCGACGATAAAAACGTCGCTATATAGCGACTCTGTTAATCGTCGCTATATAGCGACACTGGTAAACGTCGCTATATAGCGACGATTAACAGAAGGTAAAAAAAATGGTTAGTGGGGCTAAACAGGGCCAAAAGGAAGCCCTGTTTAGCCCCACTAACCATTTTTTTTTTTTTGTAATTACAAAAGAAAGTTTTTTATAACAAAATTTCCCTTGCTTGCAGGGTGATACAAAATTGTTCTTGTGAACGATGAGGAAGAAATGCATATACATATACAACTGTGTTTAAAACAAAATTACCCTGTGAAAGGGCGATACAAAATGGCTCTAACGAGCGGATATGAAAAATGCTACTACCACTACTAATCCGAATCCGAATCCGAATCGTCTTGTTGGGCTGTTCCCTGGTCCTCGGCACCTGCATCTTCTCCCTCATCCCCGACACCTGCGTCTTCTCCTTCGTCATCGGCACCTGCGTCCGATCCTTGCCCCTGTTGATCGCTCGTCTCTGATGATGGGACGCTTGAGCTTTGACCCTGAGAGTGAACCATATAAATCGAAAATTAGATTGGAACTTAAATTAAAAAGTGAGATTACAAGCAGGAGTAAACTTATACCGTGCGAGTAGCCACCTCAGCCCAGTCGACTGTCGCTCCCATTGCCTCTTGCTCAATGAACCACGGCTTGGTTCCTATCCGAAATGCGCGCCGCGTCTCTGCATCCGTAGGAAGATGACCCATCGCAGCTTGCTGTGGATCCAATTTACGAGAGTTAGAGTTAGCTAAAGTGCATGTAATATGTAAGTAAAACAAATAGAACAATACATTAAATGGAAAGAAGTAAACTTACCACGGTTGCCTCGAACGCATACCGTCCACCTGCACCAAAGTGCGAAGTACCTACGACATCCAGCCGTCTCTTCGCAGCCCTCCTCTGACCCTCGAACATTTCAGGATGGTCCCTATTCTGCTTCTTCAAGAACTTCCAACCAGCTTTGTCTGCCCAGCTGGGTTTAGACAACCCCTTTGTAATGGAAGTACGCATGGTTGATCTGCGATGCTTTAGGACCAAACCCATGCGCTCGAGCATATAACTGTTATTAAACTCCACATTTGGCGGATTAGGAAATCTGAGTTTTAACTCATCGATCACCGCCTGCTTCTTTTGGCCATCTTGATACCGCCAATCGATATTTATGCCGCTCTTGAAGTGATGACTCATCAACCGCCTCATGGCGGCCATCACTGCTTTGCCCTTTTTGTCTTCTATTATCTCTCCGGCAGATGTGATTTGATAGGAGAGATCCCCTGATGAGAAAGGGGGACTGACGGTAGCAGAGTCTGAAGGAGTGGAAGCTGCGCGACCGCTTCCGGATCGAGGAGTAGCTGTGGGAGTAGGAGAGGGAAAGGGACCTGACTGATACTGTGTCTCCGGCCCAAGTGGAGACCTAAAGGAGCGTGAGTGTGCTGACTCGTCTACATCTCCTGAGTCAGCACAACATGAGCCGCCCATCCTACTCTTCCTTCCCTTGCGGGAGGCATGCGCAGGTGATGATCCCGCGGTCGAAGGGGTGCGAGGGGATGGCTGGGCTGTACGTCCACCCGTCAGTGTAGGGGAAGGAATTGCGGAGGTCCTCTGAGAGAGCAGAGAGAAGAATCTTGCTGCCTCCTCATCGCTCATCTGCGCTACAAACTCGTCGGGAGTCCCAACAAAGCCATGCGCGGCTAGCAAAGGAGTCCCCTGAGGGGTAGTCGCAGTGCTACGTGGAAGAGGGGTCGGACCAGGGGTAGTCACAGTGCTAGGACCGAGAGGAGTCGGACCAGGGGTAGTCCTTGGGGTAGTCGCCTGAGAGGAATCAAAGTCCTCTGGAGCATATAGATCGTGAGCTCTCCTCCTGCGAGGCTGTCCGTACTCGTCGGATGAGCGACGTGATCCCATGTCTAACATAGACACAAACACGAAAACAGAAAACAAATAAACAAACATGAGCATTCTCATAGGCATAGGCATAGGCAAGAAGAAAGAAGAGGGAAAGGAAAGAAGAGGGAAAGGAAAGAGGGAAAGAAGAGGGAAAGATAAGAGGGAAAGAAGATGTAAAGGAAAGAAAAGAATGAGAACGAGGAAATAGAGAATGAGAGAAAGGGAAAGAGATGAGGGAAAATAGAGAATGAGAGAAGGGGGAAATAGAGTGGGAAATAGAGAATGAGCTTATGCAGAAATAGAGAATGAGCTTATGCTTCTCTCATTCTCTATTTCCGCATAAGCTCACGCATGTGCATGAGCTTATGCGGAAACTTAAGCATAAGCTCATGCACATGCATGAGCATAAGCATGAGAAGGATGAGTTTCCGCATGCTTATGCTCATGCGGAAAAAGAGAAGGAGCTTATGCAGAAAAAGAGAAGGAGAGAAGCATCTCTCATTCTCTATTTTCGCATAAGCTCCTTCTCTTTTTCCGCATGAGCTTATGCTTATGCTCATGGGTGAGCATGAGCTTATGCTCATGTTTCCGCATATGCGAAAATAGAGGAGGAGAGAAGCATAAGCTTCTCTCATTCTCTATTTCCGCATATGCTCACGCAAAAGAGAAAGAGAAAGAGCTTATGCGGAAAGAGAGAAAGAGCTTATGCGGAAAAAGAGAATGAGATCCGCATATGCTTCTCTCATTCTCTATTTTCGCATAAGCTCCTGCGGAAACTTCCGCATAAGCTCATGCTCATGAATAAGCATAAGCTCATGCTTATGCTCATGCGGAAATAGAGAAGGAGCTTATGCGGAATGAGAGAAGGAACTTATGCGGAATAAGAGAAGGAGCTCATGCGGAAACTTGCGGAAACTTGCATGCGGAATAAGAGAAGGAGCTTATGCGGAAAAAGAGAATGAGAGAAGCATATGCTTCTCTCATTCTCTATTTCCGCATAAGCTCTTGCGGAAACTTACGCATAAGCTCATGGACATGAATGAGCATAAGCATGAGCTTATGCTTATGCTC
The DNA here is from genome assembly GCF_047967505.1 of Dipteris shenzhenensis. Classification (NCBI taxonomy): domain Eukaryota; kingdom Viridiplantae; phylum Streptophyta; class Polypodiopsida; order Gleicheniales; family Dipteridaceae; genus Dipteris; species Dipteris shenzhenensis. Next base: position 7,801,990 of record NC_141623.1, read on the forward strand.
ATGCATAAGCATAAGCATAAGCTCATGCTCATGCTCATGCGGAAAAAGAGAAGGAGCTTATGCGGAAAGAGAGAAGGAGCACTTGCGGAAACTTGCGGATAAGCTCTTGCGGAAACTTGCGGATAGCTTATGCTTATGCTTATGCGGAAACTTGCGGAAACTTGCGGAAACTCATGCTTATGCTCATGCGGAAATAGAGAAGGAGCATAAGCATGAGCATAAGCATAAGCATAAGCATAAGCATAAGCATGAATGAGCATAAGCATGAGCTTATGCTTATGCTTATGCATAAGCATAAGCATAAGCTCATGCATAAGCTCATGCTTATGCTCATGCGGAAACTTGCGAAGGAGCTTATGCGGAATGAGAGAAGGAGCTTATGCGCAAAAAGAGAAGGAGCTTATGCGGAAAAAGAGAAGGAGCACTTGCGGAAACTTGCGCATAAGCTCTTGCGGAAACTTGCGCATAAGCTCATGACAAGCTCCTTCTCTCATTCCGCATAAGCTCCTTCTCTATTTCCGCATGAGCATAAGCATGAGCTTATGCTTATGCTTATGCTTATGCTTATGCATAAGCATAAGCATAAGCTCATGCTTATGCTTATGCATAAGCATAAGCATAAGCTCATGCTTATGCTCATGCGGAAATAGAGAAGGAGCTTATGCGGAATGAGAGAAGGAGCTTATGCGGAAAAAGAGACGGAGCTCATGCGGAAACTTGCGGAAACTTGCATGCGGAATAAGAGAAGGAGCTTATGCGGAAAAAGAGAATGAGAGAAGCATATGCTTCTCTCATTCTCTATTTCCGCATAAGCTCTTGCGGAAACTTACGCATAAGCTCATGGACATGAATGAGCATAAGCATGAGCTTATGCTTATGCTCATGCATAAGCATAAGCATAAGCTCATGCTCATGCTCATGCGGAAAAAGAGAAGGAGCTTATGCGGAAAGAGAGAAGGAGCACTTGCGGAAACTTGCGCATAAGCTCATGACAAGCTCCTTCTCTCATTCCGCATAAGCTCCTTCTCTATTTCCGCATAAGCTCTTGCGGAAACTTACGCATAAGCTCATGCTCATGAATGAGCATAAGCATGAGCTTATGCTTATGCTTATGCATAAGCATAAGCATAAGCATAAGCATAAGCTCATGCTTATGCTCATGCGGAAATAGAGAAGGAGCTTATGCGGAATGAGAGAAGGAGCTTATGCGGAAAAAGAGAATGAGAGAAGCATATGCTTCTCTCATTCTCTATTTCCGCATAAGCTCTTGCGGAAACTTACGCATAAGCTCATGCTCATGAATGAGCATAAGCATGAGCTTATGCTTATGCTTATGCATAAGCATAAGCATAAGCTCATGCTTATGCTCATGCGGAAATAGAGGAGGAGCTTATGCGGAAAAAGAGAAGGAGCACTTGCGGAAACTTGCGGATAAGCTCTTGCGGAAACTTACGCATAAGCTCTTGCGGATGAATGAGCATAAGCATGAGCTTATGCTTATGCTTATGCATAAGCATAAGCATAAGCTCATGCTTATGCTCATGCGGAAATAGAGAAGGAGCTTATGCGGAATGAGAGAAGGAGCTTATGCGGAAAAAGAGAATGAGAGAAGCGTATGCTTCTCTCATTCTCTATTTCCGCATAAGCTCTTGCGGAAACTTACGCATAAGCTCATGCTCATGAATGAGCATAAGCATGAGCTTATGCTTATGCTTATGCATAAGCATAAGCATAAGCTCATGCTTATGCTCATGCGGAAATAGAGGAGGAGCTTATGCGGAATGAGAGAAGCATAAGCATAAGAGAATAAGAGGGATGCGGAAATAGAGAATAAGGGGGAAAGGAAAGAGAGAAGGGAAAAGAGAGAGGGGGAAAGAGAGAATAAGAGAAGAGGGAAAAAAGAGAAGGGGGAAAATGAGAAAAAGAGAAGGGGGAAGAGAGGGTTCCTACGCCCATCACTGCAGCTAGCGCTTAAGGCGCTAGCTGCAGGCAAATGCAAATAACAAAAAGCTTAAATGGAAAGAAGAGGAAGCACTTACCTGTAAAAGTATGTCCCGCTCGGTGTAGTGGACTGGGCCCACAAAAGAGAGACTATGTCCCGCTCGGTGTAGTGGACTGGCCCTACAAAAGAGAGAAAACAACCCATTTTTTCAAATAAGATGTTAGTGGAAAGAGGAGATCACAAAAGCAACTTCTTGAAAGGAGACAAGGAAAGAGAAGATTGAGGAGACAAGGAAAGGAGGAGATTGAGGAGAAGAGAAGGAAGAGAAGGAAGAGAAATACAGAAAGAAGAGGTGAGTTTCTTTCTTTCTTTCTTGAAATTTCGTTTTTTGTTTGAATCCTTTCTAATCAAGCATGAAAACTAGTTTAAAACTTTAGCAATACAAGTAGAAACACTCACAAAACCAAAGCTAACAAACAAACAACCTACATTGTTGAAAAAAACTCACCTTTTGAAGAACTTTCTTTCTGGAAACCAAAGAGGGAAAAAGGAGAGAGAGGGTGCACAAGAGGTAGGAGGAGGGTGAGGAGTGGGAAATAGGGTAGGAGGTTGCTTGGAATAGATGGGAGGTCAGTGAAAATAGGTGGGAGGAGATTTTGGAGAGCTTAGTTTAGAGATTAGGAAAGCTTTGAGCAAAACGCCGCGGGTTTCGCCGTTTCGGGTTTTAACCCACAGCGTCGCTATATAGCGACGCTTATTCGTCACTATATAGCGACGTTTTTAATTGAAAACGTCGCTATATAGCGACGCTTTCAATTAAAATCGTCGCTATATAGCGACGGAACAGAGCGTCGCTATATAGCGACGCTTACTGTTTGTTTTTTAATGAGGCCTCTTGTGACTCAAACATGCTATGCCTATAATTGTCAATATCTCCTCTTACTACATAGCCTTACTATATAGGATTTTTTGTTTCAATCCTTACTATATAGCGATGTCATTCTTTTTATATAGCCTCAAGAGAAGCTCAAATTAAACATGCTATGCTCATAATTGTGTACATCTCCTCTTCATGCTTATGTTTTGGTTTTATAAGTGTAGATGGAAGGGACGAGTGGAAGCTCATCCGATGATGCGCCAACGCCCGGGAGCACGAAGTGGCTTACGGAGAGGTTATATTGTCATTGCACTCATTGCAAGCGAGAAGTACGACATCAACGTCGTATTATCATGCGCCACTTGCGGATGTATGGGGAGGAGCCGGAACCAGTACCCCCCGTTGGTGTTGCACATGTTGATGGATCATCGGTAAGTCAAAGCTATTTAAGTTCGCAATCTTATTGTATACCCGGAATTAGAAGATCTTCTATTTACACGAATGAGCTTATGACAGGATGACGAGGGTGACGAGGGTACACATATACCTTCTCACTTTCAACAAGACTATAGTCTCCCAGATGACGACGAGGGTATGGTCGACATGATGGATTCCATTTTTAGGGGCACTACATCCCACGTACACGTGATGTCAGAGTCTGAGGTGAAAATGCGAGAGTTGCAATCAACACAATTGTACGAGGGTGCCAGGATGTCTAAACTACGTGCTTGTCTCTCAATCTTGAATCTACAAGTACAGTATGGGTGGTCGGATACAAGTGTCTCGGCCTTAATGAGGTTAGCCCTTGCATTAATTTGATTGACTCATTATTTGGATATTGTTTGTTTTGAGAATCATCATTTGGATAGTGTCTTTGTCATAGGTTGCTCCAAAAGATGTTGCCTGCACCAAATACCATGCCCGCATCAAGAGATGAAGCGAAAAAGATGCTAACAATGGTGGGTATGGATTATGATACCATCCATGCTTGCCGTAATGATTGTATTCTCTTTCGTCGTGAGCATGGAGATTTGGCTAGTTGTCCAAAGTGTGGGGAACAACGATATAGAGATGACTTGCAGGGTGAGAGGATACCGGTAAAGGTCTTAAGACACTTTCCCATCATTGCAAGAATACAACACATGTTTCGATGCAAATCCATAGCGGAGTTGATGACATGGCATGCATCTCATCGGTCCACTGATCACACATTGAGGATTCCCGCAGATTGTGCGGCTTGGAAGCACATAGATAATCAGTGGCCGGACTTTGCGAGAGAGCCACGCAACTTACATCTTGGGCTAGCCATGGACGGCGTGAATCCTTTCGGGTTACGCTCGACATGGCCCATAGTCGTGGTGAATTACAATATCCCACCATGGCTAACAATAAAAAAGGGACACCTCATGCTTGCACTACTTGTGCCAGGAAAGTACAAGGCAAGAAACATGGACGTGTACATGGCACCTTTGATAGAGGAGTTACAGATATTATGGAGAGGAGTGCAGGTCTTTGATATTTCCAGAGCTCCTAGGCATACCAATGATATTTCCGTCAGGGGTATCTTGATGTGGACCATGCATGACTACCCAGGATATGGAGAGTGCGCAGGTACGTGGTTATGTCTTTACATGTACAATGAGGGATTATGCTTTTTTTACTCTCTTTTGCACGCATGTCTTGTACTAACATATTCATGCACGCGTGCAGGGCTTGCTACAAGTGGGTACCATGCTTGTCCTGTTTGTGGACCCGCTCTGAAATCGCTTGCACGCTACTCCAAACACATGAGGAAAAATGTTTATGAAGGTCATGCTCGATACCTTCCGCTCGACCATCTCGCACGTGGAGGTCAGCTTGATCCACCACCATCATATTTAAAAGCAAGTGATTGGATTCAAGCTTGGAGGGAGAATGGAGAGGAACCTCCTCTTGGTATGAAGAGGCTATCGATCTTTCACGAGCTTCCTTATTGGGGTCAGTTACAAATCAATCATCTCTTGGATCCCATGCATATCTTTAAGAATGTGGGGGCTACCATTTGGGCACACGGTTGGTTCCAAGGACTCGAGAGGAGTGCGAGAAGACTTGCGTGCTATGAATAGGATGTCTCGTTTGTGGCCCCAAGTGCATGCTTCAGGAAAAGTTGTCCTCCCGAAAGCAACGTGGATCCTCTCTACGAGGGAGGAGGCAGCGATCAAGGCAGACATTGCCTCTTTTCAAACACCGACAGGGTACATGCGTTGCTTGAAAGGAGCATTTTCAAAGGACAATAAGCTTAGTGGCCTCAAGTCCCATGATTGGCACAAGGTCTTACAGGTATTCTAAGTAGAATTAGTGTACCGATAATAGTGATGCATTAGCGTAATTATTATTATGTTATATTGTTGACATGATTTCATTGTTGCTTTGATAGTTCATCCTTCCAATTACAATAAAAGGGTGCTTACAAGAAGATGTTAGAAATGCTATATTCAAGATCTGTGGTATTGTGAGGTATGCTTACTATCAATTCGCATTATCTATTTTCTTCATGGACATGTGAAATAGGTGGATATCTCAAATATCTTACATATGCATGGACATGTGAAATAGGTGGATATCTCAAAAAGAGATCTCTATATCGAGCATCGAGAAGGCTAGGGTGGAATCCATCGAAGCCGTATGCTTGCTTGAGAAGCACTTTCCCTCAAGCATTATGACAACTCAAGTCCACTTGCTTGTGCACATAGTTGATGAGGTGGCTATAGCAGGTACCGTTCATAATCGATGGATGTTTTTTCTCGAGCGGTTTATGAAAACTTTAAAGGGGTTTGTAAGACAAAGAGCAAGACCAGAAGCAAGCATGGCAGAGGGATGGCTTGTGCAAGAGTCATTAGTATATATCACAGAGTTTCTTGCATCCACGGATCCTGATATGCCGCAAGCTTGGCACAACAAGGATGATGATCGCATCATTGGCGAGGTCCCCCAAGGAAAAGGGATTGAAAGAAAGATGAGCGAAGAGCAAATGGAGAAATTCAATAAGTTTTGTATCCTCAATAGCCCTGAGATGCAGAAGTGGATTGAGAGATATGAAGTGGCCAAAGCAGAAAGAATAAATGCAAGGACGAGATTCAGAGTAATGTACAGGCGATCACAACCATATCCACGAGATCTGGCTCTTCTCCCTACTCACATGTCACTTGATTGGCTACAACTAGCTATACGTAAAGCCGAACGTGATGGAGAGACAATAAACGAGCGCGAGCGGGAGTTATCATCTGGATGTATGGTGCATGTAAGTTTCTTATCTCTTGATGTAATTAAGTAATTATTTGTGGCAATATATGCTATAAAATAGGTGCATCTTCATTGTTTTAATGATGCTCTTTTACAGTACAAAAAGTACAGTGCATTATGGTCATATGGACGACATTTTCGCATAGAACGCATCGATTCAAAGAGAGTCACGTATGATTGTGGAGTCATGGCTAACTTCACACAAGATAGCCGAGCAAGTGCTTCGGATACCAATCTTCTCTCCTCACAGTTGGATTATTGTGGAACCATACGTGACATCTATGAAATTGATTTCAGACGATTTACTATTTTCATTCTTGATGTAAAATGGTTTAGAACTACTTACAACGGTCCCCATGCAACTGTGAGAAAAGATGGTAGCGGTCTCTTTGTAATAGACTCCACCAAACATTGGACCGATGAAAGTGATACTTTTGTTCTTCCCGAGCACTGTGAGCAGGTGCATACTAATGATTTAATTAGTCGAAGCTTTCGTTTTTTAAGTCCATTGATATATATATAATTGACGACATTTGGCACGTGATTTTTCATCTTCAATATAGGTGGTTTTTCATCCGGATCGTTCTGATCCAAGATGGTGGTACGTGATCCAAGTTGCACCACGAAGTAAGCAGATTTTTGAAGATCGAGATGTGGATATGGAGATGCCACTACCAAATCCGGATCCAATTGATGAATCTAGCGAAGAAGATGTAGATCACCATATGAGGCAAGAGGAAGATGCGCATAATGACATCGCACGGGAGGAGGATGGAGATCACGATATTGACGAGGAAGACAACAATCGTCAAGATCAATCACCACACTTAAGCTTAATTGAAGAAGATGATTAAATACTTTTAGGTGAACGTACGATGCTAGAGTACGATGATGATATAGGAGATCAACTCGGTATAGAGTTGGAGATAGACTTGCTTGGCGCCTTAGACTTGGCTCAAGATGAAACAGTTGATGTAAATGCTCTTATTTAATTTGATTTTTCTCATCTCCAACTTGGACATGAATATATGAGCTTCAAAGGCTTGATGTACATGCTCTCATTTTTTATTTCTCTATGAGCTCAAACATGTATGAAAATTTAAAAAATTTTGTCATTGGAAGAAAATAAATTTTAAGGCTAAAAAAAAAAAAAAAACCTCTCTGTAAAACGTCGCTATAATATAGTCTCAGTGTCGCTATATAGCGACCTTTAAAAGTCGCTATATAGCGACTTTTACTAACGTCGCTATATAGCGACCTTTCAAAGTCGCTATATAGCGACCATTACTAACGTCGCTATATAGCGACGCTTATTAAAAGTCGCTATATAGCGACGATTTACGACACCCGATTTTTATACCGACGATTAACGCTAAGCGGGTGCTAATCGTCGGTACGTAAACGTCGCAATAGGATGCGTGCGTAGTAGTGATATATGATGCCTTGTTGGATGTAGGCTATAGTGCTGCAGAATCAAAAGAGGAAGTTGAACGTCTAAGAAAAGAGGAGCTTGAGAAGTGTGAAGAAGGAAAGAATGTGAATTAGAGTGTATTTTCTATATGTAAATCCTATTTTGAAATAAAGAAGTTTTTTTGCTTTCTCAACTATGTGCATGAATATTTATTTAATAATTCTTTTAAATGATGTTATGAATATTTTTTATAATTTATTTAACACTCTAGTTCTCTGGCTTGCTTTGTATAATGGGGTAGGAGCATCGGAAACGTTGGATGCAGCCTCCACGCCTCCTTCATCACAGCTTGTAAATATGGTAACTTGCTGAAATCCGACTCCTTCACTTGCCGATCCCTCCCTACGACTCGATCTAGCTCTTCTTGAAGCTTCAGCATCGTTCCTGGATTTCGCAGTAGCTCCGCCATTGCCAGTTCTATGGTGGCGGAAGTCGTCTCCGTGCCTCCTGACAATAGTTCCTGCACAATCAAAGGCGGTCGCTAATCTGAGATTCCATTCTGTGGCAATACATGATCTCGCAGAATGGACGGAAGATGACAATTGGCGAATGGATTTAAGTGAGTGAAGCATAGTTTTGCATAACATTAGACAACAGTATAGCGAAGGCAACGGCAATGGAATACTTACTAGAAGCATAGCTTTGACGACAGTAGTGTCAGGGGCCTTAATCTTTTTGTTGAAGTCGAAGAGCGCTGTGAGCATGTCCTTTGGCGTGTCATCCTGCTGCAAGCGCTTCGTAACAATTCCGTCCAGAAGTGCATCCCATTTCTTGAACTCAGCATCCAGTCTGGCCCGATGTCCAGCGGGATCGAACCACTTGAGGTAAGGAAACACGTCACCCACAATTGGTAACGCCAGTAAGGTGGACAACTCTCTAACCAAGTCTGCGATGATCGAAAAACTTCCGTCTGCTCTCCGACTAAGCAAAAGCCGCGATATAACGTTCACTGATAAGGAAAACGCGATTTCTCGGATCGGCACACCACCTGAGCCCGTCCGTTTTAGGACGTCCTGAAGTAGAAACGAGATCTCTTCGTCTCTGATGTGCGTGTACAGTTGAACGCTTCTCGCCGAGAGGATTCCTTGTGTGTAGAGCTTTCGAATGTCCCGCCAACGCTCATTAGCGTCCATTAAACCCGATCCACTGGTTTTGTAGAGAATACGTTCGCCAAATTCGAATGGAGGCCGATCTGCGAAATCCTCGTCATGGTGATGGAGGACTTCTTTTGCGAGGGCAGGGGACGAAACAACAACGGTGGGGACGCTACCTAGTCTGATGAACACAATGGGTCCATAGCGGTGAGAGAGCTTAGAGAGTACGTGATGGGGAATGGAATTGGTGAGGAGATGGAGGTGGCCGATGAGGGGTAAAGCAGGGGGGCCGGGGGGGAGGCGTGGAAGTCGAGTAAGGAGGAATGCGGAATGGAGGTAGAAGCAGGCCAAGGCAAGCAGCAAGGCAGAAAAGATGAGAGCAGAGTGGGATGGCCATCTCCAAGCAACAAATTCCCACCAAGATATGAAGGAGCTCGAAGTTAAGGATCCATGGCTCGTGTTGAGAGGTGGTGTCGAATATGGAAGGTTATGCAATATCTAAGGGCAGACTGCCTGAGTAGGCACGGGCTGGCTGGTGATAAACAGCATACATTGAAAGTGCGTGCGCCATACACTGACAAACACTGCCCCGTACGTCAGACAACAGCATGACGCACGGACTGACAAACACTCACCCACATGTTCAACCACTGTTCCAGCCCCCTCCCCAAAAAGATTGTGTTATCTAAATAAGACTTCGGGTTCTCTATAGATGCTCTTTGAGATCAATTATCATTGGTTTTCCTTTTGGAGCCACTTCCACTTGTAATTATTATTTTAACACAAGGAGAATCTAACTTAAACCCCGTGCTCTTCATTTTTGACGTATGTGATTATTATTTTAACACAATGTGATTAGGAGAATCTAACTTAAGGCCTGTGATTATTATTTTAACACAATGTCGATTAGGAGAATCTAACTTAAACCAAGTGCTCTTAATTTTTAAGCTATGTGTTTTTTCACACATAAGGTATGTACTTTTTTCAATATACTAATATACTAAGAGTGAGTGAGTACTTTTCCCAATATACTAGGACTTAGTGTCCACTCTCACATGTGTACCCTTGAGAGGATAGAAGCACCATGTGAATATGTCGAGATTGTCCACCGAATCTAATTAATTAAACTATGTGCTCTATATATTGAAGGTATAACACTTATTTCATTAATTTTGGACTTGTCAATGTACAAATTCATTTTTACATATACTTTTGGACTAGTTTTCAGATAAAATTTAAGAAAAACCCAATCTTCAAAGCACATATAAAAACATAAAAACAAGCATTTTTTAATATATTTTTTAAGGACATGAAACTAAAATTATAAAATTTAACGCAGCCTAGATAAGTTACATGAAAAAATAAGATTCGGTTGTTGTGAACTCTCTTAATATTTAATGGTGTTAATAAACACCTTCAAAAGTTAAGCCTGAGATAAGTTACACAAAAAAGAGTGGTTTACAAAAAAAAGAGTGGTTCAGTAATTGTAAACTCTCTTCATATTTATAATAGTGTTTAGGAAACACTTTCAAAAGTTACAAGTGGAAGTAGCAAACTCTCACAATATTTATAATTTAGGTGTTGAAAAACACCAAAAGTTACAATAAGACTCTCATTGGAAGGCAAATTACACTAAAAGTTACAATAAGACTCTCATTGGAAGGCAAATTTATTTTCAAGACTACAGCCATTCAATTTGATGAATTTTCTATTTTCAAGTCTTTAGCCTAAATTCAACCCAGAGCTCATCTCATCCTCATTGATACAGTGAGAGTACATTGAAATCTATAAAATAAAATGATGGAACACAAGAATGATATAATTATTAGAATCTCATCATGAGATATTCTTTTAATATAATATAAGCTAGTAATTATTAGAATCTCATCATGAGATATTCTTTTAATATAATATAAGTTAGACTTGCTGATGCAAGACCGTACTGCGAGACATGTGATGAGATATTCTTTTAATATAATATAAGTTAGACTTGCTGATGCAAGACCGTACTGCGAGACATGTGAGATGATAGACTTTGAGTACATTGAAATCTATAAAATAAAGTGATGGAACATAAGAATGATATAATTATTAGATTCTCATCATAAGATATTTATTCTACATAATAAATTCTCAATAAATTAGACTTTTGAAAAAGTAAAACCTTATGTATTGTAATGAATAAATATCATAAAATATCCTAATGTATTGAAACATTTAACATAAGTTTAAAAAACACTATCATTAATCAATACAAACAAGATAAAAATCTTCAAGGACTCATGTTTCTTTCTACATGTTTTACAACTGAATAGAGTTTGATGAGTCCTCTTGAGGCTGTGATGCTCTAAGAGTACATTGAGTCTCTACTTCTTGTGTGGATGGTGTACATTGAGATTCTACTTCTGGTGCAATCAAGATAGACTTAATCTCTTCCTCCTTTGCAAGATGTGATGTTGTAGATGCACATTGAGTCTCCACTTCTTGTGTAGGAAGAATGCATTGAGTCTCTAATTCAAGTGGAGACTGTAATGCTTCTACTTGAGGCTGTGATACAGAAGGAGACTGAATTGTCTCTTGTTTTTCTTTGGCTCCCTCAGGTTCTTCATTGAGTCCATCATGTTGTTTCCTAATGGTAGCAGTTAGGTAGTGAATAGTCTTAGCCATAAAATCTTGTAGCTCGAGCTTTGTATATGCTTCTATTGAGACATGTTCAAAAATTTCATTGAGGAACAACATGAAGTTGTAGGCAATTCTCCACCCACTGCTAAACATGTCTTTCTGCTCCACTGCGAGGCGTGTCTGGAAATTTAGTTGGTCTTGATGCTCCCTGATTTTCATAATCGCAAAAACTAACTTGTTTGCAGACCTGTCCATCATGACATATGACAAAGTGAATTTGTGTAGTAAATAGTAAGATGCATGTTCATAATGATATGATAAAAGAACACTTACCTGAACACCCCGTGAAAGCCTGTAAATGAGTTGACAACCAAACCAACAATGGTTGTCATCAAGATCCCATACTATCAGGCTCCAATGTGAACTACATCACCAATAAAGAGCGATAAGATTTATCACAATATTAAGTATTAATTGACATAATATTACAAATAAGAGAGTAAAAGAAAGATTGAGACGATACTTACTTCTCATAATATGGCATAAAGACAACTAGCATGCCATCCAAGTCTAAAGGTTGTAGCATTGAACAAACATCATCTACTGTCTTCTTGGTATCACTAAGTACAGCTGAAAGAAGAGAATCGAGCATACAGACGCGATTCTGTACTGATCTAGGAAAGTGAGATATAACCGTACTGCAGCAATAAATAAACAAATATTAGAAGCAGATTGAATCAAATGATTGAAGTATCAAGCCAAGAGATGTTCATATCAAACCTGAGGATGGCCATCATGACTTTGTCATTAACCTCTTTCAAAGGGTCGGAGAGGATTGTGACTTCCTCGCTACCAAAAGTCAAAACACGAAGTTGCTTGCCAATGATAACCCTAACCTCAAAAGAGCTCCCCATTTCGTCCAATACAGCGGTTACATTAGGCCAACTTATGGGCGTAGCAACCAATGTTTCCTCTGGATGCTCCACCACGTTATCAATAAATGCCTTAATGATAGATGACATAAATGCATATAGATGCAAGTCTGTATATGTCGACAATGAGGTTTCACCGCCGCTCAAATTAAAAATTTGAGCAAGGAGCAAAAAGCAGTTATATCCGCCTCTCCACCCACAACTGTGGTCATCATTCTGCTTCACTGCAGGGCATACATGTTACATACTCTATTTGATCTTCTAAGTCACCTTCCATTTGCATAAGTGCATCTATAGCACCTACCAACTTTCGAGCCGATCTACACATCAAAATAGAAAACATAAATGAATGTGCGCATTGCATAGGATGCATCTCATTGACATAATTATGACACAAGTAGGTTATACTTACTCTGACACACTGCCATGGATAGATGCTATTGAATTGACAAAGAAGCATTGCTTGGCTAAGATGTCCACAATTACTAAGCTCCAATGCAAGCTGCATTATCAATTAAGAATAATTATTATTTGATATAATCCTCCACAATGTAAGAGATAAGCTAGGTAGGAATTGATACTCACTCCTTGTGATATGCAGTAAAGATAACTCGCGCTGCAGTCAAATCAATAGGTTGCAACCACTTAAAAACATCATCTATGGTCTTCTGCTTATTGCTAAGTACACTAAAAACAAGAGGATCGACCATATATGCACATCTCTGTATATATAAGGGAAGCTGTTGTAAAACCATACTACAATAAAAAGAAAAGAATATTAGTTCATTTGATCCAATGGAAATACAAAAGCATAAAGTCAATAAAAAGTTTGTGTCAAACCTGAGGATGGCTATTATGACCTTGTCATTAACCTCTTTCTTGAAGTTTATAAGGATTGAAATGTCCTCTTTATCGAATAGAAAAGTAAGAGGTTGTTCTCGAACTTGAAACCTAACTTGAAATGACTTCTCCATTTGCTGCAAGGTATGATTATTTTCTAGAGTCATCCGATGGATAACCAGAGCAGCTTTGCTTTCTTGAGATGAGCTTTCTATATTCTCTACTCCAGCTATGTCCTTCTCATCCTCCTCCTATAAAAGGATAAATAATTATGAGATTCAAAATTTTAAATTAATTATAAATTTAAAAAGACCTTTAAATGAATAAAGAAAATTAAACATAAGTTTTCATACCTCTACATATATTCGTGGTCTTTTTATGTAACCTTCAGAGGCAAGGTCAGTGTCATATCCATCTTCTTCTGCTTCCTTACTATTACTGGTGTCCTCACTATCATATCCAGAGCTTTGATCATTTTCATCATCTTTCTTGCTCTCATCATACATGACCATCTCTATGTCAGCATCCTCTTCATGTGAGATCGGACCTTTCTTATCAAACTTTATTGTGAGAGAAGCCACGGTATCAAGGTATTCCAAGCAAGCAGGGCTCTCAATAATATTTACATTGTGTCCTTTTCTGATAAGAGCTTCAAACAAATGTCCCATTCGACACAATGTGACTTCCCATCCGGACGGTAGCAAAAATTCCATCATACTAATTAAAAGATCAGCACTTTTTGCTGGCCTTTCATAGTGATTTGCGTTGCGATGGAGGGGATTGGAGCTTCATGCTCTTCTAGCAGTACTTGCAATCTCTTTGCATTCCCTCTTATATTGTTTTGTAAGGAGTGATCATTGTAAGGGCTCTTCATGCACAAGAAAAAGGTTTCTAGACTCTGTATCTTGAGACCGCATTCTCTCTTGTCCCTTTTTCTTGAGTATATACCATTGTAAATCTTAAGCTCATTGCCATATTGTTTTTCTAGGGTAGCAGACATTTGTTCCTTGTCATCTTTATCAGCAAATATGACTATGTTACATTGTCCCACTCTACCAATGGTGGTATGTAATATTCTGTCAAGGAGTTGACGAATGTCATCCGGTGATATTTCATAGACAAAGAAAAGCTGAGGTCTCTCCCAAGCAATGTCGTCGGACAAAAAATCATTCAATGAAACTCCCTTGCACTCAACACTCTTTCCAGACTCTGAAATGATTTCATGTATGAAAAAAAAGCCCTTGTTCAAAGTTTTTTCTTTTCTGAGAGTGTGCTTATTGATGACTTTTTGTGCATATGCATACACATTTTCCGGAATGTCACTTGTCATAGAAGGAGTAATTTCAGATCCATCATCTTTTACCTTCACCCATTTATGCGCCCAAGCCTTCTGTTTAGCTGATGGTAAAGCTGATGCCATCTGCCTCACAATGTTATGATCAATTTTACATTGGCTAATTGGAATATTTTTTTCTGCCAATAAATATTCAATTGCACTCTTTACTGCATCACGCTTGACCTGTTGGATGATGTAATCTTCCATGCAATGATCTTTATCCTTTTTGCCAAAAAACCATTCTTTGGACATTAATTTCTCTGCAGCAAGACTTGCGTATTTGTCTGGTAATTTTCTTAAAGGCCTCCACATCCGAGCTATCATCTCTTTTTTCTCAATCTTCTTTGCCTTCTCTTTAATCAATGATGGAGCCTCATATGTGACATCTCCTTTCTCACATGCAAGACACACGTCTTTGATCTGATGAAAAACTTCATCACTACGGAAAAGTATGCTTGTGTAGTCTTGATACCTATCCCTTACTGTCTTAAAGCTTGTAATCACCTCTGCTCTTTCCTGCTTTCCCCTTGGTACAATGGCACTCAAGCATGTGTAGAAGTCAACAAGATTATCCGCTTCCACTTTAGTTTCAGTTCTTTTGAGAGTGGTCAAAGGAGAATTAAAAGTTTTCCATATGGTCCTAGCTTTGAGCAACATCTCTGAAGTGGAGGTGATTTTTCGTAGTGCATAAATGTCATGATTAAGTCTTTCTGACTCAATCAAATATTTTTTCTCGTTCTTGAAGATACAAATGCATGCAGAATAGTAGTGAAATTGAGGCACACTCGCGAAGTAATTTCTCCTTTCTTGTATGCATCTCTAGAGCGCTCATTACAAGCATAGGCATAGTGTTGACCATCTATTGCCTCAAATGTACAATGAGTTAAGAAATTTCTCTTGGCATCCCTTATATGTCGTTTTGGATCATTCACTGAACTCTGTCCTTCTTGAAGTGAGGGAACTTGTTTTCCGAGGAACTTAGTGAATTGCATCTCAAAATCTATAGGCTGAGAGAAATTGATGGATTGACTATAATCTCCCATGACTAGCCAAAATGTTCTTGGACGGAGTACCAAATTAGAAACAATAGGTTTTTTTCCATCAATCAAAGCCTGAAAAATCTTTTCAGCATAGACTGTATCTAAGGAAGATTTAGGTTCTTCATTGATAACATTTCTGCTTCTAGATCTGACTTCATTTCAAGACCCTCCGCATCCTCTTCATGTTCTTCTTCTTCTCTTCTTTGCCCTTTCTTTGTATATGAACGACCTCTTTTTCTAGTTATAGGACTTGGAACTGTAGCTCGTGAAGTACTTGCCTTTTGCATTTGACGTCGAGGTTTATTTTTTAGGGGCTCTATGTGAACCGCTTTAGATCACCCTACTTCTTCTTCTATTGCCTCAACTTCAGGTATACTTAAGGGCTTCACTTGTTCTGTTATTCCATCAACTTCATGAGTTACACCATCTAAGTGAGTAATACCATGAACAAGAGATGTGTGTGCATGTCCTGTCTTATCTGATGCATGTCGTGTCTCACTCAATTCAATTTCTGTCTGAGATGCATATGCATGTCCTGTCTCCACCAATTCAATTCCTGTCTCAGATGTAGATCCCTTGTAAGCATCCACGTGTACAAGACCCTTATCCATTGCTACAATGTGTTCTCTCTCATCCACTCCAGTTTCTCTCTCATTTGTATTACCATGAACCAGGTCTACATGGCATGTCTCATCACTTCCTTTCTCATGTGTGGATTCTTGCACCTTAGGTCCCTCCAATGAAGTTGAACCTTGTTCGATGACACCCTGAAAGTATTCAAGGATAATCTTTGACTGCATTTTTCTTGCTTCCTCAATGGGAAATTCCTCCCACACATGTTGAAGGATCTCCAATGCAGGAACCAATTTAGGAAATCTAGGTGCTTTTGGCGGCGGCATCACAAAGTGCATTGCATCTTTCTTAGAAAGAAGAAACAATCTGTTGCTCATTCTTGACTTTGTGTAAATCATCATTGTACTGCTATCTTTTTCAATTTTTATTCCTACTAAGGTGCCCCCTTGAATCAAATTGCTCTTTGAGAAAGATACATTTGATGCCCACTCATCTTTCTCCAACTCTCTCTTTGTCATCACTAGAATGAGATTTCCTTTACTTAAGACCAAGAACCATGCTTTCTTTGTTGTGTCAACAACGGTCCAGTTTGTGAAGTCCTTTGGGGCATAAATTCTTCCATTGTATTTCAGTGTCATACCATTGACAAATGCTATAGCCTCAAGATCCATCCTATATTCAAGCACAACACAAATTTTAGGTACTTTGACAAACTACAATTACTTTGAAAAATCAAAAGTACAATGAGTCCCATTAATACACCTCAAGTTTTTATTCTTCCTAATCATATAAGTGTCAATTTCATACTTTGGGAATAGCCTAAAAGGCTTTACAAGGCTTAAAGCATAAATGTGAAAAAAAATAAGGATTTACAATGATCTCTGAATACAAATTTGAAGTCTGTTAGATATAAGTGCAAAATGCTCTGTCAACTCTCGCAACTGATATAAGTGTAAAATGCTCTATCAACTCCCACAACTGGTACAAATATAATCTGCTATGTCTATCCCAAAACCTAAACCCTAAACCCTAAACGCTAACCCCCAAATACTAACGCCCTAAACACTAACCCAAACCCAAACCCAAACCCTAAACCGTAAACCCCTAATCCCTAACCCCAAACCCTAAGCCCTGACTCCGAAACCCCAAACCCTCATCCCCAAACCTTAAACCCAAACCCCCAAACTCTTTTTTAATTCAAATTATTTAACTTAATTCACAATCATAAGAAGTTTAAACTTTGACAAAGTAAATTCTTATTAGTTTGAAATCACAAAATTTGAAATATAAATAAATTCAATTTAACTTAAAGTTTATGAAAAAATAAAGTAAAATTAAGAAAATAAGACTTAAATTTTTGAAATCACAAAATTTGAAATATAAATAAATTCAATTTAACTTAAAGTTTATGAAAAAATAACGTAAAATAAAGAAAATAAGACTTAAAATTAAAAATTTAATATTTACCTAGAAGAATATATTAATTCTCCCTAAAAAGAAATAAATTAAAGTAATAATAACGAATGTAAGCTAAACTACTTTTAAAATTTCAATTTAAAATGTAATAAAATTAAAATTATACTTTCTATATTCTAAAACAAAATGCATTATAGTTTAAATTAAACTAGTAAATTGAAAATGAAAGTGAAACTCATTTTAAATTCAAAAACAAAGGAAAATTTAAAAGTCAATTTCCACAAGTTTTCCTTTTCGCATACATTTGTCTTTTCACACTTTTCAAGTTTCCACGCGTTTGTCTTTTCAAACACAAGGTTGTCTTTTATCACAATTTTCAAGTTTTCACACGTTTATCTTTTCAAACACAAGGATTCATAGTTTAAAAAAAGGCGGGAAATTTGAAATTCTAGTTTCCACATGTTTCTCTTCTCAAACACCAAGGTTTATAGTTTTGTTTGTTTAAGTTTCAACTAAATCACACACCAATCTCGTCTAATATGCCTCATTGATCGTAGCTCCCAAATTCTTCCATCAAAACATCTCTCCTTTATCTCTTCTTGATCGTCACCCACTCATTTTTCCTCCTCATTGGTAAGATTTTCTATCTTGATCGTACTTTCTCTTGTGCCCTTCCTCTCTAAATTTTCATCAAACACCAAGGTTTATAGTTTTGTTTGTTTAAGTTTCGACTAAATCACACACCAATCTCCTCTAATATGCCTCATTGATCATAGCTCCCAAATTCTTCCATCAAAACATCTCTCGTTTATCTCTTCTTGATCGTCGCCAACTCATTTCTCCTCTTCAGTGGTAAGATTTTCTATCTCGATCGTACTTTCTCTTGTGTCCTCCCTCTCTAAATTTTCATCTCTCGTCCATCTCTCTCACTCTTCTCTCTCTCTCTTTCCTCTTTGCTCTAGTCTACGTTTCCTCTCATCTTAGTCTACTCTCTCCCCTCCTCTTCATTTCCCCCCTCTCTCTCTCTCTCCCACTCTCTCCTCTCCTTTTCCCTCTCTCTCACTTGCGCTCCCCACTCTCTCTCCCCCTCTCTCTCTCTCTTCCCACTCTCTCTCTCCCTCCCTCTCTCCCTCGCGCTGCCACGACAGCGGCCTCCCCCCCCTCTCTCTCTCCCCCCCTCTCTCTCGCGCACCGGCCTCCCCCCCCTCTCTCTCTCCCCCCCTCTCTCCCTCTCGTTGCCGCGGCAGTGGCCTCCCCCCCCCTCTCTCTCTCCCCTCCCTCTCTCTCTCTCTCCCCCCCTCCCTCTCTCTCACTGCCATGGCAGCGGCCCCCCCTCTCTCTCTCTCTCCCCCCTCTCTCTCGCTGTCGCGCCCCCCTTCTCTCTCGCTGTCGCGGCAGCGGCCCCCCCTCTCTCTCTCCCCCCCTCTCTCTCGCTGCCGTGCCCCCCCTTCTCTCTCTCCCCCCCTTCTCTCTCACTGCCGCGGCAGTGGCCCTCCCCCTCTCTCTCTCTCCCCCCCTCTCTCTCGCACTGCACCCTCCCCTCTCTCTCGCTGCTGCGGCAGCGGCCCGCCCTCTCTCTCTCTCCCCCCTCTCTCTTGCTGCCGTGGCAGCGGCCTCCCCTCCCCTCCCTCTCTCTCTCTCCCCCCCTCTCTCTCGCTGCCGCAGCAGCAGCCTCCCCTCCCCTCCCCTCCCTCTCTCTCCCCTCTCTCTCCCCTCCTCTCTCTCGCACTGCCCCCTCCCCTTTCTCTCTCGCCACCGTGACAGCGGCCCCCCCTTCTCTCTTGCTGCCGTGGCAGTGGCTCCCCCCTCTCTCTCTCTCGCTGTCACAGTAGCGCCCCCCCTCTCTCTCTCTCCCTCCCCCTCTCTCTCGCATTGCCCCCTCCCCTCTCTCTCTCGTTGCCGTGGCAACGGCCCCCCCTCCCTCTCTCTCTCCCCCCTCTCTCTCGCTGCTGTGGCAACGGCCTCCCCTCCCCTCCCTCTCTCTCTCCCCTCCTCTCTCTCACGCTGCCCCCTCCCCTTTCTCTCTCGCTGCCGCGGCAGCGGCCCCCAATTCTCTCTCCCCCCCTTCTCTCTCGCTGCCGCGGTAGCGGCCCCCCCTCTCTCTCTCTCTCTCCCCTCCTCTCTCTCGCTGTCGTGCCCCCCTTTCTCTCTCTCCCCCCCTCTCTTGCTGCCGCGGCAGTGGCCCCCCCCTCTGTCTCTCCCCCCCCTCTCTCTCGCTGCATCGCCCCCCCTTCTCTCTCTCCCCCCTCTCTCTCTCCCCCCCTCTCTCTTGCTGTCGTGCCCCCCCTTCTCTCTTGCTGCCGCGACAGCGGGCCCCCCTCTCTCTCGTGCTGCCCCCTCCCCTTTCTCTCTCGTTGCCGCGGCAGTGGCCCCCCCTTCTCTCTCGCTACCGTGGCAGCGCCCCCCTCTCTCTCTCTCCCCCCTCTCTCTCGCTGCCGCGCCTCCCTCCTTCTCTCTCGCCCCCCCTTCTCTCTCGCTACCACGGCAGTGGCCCCCCCTCTCTCTCTCCCCCCCTCTCTCTCGCTGCTGTGCCCCCCTCTTCTCTCTCTCCCCCCCTTCTCTCTCGCTGCCGTGGCAGCGGCCCCCCCTCTCTCTCTCCCCTCCCCGCCCCTCCCCTCCCTCTCTCTCCCCCCCTCTCTCCGCTGCCGCGGTAGCGGCCTCCCCCCCCTCTCTCTCTCTCCCCCCCCCTCTCTCTCGCGCTGCCGCAAGCAGCGGCCTCCCCCCTCTCTCCTCTCTCTTCCCCCCCTTCTCTCCCCCTTCTCTCCCCTCTCTTTCCCCCCCCTTCTCTCCTCTCTCTCCCTCTCTCTTTCTCTCTCTCTCTCTTTTGCTGCCGAGGCAGCAAGACTCTCTCTCTTATAATCTCTCTCTAAAAGTCTTTCCTTCACTTTTCTCTCTCTATAATAAAATTTCAAAGAATACAAATTTTAAAAAAAGTACCTGGAAAAAAGTTGAGATCTATGCTTGTGTTTGCTTTTGCTCTTCCTCCTCTTTTTGCTTCTCCTCTTGCTCTTCCTTGTTGAAATGAGAGAAACAATGAGAGAAGGAGAGTATATATAAGAAAAACTAGGGTTTTAAGTGCTTCTCTCTCATTGGTCCTTCTATAACATTACCTCCTCTCCCATTGGCCTCTCTATTAGATTATCTTCTCTCTCTCTCCCACCCACTCCCATCCTCCCACCCCATTCCCACTCCCACCCCCATCCTCCCACCCCACCTCCCCCATTCCCACTCCCACATCCACGCCCATTCTTCCACCTTCCCCATTCCCACTCCCTCTCCCACTCCCATCCTCCCACCCCACCCCTCCCACTCCCACCCTCACCCCACCCCCACCTCCCCCATTCCCACTCCCTCTCCCACTTCCACTCCCACTCCCAGTCCCATTCTCCCACTCCCATTCTCCCACCCACTCCCATCCTCCTACCTCCACCTCTCACTCCCACTCCCATCCTCCCACCCCCACCCCTCCCCCCCCCATTCCCACTCCCATTCCCACTCCCACTCCCATTCTCCACCCTTATCCTCCCACCTAAGCCCTCCCACTCCCATCCTCCCACTCCCTCTCCCACTCCCACTCCCATTTTCCCACCCCCCCACCTCCCCCATTCCCACTCCCTCTCCCACTCCCACTCCCATTTTCCCACCCCCCCACCTCCCCCATTCCCACTCCCTCCCCCACCCTCCCACCCCACCCCTCCCACTTCCACCCCCACCTCCCCCATTCCCACTTCCATCCTCCCACCTCACCCCTCCCACTTCCACCCCCACCTCCCCCATTCCCACTCCCTCTCCCACTCCCATCCTCCCACTCCCACTCCCCACCCCTCCCACTCCCACTCCCACTCCCATCCTCCCACCCTCACCCCACCCCCACCTCCCCCATTCCCACTCCCTCTCCCACTCCCACTCCCATTCTCCCACCCCCACCCCCACCTCCCCCATTCCCACTCTCTCCCACTCCCACTCCCATCCTCCCACCCCCACCCCCACCCCCACCGCCCCCATTCCAACTCCCTCTCCCACTCTCCCTTTCTCCCACTACCACCCTCCCAACTATCAATTCCACTATTACTTATGAATTCTAATTAAAACTATTACTTAAATAAATGATATTACTGAAAACACTCATAGGATTTAAGGTTTAGGATTTCGTGGTTTGGGTTTAGGGTTTGGGGTTTGGTGAGTTAGGGTTTAGGGTTTAGGGTTTGTGAGTTAGGAATTAGGGTTTGTGAGTTAGGGTTTAGGGTTTGGTGGTTTGGATTTGGGGTTTGGGGGTAGGGTTTAGGGTTTAGGGTTTAAGGTTTGGGAGTTAGGATTTAGGGTTCAAGGTTTGAGGGCTAGCGTTTAGGGTTCAGGGTTTGGGGGTTAGGGTTTAGAGTTTGGTGGTTTGGGTTTAGGGGGTAGGGTTTAGGGTTTAGGGTTTAGGGGTTAGGGTTTATGATTTAGGGTTTAGGGTTTAGGGTTTGGGGGTTTGGGTTTAGGGGTTAGGGTTTAGGGTTTGGGAGTTAGGGTTTAAGGTTTAGGGTTTAGGGCTTAGGGGTTAGGGTTTAGGGTTTAGGGTTTAGGGTTTAGGGTTTGGGAGTTAGGGTTTAGGGTTTGGGAGTTAGGGTTTAGGGTTTGAGGGTTAGGGTTTAGGGTTTAGGGTTTAGGGGTTAGGGTTAAGGGTTTAAGGTTTAGGATTTAGGGTTTGGGAGTTAGGGTTTAGGGTTTATGGTTTAGGGCTTGGGAGTTAGGGTTTAGGGTTTGGGGGTTAGGGTTTAGGGTTTAGGGTTTGGAGGTTAGGGTTAAGGGTTTAGGGTTTAGGGTTTAGGGTTGTTATTGGTTAGGGTTGAGGGTTGAGGGTTGAGGGTTTAGGGTTTTTTTGGTTTAGGGTTTAGGGTTTAGGGTTTAGTGTTGTTATTGGTTTACGGTTGTTATTGGTTAGTGTCTGATTAAATTTTCAAACAAGTTCTAGATTTTTAAATCATTAATAAAGTAGATTATTGTGAAGAGACTAATGTTCTTTATAATGGTTGTTACAACTTGTTTGCAAAGGAAACTCGCAAAGGAGATGGCTACAAAATTTATTCCGGGGATGGAGGTGATTTTATGTTGCAAAAGAGAAGTAGTTGCATTTGCTACAATCCATGAAAGTGATCCAAATTCTATTTGTCACTTTAGAAGACTTGGCAAAGATAAGGTGGCGGTTATCGTATCAAGGATTCTTAGTGCACATGTTGAGCTAAAGCATAAGTGTGGGGATATGGAAATCCTTGGAGATGTTATGCCCTATAATACTTCCAACAATGCATTTATTGCATGGGACAGAGATGAGACTTATCCAACACATGTCATCAGGAATACAAAGTGCATATCTTTGGATTTTAGAGTGGGAGATATTTTACAAATGTTATCATTTGCAAATAAGAATGTAGCAAAAGGTCAAGTCTTGGGATTTGAACAAGTGGAACACTGGACATTTGCGCAGATGAGAATTCAAAAAGTTACTGATGATGGTATGGATGATAACTCAATGTCATTGGATGGTCCCTACTATGAGGTAGGTAAGGATTTGAGATGGAGCATGCAATTTTTAAAGATTGGAAAGACTCGGCATGTGGTTTTTAATGATAAACATAATGTATACTACAACATCAAAGAATTGAAAGAATATGCCAATGTACCAAGCTCTATCCCTTCAGAGATAGATGATTCCAATGCACTCAACTATAGCACTGACGTCTTATCAAAAGTCGATGAGTTCATTGGTACCGAGAAAGAAAAATATTTCACAAGTGATGCCTTATCTGGGGTGGATGAGTTCATGCACATTGAGAACTTGGGCAAAGATGTCAAAAGTGTTATATATTCAAGCATGGATGGCTTCATGGATACTGATAAAGTTCTTGGAGTCAAACCAAGTAACTATGGAATTATGGAAATCATGCACGATAGTATAATGAGTGATGTTCTCTCTGGAGTAGAGGAGTTTCAAGACTATGGAGTTATGAAATCCATAGAAAGTGCATCAATGAGCGATGTTCTCTCAGGAATAGATGAGTTTGAAGATCATTCTAGACACTCTATCACCACTGACTATGGAGTTATGAAATCCATAGAAAGTGCATCAATGAGTGATGTTCTCTCAGGAATAGATGAGTTTGAAGATCATTCGGGACACTCTAATGCCATTGTGACAAGTGGTTCTACGATTGTATCAAAAGTAGGGATGAGATCAACAAAGGACTATTCGGTGCTTGACTTTGATTGTGAACTTGTAAATGTTACAAATGGTTTGACGAATGTATCAAAAGCAAGGATGACATCAACAAAGGAATATTCAGTATTTGACTGTCAGAGTGATAAGATCAAGGATGCAACATCTCATGAAAACAACGTGACAAATAAATCTCACAAGGAGCACAAATCCAAATAAGAATGTACAAAAGGTCCTAAAATGGACATACAGATGCATGAAAAGACAACAAGCCAAAGAGAATAAGAGTAATGAATGAAGATGTTATGCTAAAAGCAATGCGATCTACATGCTGTAAGCGTACATGTATGTGATCCATTAACTTACATGACATCAAGGGTTGTAGAGAACATGTCTAGCAAAGGAAAGGAAGCAGAAGAAATGAATACCTACTCACGAGATTGTCTTGCTTTCTTGTAAATGATAAGAGAAGGCGAAGTTCAGGACATCAAATAAGGCCTCTTATAAATCGAAAAAAGTATATGCAATAATGCATATCACATTATTACAGGATTATCACATGGCACATATTGGAATTTGGCTAATAAAGCAAAGTATGGAGTTAAATTTAACATTCATGGAAACATAGGAAGGCCCAAAACAAGAGCCTCAACGGTTGCGGCAACAGCAATTTTGAAAGATTACATTTATGAAAATGCTTTACCGCAACCCCACCTATCAGAAATGCATCTTCCGATAGGTTTGACCAAAAAAGAAGTATTTAACTCTATTGGAGAAACACAGAGGCAAAGAGGGCATGCACCGGCATCTTTTCATACTTTGTATACTCTTTGGAAAAAAAGCTTTGGACATGTTAAAATCCCAAAGAGGCAAAAAATGTCAAAGTGCAACGATTGTGATGATCTAAAGCGAGCACTTGAGAGTGCAACATCTCCAGAACAAAAAGAAGCTTACAAAAAAAAGAGAGAATTTCATCATGGACTTGTTCGGCATTCTAGAATAAAATATGCATTTTGGAAGGAGCAAGCTATTTCTCACTTAAATGAGTACATGTGCATTATTGTAGATGGTATAGATCAAAATACAACAACATTACCTCAATTTGTTAACACTCCACCTAAGCTACAAGGCAAATACTTTTTAAAGACACATCTATGTGGAGTGTTAGTGCACGGATTTAAGTTTTTTGCAGACATATGGATTGATTCCTTACATCTACACGATAGCAATCAAGTTGTAACATCCGTTATGAAGGCAATTCACAATGTACATGCAGAAAAAGGTCACCTACCAGCAACTTTGAGAGTACAAGCAGGCAATTGTGGATGAGAGAATAAGAATGTACTCTTCTTTGCATTTTGCTCAATGCTAATTGCTCATAGAATCTTCAATGAGATTGAAGTTGGGTTTTTGTTGGTTGGGCACACACATGAGGATATCGATCAGGTATTTAGCATAGTTTCAAGAGAACTGAAACACAAGGATATGGAGACAATGGATGACTTGCTAAGAAAATGTGGGAGGCAAGTTGGTGGCCATAAGGAAGGAACAATATGCTCAATGGTTGAGAGGATGTATGATTGGAAGAGCTTTATTCTACCTTTCATACAAAAAGGTGGTGATGCCCTGATAGGTCATAGCACTCCACACTATTTTCGATTTTTCTTAAAGGATGAAAAACTAGTGATGCAATGGCAACACTATTCTCTTGATACAAAATGGGAACCTGAAGAACCTTACTCTCTCTTAACTTCAATCCCGAGCAAAGAAATGCATCCAACATGGGCTCCTATAAAAGAATTCAGCGAGAAATCCAAAGGTGAAATAGAAGGCTTAAAAGCTTTTATTGCATACAAAGAGGAAATGCTCCGGAGATTTCCTGATTGGAAGCCCTCTTGGAAGGAACACACTACTGTTGTAATTAGCAAGACCTACCAATTGATAAAGGACCTTGCAAAAATGCGAGAAGATGATATTAAGGCAGAACGGCCTTTATTTTGGCCAAATGTTGGTAATGACTTGCATCCAGCATGTGGTCTCTTTGAAAATGAGTTTGAATCGTTGCTCCCACGTCCATATTGTGGACCCAAGAAGAGAGAGTTTATGCCACAAATAGACATAGATGTCCATTGTTTTGTTGCAGTTCGACCATCGGATGATGAACATGAGAATGTGAAGTTTTGGGTTGCGAAAGTAGTTGACGTGAGCATGGATGACCGGGGGAGAGCTACAACATTTATAGCGGTATGGTATGAGCCAAGGGGCAGGAAGGAGAACCAAGATAACAATACATTGTATAGTAGTTGTCTGAAAAAGGAATGGGTCCCAAACCATGAAGCAATTTCAAGACTTTCCACACAGACAGTCATAGTATCCTGGAAATCAAGGTCAAAGAAAACAAAGAAGCACATGGGGTATGATGTAGAAGACAAAATAGAATTACCGCAACCAATTATTACGCACATTATAGAGTTCATAAAGATGCTCACCCGGGAGGAAGTAGAAGGAGATAGCGCAAATGAAGAATGCCCATGATAACACCATTCAAATATCGAGAAAGAGTGAAGGTGGTGGTGGTTGTCAGATGAGAGTGAATGAAGATGGCACCCAAGCGACAAGTGACAATAGAAAGGACATTCTGAACAAGCAAATGTTTGGATCGCTCATTTCTGTGATCATGATAGAAAAGGACATTCAAACAAGCAAATGTTTGGATCGCCCATTTGTACTAAACTCATTGTAAAGGAAAAATTAAATTATTGAAAAGGCCACAGGAGATCCTTTGTACAAAGACTCATCCAGAGCAATATTTGTTGTAAAACTTATGACATGATAATGTAAAATTGCAAGCATAGCTATTGCTATTTTTTGGACTACAAAAGAGGCTTCCATCATGTCTCATGTCTATATAAACCTTTTAATTTCTTGAATATTCAAGAGTGTAATAGTTTTCTGCATTGAAAGTAAAAAGAGTCTTATAGGTCTCTTATGTATACATTTTTAAAATGTTGTGAATCCTCAATAGCATAGTTTTTCATGGATTTAAACTAATAACTCGGATTTTTTATTTTAAGAATATGATTCTTATAAACAAGAAATACAAATTTAAAATTTAATAGTAGTTTTTGCATTATTTGTACAACATTGTAGAGAGATATTTTGAAATGTTTTATGTGAAGATGATAGTGCCAGAAAGTAAACTTTTGATTCTCGAATGACACTTTCATAAAGTAAACTTTTCATTTGGGAAGGATTTTAAGGAATAGTCTAAAAGTAGACATATGAGTCCAAAATTAATGAAATAAGTGTTGTATGTATGTTTCCCAATATACTAGGAGTTAGTGCCCACTCTCACATGTGCAATCTTGCTTTTATGCTAGAGATAGGATAGAGGCACCATGTGAAAACTGAAAAATCAAATTAAACACTTATTTCATTAATTTTGAACTTGTCAATGTACAAATTCATTTTTACATATACTTTTGGACTAGTTTTTGGATAAAATTTAAGAAAAAACCCACTCTTCAAAGCACAGATGAAAACATAAAAACAAGCAATTTTAAAAAGATTTTTAAAGGAGATGAAATCAAAGTTATAAAATTTAACGTGACACAGATAAGTTACACCAAAAGATAAGATTCAGCAGTCGTAAACTAGATTGTAATATTTATAATGGTGTAAACAAATAAAGTTATAATATTAAGCAAGCTCTCACAATATTTATAATGGTGTTAACAAACACCAAAAGTTACAATAAGTCTCTCAATGGAAGGCATTAATATTTTTCTAAGATCTCACTTTATTCGAAATCTATCGTCTCACATTACATTCTTGCACTTATTACCTCACACTATTTAGTAGAGTGTTCTCATCAACAACAACTACTCTCTCAATTTATTTAATCGGTTTCACTTTATTTAAAGTCTAACTTATTATACATAATAAA
Source organism: Dipteris shenzhenensis (assembly GCF_047967505.1). NCBI lineage: Eukaryota > Viridiplantae > Streptophyta > Polypodiopsida > Gleicheniales > Dipteridaceae > Dipteris > Dipteris shenzhenensis. Next base: position 7,829,557 of record NC_141623.1, read on the forward strand.
CATCTCATGATAGTTAAAGTCTAAGTTATTATACATAATAAACATCTCATGATAGAAATCTATAATTATATCATTCTTGTCTTCATTTAAAGTCTAACTTATTATATATAATAAATATCTCATGATAGGAATGTGATAATTATATTATTCTTGTCTTGAATCACTTTATTTCATAGATTTAAATGTATTCAAAATCTGTCCTCTCATATGTCTCTCACATTATGGTCTTGCATCTTTTATTGCACTCAATTGACAACTCACCTCTCTAAATTTATTTAATCGGTTTCACTTTACTCGAAGTCTAACTTATTATATATAATAAATATCTCATGATGAGAATCTAATAATTATATCATTCTTGTGTTCCATCACTTTATTTTATAGATTTCAATGTACTCAAACTCTATCATCTCACATGACTTGCATTACGGTCTTGCATCCATTACTTCACACAATCTAGTAGTCTAGCGTTCTCCAACCATCATCTTAGCGATATCTTAGCCTCTCCCAATTCTTTATTCTAAATCTTTCATCTCACATTATGAGTCTGCAGTTCTATAAATCCCTCTCTAGTCATTCGTCTTCTACATCTTGCCCGTAGCTTTATAGCCAAATACTTCGTCCACTTTGCTCTCATTACCTTCCTCCTCTTCTCAAGCTTACTCCTTTCATCTTGCCCGCAGCCTTACTCTGTAACTCGAGTCTACTCCCATTATCATTCTTGCACTCATCTCATAGCCTTACTCTCAAACTCTTGCCTTGAAGTGTACTCCCATTACCATTCTTGCACTCTTCTTTCATCTCACATTCTTACTCTAAACTCTTCTTCCATCTCGCCTTACTCCCTCACTATCTCTTATTCCTCATTTCATATTCTCGTAGCTTAAAGCTTCATGGATATTTTTGAAGTCATCAATTCCATGGAGGAAGCCACTAGCACCAACAAAGATTGGATTGAGAACAAGGCGAACAGAGAGCAAAGAAAGAGACAGTAAGCTCCATTAACTCAGGACGAAAAGGAGGAGTTTGCTCTTCATAAACTCCTAGAGAAGGAGGAGAGGGAAAAAATAAGTAGGTCTACTAGCAAAATAGATAGATTACATTGATATATGAGAGAGCTAACAGACTTTCTAAGTGAGGTTACTTTGCATGTGCTTAGCTCATAATGTTATATTGGATGATTTTATTAAATATTTGAATACATAAGGCGAATTTACTCATGGATACATAAGGGACATTGATCATGGATACATATTAAATGTTTGATGATGAAAAAAAACCATCTTTCAGACCAATCTATTATATACATTAAACTCGTAATTAAGAATATAAAGAAAAACAAGTCACACATTTAATATGTATCCATGATAAATTCCCATTATGTATTCACACATTTAAGAAAATCAACCAAAATAGCATTATGAGCAACAAAATCACAAATACAAAGTTTTGTGACTTTGCACTTGTACATGCATCACTTGCCAATAAAGTTTTTCTTACTTAAAAAAAACTCATGTACATGCTAAACCCCATCATAAAGCTTCACAATGAAGTGGATTCTGATGCTTGTTGTGGACTCCGTTGTGATGCTTTGGAAGTAGACTCTTTCTCTCGAGGCTTTGATGCTTTAGCCATATATGGACTCTTCCTTCGGGCATAGAATTTGTCTACTTCCAAGCGTGGACTCAGTTGTGATGGTTTAGGCGTAGAATCCAGTGGAGGTTGTGATTCTTCGGGCATATATTGAATCTCTACTTTTGAGTCTGGGGTAAACGGTAGTTCCTTGGGCATAGACTCCTTGAGAGGCTGTGATGCTTGTGGTGTAGAATGAGTCTCTACTTCCACTCGTGGACTTTGCTGGGATGCTTTGGGCATAGACTCCCCAAAATGGTGTGATGCTTTGGCTGTAGATTGAGTCTCTACTTCCGCGAGTGAACTCCCTTCTGATGCTTTGGGTCTATACTCCTCAAGCGTAGGGCGGTTGGACTCGATTGTGATGCTTCGAGAATAGTAGACTCCTTTAAAGGCTGTGATGGATTGAGAGTATATTGGGTCTCTACTTCCTCGAGAGCCTTTGATGCAGACTTGGGTGTCTCATTTACTTTAATTGGATATTGAGCAATTGTGTATCGAACGGTATGAGCCACAAATGTATATAGTTTTGCATCGGAATATGTAGACACTGAGGATTGTAAGCCCTTCACATCAAATATTTCATTGAGGAGCAACTTGCAGTTGTAGCACACTCTCCACCCACAACTGTATGCATCATTTTGCTCTACAACCTCACATCATTGTAAGTCCATTGCTTCTTGCAAGTCACCATCATACTTTGTGATTTGTTCGGGACCCATCTTCTTGATTCTTCATCCACTTTTGTGCCCATGCCTTTTCCTTAGCTATGGATAAAGCGGCTATATGCTTCACAATATTAGGGTCAATATTGCATTGACCAGTAGGGATATCTTTTTCTGTGAGCAAATATCTAATCGCACTATCCACTGCATCACATTTCACCTATATGTTGATGCACTCCTCCATGCAATGATCTATCTGCGAAAAAATCATTCTTTCTTGAGGAGTTTCTCTGTTGCAATTATTACGTAGCTATCCGGCAAATATTTTATGGGCCTTCACATTCTTGCTCTCACCTCTATTTTCTCAACCTTTGACTTTTGTGATAGTAACAAAGGACCTTCATAAGTAACCTCACCCTTCTCGTATGCACAGCAAACTGCCACAACTTGCTCAAACACCTCATCAAGTCGAAAAATTATACTAGTGTAGACTACATATCTATCTCTCGCTACCTTGAAGCTTGTGAGAGATTCTTCTCGTTCTTGACTTTCCCTTGGTACAACTGCACTTAAACATGTATAAAAATTGACTAATGTGTCTGCATCCACTTTTGTGGCAGTTCTTTTCAAATGTGTTGCTGGAGAACTAAGGGTCGTCCATAGACACCTTGCTTTCATTAGGATTTTCGATATCAAGGTTATCTTACGTTTTGCAAAAATATCATGATTCAGAGAATTTGTCAAAGGCTTTGTGTGAAGAATTTGTTGAAAGTCTCCTCAAAATGGGTAGGTCCTTCAAACATAATTCCATTGTCACGGCTACCTATATTTGGACAGAACATGATTCTACATTAGAGACCACAGGTTTCTTGCCATCCACCAATGCCTTGAATATCTGCATCACATAAGATATATCAAGATTCCTATTATTGGTAAAAAATAGTTGCTGACTCCACATCTTGAGCATTCACAGCATAGGGCTTTTGTTCCCATATATATCCGACATCATCTTCTGTGATCATTTCATTAAGACGCAGATTGAGATTCTTTATTGACATGAGCTCATCTTGATCTTCCTCAACCTCTTGATCTGACTCTTCTTCCTCTATATTTTCTATGTCCTCCTCTCTCTTGTACCTGAAGTTTCTGAGCGGAGGAACATTGTCTTTTTTTAGCCTTTGAAATTGTGTCCTCTTTATCTTTTACATGTACTTTTTGAACGGGGGAACGTTATCTTTTTGTGAAAGTAGCCTTCGAAACTGTGGCCCATGCAGTATTAATCTTTTCTATTTTTTCCCTTTTTTTCCTTTGATAGGTTGCATCAATGTGGTCGTGGCTTATCCTTCCTCTTCTTCTATCTTTTGTATTTCTTTAGTACACAATCGTTGTGTTGCTTCTTCAGTTTTATGTTCGAATGTAGCATCTGCTTCTGTTTCTATCTCAAAGAGTTTGCATGCAGACCCTTGATGTGGGGCTCCTTATCTAGGCTCCTTGTCTAGGTTGCTTCTAAGCCAAACTAGGAGCTCTCTCATCCTACTTGTGTCCTCTTTGTTTCTGAACCAAACTAGCATCCATCTGATCCTTCTCGTGCCCTCTCTGGTTTTGAACCAAACTAGCATCCCTCTTATCCTACTTGTGCCCTCCCTACTCTTGATTGAATTCATGGTCTATCTTGAGTGATGATGTCTTAAAGTACTCAACCATAATCTTTTAATGTAACCTACTTGTCTCTGCACTCCGAAATGTACTCCATTCATCCATGAGAGCCTGTAATGGAGTTTGTAATTCTCTAAAGTTTGATGGTGGAGGAGGTGGCATTGCAAACCTATTTAGACTTCTTGATAAGATAAAATGATAGCCTCCAACATTAGGTTGTGAATACTTCACAAAAATATCTAAGTATGGGCTCTTTGGTTCCATCATAATTCCCACAACCATGCTAGAAGTTATATCTTTCTTAGAGAAGCTTGCATTCCATGGCTCCTCATTTTGCTTCATATCTTTCCTCCACATCATAAGATGTAGCTTAGTTTTTCTTTGAATGAGAAACCAAACTTTTCATCCCATGTGCATGTGAGTCTACTTCCCTTCAAAGTTATCAGGGACATACTCTTTCCCATTGAAATGTAAGGTGGTGCTAGAGACGAAAGCTCTAATCTCTTGAGAGTGCTCCATAATAATTGAAAACCCTACATGAAAAATAATTCACAAGACTTTAGATACAATGCTTCAATAAAATAGCCAATAAGGCTTTAAAGTACAAACTAAAAGACAATACATTTTGCCCATCATACTGTATTGTGCCCAAGCTGAAAGACAATGCATTTTGCCCATCATACTATAATGTGCCCAAGCTGTTATTTTGTTGTAGTTCGGCCATCGGATGATGAATATGAGAATGTGAAGTTTTGGATTGCAAAAGTAGTTGATGTGCAAAGAGATGATCAAGGGAGAGCTACAACATTTATAGCGGTATGTTATGAGCCAAAGGGCAGGAAGGAGAATATGGATAACAACACATTGTATACTAATTGTATAATGAGGGAGTGGGTCCCAAATGATGAAGCGGTCTCACAAGTTTCGACGAAGACAATCATAGTGTCTTGGCATTCAAGGGCAAAGAAATCAAAGAAGTGCATGGGATATGAGGTAGAAGGAAAAATAAAAATACCACAGCAAAGTATTTTGCATATACATGAATTTTTAAGGATTCTCGCCATGGAGGAAGTAGAAGGAGACAACGCAAATGAAGAATGTCCATGCTTAAAGCTTTGTATTGAAGTCCATTGAAGGATTTTATTTGGGTACTAGGCAAGAAGCCAATTGACAATTATAATCAGAGTCATCACCTCCTATGCCAAATGAGAGTCAAAATATGCACTGGATGTCACCCAAGGGTCAACAAGGCTTGGCAAGACAATAGGGAGTTAATGCAGATGGCACCTGGCAAGGGACTGTCACATTGAGCAATAAGACAATGGGGGAGTCAATGCATCCAAGGGGCAAGGCTTGGCAAGACAAGTGGGAGTTAATGCAGATGGCACCTGGCAAGGGACTGTCACATTGAGCAATAAGACAATGGGGAGTCAAATTATGCAGATGGCACAAATTGAGGCTCTTTAAGAGCAACAATTTAAATTGTAAACATATGTTCAATCTATATCATTTTATACAAAGACTCCAGCTGAGTGCAACGTCTCTCAATGTAAACATATAATGATAGCTATAATTGCTATTATAATTCTTTGGTTCAATACAAAACTTGGGTCTTATGGCATCATGTCTTTTTTCTATTTATTAAAAGTTTTAAAAATTTCATGCATACTGCGAGTGACAATGTTATTTACATGAAATATTTAAGTCTCCTTTCATGGATTTATAAATTTATCACATCAAGGAAAAATATTCAAAATAATTAAATTAACAAATAACTTAGGTATAGCTAGAATTTCTAAAATAGGATTATTTCAAATTCTTGCATGTTGGTGCAAAAGTATTTCAAGAGTGAAAGACTAGCTTCATATGTTGTTTATGCTCCTCAACATCTTTGCTAAACACCAAAATATCATCAAAAAATACTACCACACAATCTTGGTGTTTTAAGAAAGATTCGGTTCATCATTCTACTAAAAGTAGCTAGAGCATTAGTTAGCCCAAAAGGCATAACTAAGAACTCATAATGTCCCGTTTGAGTTCCAAAAGCAGTCTTGTATATATCCTCTTCTACCATATGAACTTGATGATGGCCGGATTTGAGATCTATCTTACTGAAGACCTTGGCACCTTTCAATTTGTCCAAAAGATCATCAATCCTAGGGATTGGATATTTGTTCTTCACTGTGATTTTGTTCAGTGCACGATAGTCTATGCACATTCGGTAGGTTCCATTTTTCTTTTTGACTAATAAGGCAGGTGCTCCATAAGGAGAACTGCTGGGTCTTATCAATCCTCTCTCTATTAGTTCCTCCACTTGCTTTTGAATTTCCTTTTGTTCTAGTTGATGGACTCTATAAGGAGCTTTTCAAGGTGGACTATTGCTTGGTAGGATTTCTATCCTATGATCTTTAGGTCGAGAACATGGTAGTCCAAGCGGTAAATCCTCTAAGAAACAATCAAAAAATTGAGAAAGAAATTTTTGGTGTGTAGGCTCAGTGCTTGGCTGAGTAGCCATTACCGTATTCACCAAAATTAGATATGTCTTCTCATGTTTTCTAATTGCTCTTTTGGCTTGTGTGTGGTTAAGGACTAATCTCAGGTTTCATTGAGCTTTTTAGACATATTTATTGTCTGTCCTTCTCACACATCTGATGTGAATCATAATCTATCTTAGGATTATATTGATGCCTCCATGGCATTCCTAAGATGATGTCCACTCCTTGTAGGGGTGCCACTAGAAAGTCTCATGTATCCTTGTAGGCTTTGATTGTGATTTTAAGATTCTTGACTTCTCTAGTACAGTTGTACTTTGTTTTGGTAAAACTAGCTTTGACCTTATAGTTAGATGGGAAAGACTCTAGGTTTAGTTTTGCTAAGGTTCTTTCTGAAATGAAATCATGAGTACTACCATCATTATATAGAATAACCTCTTTGCCATTAATGAAACCTTTCATCTTTAGAAGAGCATGACAATTATACTTACCTCCCTCTTGCTTGGCTGCTTTGTTGTCAATCATGTGCACTTTCATCGTCAAGGTCTTCTTTCTTTTAGGACACTCAGTGGCTATGTGTCCCAGCTTATTGCATTTGAAACTCCTTATTTCTTTCTTTGGAAAAGTCCCACCGTTCGGCTTCAAGGAAGAATCTATCTTCTGTGGTACAAAACCATTTTTAGATTTAAACAAGGGCTTTTTATCAAATCTCTTTTTCTTATGGCAGGATACATGTCGTTCTAGATCTTTTCCTTCTTTTGGGATCCCATTCTTCCTTTCACAATTCATTGCAAGAGAAATTGCTGAGTGAGGATGAAACATGTTAATCTTAGCTCTCAACTTAGACTTTAGACGTGCCACAAACTTCTTGCGTTGATTTCGCTCATTAATTTTCTCTAAGGACTGTAGTTGGATCAATGTCTGCCAAAACCTATCAGTATATGTGGAGATCGTTTCCTTATCGAACTGCCTGAAAGTATCCCACTATTGTCTAGCTTTTGGTTTGAAATGTGAGGGAAGGAAATCTCTCTTGATGAGCTTTTGAAAAGACTTCCAAGATTTTGGTCGCCTTTACTATGCTTAGTGATGTTCCACCAAAGTGTAGCACTCTCTACTAAATGATTTGCAGCTGCATATTTAATCTTATCTTTTTCAGAGAATTTCTCCCCCGAAAAATAATCATCTAGTTGACTGATCCAAGACAAGACAGTGCGTGCTTCTTTCTTTCCATCAAAATTTTGAAATGAGAAAGCTTTTCTACTCATCTTACTCTTCTTCCTCGAATTTTGTGCTCTCAGTGTGGCTTTGGCTGTCCTGATAATAGTATCATCATTAGAATCATTGTCGGATGACTCATCATCAGATGAATGTCTCTTCCTTTTCTTACCATTGATTTTCTTTTCCAATCTCTCCCTATGTTCACGCTCATCGGCGAACTATACCTGAAGTGTGTCTAACTGCTCTTAGAGCATGGGTGGTTGTGGTAGATGTACCATGATAATGCAATAAATACAAATAAAGCGGAGCAGAGAAAAAATAAAGATACTAGGTGTATGAGAATTAAACGGATTAAAAAAAATGCGATTCGAGTGTATGGTAATAAATGGATGGCGGAAGATACTAAGCGTATGAAATATAAAGCAAAAGAAATCACTTAATCACTCTCTAATCGGAGGTGGAAAAACTAGAGTGGGAGATATGTCACTGATGTTGTCGCTCGAAGTCGCCTTTACGCTCGACTAATCTCCAATTGATTGCTCGGTGATTCGTGGTTCCAATTTGCCTTCTTGATTCAAGCTTCCTCAGATTTTGCTTTGCTCTTCTCTTTTTTTTAAATACGTCTTCACTGGTCGATGGAGTGGCCTCGTACTTTGTGTTGCAGATCGCCAAAAAGAAAAAAAATGTCTTTTTTTTTTGGGCTATTAACCTTAGAGGACTAAGGTGTTTTGGAGGTCATAGAAAAAATTTGGCTTTGGTCTTCCAATAGAGAATTCGTCATGGGTAGAGACGTAGTCGATCGGGAGTTATGGTTGGGTACGCGCTTCGAAGGAGCTCATGATGGAATGATGATCACTAGGTAATGGGCTACAGTGGCTACTAGTTCTGCAAGCAGAGATTTCGATTGGCGCAACTGCCAGTTCTGTATTGATCAACCGGCTGTCGAAAACTGTAGGTCTGCGATATACAGACAAGCGCACACAGTCTAAAGGCAAATGTCTTCAATTGCTGCTAACGTGGTGCTACATAGTGCGCAATCTGAAAAAGGCAAGAATCGTAGGCTCTAGAGGACTCTAAGCTCTTCTTAATTATTGCGGGCTACAGGTGGGCGCACGAAGGTGCTGATGGGATCACGGCCGCCGGGCTGTTCAATGTAGTGCTCAATGCATCCCAAATCCTCTGGTCCTCTGGCTTTTGGAGTCTGTGCACACGAGACCATAACCCTCTGAAGGGCAGTGGATTGCGTAATTCGCGATGGTAGCTCCTCTATCACTGTAGTGCTATAGGCCGGTCCCCTTTTGCAATAAGATGACCATGGTAAAAGCTTCGTAATTTTTTTTTTCTATCTTTCCATGGGCTCGATGCGCACATTCCTGAATGCAAGATTTCTCTCCCCCACGAACTCTGTTTTTGCATATGTGTCCTGTAGTACTCTTCAAGACTTCTCTTCCTTTCAATTTCCACATGAGGGAGCTTCTCTTTAATTCCTTCACAAGAGCATGACCAAATCTCTGATACCATTGAAACCAAAAGCTAATTCTTTTCACACAAATTTACCACTTAATCAATTGAAGAAGAAGAACACAATCACACTATGAGAGTGACAACAGGCTGGGTACAATCTCCCCCCCCTAGATGAGTGGCTCACGCTTCCTCATCTAGAGTATTTATGATATTCCAAGCACCAAGGAGGCAAAATTATCCCTCTCATCCAAAAATGAGGGATTTGCTTCACATAGCCATCTTAGGGCCCAAAATGAATTATGTCCACAACAAAATATATTGCTCAAACTTGCAGTAATAAAACAAATACAAAATTGGCCCATGGCCATATATAATGCACTGTGCGACACCTCGATCGGTACCCTGGCACTAACTCCAATTCTCGCTATGAGTTCCATCACCTGTACTCAAGCTGCCAATTACATTAGTTATTAACAATCGATTGAACGAATCACCGAATCAACCGATCCCAACATAACCGCGCTCAAAGCACAATAATCAAGCACAACACCAATAACACTAGCGACATCAATATTAACATGGAATCACCCACAATACCGACCATCTAGCATGGCAATACACAAGCTAGTCAGGCGTCCCCAACTAACCACACAAAGTATCCACTAGGACCCCCGCCGCGTCCGGTGCGCTCCTATGGAGTACTTTGCCATAGTCAGACTTGACTAATATAATAATATCCAAAGCAAGATATATCAGAAAATATAATTTCCATAACAATCCAGCTCTTCATCTGAATGAAGCAAAAACTTTAATGCTCCATATGCAGTTTTAGCCTTTACTTCCTGGTTAACTATTTCTTCAAGGCTTCCTTGCTTGCTCTTCTTACCCAAAAAACATTCTCCATTTAATAACTTTTGGCAAACCACCTTTACTATTTTGTTAGTACTATATCTCAATGGCCTCCACCAAATAATTGACATAACCTTTATTACTTTCTGCTTTTTGTTTAACTCGTGCTCAAGTGACTTAAAGGATATTGTACTAGATTCAAATGCAATGCATACATCCACAATACATTAAAAGATTGTTTCAATATGAAATACAATGCACATATAATCCTTGTATTTATTGATGGCTGTTGTAACTTCTGCAAGACTTGGCTGAACATCATTTACAATAGCTGTCAAGCACCTATAAAATCGTGCCTGCTTTCCTAAGTACTCCACAATCGGTCTCTTACCCTTTGAGAGGAGTGGCTTCCTGCACCCAATCCATAACTCTCTTGCTTTAAGAAGAACCTCTGAAAAAGTTGACTTCTTCTTCTTTTGAAAAGGTTCATTATTGAGCCTGAGGGATTCCAATATATACTTCAAGTCATCTTCGAACAAACAAATACAAGCGATGACTCTTGCAAAATTTTGCATATACTCCTCAGATAGTAAGTTTCCTCTTCTGGTCTCCTCAAATGCAATTCTACATGCCTCACTGAAGTGTTGCCCATCAATGGGCTCAAACTTGCACCTTTCAAGGAATTAGTTTCTAGTTGGCATATACTTCTTTGCATCATCATCCTTGTATCTCCTCTCATAAAGTGCCGCTTCACAAACAATGTCAATCTGTCTGAATTCTTGAAATGTTGTAAAGAAGTCTGCATGCGTACACAAAGACACATCATACAACACTGAATCATCACTTGGAAGCTTCTTGAATGATATTGGACGTAGCATAATATTATTGGGAGCTGGTGCTTTGGCCTACCTTCCATCCTCATATAACGTTCTTGCAAACTTTTCATCCAGCTTTCTTTGATTGGTAAACAAAGTAGCTCGATTGATGTGTGTTGTCTGCACTGAATACTGTGAGAATCCCCATATATACCCTTCATTACTATCGGAGTGTAGATCAGCATTTATAAAAGTATCTGTAAGTGGTGATTCTGTAAGCTTGGCTTCTTTAGCTTCTTCATCCTCGCTATCACTATCATCACCACCCTCTCACCACGTTGTAATTGGGTTACTTTTGGGTCAACTCTTTTAGGTCGAGGCCTTTTTTCTACTCTTCGAGGAATAGCCGTAGCTTCCATACGAGCGTCAAACTTTGACGATCTCTTTTTCTTTTTCTTACTCATTGTAGTCTGCACCTGTGGCAGTTCGATAGTTGGGACTGAAGGTAAAGGTTGTACAAAATCCTGAGAAGATCCAAGTGTACCACCACCTTGACCATCCTGAATATCTGGTAATGCATCCCATATAGCCTTAAGAGAACTCAAGGCATCACCTATATATGGATACTTTGCTGAGTTTAGCACTTCTCATAAGAAGTACTTCTTAGAGTTTGTCCTCAACTTTAGTACACGCTGGCCCTTCATGTTGTCATCACATATGGCTATCATGAAGTCATTGTGTGAAAATACATCCAACTTCAAGACAGGTCCGGCACTGCCAATTGCTTGGCTAGAAATTGGGACTTATCACTTTCGCTGAAGTGATAACAAGGTGGCAACGCTTTGGCTTCTCCATCATAAACCAAGCATGATCTATGAATTTCTCGTGAACATGCATAGCCATTGCAAATTCTTGAAATTGTAAAACGTATTACATAAGACACCCTATTTAACCAAAGAATAAAAACAATAAAAATCCATTATTAAAAACTTAAATTTACATTTATAAATCAAGATAAAATTACTAAGACATTTCATTTTACTCCTATAGGGGTTATCTAAAATATTTGTAACATCAAGCACGGTAAGCATGGTAAGAATCGGGACAAGTTTCTTTCATGGATGGTGTCCATCAACAAGAAACAAGACTAGATGGTAATTTGCCTAAAACATTTGAGCCACCATGGGCATTGCTTAGTGCAATGACCCCTACCCTGTGGTGGCGAGAACTCAGAAGTATCAGGAAAGTCTTTATCCCAAGGGTTGGGATTCCTTGTTGATAAAAGAATATCAACAAGGCACTCTCTATCCCAATAATTGGGATGAGTTTCATGCAGCATGGTGAGAATTGAGACAAGTTTCTTTCATGGATGGAGTGCATCAACAAGAAGCAAGATTGGATTATAATTTGCCTAAAACATTTGAGCCACCACGGGCATTGCCTAGTGCAATGACCCCTACCCCGTGGCAGTGGGAACTTAAAAGTTTAGTCTTTATCCCAAGGGTTGGGATTCCTTGTTGATAAAAGAATATCAATAAGGCACTCTCTATCCCAAGAATTGGGATGAGTTTCATGCAGCATGGTGAGAATCGA